>NC_084592.1:6955000-7560000 GCF_033807715.1 Cololabis saira | reverse complement strand
GCCGAGGTTCTAAGCTGCTGAGTCGGCTGTATCTGACATCATCACACTACAGACCACCGATTGGTCGGGGGGTTGGAGTCAGACGTCTGAGTCAGGAGGAGGAAATCAGAGAAAGAGACTCTGACGGATTCTTGTTCATTTTATTCAACCAGCAATGGCAGCAAAAGTCTGTTTCATGATCCAACTCTGAGGGTCAGATGTTCATAAACCTGGTGCTGAGGAGAGAATTAAAAAGGGATGTAGACGGACGATAAGGAACGACCAGATCCACCAGGAGATCTGTCTCTTCATAGCTGCTCACGGCTCCAGCTGACTTTTCAGCAGCGCCGAGATGAACAAACAAAAAATTGAATCTTATCTCACTCTCATTTTTTAACTTGATATCAAACACAAGCCACAGATCCAGCAGCACATCTATCATCTCCTCCAGGTTCTACATCTTTAGTGTTGTTGTCTTCTCCCTTTAGATCACACAATCAAATACGTCACAGCAGCTTCTCCAACCTCCTACTTCTGCTCTGGGTATTGAATAGAAACAAGGGCGAGTCGAGTGGAGTCGGGCTGAGTAGGTACTAGTGGAAAAGCACCATTAGGCGGCTAATAGCTACTTTCTTACTGAGGCATTGGCAACACCGTAACCAGGTTAGTCCATCCAGAGCCGTTTGGGCAGGGAATTCATGCCAACTGATCAACGAGAGAATATTCCCACCATTGAAAGCTGACTCCAGGTTTTCCTATCTCTTTCTGCTGCTGATGTGAGCGCTGAAACAGCTGGAGTTTGGAATTAAATGTGATGCAGATTGTCTCAGAGTTTTATGGAGCTTCATTCTTGGCTCAATTCATTTTCAAACTGCAAATTCAAAATCTATACAGCGGTATTTACTCTCAGTGCACTGTAATAAACGTATAGACTTTATGAAAGCCATAACCGTTTTAAAGGGATAATCTTAAACCTGCTACAATTGAACTTTATTGTATTCTATGAACATTATGTCAATGGCAGTATCTCAGTCATAGTGGTTAGTTCAAAAACTGAGGATTCAACAATAAATCCTCCTTTAATCTGTCTCTGAGATAGTCCTCAAATCAAATGTTTATGTTTAACAAACCTCCCCAACAGAAATAACCATTTATGTTGGTTAATTGATCAGAGAAAACTGTGAGGAAGGTCTTTGCACTTGAAGGATTGGAACTAGCCTTGGAAGTTATTTGCTTATGTGAAACTCAAGAGGACATCCACTTAAATATCAGTCCCTTGAAAACAATCCTCTTCACATATCCAGCATATTATTTCCAAGTGCTCTTCTTTCATTTCATCTCTGTGGACCGTCTGTTAAAAAAACAAAGCAAAACAAAGAAAAATAGGAAAATAAGAAACCAAAGTTATTCTGCTTCATACTATATGCTGTTTGATGGAGCCTGAACATGACCACAAATAAGACATTTGCTGGAGAGATTTCAGTGAATGAAAAACGGTTTGGTGTCTGGTTTTGCACTCTTTTCCTGGTGTTTAGAGAGATTTGGAAATGCTCCAGTAAAAACTGCTTAGATATGGAGTTCACCCGGATCTGGAGTCACAAGGACGAGCTTGTGCAGTTCCTGAACAGTCCTCCTCTGCTTTGCTCTGGGGATCTACACATAGATATACAGTAGATGCTGCTGCAGGATCTACAGATTAGTTTTAACACGAATGCTGAAGCTACCAATTAAATGTGTGACTCTGACTTTCACAGAAATGCACTTTGAGGCCGCTCTGTTTTGAGTAGCCTCAAACAAATCTACAGGTGTTTGAAAAGACATTCTGTCTCTCCGTGCATTGCCATGGTATTGTCTTCTTTTCTCCAAATGCTTTGTTTGAGCTCTCGTGTCTTTGAGGGTCCCCCTTTAGCCCCAACCAGCCACCAGGCAGACAAATGTGTGCAAATGTGTTTCCCAGCGATAGAAAAGGGAGGAGAGAAAAGTGTGAACTACAAATGAGGAGCTCCGGGCGGTTCGATAACTTTATCTTCTGTAGAAGGGGAAGTCCCTACAGCGAGGGCTTTGGGCTTTGCAATCTCTTTATATACACAGATATCTGCCTGTCGCTGAGCAGATACTTGAGGCGAGAGGCAGGATTTGTGCTGGTTGAGACAGACCAGCGGCTCCTTGCACCATTACTGCTCCACCATGGCCACCAGTCTGCAAGTATAATCACATATGAACAAGCCTCTATTGGGAAAATTATTCACGAATGTTATCTAGATAAGCAATAATGGGTGCAACGAACGAGATAGTGTCCAAACCTCACTCACATATCCACTAGCCACGTCAAAAGATAAGAAATATTGGAAATATTTAATGATTTCAAGTTTAATCATGAAAATGATCTTCTCAAAATGTGTTTGTACATATCCAATATATATTAAGTAAACTATCTCATACATCTACTGTCATTCTAGTAAAGTCTATAGCCTATAATTTTTCAATTATGTAAAGGAACATACAGGACTGTCTCAGAAAATTAGAATATTGTGATAAAGTCCTTTATTTTCTGTAATGCAAAAATGTCATACATTCTGGACTCATTACAAATCAACTGAAATATTGCAAGCCTTTTATTATTTTAATATTGCTGATCATGGTTTACAGCTTAAGAAAACTCAAATATCCTATCTCAAAAAATTAGAATATTCTGGGAATCTTAATCTTAAACTGTAAAACATAATCAGCAATATTAAAATAATAAAAGACTTGCAATATTTCAGTTGATTTGTAATGAATCCAGAATGTATGACATTTTTGTTTTTTTTTATTGAATTACAGAAAATAAAGAACTTTATCACAATATTCTAATTTTTTGAGACAGTCCTGTAAATAGCATTTTTAGCTAATCATTTTGTCAAAGTTCTTAATTCAATTCAAAATACTTTATTAATCCCTGAAGGGAAATTGATTGAGAGTAATATTGCTCCAAAATTTGTTGCACACCTGCCAGAAATTAAATAAATGGACAATGCCTGTATGTAGAAATGAGGTTTAAAGATAAGGAAAAGACAAAAAAAACCATCACAGTCATTTAAATGAGACCGATCTGAATCTAATATATCATTTGTCGTTTCTGTGTAATCTGGAGAGACAGACACGCAGACTATTTCTTTCCCTGGGTGGAAGACTAAAGCACATGTCTGAAAGGGGCTGTAATAACTGTAAGTACAGGAGACAGAAAAGTACAGAGCAATTTCCCTGCTGCCTTTCAGTTTTCAGTCAAAATGGTAACAATACTGACTTTTCTTTCTCCCATCCTCTGATCCTCTTTGCCATCTCTCAAGGCTGCATCAGATATCCAGGTATGTCAGGAGTGGAGGAGAGGTCTGCAGGCTAAACTCTGCTCCATTCAGCCCCCCGGTCCATGGCTAAAGAGACACACCTGATCTGATATCACAGTTACAATTAGACCCGTCATCACAACTGTGAAAAGAATCCGGGTGCAGACACAGGTTGCTGAATAAGATCAGAAATTCATGGCAAACAAAAGCACTGACATCTTTGCTCCTCAAGAGCTCTTGACGTGGCAACGAGACAGCTCCACGATCGAATCATTACCCAGACACTTAGAAGAAATGGGACTCCCTAAAAACATACTTTTCTGCTTATTACAGAGCAAAAAAGGAGCAGTGTGAGAGAGGAAGTGGTTGGAAACAAGGGATGAAGAGAACCTGAATGAGGGGGTAAGGAGGAGAATATAGGGGGAGCTTCTTCTTATTTATGTTTTTTTCTCTTTATACTTGGTTGTTTTTCTTGTCTAAGGGTTTGTTGATGAGTTGGTGATGAGTTTGTTGGTGAGTGCTGGGGTGGGGATGGGAATGTGGGAGGGATATGAAACGATGGGAAAAATGGAAGTATTTCCAGTTATATTGCTGTACTACTGTTGTATCTGGTGAAACTACTTCCAATAAAAAAATTCACAAAAAAAGAAATAAGGGCAATTTTAACCAAAATAATTTGTGAGTTAAAAAAAAAAAAAAAAAAAAAATATATATATATATATATATATATATATATATATATATATATATATATATATATATACACACATATATATGATTGAGAAAACTCCATTAACAGGCGATAATAATCTACTTTTGACAATAACTATTTAGTCTACAACTCTACATAAATGATTCCCATGAGAATGGGAATGTCAACTTTAGAGCGGAAAAACGAGCTAGCTAGCTGTTTAAGAAAACCCGCAGATCTGATATCTGTTACAATTAGACCCGTCATCACAACTGTGAAAAGAATCCGGGTGCAGACACAGGTTGCTGAATAAGATCAGAAATTCATGGCAAACAAAAGCACTGACATCTTTGCTCCTCAAGAGCTCTTGACGTGGCAACGAGACGGCTCCACGATCGAATCATTACACAGACACTTAGAAGAAATGGGACTCCCTAAAAACATACTTTTCTGCTTATTACAGAGCAAAAAAGGAGCAGTGTGAGAGAGGAAGTGGTTGGAAACACGGGATGAAGAGAGCCTGAATGAGGGGGTAAGGAGGAGAATAGGAGGAGCTCAGAGGGAAAATGGATGAGGACAGGAGATGAAATGGGCCATAAGAAACTGAAGAGGAGGTGGAATCAGTGCTTTCTTCTCCTGTTTTGCTGCCTGTCTTCAGGGGAACACAACATTGGCGTGAACAGCAGATGACCCACTGTGAAGCAGTTTAATCCATCAGACAACTTCTCCTCCTCCGTGGTAGACGGAGTGCAGGCTGAGCCAAAGACCATCACTTCTCTGCACACACTCCCATGTTGCAGGGGAAAATACTGCAGCTCTGGACGTGATGAAGTTGCAGCTTTCTCCTACAAGCCTAGTTGACCTTTTCCTCATAAGTGTATATTTTTTGAGCTTCATAACATAATCCAAAACATCTCTATAAATTGGGGAAAAACAAACTCCATATCTAGAGTCAAAAAGCGCTGCGTTTACTGCTCCCATGCCACGCTGTTATCAGGCCTGCAGTGTGATGCTCTTAACCAGTATCATCCATCTAAATCACGAGCTGGCAGCTCGTACAGTGTGTCCCTGTGGGTGGAAGTTATGCGATTCCAGCTCTGCGTTCCTGCACCGGGTTGTTGACATGAAACACTGGCACCTAGTCTTGGACCGGAGCGATACAAACATAAAGGCAGATGTGTTTATGGTGGAAAGGAATGTTAGCCTGTTGATGCCAGAGTGGAGCACGTGGGGAGGCTTCGTGTCTCCTGCAGAACTGACAGTACTGTGTATCTCCAGCCGGGGTATAAGCCACTATCAATTCAATTTAATCATTATAGTATGTCGCATCGTAGTTCTGGGGTTGAATTATAGCCTGGAAAAGTTTTGTTGCATCACACGTCATAAAGTCCCGATGATGTCTGAACTGTTAGATCTGAGACATTAAAACTCCATTGGGATGATTTGTTTTTCTTTGGGGGTTAGGGTTGGGGGGGCATGCCAAGTTGGAGGAAGTTGAGCTAAATTGGAGGAAATTCCATGAAGTGCCTCCTAAGAAATTCCTCGCAGGTTAAAAAGAAGGGAAACTTTAGAGAACTTTTTACAAACAGGTTCAAAGATGTATTGGTTTAAAAAAAAGAAAAACATGACCCATCAGGGTTCGTGATTTATTTGTGGCCCAAAGTGACCAAAAACTCAACTATCCACCCATCCATCTAAAAAGTGAAAAAACTGGAAAGAAAAAGTAAAAAGGTCATCTGAACTGTTTCTGTCTGCAAACTGAATATTTTGGGTACTCAGTTGGGCAAACTCAAATACAGGTTGCTCTTAATATCTAAAAGGGTCTTTAGAGTCAATGTGGAAATAGAGGGAATGCACATGATGTCACAGATGCCACTTCACAGCGGGTACGACCACTGAGTGTCAGAAAGACTGAGTGTCAGAAAGACTGAGTGTCAGAAAGACTGAGTGACAGAAAGACTGAGTGTCAGAAAGACTGAGTGTCAGCATAAACTTTCAGTTTGAGCAACTCAAAAACATCTAAAATGGGAAAGAGCTGTTGTGCGATCGACTGTACTCATAGATTTAGCAAGAAATCGGAGTTATCGTTTTACAGACTGCTGAAAAATAAGCTTAAGAGAGACAAATGGATCGCTGCAATTCACAGAAACAACTGGATTCCAGGCACCGAAACGTGGATTTGTGGTTCCCATTTTGTATCAGGTAATGTTGGATTTTTGGGTAGCTAACGTTAAACGGTCAAATCATAAAGTTCAGTGTCCTCATCACTTTAATTTCTACAACAAATCCTGCCTTGAAGTCGGACCAAGCGTCAAGACTTTTGTAAGCCTTCAAGCTTTGCTTCGTGTATTTCCACGGCGTAGAAATTAAGTACATATAAATATCAGGAAACTGGATTCATGGCCAAATATTGATGTCCATGGACCACTGGTTCTTGGTAACTGTACCAAATATTAATGTCCATGGACCACTGGTTCTTGGTAACTGTACCAAATATTAATGTCCATGGACCACTGGTTCTTGGTAACTGTACCAAATATTAATGTCCATGGACCACTGGTTCTTGGTAACTGTACCAAATATTAATGTCCATGGACCACTGGTTCTTGGTAACTGTACCAAATATTAATGTCCATGGACCACTGGTTCTTGGTAACTGTACCAAATATTAATGTCCATGGACCACTGGCTCTTGGGGTAACTGTACCAAATATTAATGTCCATGGACCACTGGTTCTTGGGGTAACTGTACCAAATATTAATGTCCATGGACCACTGGTTCTTGGTAACTGTACCAAATATTAATGTCCATGGACCACTGGCTCTTGGGGTAACTGTACCAAATATTAATGTCCATGGACCACTGGTTCTTTGTAACTGTACCAAATATTAATGTCCATGGACCACTGGTTCTTGGGGTAACTGTACGGGTCACTGTCAAGTCCAACTGACGCTAATTTAAGCCCATAATCGGCTGTTATCCCGTCTTTTCCACTATTTGCAGCCATTTTTGCTGATGTTTTGTCACTCCAGTGGGAAAGTGACGTCAATGCAGACCCTCTATTGGCTGAGCCAACTGTCAATCAATCATATTAGAAATACATGTATTGTTTAATATAAATTCTCTTAGTGTGGTACAAAAAAATTTACCCCCTCAGAGTTGTCAAGGGTGTGAAATCAAACAACTGAGACCAATAGTAAGGGGGCTGGTCCAGTGGGAAAGTGACGTCAATGCAGACCCTCTATACTAACGGAATAAAGTAGATAAAGCAGATAACATGGTCCAGCAGAAGACGTGACCCAGGGCCAGAGGACAGACGACACTGTAACCATTCGTCCTGCACTGAGGATCAAATCTCACCGCATCAACAGACAATAAGAGGCATGTACAAATCACAGATAGGAAGCCCTGCATTTAAATAACAACACACAAGTACTTGTGGTGATAGGAGCATACTTTAAATGCTTGACTGCACACTTATACATAGTTGTTAAAAAAGTCTTTGCCAATCTCTGGTCTCCTCCAGGTGACTGCAGTGCTGCTCCAGCAAGTCACAATAAAACACTCATCAATCACGCCGGCTAATCTCAAGTTAGAGTTGGCACATTCATTGTGCGAGCCTTTCTATAAGGCTGCCTGCACATAATGCCCTGCTCTGCCTGCTTTGACAGGCCGGTGGCCCTGCAGCTCTCTGCCATGAGAGCCGCTCTCAAGTGGCTTTGAAGTGAAGCAGTGGCGGCACTGCGGCTAATCTGGACATCTGGAGTCCTGGTGGACGGAGCGGAGGGGGGGAGCGTACACCTGACCCCGGCCTGCTGCGCCAGGAATCAAAGAACTTACCTCAATGGTTCTAAGGACTGGAAATTAAATAGTAAGTTATAAGACTCAAGAAAAAGAAAAACAATCTAAGTCAGGGGTCTTCAAATTAAAGCTGCAAGCAGCGATGAATGGGCCCTCGTGCGTGCAATTTTCACCAATAAAGGTGAAGGACTCAAAACTGATGACATCACCCATGGCTCTTTATGTCAAACCATGCATGGGGCTTGAGGCACAAAGTTTTCTAGGGGGCGCTGTTGAGCCATTTTGCCACGCCCATTAATGCAAACCATTAAATATCACATTTTTCACCAGGCCTGGTTTGGTGCAAAATTTGGTGACTTTTGGGCACGTTTAGGGGGGAAAAAAGCCCTCCTTTCATCAAAAGAAAAACGAGGATAAAAACAAAAACGAGAACTCCTATAGATACAATAGGGCCTTCGCACTGTAAGTGTTCGGGCCCTAAAAATTTGTGAGAGTTAAAAAAAAATATATATATATATTATTATTGTCAAAAGTAGATTATTATCGCCTGTTAATGGAGTTTTCTCCATCATATATATATGTGTGTGTGTATATCTATCTATCTATCTATCTATCTATCTATCTATATATATATATATATATATATATATATATATATATATATATATATATATATATATGATTGAGAAAACTCCATTAACAGGCAATAATAATCTACTTTTGACAATTTAGTCTAAACTCTACATAAATGATTCCCATGAGTCATGTGACTAATGTCAACTTTAGAGCGTAAAAACGAGCTAGCTAGCTGTTTAAGAAAAGAAAATTTGTTGCGAAATTGACTTGGCTATTTCATATTTAATGCTAGTTCGAACTAAAGGATAAATTAGTGACAATAACGAAGCCTAAAGCTGGAGATTGTAACGTTACAGCTTGGCCTAACGTTACTCCTTCCACGTCTGACGAGGACAAAGTTTCATCAACCGTAAACACATGTAGCTAATAACCCAGTCAGGAATTGGTTAATTAGATGATATAAGCAGAATAAAACACATTCAAAAGATATTCTAAGCCAGGCTTAAAACTCATTAAAGAATTACAAGCACCCCCGCTTGTAATTCTTATTTCTTCCCTGCTCTGTTTTTCTCTCATCCAAGGGTCCCTGGGCTAAAAAAGACCCCTGATCTAAGTTCTTTACGGCAGTGTTCAGTTTTATTAGACACAGTTTGGACTGTCAACATGGACATGCTGACTCAAACGGGGAGAGGGAGCAAATACTGCAGGAAAGAAACTACCTGGCACAATATCTGCATGATGGTTTAGAAGGGCAGAGTAAATTTAAAGAGAAAGAAAAGGAAACGGCGGAAGCCACTTTAATTCTGTTAAGACTTTAATCCCTATCAAACCTTCTCCGGTCGTCCAATCTTTGTCACCACTTCTGACAAATGAAACACAAACAACCCCATGCGAGAAATAAACACAGCAATTTTACAGATGTTTACCTTTGATTGTGACATATCTGTGTCTCTGTGCCTTAAAACATTCCATTTCACGCTGTGAGGGACACCTTGTTTCCTGGTCCACTGTACAGATGAACAGCTCGATAGTGAGCACCGTTATTCTCTGCAATCATTTCTATCTCGTCTGCTTCTGCTTTCACTAGTTCCTTTATGGGAACATGCAGGACCTGAATGGATCCCAAGCTGTGAGCTTTTATTGCTGCCAATATGGGGATATATTTATGAAAACTGTTTATTTTCTTGCCGTGACAAGAAGAACATACTGCTTGCTGGAATAAAGGAAAATATGGAGACAGAAACCTAGCATCCTATTCAGTAATTAGAAAAGTCTCTGGGGCATGTGCACAGCCCTGGTTATAATATAAAAACAAAAAGCTTACAGAAGCAGTTCTGTGAAAAGCTTTTAAACCCTGAACATAATGTTTTACAGTCAACTCCTAATTCTGTCTGCTTGTTATAAATACAGCGAAAGCTACAGGGCGGATCATCGTGAAGGGTGTCAGAGAAATAGAAAATAACAATTAAAGCTGCAAGCAGCAAAGAACGGGCCCTCCACCCTTGTGCACGTTCAGGCTGCAGTGGAAGCTTGTATGACTTGATGTAGATTCTTCAGGACTGGACATTTAGCAGATGACACCACCCACGACTCTCTGTATCAAACCATTCAAAAGTTATGGCAGAAAGTAGGAACTATCAGATATTGACCAATCAGATGAAGAGGCAGGGCTAATTTGCACCAATTAAGGTCAAGTACTCAATAACCATGTCCAATGACACCACCCACGAGTCTTTATGTCAAATCATTCAAAAGTTATAGCAGAAAATAGGATCTATCAAATATGGACCAATCAGATGAAGGGGGGGCGCGCTTTTTGGCATCTAGCGTCGCCACAGTAACGCTGTTGACTGAGAAAAGTTATGCCCATCGTCGCAGGATCGAGCCGCACATTTTGATGTATAACACACCTGGGTGCACGTTACGGTTCAGGCCGTATTAACTGCCGAAGGAATGGCATAAATTGCGCCAAAATTACACGATTCATTCAAAATGGCCGACTTCCTGTTTGGTTTCGGCCATGGCGCCAAGAGACTTTTCTTTAAGTTTCTTTAAGTTGTGAAGTTTCTTTAAGGTGTGTCCCGATTTTCGTGCATGTACGTCAAACCGTATTGTGGGGCTTAAGGCACAAAGTTTTCTAGGGGGCGCTGTTGAGCCATTAGGCCACGCCCATTAATGCAAACCATTAAATATCACATTTATCGCCAGGCCTGGCTTGGTGCAAAATTTGGTGACTTTTGGGGCACGTCTAGAGGGGCAAAAAGGCTCCTTTCATCAGAAGAATAAAAAAAAAAAATCCTACAGATACAATAGGGCCTTCGCACTGTCAGTGCTCAGGCCCTAATAAGAAAGAACATCAATATGTACGTATGTGCGTCTGGTTTGATCACACTAGCGCTACTTGTGGGTCAAAGTTTGAGATGCCTTTGTTAGTAAGTTTTGAAAAATGTGTCCAGTTTTCATAAATCACATTCTGTCAAAGTCCTTTGATAGTTGTAATCAAGTTGAGACTGGGCTTCATTCAACAACATTCAGTGGTTTACCTAGACATAAATCACAGTGTCTTCATTCTAGCACCTGTGTGGAGGACAAACACACTGCAAAAACTCAAAATCTTAACAAGAATATTTGTCTTATTTCTAGTTAAAATGTCTCATTTTTAGTCAAACAAAATCTCATTACACTTAAAACAACACTCATCACTGGAAAAAACTACAATTTTAACCTGTTTCAAGTAGATTTTCACTTAAAATAAGTAGAGAAATCTGCCAGTGGAACAAGATTTATTTGCTTTCAATGAGAAAATAAATCTTGTTCCACTGGGATATTTTTCTACTTATTTCAAGTGAAAATTTACTTGAAACAGGTGAAAATTGTCAAAAAACAAGTTATTTTTCTGGTAATGACTCTTGTTTTAAGTGTAATGAGACATTTTAACTAGAAATAAGACAAATATTCCTGGTAAGATTTTGAGTTTTTGCAGTGCAGAGAAGTTTCACCTCAAGAGAGAGCTGCAGACCGGAGATGCCTCAAAGTGCATTACCACTGATGGCCACTAGGCCCACGACAAAACGTCTTTAGCAAGTAAAAATATCCATAAATCCTTTGCATATCATGAAATATATAGAATTATTTTTTTTTTTAATGATTATTATTTGTTTTAATAATTTCCCCCCATGATTCATTGTGGTGTCATTATCTAAATCACAGTGTCTTAATCAGTGTGCTGGTTGTCATTCTGAGAATCATTCCTTAGACAGATATCGGGCTTCAAACAAGCAACAAAACGAGTCTTCTGCTTGGCTCCAAAACAATGCAAATTATAGCAGCTAAATGCTAAACTTTAGACTCTAATACAAATAGTGAGTGACGTCTTAAGTGCAACGTCTATATCTTATAAATGCATGCCATGCCAATATGTTTTAAAATCTTATTTATTTAAATGTTGGCTTCCAGCAAACAAAGAAGGTCCAGAAGCTAAAAGATTTTGTCACATAAAGATTTGATTACAGGACTATTGGTCAAAGAGAGGGTTTGGACGTGGCATGATCTCAATAGCGCCTTTTCAAGTAAACGCAGACTTATTCAGTCTGAAGGGAAGCTGGATGCTGCAAATGTTCAGGCATTAAATCGGTGGGGGAAAAATAGCTTCTTATTACATCTTGTTAGCTGGGATAGGTTTCAAGTGGGAGGTCCAGACCTTTGTAGCACGTACACTCTTACGATGAGTGAATGTAATTAACGGCAAGTATTGTTGGCAGTAAAGTGATAGGACGAAACTCAGCAGCACGCCTCATAATTGCTTGGATTGCCATCGAATCATTATATATGAAGTCCAACTAAATGAAAATAATGAATAAGGAAATAATAATAATAATAACTGTGAAGCCTGCGGCATGAGATATGAATTTCACACACATTTTTCAGTACAGAGCTTCTTTTTTTTTCTCTTTCTGCAAATACTTTCATAGAAAATAAATGGTAACAAAATATGATACGGAGGAAAAGAAACTCATTGCCTTTGCAGAATTTCAGCACGATCAGATGTTTATGCAAAACTGATATGCCGCACCTTGGATGGAAACCTTTGGATGCTCTTTCTTGGTGCACTCTGGCTGGGTCAGCGGGTCGAGCGGAGGCGCGGCCGGCGTCGGCGGAACGGCATAGTTCTGGGTGAAAACAGCTGGGAAGAGAAGGAGCAGGAGCAGGCCGGCCACAGACGAGGGTGTCGACTCCTGCGAGGACGCTGTCATGGTGACGACCTCTCCTCTAACTGCCAAGGTGGGCCTCTGGGAAAAAGCTGGAGAAGAGAAGAGAAGACCACTTAAACTCAACGCTTCTACAACAAGATTAATAGAAAAGAAGCTCCCCCAAGTTACTTTCAAATCATTTTCACACTCAAACCTTCCAATCCTTCTTTCTCTGACTCTAACACAGGGGAACAGAATGAAAATGAAAGGAAGATGGAAAGGGGGGAAAAAGTAGAATCACTGTGGGGATTAAAAAAAGAAGTTAGATAACACGGCGGTGGGTAGAAAGACAAGATAAAAGGCTGAGTAAACTGACAGTAAACGCAGAGAACGTGGAATTATGGTGTGTGAAGGACGGCAGAGTAAAAAGTGCCTAGAATACACTTCAGCAGTGAGCCATCTCAAAGAAGTACCTAACCTCTGACCTTGCGATAATTATTTGAAATGTGCAATTAAAATTTGAAAATTAATTTAATGGCTGATTAAAGATGGAAAATTGAAAGGAAAGGCGGACTGTTCATCGAGGCAGAGGTTTCCACGAGTCAGTGAAGCAGAAATGAGCTCACTTAAAATATGTGGCTGTTAAGAAATGTGCTGGAAAGAATGTTTGCACAACTTTGATTCCTGACATTTTTACTGCGTGTGATACATCCCAGGACATAAATTGTTTCTTATAATCCCCTTACTTCAGAATTCAAATATTATGCAAGCAGAGCGAGCCAGTAGGCGCACACACACACACCTCTACCTGAAAGAACACACACACACACACACTTACGCAGACTGGGTCTTGCTTCCTGAGTAAATGTAATCTCCTCAGGTCATAACGTATGAGTGTACGGTGCAGAGCTGAGACCAGCAGTTCATCATCTCCCCCCCTGCGTTCTTTACAGTGTTAGCTTAGCGAGGTGCCGTGTCATTAAACTATATTAAAAACCAGAGAACTCCAACTTTCTGCAGCATCACGTCTCTGTAGTGTTTTACCCACTAATGCTTCAATCAATAACAAATTATTAGCTTGGTTGAGTTGCAAATCAACCATATTACCCTGCAATCAAAAACTCTCACACGAGGGGGCCCATAACTGCTGTAATTAGGGAAATACACGCCGCTTCCGTGTTTGTCGGTACATTATAGGGGAGTTGACAGACGGCCCAAACCGTGATTGAAACAGGTGGATTTGTTGAGCAGAATTCTGATCGAGACTCGATTGATTCAGGCCGGATGTGCTGGATGTACTTTTAGAGCTCTGCATTGATTTGTCACAGATACACTTTAAACAATCCAATCATCCAAGAAGGTATAGCTCAGGTTAAATAGTCAGAGTCTTTCAGCTTCAAATATGTGGAAGCGTCAAAATATGTTTCAAAGCGAAGGACAAGAGCCATCAACAGCCATCACAAGTGTTTTGCAGTGTTGTGTGCTCTAATGAAGAGGTTATACACCCACATCATCACCCTGCAGGGAAATGTCACACTGCCAGAGCTGATGTTCACATTCTCAGACTATGTGTATACTCTATATTCCTGTTTTACTGTCTACGATCTGGAAAATTGATCTGAAGAGCGACTCAATACCTGAAATGCCCCCCGGGGGAGAGAAGAGTGAGAAGACAGGAGGCTCTCACGCATCATCTTGCACACTCACGTTGGTTTTAAACGACAGCTATGAGACAAAGATGTCTCAATAAGACGAGTTCCTGTCCCCCCACCTCCCCTCTCCTGCTGCCTGCCCTCAACCTGCGTCTCTCCTGGGAGGGACTGATGAGAGGACGCAAAGGTATCCAAATTGGGAAACAGAAGATTTTAACTGACTGACATGTTTTTATTTTCCCCTCACACTTGGACTCGGTTTTCAGCTGGTGTTACACTATGTTTGGCCTGAGGCTGCTGCCAGAATACAGTCACAAAAACCAAACCAACACAGCACTAGCATACAGGTAGGACTCCTCCCAGGTAGAAACATTCAGCCAGGGCTGGGGATCCATTCAAATGCCAAAAATCGATTTGATTCTGATTCTTAAACTTCAGAATTGATTATCAAGATTTGATTCGATTCGATTCCAATTTGGGTTAGTGTTATTAAAACAGTTTTTTGAGCTGTTGCATTAATTATATGACTGTAATTCTGCAACATATTAATACTAGTATTATATTGAGATTCAACAGCAAGTATTGCAGCTAATGATGCTGTAAGGACCAATCAGCTCCCAGAATACTGATAGAACTGCAAGCAGAAGCTTCGTGTGGCAGAATTACCAAACAGATCCAGGGAGGAAACAGAGACGGATGAAATCGGTTTTATTTTTTCCCACATTCCGTTTTAATTTTTTCCATTTTCAGTCTATTTCGGTTTTTAATTTTTGAAAATGAGCTTTTCAGCATTTTATTCAAATGTAACCCCAAGACAGTATATAAAGTAATTAAATATAGACAATTTATGCAATTATAACTGAAAACTCTAACATTTTCATACCTTTAAAGGAGCATGAGGCTCCTTTTAAGAAATGAGACTATCTAGCGCCACCCTTCGCCACGATGGCCGTCGGGGGTACTGCAGCCAACAGTGAAGCCGGCACGGGAGAACGTGCATGACGTCACATCCGCAGGACAGCGCGGGAAATTCGGCCCCCGAATTGCAGCACATTTTGCAGCACACAGCCTGTTCAAGGCAACGAAGAGATACACTAGAGGGCTCATTTGTTTGGGTTTGGAACGCTTCATCTGACATTATTACTAGAAAACTTAAAACGTTTACAAATTTTTTTCATAAATCCTGCCTCAATCCTGCCTCATGCTCCTTTAAACATATTTAAAGGCAAAATCATGGCACCAGTTATTCTCGTGTCCAACAAAACATTCCTTTTTTGGGCATAAACAAAAAAATACCAAAAGTTGCAATGTAATGATGAAAAAAAAAAAATCGATCTTTAGACATACAGATCAATTTTTAGGAATTAATATGAGAATCGATTTAGAATCGGAAAATCCATTTTCATCACAGGCCTAATACACACGCTTCCAGCGGGTGGTAAAACCTGGGCGAGGGGATTATTTTTCTGTAATTCTATAAATGTATTCCTCCTCTCCCCCCACTGGCTCCATTTTTGTAAGTTTCAGACTGAAATAAACAGGAATTTTATGTTTTGCTTTCTTGGATGTGAAACATTTTAATAATGTTCTTCAGAACAGAATCAATTGAAGCCTCTGCTGCACTGCAATGCTAATGTCCACCTGTCAACATCATGTGGGAGATGTTTCCTCTCAACTGGGCACATCATTATTCTTTTATACTAGTTGCTGGTGGTGCGTCTTCCCTAAAACTACAAAAAGGTGATTATTCACGACTCACAATTGAGTTCAAAGCTTCTTCTTCTGCTTATTTCACACCACCAGTTCAAAAACGGCTCTGAAACTGTTTTCGTCAACCAGGAGAGAAAATGTTGCACATTTTCTTTTCAGAAACCCTGTTATATTTACACTGTTGTTGATCATTGTTGCTTGTTACGATCTCTACAGGGGATTTCTGTCATGTACCGTGAGGATCTTGGTTCTACAATGTAAAGTTAAGTAACGAAGTTCCCAACTTCTTGTTGATAAATTCCATCAACGCTTTGACTGATAATACTTTGCATAATAATATTCATCCTTCCACTTAGCTTTTTGCCACATTTTTGAGATTTAATTTTATGCAATCTGCCATAAAGTTTTTTTTCTCTTCCTTTATCTAACACTGACGTCTGCTTTAATCAATTCAAGCACAGCAGCTGTTGTTAAGGACGGTGAAGTACAGCTTCCAATTAAAGCTGAAACATCGGACCATATGTTTAAAACATTTACCCCATTCTAACTGTTTAACTGATTTAAAAACTTGAATCATTGGTTTTGAGACGAGTGCAAATTAGCTACGCTAAGTATAACACATTAACTCATATTTCAGTCTCCCCTTTGTTTCCGTCAGCTTCTACTTCATGTTTTTTATCTCATGCCATTTACTTCAGTTTCACTGGATATCATATAAAAGTGACATAAACATGAGGAAAAAGACAAATATAGTAAGCGATGCGCCCCTTTTTCACTCAGAAATGACATGTACACATCCCTGTTTACATAAATAAAGTCAATATGGAAATGAATACCAACCAACTAATGCAAGAGTAAAAGCAAACTGCACGTAAACAAGGTAAAAGAGTAAAAGGGGGGCCGAAGGCAGTTTCTTTTGCATCCACTGATTCTGCCCTCAAAATCAAAGTTAAATTGAAAAGAACCAGGACAATTATTTGTTAATGGAAGAATTAGGATGGCCGTGTTATCTAATCCAGCCACATTCAGAACTTTGATGGTTCTGTGTTCGGTTACATATCTGAGTCCAGCAAAGAGCCCTCTGTCCCCTCCGTTACCAGATCTGGTCACAGAGAAAGTCTTCATTTATGTGCAAATATATAAGAAGAACTGTTGACGATGTCAGTATTCAAACAGGTTAAAACAAAAACAAAAAATAACCAGAATACATAAAATGTACATACCAAAAAAAAAATAAGCAAAACAAAGCAAATTAAAGCTGCAAGCAGCGATGAACAGGCCCTTGTGCGTGCAATTTTCACCAATAAAGGTCAAGGACTCAAAACTAAGTCCAATGACACCACCATGACTCTTTATGTCAAACCATTCAAAAAGATGAAGGGGGGGCGTGCTTTTTGGCATGTATCGTCGCCACGGTAACGCTTTTGACTGAGAAAAGTAATGCCCATCGTCGCAGAATGGAGACGTACATTTTGATGTATAACACACGTTAGGGTTCGGGCCGTATTAACCGCCGAAGAAATGGCATAAATTGCGCCAAAATGACACGATTAATTCAAAATGGCCGACTTCCTGTTGGGTTTCGGCCATGGCGCCAAGAGACTTTTCTTTAAGTTGCGACATGATACAATGTGTGTACCGATTTTCGTGCATGTACGTCAAACCGTATTGTGGGGCTTGAGGCAAAAAGTTTTCTAGGGGGCGCTGTTGAGCCATTAGGCCACGCCCATTCATGCAAACCATTAAATATCACATTTTTCGCCAGGCTTGGCTGGCGTGCTAAATTTGGTGACTTTTGGGGCACGTTTAGGGGGAAAAAAGGCCCTCATTTCGTCGGAAGAAAGAAAAAAACGAGAAAAAAAAAATCCTATAGATACAATAGGGCCTTCGCACTGTAAGTGCTCGGGCCCTAATTAAAGAGACAAATCTATATGTAGATACATATTTCCTCTTTGAAAGAATGTAGGATGAAGTTTCAAAAAACATTTCTATTCCTACCCCTTCTAATGTTCTGTTTTTACAATTTCTTCATTTTTACAGAACTCCAAAAGAAAAGCATAAAAAAGAAAGAAAAGGTGGTTCAGCTTTGGTCATTGGCTGTCAGTTCATGTGTCCATTTCCATTTTGTATCCATTAGGAGTATTGATTTTAAAGATTTATTTAAACTTACTTGGTGATTTGCATGATTTCATTTCATCTTTGCAGTTGTTCCACAGATTAACTCCCATCACTGATACACAATGGGTTTGGATGTTTGTTCATACATGCTGTTTTTTGAAATCACATATTCCCCTGAGATGGTGTTTATTTTATTTTATTTGAAACAACTTCCTGTTTCTGTGCAACCACGACTGAAAGTTTTTAAAGCATCTTCACCAGGCGCAGAGTTTTTAAACATGCTTGTTTAGAGTTGTTAAAAAAAAACTGTCCTGGCATGTGGACAATAGCCACAAATATCAAGAAAAACCTATATTTGTGAAAGCAGCGAAAATATGTTTTGCCAGAACAACGGTGTTTCTGCACAAAGCTGAATGAGCTGATTTAGAAGCTGCAGCCGGAGCTGGCAGAGCCGGAGATCATGACAGATGAGCAGGGATCTGCGGCGAGTTCAGGTTCTGCTGGATGACTTATCTGTGGACTGGACACGGAGGGAAGAGCTACTGGCAGCAGCTGGATGAGGTTAGTGTCTGCATGTCAAACATTTCTTGTCACGCACTCAAGCAGACCTGGATACGCACAAATCTCAGCCCTGAAAAACTGGCAACATCCAAGCGCGGACAGCTGGTCACACTCCATATTGAGTCACAGCATGTGGGCAGAAGTGATGCATGCTGCGTGTCAACATCAGCTCCTGAGTGTGTGCTGGGCTCTCATCAGCCAGAGAGTGTGTGTGAATCAACAAGAAATACAAGGCCAGTCCAAAAAATGCCCAATAGACTCCATCCAATTTCCCATCCTGCTGTGTGAAGGATTAACAATAGTTTATCAGCAAGGAACCTGGACAATCTATAGCACTGAGGAAACAGTCTCTGCAGCCACACACTGCAGACACTTAGAAAGAAACAACACAAAAACAAAACCTACTGAGCTTCTGTCTGCCAGATACGAGGAGTCAATTAGTGCTCTAGTTTACCCAGAATCCCTGGACGACCTTTGTTGATTGAACTAATAGCTGTCCAGCATCTGTTTGTCAACGTCTGTGAGGAGTAATACTTAAAACGTCTCACCTCCTCTCTCTTTAGAGAGCAGCAAAATGGTTAATTTAGTTAATTTAAAAATGTCCCGCATGATTTTATATGCAGGTTCATATCTCAGGAAACTTGTCATAACCAGCGCTGTCACTTAAAATCTGGGAGGAAAAAAAAGTCACTGCTCCTATTTTGTTGATCATAATTTCACTAGTTTGAGTTGTTAAGTTCTTAAAGGAGCCGTCTGTAAGAAATGTCCAAAACTGGTACTGCAGTCACTTTCAAAATATTGTTGAGCGGCGTGTACCCTCCCCCTCCTCCCCCCGACCAGAGCTTGCCAGGTAGGCTGCAGAATGCAGCAGGAACGTAGGCTGCCATGGCTGCGATAATTAGAGCTGAGCTGGCAACCCGGATGCCGAAACAATACTGACTTGGTGATTGGGAGATAGGTGGAGGGTGGAGCTTCAGAAACAATACTGACTTGGTGATTGGGAGATAGGTGGAGGGTGGAGCTTCAGAAACAATACTGACTTGGTGATTGGGAGATAGGTGGAGGGTGGAGCTTCAGAAACAATACTGACTTGGTGATTGGGAGATAGGTGGAGGGTGGAGCTTCAGAAACAATACTGACTTGGTGATTGGGAGATAGGTGGAGGGTGGAGCTTCAGAAACAATACTGACTTGGTGATTGGGAGATAGGTGGAGGGTGGAGCTTCAGAAACAATACTGACTTGGTGATTGGGAGATAGGTAGAGGGTGGAGCTTCAGAAACAATACTGACTTGGTGATTGGGAGATAGGTGGAGGGTGGAGCTTCAGACCAAAACAAAAAATGACAACATAAACATCAGTTGAGGGCTGCAACTCCTCTTTTTAAACTGGAATATCCTGGCTTGAGTGCTGTTGTCAGTGACATAAGTATTTGAAATGAACATGATTTTTAAATGTCTGTTGACATATCGGGCTCATTTTATGATTCGTTTTATTATTGCTCTTACATACAGCTCCTTTAAACTATGTGAGTTAGGCCCCGTTTACACATAGCAAAAACGGTGGTGTTTTCATGCGTTTTGGCCGTTCGTTTACACGAAAACGAAGCTCAAAGTCACCAAAAACCATAATTTCTGAAAACTCCGGCCAAAGTGGAGATTTGCAAAAACTCCGTCTTCACGTTTGCTTGTAAACGGAGGGAAACGGACATTTAGGCTTCAGAACGTCACATTATGAGACAGAAACGTCACCAGTGTCATGTGCGCGACATGTGTTTACAATTAGTTTGGCCACCGTCAATATTTTCTTGTATTTTACTTGTTTTATATTCTAAAGTCACACTTAAAAGTAACTCCACTTCTCTGTCACTCCAAACCAAAGACTCTCGTTCATCTTGGAAGTAACTGGAAGTTACTTGTGTCATTTGTTGATGTTTTTTTCCAGGATTCTGATTGGCTAGCATGACTTTATCTTCTCGTTACACTGCCCCCTGTAGGTTTGGATGCTCATAGCACCTTAACAGCTATTTATGCGGGTTCGTGTAAATGATGGTATTTTTCAAAATGTAGAGGGGGAAATATCCGTTTTTGTAAATACCCGGCTATGTGTAAACGTGGCCTCAGTCTAACAGAGGGGATGTGATGTGAAAGTGTGGCCGGCCGGCTGAGAGTTTGACCAGGAGCTGTGCTTCAGCTTCAGATTACAGTCAAAATAAAGATCATTTTTTCAGTTTCACGAAATGAAAAAGATGAAAATCTCCATTCTGAAGTGATAACTTTACTAACTAAATCAGTTCCTTCTGCTGTCTCACTGGGGAGTGGTTGTGTGGGGGGGAAGCATTTCTAAGAGTGTTATTAAAACACTTTACATTTATTCATCAATTTTAACTTGCCGCAAGCAAAATGCGACCCACTTTTTTATACAACAAAAACAGAAGCCATTGCTGTTCCTTTAACAGTTGAAGGAGGAACATATGACTCGGGGGGGCATTAATGGCTTCCACTGTATAAAGATTGTGCAAATTATTGTGTTTTTGTATTTATTTATTTAAAAAGGGACAATGCACATTATTGAACATAACAATGTAAATATAGCCAATGGCTGATTTTCATCTGCAGTCCCGAGCAGAACAAGAAAATAAATTAGAAACACAATATTAACAGACTTTGTCAAAACAAAAACAAAATTAAAAATAAGTTAACAAACTCTGTCAACAGACAAAAACATTAACAATTGCCAAGAGTAACTTTTTCTTAAATAACATGGCTCCATCTTTTATTAAAATTTTGTTAGGCTTCCACAAGCATGTTAACATCTCAGCATCTAACATCAGGATATCGAACCAATCATGTTTTATATTGAAAAGAAATAATTATAAATCTTAACCAACCTATTTTATCGAATTATGTCACTTAATGTCCTTTTTCCCTTTCAAGTAGAAACATTACACGTCAGCAGAACACTATATTGTATGTAAACTGTGGTAAATATTATGAATTTCTTCTTATTTCAAGTTCACTACAAATCATCTGTGAGAAACACAAATAGTTAAGTAAAACAACAATGATAATATCAATAAAGCATTTGCAATGAAGTATATGCTCCGTCTACATGGAACACAGTAAAATACGATTCCATCTAAAAAATGAATAAAAGCTGGAAGGAGCATATTTCCTGTGAAGGTGATTTGAATTTATATCTCATTGGGAACGGCTCCTTTTCAACAACCCAGAGCAGAACAAAAACCCACATTATTTTCTCTGTAGCTCACAATGAGAAGTCAATAGAAGCTTGGCATGAAGATATGCTGAATATGTTCAACCCAAATAAACAAACTAACCCATCTTTAAAGCAGTAGGCACTAATCTAGGTGGCAGTCTGTAAAGCCACAACCTTTCCTGTGCAGGCTCTCACAAGTCTCTGCCAATGCCAACTTGTATCTATGGCAACAGAGCGACAAGTTGGTAGTCAAGCAGCAGGAAACCAGGTTGAGTGTATTTCAGTTCAGACATCAACAGGCTCTTGGGGGACTGCTGGGTGGCAGGCTGCCCGATGATGCAACACGGTGAGAGGAAGCTCTGAAGACCATGAAAGAGCTCGACGGGGGTGAATGTGAGGGAAGAGCTCAAAATGAGGTGACAATATTCACACACTATAAGATATACATACAGTATTTACTGTAAACAGCAGCTCCAGCGAGTTATCCTACAAATGTGATTTGTAGATTTCTTTATAAGCATCTCATAGCTATCATTTTTGTCCATCGCTCCTGTAGTTTCTTGTGCTGGCCCCCCTTTTTCTCTTTTGTGCATGTTTGCAGGCCGGAGCTTCGGGAGCTGCGTGCTGGCCTGCGGTCCCCCCCACCCTCTGGTCATCCCGTTGCTGCTTCCACCTGCCTGCGCCCCCCCCACCCTCTGGTCAACCCACTGCTGCTTCCACCTGCCTGGCAGGAGGGTCCCCCCTTATGATTCAGGTCCTGGTCCAGGTTTCTTCCCTCCTAAAGGTGAGTTTTTCTTGACACTGTTTGGCTTAAGGTTTTTTTCCCACTAGGGGAGTTTTTACCTGCCATTGTTTATGTAATAATTGCTCGGGGGTTTATGTTCTGGGTCTCTGGAAAGCGTCTAGAGACAACTTTTGTTGTATTAGACGCTATACAAATAAAATTGAATTGAATTGAAAGGTGGTATTGCTCTCAGTCGGTGAAGAATCAGATCTTGGAGAATTCAGAAAAGGCTGTTTCTATTCAAAGTCTCGTCGAGTAGCCATACCTGCAGCTTTTCCTTGTGTTTGTCAAACCATATCATATTCTTTAAGTCGGCCGGGCTTCTTGGCAGATTTGTCGATCCTAATCGCGCCATTCCTAAAACCCTCTCCTCCTCCTATCACTCTTTATTTGCTTTGCACAGTAGAGGCTGTTATAGACCAGCGGTTTCCGGAGTCGGCTGCACCTTTTGTTGGCCGTTTGCCTCTTAATTTCCACGCAGAGTTTAAGGAGGGTGCCTCTAATTACAAGTCAATGCTAACTCCCTGAGCGCAGCCTCATCAGAGTCTGTTACGACACTGATTAAATTGCTCCTGGTCCATTGGGAAGCAGTTTCTGCCTATATGAAAGAGCTGCCTATGTCTTGCTATGCTGGAGGGGAATGAGGGAGGATGTGTGAGTATGACCAGAGCTGGGGGTTGGGGGTTGAGGATCGGGAATGTTACTTTTCAGAC
Source organism: Cololabis saira (assembly GCF_033807715.1). Taxonomy (NCBI): domain Eukaryota; kingdom Metazoa; phylum Chordata; class Actinopteri; order Beloniformes; family Belonidae; genus Cololabis; species Cololabis saira. Next base: position 7,536,681 of record NC_084592.1, on the reverse strand, counting down.
ACATTTTGTCACTACTGATAGCAGAGGAGGCGTAACTACCGATCTCTGCAGCAACCCCTGCAGAGGGCCAGTCGTTTCCCTTTACCGTTAATATATTAGAAGTGATTAGGCATCACTGTTAAACATCTTTTAGGAGCATTTCAAGCTAAAGCCCTCCAGAGCATTTAGTGCATAATAAATGTGTTTTTCTTAAAGAGCTTGCTGTGATCCTCCCAATGCTCATCATTACAATTTTATTGCACAGGGACAGCAAAATCTTGTCATCCAAAAGCTCGGAGGAATTCTGCGTTGCACTAAAAATGAATTACAAGGAACGGAAATAACACCTTCGTCCTCAAGGACCGTAACCCGAGATCGATGCCTCTGGCTGCGGAGCGTAAATCACGAAAGCTTCAGATGAGAATATAATGCACTGAAGCTCATTTGAAATTTGTCATTAGATCAAGAACAGAACTGCACACTCTAACTTCACAGAAATTAAAGCGGAAAGCATCAGTGTTTTATCCAGACTTATCTCAGAGGAAAACACGTAAAAGACGCAGCAAATTTGTCCACCTGTCTCAAAACGCAGAGTTGCAGAGTGTACAGAAATGAAAAATGCTGACCTGTAACCATGTATTACAGTAAACCATGATTCATCTTCAACTTTCTTCTTAACTGTGTTTTTTAATAATCAACCATAACTGTCTCTACGACTGAGCTCAAAGTGGAAAACCACAAGATCCTTAGACATTATAGAGTCGGACTGGACTGAAACTCATGTGATGCCACTTTCTGCCCTACTTCCCTGCAAGTCTTTTAGTTAGCATGCTTCAATTTTCCACATTTGGAGCATGTAACAGTTATGATGTTTAAAGCCAGATGGAGGTACGCCACCCTGCTGGAGTCCAGAAAATGGAGCTTATTAATTTGGAGTCCTTATTGTGAAGATGCTAAGTATTACGCTGTGGATCAGTGTAGCAGTTACACCTGAGACAGGATTGGAGTCTTTGTTCAACCAAACCACATCTACATTAAGATAGGCACAGACAGCAACAGTGAAGAAGCATATTGCTTCCAAATTCCCATCCCATTCAGGCTGTCCTGCATTAGCCCCCGGGTGCTTTAGTTCGGCCAAAGCCACTTTGACCGTGTCTAATTCAACTCAATAGCCCAACCCCACCAATCTCTTTAATGCTGACATTGTGATGGGGGTAGGCAGGGGCAACGGGGGCCTCCGCAAAAATGGACAGAACATGAAGACGACACAGAAATGTACAATGAGGATGGCCACAGGGTGAGACGGAAGATCTATTTCTTCTTTTTTGACATGAGAAGGTTGAGGGTTCACAGCATGCAGCTTTTATTGGTCTGAAGAAACAGGTGGAGGGTCTTCTACAGGAGTTAGAGAAAACGTGTGGAGCTGCATGTGTGTTTTGCAACACTGTGATGGATGGTGAGGTGTTGAAGATTGCGGGTGCTGTCTAGATCGGTGGTGAACCGTGAGAGCTACCGCTGGGCCTTCACCTTATCACAGAGAAAAGAAATCATTGCGGAAAAAAGCAACGGAAAAAGCAAATGCCGTCTTCCGCCATTCAACAGGTTTTCAGGAAATGAACATGATAGTAAACTTAATTTTAGAACATAGATGAGAGAAAATCTGTTAAATGTATTGTATTCAACTGACAGTGGGCCCTATTGTATCTGTAGGAATTGTTTTTATCCTCGTTTAGATTTTTCCGACAAAATGAGGGCCTTTTTGCCCCCCTAAACGTGCCCCCAAAGTCACCAAATTTTGCACCAAGCCAGGCCTGGTGAAAAATGTGATATTTAATGGCTTGCATTAATGGGCGTGGCCTAATGGCTCAACAGCGCCCCCTAGAAAACTTTGTGCGTCAAGCCCCACAATACGGTTTGACGTACATGCACGAAAATCGGTACACACCTGTATCATGTCGCAACTTAAACAAAAGTCTCTTGGCGCCATGGCCGAAACGAACAGGAAATCGGCCATTTTGAATTAGTCATGTAATTTTGGCGCAATTTATGCCATTCTTCGGCCGTTAATACGGTCGGAACCGTTACTTGCACCCAGGTGTGTTATACATCAAAATGTGCGTCTCGACCCTGCGACGATACGCATTACTTTTATCAGGCAAAAGCGTTACCATGGCGACGATAGACGCCAAAAAAGCACGCCCCCCTTCATCTGATTGTTCCATATTTGATAGTTCCTACTTTCTGCCATAACTTTTGAATGGTTTGACATAAAGAGTTGTGGGTGGTATCATCGGACTCGGTATTGAGTACTTGACCTTCATTGGCCTGAATTAGCCCCGCCCCTTCTTCTGATTGGTTGATATTTGATAGTTCCTACTTTCTGCTATAACTTTTGAACGGGTTGTGAAACAGACATGTGGGTGGTGTCATCTGATTCGGTTTTGACTCCTTCACCTTAATTGGTGCAAATTAGCCCCGGTCCTTCTTCTGATTGGTCAATATTTCATAGTTCTGCAATAACTTTTGAATGGTTTGACATAAAGAGTCATGGGTCGTGTCATCGGACTTAGTCCTTGACCTTTATTGGTGAAAATTGCACGCGCGAGGGCCCGTTCGTCGCTGCTTGCAGCTTTAATTTTTTTTTTTTTTTTTTGTTTTAGTCCTTCTCTGAAGCCATAGAAGGCCTTGAAGGTTCCCCACTGGTCTAGATGACCCTCCATATCAAATCAAGCCTGTTATAGAGTCCAAGTCTCCGGCATGAATGGAACATAGCGCCTGATATTCTATACAAGTCAAATATGTACTACGTAATTACTGCAAACAAAATGATTCAAAACAAATATATTATTGTGATAAACTTAAGAGCTATTATAATCAGCTAAACTAAAAAGCACCTTACATTACATTAGCATTACACCTAATGAAAAAATGTAAATTTCTCAAAATGTATAAACATCTGCTCCAAATACCAGAAGAAAACCTGTGTGCATGGAACTAATACCAGCAAGCATCTAGAGCATCTGACATCTGGCTTCGTTTGAGGTCACTGACATTTGTGTATTTTGTTTTCTTCTTGACAGATTGTATCTGTAATGAATCAGTTTTAGGCACAAAAACTCTCTTTAAGGAGTAATATTATGATTTATGCAGAGATGGCAGATGGCTCAAAATTAAGATCTACAAAGTACAAAAGGCTTTTTGTCTAGCGATGGGCCATTAATCACATAATCAAACCTTGACATTCAGACCCTGTTACTGACCGTCAACATTGTCTTTAGTTTTCTTATTACTTTGCAGACAGTGTGTGGATGTTCACCACTTTGACTCTTATTAGAAAATATCCTACTTCTATTAGTCGAACATATTTACAGCAAAAACGTCATCGAAAACTACGCTAAAATAATCCTTCATTGTTTGTAATCAGAGATGAATTGTTCAATTAATTGTGACATGTTTTAGTCTTTTAGTTAGCATGCTACATTCATTATTACAAAATAACTGAGCATTACCCTTTTTGTTGTGTTTGTTTTTGCTTTTGCCCACTTCAGAGATTCATCTCAAAGAGCTGTCTGTCACCGTTGTAAATTATAGCTCCCAAAAGCCATGTAATAAACTATGGAGATGCTCTTTTTTCTGGTTGTGAGAAAATGGCTAATTGATGGTGCGTCCCATCTCCACATTTCTTCAGTAATTTTAAAGATCTATTCTTTTCAAACAGCACCCAGTGAACAATCTATCAATCTTCTGGACAAATCATAGCTACTTCCAGTTGAAGAGAGTCATTAAAAACAGCGGCTTGTGCATGAGGACTCCTTTTAAACCACTCCATCATCCAATCCCAGCCCACACATTCATGGGCTCAGAGACTCTCCGGTGTATTCCCACTAAACATATTAAATCTAGTCTTCAAGAGCTCTGATATGTAGCATTCAACACTGTCAGCATGCCTTTTCATGGGCAAGTACTAGCAGTGACGCACGCACACGCATTCACAGCTGTATTCATGCACTGAAAAAAATAAATCTAAGCGCATGTAAATATAACATATTTAAATCTGTGATATTAACAATTAAAAATGAAGTTTGTTGCTTTACATGAATACATCTAGTTTAGAACTTAATCTGCATTTGTTTTAAAAACAAGACATCCATTGGGAAGATTGACCAACGTTTAGATGAAAAATGCTTAATTTGTTTAAATAGAACACCACAAATTAAGGCAACTTTTTCGCATGAGATTTTTATGCAGATCAAGAAAGACTAGTCTTTGTATAAACTACTTCATTTTTAGTATGTACAAAATTAATTTGCAAGTAAAGTCAACTTAATTTTTTATCTTTCTTTTTTTCCTTTTTTCTTTGTTTCTCATTTTTTTCCTTTTTTCTCTTTTTTTCCCTTTTTTTCTTCTTTTTTTTCTTTTTAAAGTGAACTTAATTTTGATAAATAAAGTAAACTTAACACAATTAAGTTGACTGTACTTGCAAAATGTATGTACATACAAAAAATTAAGTAGTTTATACAAGACTAGTCTTTCTTGATCTACATAATAATCTCGTGCAAAAAGTTGTCTTAATTTTTTTAAGTAGATCAAGCACAATATTTGTATCAGTGTGGATTAAGGTACAGTACCAATGAATATGAGTTTTCATCCCATAGTTTGTTCTAAAATGTTGACACAATATTTGAAGGGGTCTACGGAGTTGATTTGAATGCGTGAGAGTAGATATGGAGCACATTATGGCAACCTGAAGTCATGGTTTGCCGTTTTCAGTGTTTCTGTTGATGAAAAATGTACAACAAGGTCAAAAGGACTGACAAGGACGAGTGAGAAGAGGCTGGCAGGGATTTTCATTTGTGCACCTAAATTAGAAATATGTACCCTTGAATTAATAATCACTGGGTACTAATCAGTAATTTGCTTCGTTAAATTAATAAATAGTGCCCTTGACTTTTAAAATCACGTCCTAACGTTACACGATTCGCTCGCAAATTAATCTAATAGCTTTAAGTCACTCCAGCAGACGGAACTGATTCAGTTAAAGAGGAGCAGACGGAGAGTCGACGGCTGACTAACAGCAGTGGTTTTATGGATCGGTGTATTCAAACTGCTAAAATAACTAAAGAAAAAAAAGAAAGGCAAACCTGTCAAGATTATGCTAATGTCCTGGTGACGTCTGCAGGGCTGCCAAGTTCCAGTGTCCTTTCAGGGCAAGATTATGGATCTTGGGGACGGGGTTATGGCATCAGTATGTAGAATCATATGTTTAGGTCAATCATCAACCTACACCAGTTAGGAGTTAATCTAAAAAAAGAATAAATCTAATAAAAAATAAATTAAAAAAATTACAGATTCAGACATTTACTGTTTTTTTTCAAATATCAATGAGAACAAGCTTGAAATAATACAAAGACTACGTTTACATGCAGTCAAAATTGGGGTTAAGGTCAATATTCCGGTTACTGAAACATTCGGAATAATCTGTTTACATGCGTGGCGATCGTACAAATCCTGCTTTGCGCAACTTTTCTCTCACCTTCTTGTAAATCTTCTATCCCGGTACTTTCTACCGTCTACAAATGCAGAAATGTTCATATCCTTCATTACATTTATGAAGTGATTAGTCTCCTCCTGGTCTTGGTTTCTCCATGTTTGTAAGAACTTCCTGGACTCAAAAGACCAAGATTCCTTGTGAACAGAACATGTGCAGAAAACAAATTCATGTTCCGTTTGATGGGGATATTCCGTTAGGTTAAACATGACCAAATATTCGGGTTAGAAAAGGAGTAACCCAGGGGTCAGGGGTTTTCAGGTTTTTAAAAACCGGAATATGAGCAAATTCTGGTTATTCAAAGGGGTTATTGGTGTTTACATGGCCGTGAGCAACCGGGTTATTGCTAATATTCCGGTTAGAAAAGAGTTATTGAAACATGTAAACGTAGTGAAAGACACACAGAAGTGCATGTATCTGCTGTGACTGCTCTGTATATGTAGAGTTACTTCAGCCCTCAGCCACGTTTTTTTGTATTATGCATTGAAAAGTAGTATCTTTTAAATGACTGATGACTATCTGATGGAGCTTGACACAGAGTGGCACACCACAACTCATTTTCCTGAGAAAGATAAAGCCTTTGATGGAACCTTTACTTTATGCCCAATCCAGACATCCTCGCCAATCCATCTTGTAAAGTAAACTGGACAGTATTACTTACTATATTCTATAAACTTTTAAGTATTTACCTTTTTTGTGTGTGGTTTTACCACCAAATTCAAAATTTGTTCAAAATCTGACGAGAGTGAAAACGATTTTCTTTGTAGACAAAGAGGCAGATCTTAGAGGGAGAGACTGACTAAAGAGTAATGCTGCGACCAAAGAAACTGCTGTTAGTGGTCATTTAAAGAAGCATGAGGCTCCTTTTAAGAAATTAGACTCTCTAGCACCACCCTTCACCACGACGGCCGTTGGGGGTACTGCAGCCAACAGAGAAGCCGGCACGGGAGAACGGGGAGAACGTGCATGCAGCGTCATGTGACGTCACATCCACAGGACAGCGCGGGAAATTCGGGACAGAATTGCAGCACATTTTGCAGCACACAGCCTGTTCAAGGCAACGGAGAGATACACTAGAGGAATCATTCTTTTGGGTTTGGAACGCTTCATCTGACATTATTACTAGAAAACTTAAAACATATACGGATTTTTTTCATAAATCCTGCTTCAATCCTGCCTCATGCTCCTTTAAGGGTGATGGTGCTTTTCCACTAGCACCTACACGGCTCGACTCAACTTGGTCTGGTTTCTTTTCCACTACAATTCAGCACTTGGATCAGAAGTAGGAGGTTGGAGTGAAGCTGCTGTGACGTATTTGATTGTGTGATCTAAACGGAGAAGACAACACTAAAGATGTAGAACCTGGAGGAGATGATAGATGTGCTGCTGTGATCTGTGTTCGATATCAAGATAAAAAATGAGAGTGAGAGAAACTTCAAGTGGCAACACTTTTTTTTTTTGTTTGATTGTCTCTGTGCTGCTGAAAAGTCAGCTGGCGTGAGTCTTGAGCAGCTATGAAGAGACAGAGCTCCTGGTCGATCTGGTCGTTCCTTATCTCCGTCTAGATACCTTTTTAATTCTCTCCTCAGCACCAGGTTTATGAACATCTGCACCTCAGAGTTGGATCATGAAACAGACTTTTGCTGCCATTGCTGGTTGAATAAAATGAACCAGAATCCGTCAGAGTCTCTTTCTCTGATTTCCTCCTCCTGACTCAGACGTCTGACTCCAACCCCCCGACCAATCGGTGGCCTGTAGTGTGATGATGTCAGATACAGCCGACTCAGCAGCTTAGAACCTCGGCAGAATAGTTACAGGAAAGTATCTACTCGGCACGTTAGACCCCTAGTGGAAAAGAACCTACTCAGTCGGGCTGAGTAGGTACTAGTGGAAAAGTGCCATAAGACTGATATGTGTGAGGTCATGATTTGATTGTGTCGACTCTGCTGAGGATCTCATCTTTCCTGTCTTACACACACATCTGTGCAATACAGAAGATACACTCGGACATCTTTACGCACACATAGACACATACACGGGAGCAAAAATCCTGCTTCAGCCTCACCCGTCTTCCATTTCAAACCATCAACAGCCAGCCGCTCTACACAACTCTGGTATGTAGTAATACGCTGCGTCTGGCTCTGAAACTCTATTATGATTCCACATGGCAGCGTCCACCACAGCCTCCCACCTTCATTCACACACACAGAAACTGTAATGTGATATTATCGACTGCATTTCTCACTGCGTCTACCTGATAGTGTTTCATTGTGTGAACTGGGAGCCCCAGGGTGTGTATTGATTTGAACTCACCCTGCTATTTCAGAGAAACATCGGGAATGTTTGGCTACCAGATTCACATTAGGGAGTTACTTTAAAGGCTGAGCTCCGTTTGCATTATAAAAAGATTGTAAACTACAGGTAAGAGTAGTGTACAAGTGCAGTGTTGCTGGAGTCCAAACTTAAATTTGAAATGATTATTCGCGCTTATCTTTTATTCTTTTTGTGTATCTTTTTTTATTGTCTACTCCTTGGTTTCCTATTAATTTTAGAATCCATTTTTAAATTTTGGTTAAAAAATGCAAAGGCTTCACATGGTCAAGCTCTTCATTTTATTTCAGATTTGTTAGAGCATTAGCCTTTTTGTTGAACCCTTAAGTCATCTAGCCAGAGGCTGTTAGCGGTTCCCAACACCCAATTTAAAACTTGGGTGGGATTGGACTTTCTGAGACACACTTGGAATGCCTTTCCCACAATGCTGCACTGATTTCTGTAAAAAGCAGCTGCAGTACTTATTTAGACAACCTTTTGAGGGTTTTGTTTTCACCTTTAACTCCTATACTTCCCTTTTATGTCTGTTCTGTTTAATGTCTGTATCTTACTTCATGAATTTTAACTGAGAAACTGCATTTTATAGTGAAAAGGCGTTGGAATTTTTATCAGTGAAGCTGTATTCTATCAAAATGCCGGCCATGACACCAACTGTTTCAGCAAGGAATGTGTCTAGAATTGAAGGAGATCATCTTTACATCTCTGTCTACAAAAGCTAAATGGTTGTTTGCTGCTGTAGTAAAGTATAAAACATCTTATAAAAAATAGATATAAAACATCTGATTGTACTGACCAGGTATAGCACCTTTCCCAGGTAGAGCACTTATCTAAAACGACAAGTTTGGAGTCTATGGGTGCGTCCGAAATGCCATACTAAAAAGTATATACTAAAAAGTATACTTAAATTCGGCACACTTTTGAGTAAATATCAGTAGTGTGCATTAATTTGGACGTTCTATCAAAGATACTCTATACAGAAGATAGCGCATTACTGTTACTGCCAATGGTATGAAATGGTATACACTTCCGGTCTCCTAAGTGGGCGTGGTCGCCCCTCTCCCCACATCGTTTTGGAACATACAACGCTAGATACAGTACAACTTTCTTCCAAAAAGACTTAAAGGAGCATGAGGCTCCTTTTAAGAAATGAGACTCTCTAGCGCCACCCTTCACCACGACGGCCGTTGGGGGTACTGCAGCCAACAGTGAAGCCGGCACGGGAGAACGGGGAGAACGCGCATGCAGCGTCATGTGACGTCACATCCGCAGGACAGCGCGGGAAAAGCAGCCCCAGCCTTGCAGCACATTTTGCAGCACACAGCCTGTTCAAGGCAACGGAGAGATACGCTAGAGGGCTCATTCTTTTTGGTTTGGAACGCTTCATCTGACATTATTACTAGAAATTTTTTTTTCATAAATCCAGCCTCAAGCTCCTTTAAATAATAAAAATAACAGTATTATTAAGCAAAGAAGCAAGTTTTATTTTAGTTTTTAACTTCATTTTATCCGCTTTGCTCTTTCCCGTTTATCCTGGCCCAAACAAGATGACATTATATAATATTATTAAATACGAATATTATAATATTAATATTATATAATGATATTATTATACTTAATATTATACTTATCATATATACGTATCACTTAGCAACCAAACGCCGCTGCATTGCATCGTGGGAAGTTTCTTCTCGGCTAGTGTCCATCAATCCACACTAAAAAAAATTTCTCCAGAATGAGTATGGATAGTACAAACTATTGAGCACGTTCTAATGTTTCGGACGCACTAAAAAATCTTGCACACTCATTTTGCATACTCATTAGGGTGGAAGTGTGGGATTTCGGACGCAGTGCAAGTTTCCTCTGCAGAGATGCTGGTTTCAAAATGGCTTCAGATATGTTAAAGTCCTTATTTTTTCTTAATCCCAAAACCAAGAAATATAACATGTGCAGTTGTCTGAAAAAGCAAATGCAGCACCAGCTGTTCATGTGCCACACTTTGTGGAAATACTTCAAGAAATGACATATTTCCCCCCAAAATGTCAATCAGATTTTTGTCTACTTGAGTTTAAACAAAATAACAGTAACGATTGCAGGATATATCTACGGGATCACATTTTGAAGGTTAACTCATAAATCACTTTAATATTTCTGGATTTTCAACTCAACTCAAACCTACAGTGCAGTTAGTATTACATCAGATATGTCCTGCATGCTTCCTGTCCTCCAGGGCTGTGGTCTTTTTTTGTTTTAGCAGAGCGATTTGTCAGCGGGTCAGGTGTACAGGGCCCACATGATGGGCTATTATAGGAAACAAAAAGGCAAGGACATGAGTAACCACTTCTACAAAAGGTCTGCTCTTACATTTCCAACTTGACACGACCACAAAAGGGGGACGTCAGATACTCGGAGGAGAGGCTGTTAATTGGAGAGCAGAGCGTTGGAGAGGAGAGGTGGGCTTTGGTGGGAGAAAAAGTTATGGAGACGTTTTGTTCAGGTTTATAGGCCTGTGTTCTTTCCTCAAAAATATCAACTAATTAGATGTGAACAAGGTGACTCTTTCAGTCTTTTTCAAGGTTTGGACGAGAGAAAAAAAGAGGTCTTTGGGGCTTCTCTTTCTTTTTTTTTTAGATCCAAACCAAAATGCACCAAGCAATCAGAAATAAACCTAATATCTCCTTTCACAATGAGCAATCAGCTCCGAGGGAAATACGTTTTTTGGAATTTAAGAGGAAGTTTAAAGTATAATCTGTTGGGAACCAAAAAACGTAATTGTACTGGGCTCTTTGGGACGGTTGTATTGCTGATGTTCTGACACCATAATCTACAAAAAAAACTAAGAACATTTTAGAAATTCTCTCGAAACCTGTGTCATACTTCTTTTAAGGCCCATTGATTTTTGGTGTGATTCATGTCTTCTTTTACTAACCATTCTGTTAGAAACGCTGTGGACTGCAAATATTTTATGTCGAAAAATGTGGTCACAGCAAAGGCCGACTGAGTTGCATCATTTGTGAAAGAGAAGATTACGTTAATAACCTTTTTCAAAAACGGTGCTGATACTGTACCTAAGTGAATAAGCTTACAATGAAAGCTGTCCACATCCAGCCAAAATAAAAGTACCAAAATAACAGACACAACCTGACCATCTCCAAACATAAATGAAATCACCCGTCTGATATTTTGACGTTGATTTAACTTTGGAAATACAAATAATATTTTTCTTATTCGAAGTAGTGTAACAATAAAATTATTTCACAAACACATTGTCTTTCTTTTAAACAGAATTTGGAGAATATACAATTGAGTGATAGAAAAAGAAACTGGTATAGACAATTGTTCTAATTGTAAAAGTCAGAATCCATATTTTGCTCATCTACAGGACTGTCTCAGAAAATTAGAATATTGTGATAAAGTTCTTTATTTTCTGTAATGCAATTAAAAAAACTAAAATGTCATAAATTCTGGATTCATTACAAATCAACTGAAATATTGCAAGCCTTTTATTATTTTAATATTGCTGATTATGGCTTACAGTTTAAGATTAAGATTCCCAGAATATTCTAATTTTTTGAGATAGGATATTTGAGTTTTCTTAAGCTACAATAAGGAAGCATATGAGGGCCTATATTCAAATTAAAATGCATTTGCGGAAATGCTTTTTAAATTTGAATATAGGCCCTCATCTGCTTCCATACTATAAGCCATGATCAGCAATATTAAAATAATAAAAGGCTTGCAATATTTCAGTTGATTTGTAATGAATCCAGAATGTATGACATTTTTGCTTTACAGAAAATAAAAGGACTTTATCACAATATTCTAATTTTCTGAGACAGTCCTGTATTGAGACCATTTTTCAACTTTCCAATCCGTTTACGGGGATTGACCCTCTGCACACAGTGGCATCTATTAACAGCAGTCCTGAGGAGTTACAAGCCCCAGAAAGTCGTGCAGCATCTACACAACAGATCACTCAGATCCCATTTACGGGCTCTTGTTGTTTTAGGGCCTTATGCCAGGACGTGGCATGCCTTCACATCTTTACAGGCATTGTTTGTGCTGCTAAATGCTTTAAAACATGTATCTGATAAGTTACAGACACAGCAGGGCAATGGAGGCCGGGCTGATAACGGCTGATAATATAAAGATAGAGGTGTACAGCTGACTCTTCTCTTCAAACATCAAGGAGTTCTGATGCCCCAAACCATCCCAGGAATCTTAAACAAGCTCACACGTCAACACAAAGACAACCCTGAGGAAATATTTGCCTTGTATACCACCGAGAACGTCTCAGAAAGGCTTGCTTCTCGATGCAGAGATGACCTCTAAACTGCAGAGCGCTCCCCGTGTGTTTACGCCACACACTTCCATCCGACATTCCTTTCATTTCTGCTACAAGAGACAAGCTGCCCGTGTGAAGCGGGGATTCAGACGGCTCACACTTATTAGCCGTTATCTCAAGGACAACGTGTCACGTTCTGTTGTAATTAACTGGAGCGGACACCAAAGAAAACACACAGACGGCAGAGCCAGACAGTGTAATTGATGAGCAAATTTATTACATCCCACTTCAAAGAGTGCCAGGATCAAAACATAACAGGTGATGAGCAGAGATACAACGGTGCATGATGTGTGGATGCAGCAAGCACATGAAACAGAGGAAGACTTGTGCAGTTAATTAACAAGTCCTCCACTGCTAATATGTGTTTATATTAAAAACATGACTTGATTATAAAATATTACTTATCTGGATATTCAAATGGGGTAATAACTCATCAAAGTGCTTAAATATGTTGACACCCAAGAGTATGATGTTTAGTGTTTTAAAATAAAATGCTTAGGAGCCATTTTCACTGGAGCAAATTCAATCATGAGTATAGTTCAGTAACGCTACAAAGAGAAATTGATGCATGATTTTGTTTGAAAATATATTAGAATATAATTGAGGATTTTAAAAGCTGCTTTTGGATTTTTTTTCCAGGGTCCAACTGGGGATAGAGCAATCAAAAAGAAGCTGTCGGACCACCGTTAACAATAATATTTGAAATTATTCTTACACACTGGTTAGATTTCATTTGCGCTTTATTTACTTCAACTTCTGATAAGAAAAAAAAAACCTCCACGAGTAGCCATCTTACCACATGGAACTGCATGTGAAAAGCAGAGGTGGGTAGTAACGAGTTACATTTACTCCATTACATTTACTTGAGTAAGTTTTGGGAAATGTTGTACTTTTAGGAGTAGTTTTGAATCACTATACTTTTTACTTTTACTTGAGTAGATTTGTGAAGAAGAAACTGTTCCTCTTACTCCGCTACATTAGGCTACGTTGAGCTGTTACTTTTCTTTTATCCCTTTTATCCGCGTACGCGTCAATCTCATGACATCACTGGATGATTCTTTGGGAAAAATGTTTGTTTTTGCATGTTTTGTCACATTTACACAGACTCAAACACACACATGATGTTTCTATGAGTTCATGTTTGTTCTAGTTCTGCCTGGTTAAAAAAGAAAAGTACAAAGGCTTGAAATTTTCTGCTACTTGTGCTTAATTTATTTTTTTATTCTGTTATTATTTTATTTATTTTATTATTCATTAAAATACTTGAATTTACTTTAAGATATTTTAATTTAAGCTATTTTTTTTTTATTTTAATTTATTTTATTGATTTAATTTGCCTGAAGATGATTAGTTTATACTTTTGTCTGTTTCAATGGTTGTGTTAAAAAAAATAAATCAGACGTTACTCAACAGTTACTCAGTACTTGAGTAGTTTATTCACCAAGTACTTTTTTACTTTTACTCAAGTAATTATTTGGATGACTACTTTTTACTTCTACTTGAGTCATATTATTCTGAAGTAACAGTACTTTTACTTGAGTACAATTTTTGGCTACTCTACCCACCTCTGGTGAAAAGACAATTGTTCGGGAAACATTTTCCCCCCCAGACAACTTTCCAGTGCCTATAGAAATAAGTGCAGTGTAGGGAAGTCTGAATGCATCTCCAGGCAGTAGGGGTGTAACGATACAGTAATCTCACGATACGGTACGATACACGATATTGAGGTCACGATAACGATACGATACGATATTATAGCAGTATTTTTTTAACAACCTTGCATGAGGAACATATGACTGGAAAAAATTGTCTTTTATTTGAAAGACACAAAATACAAAACAATGCTGTACGTTTGCTCTATTGTTACCGTTTGTAATTCTTTATAACTGTTTAAGTTTTAAAGAGAAAGCCAGGCCAACCATTTTCCACAAACTGAACTAAAAGTAAATGTCAGGTTTGCATTATGCATCTTCAGTTTCATACAAGTACAAATATTTTGCCATAAACTGAATAGTTTCTCTCATGTATGATTTGACTTTTTTCTTTCTAATTTAACAACTAAAATTAAATAAATAAATAAATAAAAGTAAATAATTACATACAATTTTACATCATAAAAAAGATTGATTCATGCTCACCTTATAGGTGTAAAAGGGAGATTTATTTTTGTTAAGAAGGTTAGTTTGGTAATTCATTAATTCATTATTTTATAAATATATTCTTTATATTCTGATGTAAATCAGGGACTATAATTACACTAGTCAGTTTATCTGTAGTGATTAGTCTGTTTTAGATTGGGCGGAGTGATACAGCACTAGGTGCTGTGTTGATGTTCTAAAATCCTACACTGTTGAGGGACATTAAAGTACACTGGAGCTCAGCAGAAGTTGCCTGCATGTTTATCCTACTCACGACCAGAAAAAGGTTTAATTTAATAAGGTAAGGCTTAACTCTACACCAGCCTTACATAAGTAAAAGTTCAGAGCTCAAAACGGGACCGTAAAACGGGACTAGTTTCTTTTGTGCGGAGTAAGATTTTGGTCCGCGGGTCGAGGTGCGGTCGCGGCCGCATGCGCGTTTCTAGTCAACACAATATATTAATATTAATAACCCAATATCGCGATACACTTTGTCACCTCCACGACACGTATTGTGACGTTTTTGTATCGCGAAATTTCGTGGCACGATATATTGTTACACCCCTACCAGGCAGTGAGGTGTGCAGTAGGATTAACGGAGGAGTATCAGGTCAAAGTGGGGCATGAAGGATCGGCACTGACTCCCTTCTTATTTGCCATGGTGATGGATAGTTTGACAAATGCGGTCGGACAGGACTTTCCATGAGCTGTGAAGTTTGCAGATGACACTGTGATGTTTAGTGAGAGTAGGAAGCAAGTGGGGACATGCAGTCATGGAGACACGGTCTATGCAGAGGAGAATTCAAGAGTGTCAAAGAAAAGATAGCAGGCAGAATGATGAGGATGCAAGGAGTAACAGTGAAGAGGATACTCGACTTAATACACTTGGGATCAACTGTTCAGAGCAATGGGAACTGTGGAAAAGAGGGGGAGAACCAGGGCCGGTTCTAGAAAATGATGAGTAGGCTGCATCTCAGATCAGAGGGGGTGCACATGCCTGGCACGTTATTCAACACTATCAATAATTACTATCAATAATCAATAATGTCAAGCGGAATGATACTAGCAAAACAAGAATATTGTGTATTTCAAATGCTTTATTGCAGCAATATTGCTGCAGAACAAAGAAAATGCTACATTTAGTCTGGGCTACCTCACCCATCAGACAATCTAGCAACAGATGTTTCTAACCCTGAAAATAAAACATAGAAATTCAAACTAATTTGATCTATACAGCTCAAAACCATCACTAAACATGACAGTCATTTCAAGTGGAATGATACCAGTCAAACAATAAAACAATAATATTTAAAGTGTCTTTCAAGTGCATTTTTGCAGTAATATCGCTATAGAAAAAAGAAAATGCTACATTTAGTCTGGGCTACCTCTCCCATCAGACAATCTAGCAACAGAAAATAAAACATAGAAAATAAATAACTAAAATAAATATAACCATGAATATAAACTTGCTGGCGTGGTTGTGCTTGAACCACTTCCGAATATCCATCGTTACTTTGTGTTAGAGATTGTGTTACAGATGAGTGACGGACACTGGCTGATTTATGGTTTACACCAACGCGTTTTTTTCCGTCTTTTCAACTGAGCATGCAAACACAAACTGAGGGTGCAATGCATGCTTATGCACCCTCGTAGAACCGGGCCTGGGGAGAACAGAGTGCCGGCAGGGTGGAAAAGTCTCAAGTCGTCTTTGACAGAAGAATATGAGTGAGAGTGAAGGGAGAGAATCGGTTGGTGACAGCAACACTGACCAAGACGCAGGGACAAAATGCAGAACTGGAAGTGCCAGAGTTGGAGTTTTTAATATTTTCTTTGGCAGTGACTATGACGGATAGTACTAAGAACAAGCGCATCAGAGGAACAGCCGTCTCAGATATCTTACAGATAGTTTAGTGAGATAGAGAGCTCGGACACAAAGATAGTGAGTACACTGGTAGAAGGATGCTGCTGGTGGAACTGCCCGGCAGGAGAACAAGGTGGAGACCAAAGAGACGCTGTCTGAACACGGTAAAAAGGATATTAAGTTGGTCGTCATGACATGAAAGATGGGTCAGATTGAAATGGGCCATCTGCTGTGCTAACTTGTAAAGGGGAAAGCAGCAAAAAAAGTCTGCTGCTCCTTGATGTTTTCCTGTTAACAAAGGATCAAATATATTATGCAATTTACACACCTGTTAATGTCCAAAATGTATTTCTTTTTATGTGCAAGTGGAAACTTTGATTTAAAAAAAGAAAAATCAGATGTGTCAATTTTTCCAGACATGACATACAGCATGACAACATGACCTGGGTAGTTCAGTAAGAATCATGTTTAGTAAAATGAGCATTGTTCACAGTGTCTCTTCCTAGACTGCAGGGTCATTGACAGAAAATGAAGTGAGTGGCAGCGTAAACTTTCAGTTTGAGCAACTGGAAAACATCTAAAATGGGAAAGAGCTGTTGTGTGATCGACTGTACTCATAGATTTAGCAAGAAATCAGAGTTATCGTTTTACAGACTGATGAAAAATAAGCTTAAGAGAGACAAATGGATCGCTGCAATTCACAGAAACAACTGGATTCCAGGAACCAAAACGTGGATTTGTGGTTCCCATTTTGTATCAGGTAATGTTGGATTTTTGGGTAGCTAACGTTAAACGGTCAAATCATAAAGTTCGGTGTCCTCATTACTTTAATTTCTACAACAAATCCTGACTTGAAGTCGGACCAAGCGTCAAGACTTTTGTAAGCCTTCAAGCTTTGCTTCGTGTATAGAAATTAATTCAATTTTCAATTCAATTTTATTTTATATAGCGTCTATTACAACAAAAGTTGTCTCCAGGCGCTTTCCAGAAAAACAAGTACATATAAATATAAAACAAAAGATATATGAACATATAAATATCAGGAAACTGGATTCGTGACCAAACATTAATGTCCATGGACCACTGGTTCTTGGTAACTGTACCAAATATTAATGTCCATGGACCACTGGTTCTTGGTAACTGTACCAAATATTAATGTCCATGGACCACTGGTTCTTGGTAACTGTACCAAATATTAATGTCCATGGACCACTGGTTCTTGGTAACTGTACCAAATATTAATGTCCATGGACCACTGGTTCTTGGGGTAACTGTACGGGTCACGGTCAAGTCCAACTGACGCTAATTTAAGCCCAGTAAGCCCAGTTTAAGCGAGTAAGGGGGCTGGTCCAGTGGGGAAGTGAAGTCAATGCAGACTCTCTATATGGCTTCTGCGGTTTGAAAATTTCAGGAAATTCAGACCCTCCCTCTCTGCTGTGCTTCAGCCCTTCAGCCTCCAAGACCCCTCATTACAGAGGCCTGGGTGAAGGTACAGGCTGGTAACCAAGGCAACAGTGGAAGTGGCACTGACTGACAACTGCTGCCTCTACAAGTCCTTCTCTCAGACACAGCAGGTCCTTGCAAATTGCAGTGGGAGCACATGGAGGAGCCACAGGAACCTGGTTTTCAGTTTGACAGATCACCAGCATCCAATAACCAAAAGTGTTTTGATTCCACAAAAAAGCAGAAAAACACATTTACAACAAATAAATAAGTGTGTCTAGCTTTTTGCTTTTACAGTGTATAAGTGATGTAAAAAAATCCATCCGTTTTAGTGTGACAGTGAGAGAAGCAATACTTTCCTGACTCATTTCATCACTGCTGATGGAGTCTGTCAGTACTGACAAGGCAATTAAGTACTGTGCTTGTGAGAGCGACACAGGCAATACCCCTTGCCAATTAAAAAGAGAAGGGGGTGGAGAGTGTTATTAGCAGTGTGTGATCCACAGCAATGATCCCATCAGTAGCAGCCATGCTCGGGGACAGACAGGGGGGCAATGAAAAGAGCCCTCAGCCTGCTGCATACCTGGCTGGATCCAATCCACACGATGGCCTGATTACTCACCCTGGGCGACGGGCAGGAGAGCATTAAGGGACAAAATATCACAAACACCCACCATAACTCACATTCATGGTGCTGCAGCAAAAAACACACACATCAGGGTGTAATCGCCACTCTACCAGTCCCCTATTTACAGACAAACTCTTTAAAACAACTTATAGTTCAATCAAAGAGACATGCAAACAAGTAACAAGAGTGGGATATGTTTGGTTGTTTTTGTTTTATTTTGGGCACTTCTTAAGACTTCCTCAAATGAAATAAAACCAAACTGACTGCACGGCAGTTTCAGGTTAAAGTGATGCCACTGCCCTTTGTACCTCGAGGCCTCACTGGGAAATTGTTTTCCTTCCAGCATTTGAAAAATAAAAAATAATAATAATAATTCTAGGACATGTAAAAAGTGTCTCATGAAAATGAAAAGACCTGAGAGCAGGATCATACCATCATACAACAAATGTATTTCAGTTCTGCTACAACACTAAACCTTGACCAATAACTTAATGCAAGTATTTTCAAACTAAACAAAGGAGAGAAAGGAAACTGCACAAAAACCTCAACTGTACAAAAACAATTGAGAAAAGGTGACCGAAAATAAAATAAAAACTAAAATAAAGCACAAAACAAAAAAAGTCTGAAGAAAAATCTCTAACCTAGTATTAGGGCCAAACTAAGACAAAAAGAAATTGGAAATTACGAGAATAAAGTCATAGTGTTGCGAGAAAAAAGTCGTAATAGAAAAAAGTCGTAATATTATGAGAATAAAGTCGTAATATTATGAAAATAAACTCATAATATTACTAGAATAAAGTCGTAACATTACGAGAATAAAGTCGTAATTTATGATAATAAAGTCGTAATATTATAAGAATGAAGTGTTAATTTATGAGAACTCTAACAGGAAGAGTGTGTTAAAATGTTGAATATTGAGCAACTTGTGAAGTTATATTTATATATTTAATATTACAACTTTATTCTCGTAATATTACGACTTTATTCTCGTAATATTACGACTTTATTCTCGTAATATTACGACTTTTATTATCACAACATTATGACTTTATTCTCGTAACTTTACGACTTTATTCTCATATTATTATGACTTTATTTTCGTAATTTCCTTCTTTTTTTTTTTTTTAGTTTGGCCCTAATACTCCGTCGTACTAACCCAATACAATAAAATTTCACAAAAATCAATCGTTTAAAATGTTCCAATTTGTAACATTTTTGTTAAGTTTTCTGATTTGCTGGATTTGAAATATTGTATTCTTCTTCTTAAATTGTTTTTTTTTTCCTCACCTAACGTGGTAAAGGTTATCCTGGTATTTTTTTTAATAAATTGTCTTGGTGTGTCTTATTATTTATGTTTTCCTTCCTACTTCAAGTTACTTTATTTTTTAACCTTTATTCATTTTGTAAAGATATTTTAAATATTTGATGACAGTTCTTTCATTTCTTTGAAGATTGTTGTGTTGACTGCAGACTTCCCTTCTGCTGCAGCATCACTCATCTCCCCTCTGTTCTATTTCTGTGACACTCAGCAGAGAGAACAGCATTAATAAACTCTCCTGCTCCGTCTTACCGGTTTCCTTCCACTGATAGATATGAATAGTGAATTCACACGGGCACACTTCCCCTTTTCATAACCGAGCACAGGCGAGTAGCTTTACTGGGTAGCAGACTGGAACTCACTGGAATTAATGTACCGTGAGCTCTTAATGTTCATCACCAGGTTGGGGTCTTGTCCACTTTTGTTCCTGGTGTGCCATTTCCAAACGCAAGAGCCGCTGGGAGAATTCACTGTGGGTAAGATTGCAATGATGACTCAAATCTTTTTCCAAGTGTGCCTAATTATTAATTCCATTATTAATGTTCTCCTCTCATGTAGCGCCATACCCTGCTGGATCTCAGCAGACCCCCAGGTTTAATTCACACCATAGCACACATGTGAACACTGATGGCGTGATCTGAGGCCATGATGGATCCATGCAAATGCTGCAGCATATGGGACAAAGACGCGCACCAGAGCTGGGTAGTAACGAGTTACATTTACTCCGTTACATTTACTTGACTAAGTTTTGGGAAATGTTGTACTTTTAGGAGTAGTTTTGAATCACTATACTTTTTACTTTTACTTGAGTAGATTTGTGAAGAAGAAACTGTTCCTCTTACTCCGCTACATTAGGCTACGTTGAGCTGTTACTTTTCTTTTATCCCTTTTATCCACGTACGCGTCAATCTCATGACATCACTGAGTGATTCTTTGGGAAAAATGTTTGTTTTTGCATGTTTTGTCACATTTACACAGACTCAAACACACACAGAGTTTCTATGAGTTCATGTTTGTTCTAGTTCTGCCTGGTTAAAAAAGAAAAGTACAAAGGCTGGAAAATTTGTGCTACTTGTGCTTAATATTTTTTTTATTCTGTTATTTTATTTATTTTATTATTTATTAAAGTACTTGAATTTACTTTAAGCTTATTTTAATTTAAGCTATTTTTTATTTTGTATTAATTTTAATTTATTTTATTTTTTTATTGATTTAATTTGCCTGAAGATGATTATTTTGTACTTTTGTCTGTTTGAATGGTTGTGTTAAAAAAATAAATCAGACGTTACTCAACAGTTACTCAGTACTTGAGTAGTTTTTTCACCAAGTACTTTTTTACTTTTACTCAAGTAATTAGTTGGATGACTACTTTTTACTTCTACTTGAGACATATTATTCTGAAGTAACAGTACTTTTACTTGAGTACAATATTTGGCTACTCTACCCACCTCTGACGCAAACCAAGAAACACACAAAATAGTTCAACAATGAGCTCATATTTTAAACAGAAAATGCTGTCAACACAAGATAACCACAAAGCAAGAAGTGAATAACGTTAGGAAGCAACACAGCGGGGTGACTAACGAGCCAAAAGATGGAGAGACGTCAGAGATAAAGACAAAAGCGGGAGAGGCACATGGGAAAAACACAACAAACAGACCAGCAACTAAAATTGGAAATACAAAACTATGAATATGCACATTGGGGTTAACAGACAGGTGGAGACAATTACAAACCAGAAAAACAGCACATCCAACAACAGAAGAGCACAAGTAAACCCAGGTTTAGAGCAAAAATCTGAAGGAAAAAAGGCAACGATCAAATAAATCCTTAAATCAAAATCCCAAGGACATGACCAAGTTGGCTTTTAACACCAGTCGGGCAGAAGTATGAAAACACATTTCAGTTCAGATGCATTTTCGAGGTCTGTCATAGTAACAACAAGTGAACTGTGCCAAAGTGATCGCTCACAGTCAAGCTGGTGACGAGCACGCGTCAAACATTTACAGAGCTCTCTGTTTGTGTGTTCAGTTTACAAGTGTTTACAAGTGACAGCAACCCTGAGCAGGGCGTCGGTCGTCCAGACACAGGTCGCCCATTCCTATGATTACAGCTTCTCTTCCATCAGCACTGAATTATGGCAAAAAGAAATCAAAACCTTGCTTACTTATCTGGTAAAATTGTAATATTTTACAATAATATTAGTTTGTCAGATTTTCTAAGGAAAATAAGAAACTCAGGTGGACAGCCTATTCATAGCGTGAAGATGTTCATTTCCCAGCAGCAGAAGGGAATTCAAAGAAAATAGACAACATTGAGGGAAGATTGTAGACATTAAAACAAAGGTGAATGAGTCTCATTTGTTTTTTTTTCTTTTCAAGCAGCTTTCCAGTTTTCTATTTTGCCTCAAGAGTCAAAGTAAAGGAAGTATATCTTCCCAAAGCAGTAGGCAGAAAATTCAAACGCAAACACGATCTACATAACAGATAAACAATGCGGAAACTGAGCTGAAACTCAGCAAAAATGGCATTCAAAGTCGACACAAATACCACATTAGAAAAACAGATTTCATAAAAGATGAAGTTAAAACAGACAGAAAGATAATCAACTCCCCACTGGTCATGCTCAGATCTATAAACACTTGTCAGCTAGTATTGATGATGTATTTAATTTAAACTGCAAAAGTTCAGAACTACAACTCTCTCAGACTTTTAGAGAAAAACTAAACATTTATGTCAACAGATGAATCTAAAAATTCATATATAAATAAAAATCAAAGTAGATTTACCTTCCAAACTTCTCTTTTAAGGAAAAAATAATTCTTTTTAGGCTGAATGTTCCGATAAAGTGACAGTATTATTGTTCTCGTAAGATCAAAGCTTTTCAAATCTTAACTTGACATGACATGAAAACCTTCCTTGAATCCTGACTCCTGCAGATCACACACAGTTAAAGTGCCATAATATTTTATGAGCTGGCTGTGAAATCCACTCTTTGATATCCAAATTCCCTTTGTAACAAAGGTTACATTTATTGATTCAGTGTATGCTCATTATTTTGTTTAAAAATTAACTGGAAGAACAAAGTCCAGATACTGACAAGAGTAATAAATGTATGAGCTGTTTCTCAAAGCTCCTGAAGAGTTCTGGATGACGGAGTGTCTTTCAGCACTCAAAGGTCACAGACGATGATGAAAACAGAAGACAGCTGACGCGCCATCATTGTTGGTCACCGACTGCGCCGCACAATTTATTCCAGATTTGAAACGCAGACTTGGCAAGACGGGCCACACAGGTGGCGCCCCATTAAAGACCCGCTATGTTCCTCCCCCGCCGATCACAGATCACTGATCTGCCGTGAACACACGGATCTGGAGCCAAGCTGTTTGATAAGGGACCAGGCATGTGTGGTAAAGCTAGGTAGAGGGGGGGGGGTGAGCAGTACTGGAGTTGAGGGGGGATGGCACCCCCCCCCTGAAATAAAAACAGTCAAAATCATCCCCCCTGTAAAACTGCCATCCCCCCTTTCCATCCCTTATGTCATTTCATCAATGAATGTGGTTTTACTGCTATTTCAACATTTAGAGTCATCACCAGAAAAATAACACCAGAAAAATAACTTATTTGACAATTTTCACCTGTTTCAAGTAAATTTTCACTTGAAATAAGTAGGAAAATCTACCAGTGGGACAAGATTTATCTTCTAATTACAAGCAATGAATACATGCAGATTTTTCTACTTATTTCAAGTGAAAATCTACTTGAAACAGAAGAAAATTGTTGTTTTTTCCAGTGATGAGTCTTGTTTTAAGTGTAATAAGATTTGTTTTACTAAAATGAGACATTTTAACTAGAAATAGGACAAATATTCTTATTTTGAGTTTTTGCAGTGATCCATTTTACTTATCCTGTGAAGGACAGAGTCATATTGATAAGTTCAGAAAAGTGTTTTTTATTGTTGTGTTTTGATGTATTTGATGTAAGCCCAGTGGATATTTAAAGCTTACAGAAGGCTGCATTTAACTGCTGCTATGTCATTCCTGCAGTATTTCTGCAGGTGTTTTGGTCACTGCTATTATTTGTAATATATTATATTATTTGTAATCAGCACAAATTATCTGTCCCCATATGATAAAATCCACCATCCCCCCTGATTCTTTTTTACAACTGGAGTACTGGGTGTGAGGGAGAGGGAGGGAACGCTGCCGCTCCAACCAAAGCCATCTTATTGGATTTTGGTGCTGGGCATTCATCACTCTCCACCATTGTGCTGCTGGGGGATTAGCCGGAAAACTTCAATAAAAGCTCAGACCCCAACAACACAAACACGCAAATCTCTCCAAATCTTTAGTGATTCCAAAACGAAGAACTGCTAGCAGAAGCATTATTTTTTACTGGTGAAGGCTATATGACAAAAAAAGAGTGAAAAATAAATAAAAGTGTTGATAAAAAGATGAGAGTAATGACCCTGTGTAAAACAAAGACTTTTGGAAGATCTGTACTGTAGGTGTGCACGAGACTGTTTGCTCTCCGAAGAAAAATCAATTACTGATGATGCATTAGCCTGAAAGGGCAGCTCTTTTCTCCCTAACAAGTCTCCTCAGACGCTCTGCCGTCCCTGGCCTGCACACAAAGCCAAAGCAACAGGTCGGCAGTAGCAGCTTCCTGAAGCTCCAAACCACGCCACCTTCTTATTAATTGGCCTGAGCTCTGATATAACAAACACCGGGCCCCTTCCCAGCCTATGGAAACACCAGCAACTCATTACTTTGGCTTTTAGGAGAAATTCTGATTAATAGGAGTGAAATAATGTCAATAGTGTGTGCAACATCTTCAGGAGAAACAATGATTTTTGAGTTTCTGATTGCTGTGTTGCAGCAGTAACTCATTTTACTCTACATCACGCACCATCTATCCCTTAGACAGGGATTTCCTTCATCATGAGATTAGAAACATACCCTAAACTAGGATTGAAGTTAAATCTAAATAATAGAATCAATGCATTTTGTGAATTGCAAATGCTGGAACTTCATTATGCAGCATGTCTAATAAAAGGCAGGATGTCCTCCTTGTGTCCCAGTCACACCCTCCAAGGACAAGTGCTGTTCTCACATACCAGTCACACAAGGATAAATAATCACCCAGGTCTAGACACTCGGACGTTGGTGAAGCATAGCGTTTAATTATAATCTCCGGGGAAAATAACCACCATTCAACCTGCAGGCACAGATCAAACAGCAGTCCAACAGAGGAGAAGGACTTGTGTTACACGGGGTATTCTGGATACAGTTAGAGACAAGCACAAGAGAACAGCACGCTGTGGGAAACGTGGAGACACCCAGTTATCCTGACAAGTTGCAGCTCCATGAATCATCACATCAAAAGAAGCACCAGGCTGTACAACCAATGTTAAAATTCAAAGTCAACCCTACTGCAAATTCCAGTTTATACTGTCTTTTACAGTATCTAATAGTATAAATGGGGGGTGGCCTTCAGTTATCAGACCCCTCTCCTCTGAAACCAGCTCTAGTTTGTGTTTGTGAAGCAGACACCCTCCCTACCTTTAAGATTAAGCTTAAAACCTTCCATTGGAATGGCTCAGATGATTTAGAAACATCCCTTAGTTATGCTGCTGGAGGCTGCTGGGGGGAGGGTTCTCGTGATACACCTTTCCTCACGGTTCTCTTTTACCCCAACTTTATTTAAAACATTACCGTTTTTGTGTTGAAAAAAAAATCGATTTTCCGATTCTAAATTGATTATCATATTCATTCCTAAAGATCGATTCGTATGTCTAAGGATCGATTTTTTTTTCCATCATTACATTACAACTTTTGGCATTTTGTTTTGTTTATGCCCAAAAAAGAAGGGCTCGTTTTGTTGGATACGAGAATAACTAATGCCTTTTTTTTGCCCTTTAAATATGTTTAAAAAGGTATGAAAACATTAAAGTTTTCAGTTATAATTGCATACATTGTCTATATTTCATTACTTTATATACTGTCTTGGGGTTAAATTTGCATAAAAAAAAAAAAAAAAAAAAAAATATATATATATATATATATATATATATATATATATATGTGCGTGTGTGTGAATATGTATATATATATATATATATATATATATATATATATATATACATATTCACACACACGCACATATATATATATATATATATATATATATATATATATATATATATATATATATATATATATATATATATATATATATATATATATATATGTGCGTGTGTGTGAATATATATATATATATATATATATATATATATATATATATATATATATATATATAGATATAGAGCAGATGGAGTTAATATAGAGATAGTATGGTGTAAATAAGTATATTTATATAAATATTTATATGGGCATGTGTGTACAAATATGTTAATAAATGATTAGTGAATGAGGGTAGGATTAAATACATTTACACTTCTTCCTACTCTTTTTTGCACATGTAATTAACATATTAAGTATTAAATGATGAAATTCTTTGTTTTGTTGGGTTTTTTGTTTGCTTTGTTTTCGTATCTTCTCTTTTAATTTTTGTCTTTTACATGTACAAAATAAAAAAAGATAAAAAATAAAATAAAATAAAATCTTGTGTGCCCGTCACTTTGACAGGTTCTAACACTAGCCAGCCCGTGTCACATACATTTTGCTCCTGTGCACAAAGAAATAAAATCCATTCCGGGTCATCTAATACCAACTACTCAGATTCAAATCTCAGCCTGGAAACGTATTGAATCAATCCTTTAAACTTCCCCGTTTCCTTTGTTAAACTACTTGGACGAGCCGCTCTAGCAGCTGAGCCTGCTATAAGTACTGAGCACGTGTCAGCACAGGTTACTGATCTGGCTGGGATTTGGGTTTATAAAAACAGTATGTGTTCCTGGGATAGCAGCATCACTAGTTATTCTAGAGGAGAGAGACCTGAGCTGTTACATCCCAACAACGTCTCACACCAGCACATTTACTGACATACAGAAACACACCAGAATAATACAGCGTTCAGACGTTTAGAAGAAAGTATAAAGCTATTTCTGTTCACAAACTTCAGTGTTGTGCTTCAGGCTGTTGGACCCCGCTGTTCTAAGAAAGATGGTGAGCAGAGGAAGAGTATAGAGAGGGATTTAAAATTGCAGGAGGACGATATGCAGTAAGAAAAGTACAATGGTGCCGAGATGTCAGAGGTTTAACTTTGAAGAAAGCAACACTCCCTTCTGCATGTTTATTTGCAGATTCCCGAACTTTTAAGAAGTTCATGAGCTCTGATTATCTGTGTAATTGTAACAGGAAGCTCAGTGTTAACTCATTATTGTAATTTTATTTAAAACACTTTAACAAGCATTGTTTATTCTGAGACTGTCAACTGGTTAAATCAAACACAAATTAACAAAAAAAAAGGTCTTGATCTCCCCAATGATGCCAGCTCTTAGCTTGGGTTTGGCTGTGTGTTTTCAACGGTGATTAAAGACCAGCGAGTGGAGAAACAAAAGACAGACCATCAAGCCCAGCACCGTTTGCAACAGTTTTGCTTTGCAAAGCACGCAGCTATAATTAAATCCATTGTGATGTAATTAGGAAAAAAAAAAACACGTCTTGCATCCTGTTTTAATTGCTATGTGGTCTCACAACACAATTTCTCATCACGGCCTTCCTGATGCATGACCCAGGCATTATGCCAGGAAATTTGGTGATAAAAATGAAAACAAGACTGATCACTGGTGGCACTGTTTACTGCGTCGACACACAACATGCCTCCAAAGATACATTTGTAATTCTAAAAGGGAGCCGTCACCCTCAACAAGCGCCTGAGGGGGCCGCGTCGGGCTGCAGTCGGGATGTCATCACTCAAAGCTGCAAAAATACTCTTTCATTGCTGTTACAACCACCGGTTGATTCCTTACTTTTGGTTGCTCCTCTCATTTGTTCTGTAAATGAGTATTTTGATCAAGCTGAAGTGTGGATTGTAAGCTGCAATGTTGATGTCTTTATTAAACGGAGTGTGTGAGTGATTTTATAATGTCGGCATCAAAGATATAATCAAGAGGAGCGGCATGAATAAGTACAACTATCAATAACGCGCACATGAATTCCAAAGATCTCATTCACGGAACTAATTGATGTGCCGGTGCTTAGTTTCATATGTTCACACTTTTCATTTAACAGGCATGTGTTTGCATAAGCTCCTTCAATATTTTCATAGAACAAAACCATCGTCCTTCCCAATATTAGTGTGAGACCACACAAAAGACACGATATTGAAAATTTAAAACAAAAAATCCCTCAGCATCTCAGTTCGAAGTAATCCATTCTCCGAAATCAGGAGGACGTCCTGAACCAGAGTACGCATTACATGTAAACCCACTTTGGCGTGTTGCCGTCAATGTACTTTTATAAAGTTTGCATATAAAAGAAGGGGTCTAAAATAAAATCCTAATTCCAATTAAGATCACAGTGTCGACTGAAACACACAAGTCGATGAAGAAAAGCAGGATCGCTGCACTTGTAGTGACCCGGAGATGTTTTAAATGAGCAGTACTATCAAAGAGCTGGAAAAAAAACAATGTTTTACATGTTAGCTAGCATCTGTGCATTGTTTGTTTATGATCAACTCTTGCCGGCCATCTGGACCTTCAAAGACTTGGCTGTGGCTGTTGTGGGGTCCAGCAGACATGAGTCCAACTTACAGGCAGCAATCCAGGGAAAGCTCTCACCTTGGTTGTCTGGAGATCATGGCCGAGGGTTGGATGCCCCTGAACCTCAACCCCCTCCCACAGGACGCTATTGGCACTTTTCCACTAGTACCTACTCAGCCCGACTTGACTCGCCTTTGCGCTTTTCCACTAGGGGTCTAACGTGCAGAGTTGATACTTTTCTGTATCTATTCTGCCGAGGTTCTAAGCTGCCGAGTCGGCTGTATCTGACATCATCACACTACAGACCACCGATTGGTCGGGGGGTTGGAGTCAGACGTCTGAGTCAGGAGGAGGAAATCAGAGAAAGAGACTCTGACGGATTCTTGTTCATTTTATTCAACCAGCAACGGCAGCAAAAGTATGTTTCATGATCCAACTCTGAGGTGCAGATGTTCATAAACCTGGTGCTGAGGAGAGAATTAAAAAGGGATCTAGACGGAGATAAGGAACGACCAGATCTACCAGGAGTTCTGTCTCTTCATAGCTGCTCACGGCTCCAGCTGACTTTTCAGCAGCGCCGAGACAAACTAACAAAATTAAAAAGTGTCGCCGCTTGAAGCTTCTCTCACTCTCAATTAACTTGATATCAAACACAAGCCACAGACCCAGCAGCACATCTATCATCTCCTCCAGGTTCTACATCTTTAGTGTTGTTGTCTTCTTCGTTTAGATACACAATCAAATACGTCACAGCAGCTTCACTCCAACCTCCTACTTCTGATCCAGGTGCTGAATTGTTATGGAAAAGAAACCAGGCCGAGTTGAGATGAGTAGAGTTGAGATGAGTAAGATAAGACAAGATAAGAAATCCTTTAATAGTCCCACAGAGGGGAAATTTGCAGATTACAGCAGCAAAGGGGATAGTGCAAAAAACAAGAGGCAAGAGGCATCAATAGAAATAGAGTTGAGTAGAGTTGAGATGAGTACAGCCGAGTAGGTACTAGTGTAAAAGCGCCATATGAGAGACATGTCCTAAAGCCTTTTTCAAGTCTAGTATCTTTGAAAGTCTTTGGCTGCCTTTAAATCGGATCTGGAAAGTGCAGAGACATGGTTGACCCCTATGCAAAGCATCTTTGGATAACAGTTCTCCTGAGCAGAGTCAAAGATGACGGCACATCCCATAGAGATGTTTCTCCCTGGGTCTGTGGTTCTAGTAGCAGTATCATCACCAGGCTGTGGGAAAACTTTGTTCTGCACTAAAAGCTACAGGCGGTAAGCAGATGGTGGCAGTCGAGGTTTCCCCGCTCCTCCATGATCCCTCGCTTGCTTACCTCTGGGGACAGCCAGCAGAGGAACGACGGATGCAGGAAGGTGCCAGAGTTTGTTCTTTTTTCCCATTTGCTACAATTATCTGGTGAGATTTGTTGTTCATATTTATGCAGTACAACAGAACAGCCAAGTTTGTGTGAATTTAAGTGCAAGCCGAACGCATGCCTCAATGCCACAAGGCAAGGCAAGTTTATTTGTAGAGCACAATTCAACACAAGGCAATTCAAAGTGCTTTACATCAACATTAAAAGTGGCAAGACACAATTAAACAGTAAATGAAATAAAATGATAAGAAAAGAGGTAAAATAATAAAAAGCACAAGTTGTTAAAAATAAGGGCAGTAGAGTCCAGCAGGTAAGTATTTAATTAAACAGTAATGTATTTATCCTGATTTAAAGGATCTACAGTTGGAGCAGACCTCAGGTCTACAGGAAGTTTGTTCCACCGGTGAGGAGCAGAATAACTGAACGCTGCCTCACCTTGCGTGGTTCTGGTTCTGGAACCACAACAAACCAGATCCAGATGAACCTCAGGGGTCTGGGAGCTTCATAGGAACTAACAGATCCAGCATGTATTTTGGTCCAAGACCATTCAGATCTTTGTAGACCAGCAGTAAGATTTTAAACTCTATCCTTTGACTCACTGGAAGCCAGTGTAGTGATTTCATGACCGGTGTAATGTGGTCCAGTTTCCTGGTGTTTGTAAGGACTCTGTAGGTGGAGTAGGGGAAGCAACGTATCTGCACATATAGTGGACAACATTAACTGATTTGAAATCAATACAACTCAAACACACTTCCAAGTGTGACTGTTCTGTAGGCGGTTGGGTGATCAGCGCTGCAGCGCCAGCACTCCATCAGGGACCACAGTAACAGTTCAGCCAACTCAAGTGCCTTTTCTACCCTAAACCTTATTATGGCAGCTAATACCTATTTTAAACAGGCCTTGAATGTCTTAAAAACAAGCGTTTGATTGTTTTTGCTAAATAAATTAGAAATTCAGCCTCTGAGCCATGTCTTTATCTTCTCATTCTCTAACCTCATTATCTGTGCAGGATTATGGGTGGGGCTATGATAATGAGGCTCTGTGCTGATTGGCTGCCTGAATGACGCGATACACCGCTATGAAAAAATGGCAGAAGATCCGGCCGGCGGAGTTAGTTGTGGGCGTGGTTTCACGTAGGCCTGTGTTGAAAAAAATCGATTTTCCGATTCTAAATCGATTCTCATATTAATTCCTAAAAATCGATTCTTATGTCTAGATTTTTTTTTTTTTTTTCTTCCTTCATCATTTTCGCCAGGTGAACTTTAATCCCAGTAGTCGGACACACAGTTTTTCATGAAACTTCTGAAAAATGCCAGGTGCTTCATGGCAATATGTGTGCGTGGTGACAGAATAAATTAGATAAGCCAAAATGATTTGTTTACTGCATGAACTGTTGCAATTTCTTTCTTTTTTGCACTTTAAATGGATATTGAAAGGCCTGTTAGAGTTATTTATTTCTTAATTATTTCACAATAATTATTGTGAAATTATTATTTCACTAGTTATTTTACAGTCATATAATTCAGGCAACAGCTCAAAAAACATTTTAAATAACACTAAGCCAAATCAATATCGAATCGAATCGAATCTTGATAATCAATTCTGAATATTAAGAATCGGAATGGAATAGATTCTTGACATTTGAATCGATACCCAGCCCTAGATTCACGCATTGCTCCTGTCGTTACGTAACGACGGGAGCAGAATCTGAACGGCTCGTAGATCCACATCACACTGCAGAATTTGGTTGCTTTCCTCCTTCTCTGAGTTGGCAGGCTGAGGGGAGACCACTTTATATATGTTAAAGCAAGAAAAAACCTGTTTTTCATAAAAGGTCCCCTTTAAACATCAGAGGAAATACAAGAGATTGGACTCAAATAATTGTTTAGCTCCATGAACAAGCCCAACAGAATTAAGAACTCATATTTCCATCTCTCTCTGGGTGAGCTCAACGTGTTTGCACCCAGAAGGCTCAGACCAAGTTTAAAACCGAGAGCCTCGTGACCGTCAGCGACCATTTAAACAGGGTGTGTACGTAGCATTACACAAGCAATGACAAATGATGTTATTTTGCAGAACAATATTCTGACAGCCAAATGTAGTTCCACATCAGCCGCTCCTCAAATGACTTATGAGAGAGAGCAAACAGCCAACTCTAAACTCTGGTCTAATAAGGTGTTTTGATTGATTAAAAATGGATTGAATCATTTCCGAGGAGTCCTTTGAAAATGGTGAAATTGATTCCACTAGAGTGGATCTCATGGAAGTCCTTAACAGACTCTGATAATAAAAAGTAAACTCATACATACATAATCAAGTCCCTTTGCTGCAGCTCACTTCATCTAGGTAAAGTGGCAGAATAAAACATTTTAATGTGCGTGGGCATCCATGGAACTGCAAGCAAAAAATGAAAAAAAAGACTCCTATCTCAAACTTCTGCATCCCCCACTGCATATACGTCTGTTTCAAGTTTGTTTTTTTAGTTTACAGACTGGATGTGAAGCCGTCGCCCTTTTAGAAAAACGCATTCTAGTCATCAACAAAGCAGGACGCACATCTGGCCGCAGGAGCTGGAAATGACAGCCATCATTTCTCTATTTTTCTCTTTCACTGCTCAATATATTCTTTTGATCTATGCTTTTTTTTCCCCCTCTCGCTGGCATTTCAAATCCAAGTGTCTTACAGACACCTTTGTGATGGAAATGCATAATGAGCTTTTCCCAGAGGGGTTAATCAAAAGCATTGTTTGCCAAGAATGAAAAGATGTGAAAGGGAACTGATTGATTGTGTTTGGGGGGGGAAAAGAATGGTTGTCCTTTTCTTTCAGGCTATTCCTCGTTTCCTCCTCGATGGAGGATGTTATTTATTTTGACAGTTACCTCATTGCATTTTATTTTATCCAAATGATAAGTTTTAGTCGGAAAACTCAAATAGAGTGAGGGGGAGAAACAGACACTTTCTGACAGAAAAGACGGCATAAAAAAAATGACGTGAAAAATGAGATCAAGTTGGAAATGCACACAAGAAAAAAACTTGTGATAGCAGCGTTTGAGAGCTGCTGCGAGTAAGCGGCTGGCTGAGAGCCTGGTGGGCTAGATCTGACCCCACGGAAGAGGAGAGTGCACAGTCCTGTTCTATAATTAGAAAAAGAGGAAAAAAACCACAGTGCCACTAATCCTTACTGAGTGATTAAATGGCAAACAGCAAGTTTACAGCCAGGGATCACTGTTGGAGTGTTCACGTTGTGGGGAAAGTGCTTTTTCCCGCCGAATTAAAAGCCGACAGAGGAGAGAGTTAAGTTTCTGATTGTAGTCTGACTCAGCTGAGGCTGATTTAGCCCAAAATAAATCAAGGGTTTCTAATAGGATTTAAAAGATGTTAACACACTAAAGCTGGATTTATAGCTGCGTGCTGGAAGGTTGCGGGCCACAAGTCAGGGCTTACACAAACACGTCAACAAGACACATGTGGAGGGAAGATACTGCAACTCATCTCCTGGAACAGAGGGCGGGTTTGTTTGGAAGGACGGTCAAAACACGTGGGTTTTTAGCAATCAATACAAGACTGTAAATAAAACCTCTGGTGCCATTGCCATACAGTACGTTGTGGAAATAAAGCATGAAAGTAAAATGACATACACACGTTCTGTGATACGGTATGTATGAGTGAACCCATTTTTTCTGAGGCTGTGGGATTCCACTTCCATCCTCTCTCCAAGTCAAGGAGCAAAATGATATACAGTGTATATGCAATGTCATCAGAAAATGATATTTATACCAAAGCCTCCTTTACAGACGTATCGTTGCTAAAGTGTATGGAAAGCAAAAACCTCTACAGTGGACTGGACATCTCCGTCTGGAAACACTGATCCCTGATACAGAGGCATAAGTCCAGTTTAGCCTCATCCACAGCTTAGCTCTCATGCTAACTCATTTTTGCAAGTGGAGAGCCTCGTGTATATCACCGACTACGTTTCCATGCATCAATAACCCTTCTCTAACCAGAATATTAGCAATAACCCGTTTGCGCACGGCCATGTAAACACCAATAACCCCTTTGAATAACTGGAATTTGCTCATATTACGGTTTTTAAAAACCCAAATATGACCCCTGGGTTACTCCTTTTCTAACCCGAATATTGGGTCATGTAAACGCTAAACGGAATATCCCCATCAAAAGCAACAGGAATTTGTTTTCTGAGCATGTTCTTTTCTCAAGGAATCCTGGTCTTTTGAGTCCAGGAAGTTCTTATAAACACGGAGAAACACAAGACCAGGAGGAGACTAATCACTTCATAAATGTAATGAAGGATATGAACATTTCTGCATTTGTAGACGGTAGAAAGTACCGGGATAGAAGATTTACAAAAAGGTGAGCGAAAAGTTGCACGAAGCAGGATTTGTAGGAACGCCAGACCAGATCAAGCTCCGCTGGAAGACGCTGGAAAAGGAGAACTACAGGGACGAGAAACAAAACGGTACCAGCGGGTCCGATTATCCTCCGTGCTGCTGTTATTTTTGTTGTTTTGAATTTGGATACAGGAAGAAGAAGTTGAAATGACGGGAATTGCGTCATGACGTTCTCTGTGTGTCACTGGTTTGATCCAGATATCCCAAATAATTAATTACCATGTAAACAGGAATAACCCTGTTTATTCACGCATGGAAACAGATTATTCCCAATGTTTCAGTAACCGGAATATTGACCTTAACCCCAATTTTGACTGCATGTAAACGTAGTCATTGATTCAGAGCCTTAATTGTATTATAATCACATGTCTGTAGAGTTCTAGAAAAATAAAGCCTCTTTGTCTTTAGTTTGTAGTGTTTGATAAATGCATCACTGTTTATGGTAAAAATGCAAATGAACAAAGTGCACACACGTATGGACAGAAACTCATCTGAGCTTTGTTTGGAGGAGAAAGAGAAAGAAAAAATGAGTTTGTCAATAGTTTCAGTTCCTAATAGAGAAAGTCAGACAAACACAAACAGAGGAGAGATTTATGTTTTCCATCCCTCCTCCCTTTCACTCCGGCAACAGCAGCAGCAGCTCTGCAGAGGCTGCAGGAGACAGCTAATCATTAGCCAGTTAGCCTCCATTATGGCCTGGGATCCAGGCCTGGTGATAAAGAACCAAAGGAGTCAGGGCTCACTGCTTAATGATCCAAAGATCAACACAGGATTTACAGGCTCAGGGTTTCTGCCACAGCCTCAGGACAAAAGCCTCCTCCCTCCCTTCATCAACTC
The DNA here is from genome assembly GCF_033807715.1 of Cololabis saira. NCBI lineage: Eukaryota > Metazoa > Chordata > Actinopteri > Beloniformes > Belonidae > Cololabis > Cololabis saira. The sequence continues at coordinate 7,501,810 of NC_084592.1, read as the reverse complement.
CAGCAGAGGGACCGACTTCATAAAAAACAGGAAACAATGTTGGACGGTAATGAAATCTCCCACCTATCGCGGGGACAAAAAATAAAAAGGAGACACATCAATCCCGGAGGTGAAACCTCCAGTTGATTAGCTGGTAAATTAAAGGCAAAGTGTCCAGATGAAATATTTCACACACCAGGAGTTTTACTGTGCCTTCAGCGGCACTCTTGTTTAGCCCCTTTAAAGAATTTGACATTATAGCTCGTAGCGCTTTCTCAATTTATAGGCATTTGGTGAAAACTTGATGTAACAGTTTCATGCCCACTGGATCCACTCTGATTGCTCAACGGTGAGTCTGAACCAGCTGCAGCAGGAGAAAATACGGCGTGCACTTGGGATAAACCTTGCAGCAGTTTCCTTCACACATCATCTCCAATGAGAAGTTAAACCTCTTCACAATGTACACAAGACCGGTCATCAGAAATGCATAAAAGACACCCCCAGGGAGAGGTAAAGTCCCCCCTGGAGCTTCACCTCGTAGCAAAACCAGTGCAACACGTCTGCACGCACAGCAAGAATGCAGGAATCTCTGGCATTAAGAGCAAATCTGAATGTTCTCAATACTATAAACACTTAATGTGTTAGTGTGCCATATGGAGAATGTAAATGTAAATGTACTTTATTTATATAGCCCTTTACAGCCACCTCTAGGTGAGCCAAAGTGCTTTACAGAATAAAACACCCAGAAATACAACATACAATCATAAGACAGAGCAAAAAATAAATAGATAAAGAGAAAAAATATACAACATACAATCATAAGACAGAGCAAAAAATAAATAGATAAAAGAGAAAAATACCATTTATCACAGAGAGTGGAAAATGTCTGCCAACAAAACTTTAAGTTTGCCTGTTGTCACAGAAAAAAGTTAATTATATGTCCTTGGTGGAACAATTTCATACTGTGAATGTAATTCTCTCACTTGACATGATCTATTATTTCTCAAGTAATGGAGTCACCTGCAACACATTTGGTGATGTCATGCTATGTGAAGCAGAAAATCCACATTTTAGAGGGAGCAGCACCAAAACGCTCTTGAAAACAAGTGAGCACTTATGAAAATGCTCGTTTCATTTCTTTGTTGATTGACTGAGGGGATGACGCACTGTTTCAACACGAAACTGCAGCCATAAATCGTTGGGGGATATCTGAAGCAAACCAGAACGCTGCTGGTTTTAAAAGTGTGTTCAGGCACCAACCATCTGTTTTACATTCCACAGCCTGCTTCTGTTGGCTCACTGGAAATTTGACATGAGGAGAAGCTGTACAAGTCGGGCCCCCCCTCCTCGTCTCTTCTTCCTGCAGGAGAGACTGTGGCTGCTCGAGTGCCGTCTTCTGGTAATTTGCAAAAAAACTGAACACACTTGCATGATAATACGACAAGAGACTCGCTGGCTGACATGAGAAAAAGCTCTGGCAGCAGCCGGGTTTATTTGAGAATGAGGCTGAAAGATATTCTTTCACTTTATTTTATTTTGGGTAAGCTAATACTTTGTTGATTGGGCCATATTTTACCGTTCACAATATATCGTCAAAATAATTCCCCACGGTAAGAATTTGTCATCTCGCGGTAAAAATGATAAATTCCCATTGATGACGTTTTTGTGTAACAAATATGGCGGAAGGCGGATCTGACAGCGAGGAGCTTGTTGTTAAACAAGGCTCCGTTATCTGGAACTGGTTTGGATTTATAAAGAGAAACGAGGAGCAAACATCATCTATTATGTGCAGAGTCTGCAAAAACAGAAGGAAATGGTTGTTACATTTTGATATAACGTTTATTGACTATTACGAAAAAGAATTGCAATAGTATCTAATTTGTGGCATGTTCCAACCACAGGTTAATTTGCACATTTTATTTATATTAGAAGAAGTCATCACTGATAGGATTTTATTTTCAGTGAACTTTTATTTATTTGATCTGTTTCTTTATTTATCAGGTTGTATCTTTTTCTACTTTGTGATTTTATAATCTAAGAAAACTTGAAGGACAATGATACTTTTGCTGTTTCACTGTTACCCCACTGTTTGAATAAATGTTGAATCTGTTCTTACATTTCAAACTTTTTTCATCTCAGTCATTACAGTTTTGCAGTACAGGTGTAACTCATTTAATTGGTTTTTATTCATTCAATTTAATTGGTGTAGTTTATTAACATTTAGTATTCTTTTAGAGCAGTGATTTGGGGGCTCCAAAGACTGAATGTGGTGATAGATTTATAGTTACAAAGGTGGAGTTGAATTGGCTTTTTTTTTTTTTAATCGCCATTTTTATCGTTATCGGGATAAATGCCAGAAATTATCGTGATACATTTTTTAGTCCATACCGCCCATCCCTAGTTGATACCTAATTAATTCACTACGTATTTTCTGCACTATAAGGCGCACCGCATTATAAGGCGCACTAAATATCTGGTAAAATACCGTACTATAGTGGCTGGGGTTGAGTTACGTATCTACCTGATGGAGCTGCGCTACAGGAAATGCTACAAAATCCTACAGCAAATGCAAAAAAAAAAAACAAGAAGAAAAGTACTGTATGTCAAACTTTATTAACAAAATAAAAACCAGCTTTGCTCCGTCTCGTCAAAGTCTCCATTATATGAGTCCTGACGATGATTCCTGACGTTTTTAGCGCCGTTACTGACTACAGTAACAGAAATTACCGTAATGATCATATATAAGGCGCACTGCCGGTTTTTGAGAAAATTAGAGGCTTTTAGGTGCGCCTTATAGTGCGGAAAATACGGTAATTAATTTACTAATCAGGGCACTGAAAGGTTAGATCCCTATCCAAATGGATGACTACAGGCAGGTCCTGGCACTACCTGGCATGAAAAGCCTCTCGGTCAGATCCATCATCTCCACACTTGATCAACCCTGAGATGAAGCCAAATGACATCATGGGCTGGCATGTGGTTTAAGACTGCGATCAGCCTTTGCCCGAGTGATTTCTACTCATCTCAGGAGAAGCTCTCCATCACCATCCCTGCTGTCAGCATCACCTCCCGGCCGGGTGTGAATGCCTCCTCTGTGAGTCAGGCCAAAGATCTGCCAGCGGCCCCTCTTTTTGTGAGCTGAATGAGCGCGGCTCGGCCACGTTTTGAGGGACCCTAATGTACCGTGGCTGCACCACAAAGACAGCGTGGTAATTTGCCAGGGATAATGGCGTTCCCTTAATTCGGCCCTAGGGGCCACAAACAGAGTCGCTTTAAAAGAGAGTCCCTATCCCGGGGATGAGTCTCCCAACACTTTTTACTGATCACTCCACCCGTTCTCTCTCTCGTTGGCCTGATAGGAGCTTGTTTTCTTCCGGCTTTTTGTCATCCCAAACTAAATATCGGCTAACAACGGGCAAGGCTGGAGGTGAAAGCATTCCAACCACGACCGGAGCCCCTGATCTGCTCCCCGATGAGCGGAGAGAGCCAAGACAAACACGGCAGAGCTTCTTCAAAGCCGCCAGAGAGGGAGCACTGCCGCTTTACTCCAATGACATATATTAGGGAAAGATATTTAGGCCACAAATTGAATTGAGCGGACCGGGAGAGCGGGAGGCAAGTGCTCTGCAACAACGGAGCAAAAGCAAATGTCAGGGTTGTTCTTCAGGGAAATTAAATACTTGGAGACAGAAGTGGGGGAGATTGGAGTGGAAATGGCCGGGCATCTGATAATGAATCAATTCAGGGCAACAGGTGTCTAGTTTTTGTTTTTTTTTTTATTTTTTGATTGCAATTGAGTATTTTGAGCCATGGTTTTTATTACATCAAAACCAAATCAAAAAACAAGGTAAATTGCTGTTCATATACTCTCCGAGAGCCAGATGTCCAAGCATATGTGATCTTTTAATACAGTTTTGCTTACGCTACTGCGGTATAAGGGAATACTTGATTACTGTCAACAGTAGAGGATGTAGAGATTTCCAATTAAGCCATTATCCATCTCAACATTTTCACAGGCTGATTAATTCATATTTTTTGCTCTTTTACTTTTTATTTCACTTTCACACATTTTCCTAGCTACATTAGATGAACAAGTCATAGTTTATGTGTCTAAAGTTATTTATCAGTAAAGCCATCAACAAGGCAACCCGTTAAAATGCAAAAACAGATAAAAAGGGAATCAAACAGGAATTAGTCAACTCTTCGTCTCATCTGAAATAAAAAAAATTTAAAAAAATGGATTCACTGTGACATTTTAGACTTTTTCGAAACCGGTTTTTGATACAAATTAACTAAATTTTTCATAAAATTGCAAAAGATGAACTCTTTTCTTTCTATTATTTTTGTTAAAGCTAGGGCTTTGTGCAAAAGTAAGTTACTTTAATCAAATTAAACTGAAAGTACCTGTGTATCTGCAGACTTGAGTGGAGGTGAGCTTAGGCCTACACAGTTAAAACTATTTTTTAGAGCAATTTATTACGTGTACTTCGTTTTGATGTTTGGCTATATGATGATAAAAGAGGAATATTAATGTATTCTTAATGTTTGTATAGAGGCCTTAGACACTTCAGGGAGTTTATGTATGGGGCCCAGGATTTGGTGCTACGCCCCTGGCTGTGATGCTAACTTCCTTAATGATAAGTAACTAAATAAATACATAAAAAATAAAGCAGCAAAAAAATAAATAAATAAATACAAATAATAACATATCTGGATTTAATTAGCAAATTCAGAGCCCCGGTAAAGGTGTTCGTTCACCCTGACGAGCTACAGTAGTTGAGGTGGACCTAGGACATGCTGAAGGAAACTGATCATACCATGCATGGCTGACAGATATAAGAGATATGTGACAGATATAATCCGTCACATCTGCCTCTCAGCTGGCCCGGCATCACACTGGCAATCCTCCTGGAGGACCTGGAGGAGGTGCCAGGGGATCCAAGCCCAGATTAGTAAATGCATGGAAACCAAAGGTTACCATCATACATGTCGAGGAGGACTTTGGGTGGGAGATGTCTGAGCGAAAGATGTCATTTCCTGACAAAAATGAAATATTTCATCAAGTGGAATTGAAAAATATTTAAAAACATTATATAATAGGGGCCCCCGATAGCTCAGCGGGTTGACTATCATGTCATATCATATCAATCAACTATAACTGGCGACCCGCGGGCTGAATCCGGCCCGCCGAACCGTCCAAACCGGCCCGCGACTGAATTCCATAATTATGAAGATCAGCAGCAACAGTTTCGTTGCAAATGAGGTAAACAGGTGACGCATTTGGGAAGGTTGGCATGATGAATGCTACTTTTCAGTCCATTCATCGATAAAGGATCTGTTTTCCACATTAACTTTTCGTTTCGTGGCCTTTGAGAGCCATTTTACCTGTTAAGAGGCCTTTTCCTATCCTATCCTATCCTTTTCAAGTGCTCTATAAATAAAGTTGACTTAATTGAGTTGAGGCAAAATATCTCCATCACTCCTGGTGGATGACTATGGTTTAGGTGACAGGAGACTGACTCATAAACGCTAAAAATGCCTTCAGATTTGTAATGAAATGGAAAAAATATATAAACAATAAACATCAAAAATTAATGTTATACCAAAATTAGATTTCTATTAAATTTTCATTTGAGGGTCCGGCCCCCAAGGTCTGGTAAAATTCAAGCCCTCTGACAAATATAGTTGGTGACCCCTGCTCTATACCCATTTTCTGTTCAACTACCTTCAAATAAAGGCCACTAGTGCCACAAAATCTTTAAAATCACAAACATTATATTATAATAATCTTAATTTGTCAATACACATCTTACAAAACACCCTGAAAGGAGTCCTCTGCTTTTAGGCCATCACTAGTTAGACTATGAGCAGCTGTACGATGAGTTATTCATTTCATGTACAATATCATGTGTACTTATTCATGTAATATCAGGTAAACCAGCAAAGCTGTTCAACTTAACTGCTGCTTGGACATGTTTTTGAGCGTCAGTGTTGTCATTGCTCACATACCAAGTAGATAGTGACTTTGGGACGAGTCTGTTGGAGGTGATTTCACAAGGTGAGTGTGCGCTTGTGTCTCATTAGGATTTCAGTCCGCTCTGTCCATTACAGGCGGGACAGACACAGGTGCACACTCCTGCACACACTCGTTCACACACTCCTGCACACACTCGTGCACACATGGATGCACGGGTCAGGAGACGTGGCGGATAGTGAAATGGAGCGGTTCACTTCAGCTGCATCTTTGAACTTCCTCTGCCGATACACTTCTCTCTCAGTCACCCCCAGTTCAATATGTTCCATATTACTTTAGAACTGATTTCATTTGGTCAAAGTGGAGAGTTATCTCTCTCTCATACACACACACACACACACACACACACCACAGTATAAATATTACCAATTATCACTACAAAGCCACTAAAGTTTCTGGTTCAAGGAGGAGTGTGGATGACAGAAAAGGCACAAAAGGCCATAGAGAAGTTTGTTGTTGGCACATAAAGTCAAACTGTCAAAGAAATTATAATTAGAAGTTCGAATAAAAAGATTGTGAAAATCAGTGGAAGAAATGCATAGAGAGCATGAAAGTTGTGAATGAGAAAGATTAAAGCGTACTCACCAGCTAAGCATCACTGGGGGCGTAGGGACGGGGCTGAGAGGGCCGTCTATCCTTTTCAAACTTATTCTGGAAGAAGGAGAGAGAGAGAAAGAATTGGGGGAGGGGTGAGTCTTCAATGCACTTTTTCGCCTCCTTTTTCACAGAAGCAGGGCCACAAAGTAGCACTCTCGTAAACAAGCCGCCAACTTTTCAATGGAGCAGAAGGCGGAGCAGGAATGGTATTTAAACGGACACTCCGTGGGGGTGGAGGGTGGAGGGAAACGGGGAGCAGCCAGTCAAGGCCAGAGAGGACTAAACCAAAATCAGAAAGTTTGACAGCGCTGAAACTCGTGAACCCCTAAAATCGCTTCTAACACAAGGGGCCTTGTATGTCATTGAAAACTGTAAGTGAACAATAAAGATGTAAATGAGGAGACCAGATGTCCCGCTGTGTTGTCACAAACACAGATGCTAATATGCCGAGAGCATATTAGCGGTGGTTCCAAGCTTTTTGATCTCAATGCCACAGAGCAAATTGGAACAAATAGCCCGGGCCGGTTTCTCGGGCAACCTGAAGGACTGGCTCAGACATGCCATCCCTCTTGTGCCGTCCACGGCGTTGATACGGCCACCGTTTCCTTCACCTCCATGCAGAACAGCAAAGATGACTAAAATATGGAACGATTCACGCCGTACGTTTCCTTCACTGAGACTGATGACTGCTATGATGTACGATGAACACAGGACGCTGCTGCTGATGCTGATGCGCATCACGGGAATAGTTACTGTATTAAGAATATACTTTTCTCTGTATTCAAGGCTGTGACCAAACAAAACAAAACAAAAAGGAAACTCCAATACCGTCCTAAAACCTTTGTTGTTGTTTTTTATCTGCCACAACTGTAAAACCACTGGAACATTTTATTATAACCTTTATTTAACCAGGAAAAAGTCTTGTTGAGATTAAAAATCTCTTTTACAAGAGAGTCCCATCCAAGACAGGCAGCATCACAAACATAAAGTTGCGCAAACAAACAATATCAAAACAGTTTAAAACAAATCAGAAATGCAGATCACAGACACAATCAGCAGTCAAAGCATCTACAACCAGTTGTACTTGCTTCCAAGTCTTTCAGAAGAATCTTAAAAGCATCAAGTGACACTAGATTATTAGGGCCGGAGCACTGACAGTGCGAAGGCCCTATTGTATCTGTAGGAGTTCTCGTTTTTATTTTTCCGACGAAAGGAGGGCCTTTTTGCCCCCCTAAACGTGCCCCAAAAGTCACCAAATTTAGCATGCAAGCCAGGCCTGGCGAAAAATTAGATATTTAATGGTTTGCATTAATGGGCGTGGCCTAATGGCTCAACAGCGCCCCCTAGAAAACTTTGTGCCTCAAGCCCCACAATACGGTTTGACGTACATGCACGAAAATCGGTACACACCTGTATCATGTCGCAACTTAAAGAAAAGTCTCTTGGCGCCATGGCCGAAACCGAACAGGAAGTCGGCCGTTTCCAATTAATTGTGTAATTTTGGTGCAATTTATGCCATTCCTTCGCCCGAACCGTAACGTGCACCCAGGTGAGTTATACATCAAAATGTGCGTCTCCATCCTGCGACGATGCGCATTACTTTTCTCTTTCAAAAGCGTTACCGTGGCGACGCTAGACGCCATAAAGCGTGCCCCCTCTTCATCTGATTGGTCCATATTTGATAGTTCCTACTTCCTGCCATAACTTTTGAATGGTTTGATATAAAGACTCGTGGGTGGTGTCATCAGACTCGGTTTTGAGTCCTTGACAATATTTGGTGAAAATTAGCCCCGCCCCTTCATCTGATTTGTCCATATTTGATAGCTCCTATTTTCTGCCATAACTTTTGAATGGTTTGATATAGAGAGTCGTGGCTGGTTTCATCCGCTAAATGTCCAGACCTGAAGAATCTACATCAAGTCATACAAGCTTCCACTGCAGCCTGAACGTGCACAAGGGTGTGAGGGCCCGTTCATCACTGCTTGCAGCTTTAATTCAATTTTAAGATTTTCTGCAAGTCATTTACTCCACAGCCTCTGAGACCTTCACCATTTTGCCGTTGCCTTTATGTTCACAGATATCCAAGGAGAAATAATTGTCATGCGACATGAAATCAATGCTGATGTGGAGAAAAAGAAACATGCAAATCACACTCGGGGTGTGAAGAAGAGATACCAGGATGAGCTGCATCCTTTCTTAATGGGTTAACAGGAATCCACAGATGCTGTTTTAAAGCATCCCTGAATAAGACAATGAAATATTGATCAAAACTGTTTTTTAATTAAGCATAAAAATTTGACTTTCTTCATCCAAATCCTCCAGCCTGATGCCAAGTCACTGCACAGCCTGAGACAAGGTAGACAAATGCAATAAAGCGGATTTTCTCTGCAGCTAAGCTGAGAGTTTAGGGGCGATCACCAGGAAGTTTCTGCTCAAACAAAAAACTCCCCGTGATCAGAAAAGTTGGTGTGGGGTTTTTCTCCGTCATGCTTTCTCCACTGTAAAAAGTGAGAAGAGATTCTCATGAGCCGTTTCATCGGTGACCCGGAATCGGACTCCTTCATACAAAAATAAAAGTTGCAACTTGAGGATATTTTGCACTGCCAAATGTGAATTCTAGTGCTGTTAAAAGGACTGTTGTGTCCAGGGCCATGAGTGGAATTCATTTCCCAAACACATCACACAAACAAACAGCATAAGAACATTCACATTATTAGTTAAGCAACATCTTTTGAATCAGTATAAGTAACAATGATAGAACATTGAAATAGAGATCACTTAAAGGAGCATGAGGCTCCTTTTAAGAAATGAGACTCTCTAGCGCCACCCTTCACCACGACGGCCGTCGGGGGTACTGCAGCCAACAGTGAAGCCGGCACGGGAGAACGGGGAGAACGTGCATGCAGCGTCATGTGACGTCACATCCGCAGCCAGCGCGGGAAACTCGGGACTGAATTGCAGCACATTTTGCAGCACACAGCCTGTTCAAGGCAAAGGAAAGATACACTAGAGGAATCATTCTTTTGGGTTTGGAACGCTTCATCTGACATTATTACTAGAAAACTTAAAATGTATACGGATTTTTTTCATAAATCCTGTTTGGTTTATTACACACACACACACACACACACACACACACACACACACACACACACACACACACACACACACACACACACACACACACACACACACACACACACACACACACACACACACACACACACACACACACACGCATGATCATATACATACACACACACACACATAGACATACACACTGGCTTGTTCACCTGCATGCTGGCTCTCTAGTTTTTGGGTTTAGGTAGCGGTAGCGGTAGCTTAGCTCAGACTGCGATCAGATCTCAAGATTTAGGTCGATTGCTGTTCGTGTTTTGGATGGCTCCGTGCCGGTTTCGTGCTTTGTTTGTGGTTTTTTTGTTGCAGATTTCCAGTGCTTGACGTGTGTCTCCGTGTGTTCCTGCTTCCTGGATTGGCAGTGGATGTCGTCACCCCCCCCCCCCACCCCCCCCAAAAAAAAAAAAAAAAAAAAAAAAAAAAAAAAAAAAAAAACTGGGTTTGTATGTGTATATTTATGTATGTGTACGCATATGTGTGCGTATATATATGTATATATTACATATAGTAATAATGCACATATATACACTTTTGGTTTCTACCGTCATGGTATCAATCAATAATATGTGTGCAGACAAGGTAAAAAAAAAAAAAAAAAAAATCCTGCCACAATCCGGCCTCAAGCTCCTTTAAACAAGCTGCTGAGACTGATTGTCTGACCTGCTGGAAATGGAAACATAGTTGGTTATGACTGTTGTTGAATGTATTTTTTTCTTTATTTTTTTTCTGTATTAGATCAGTTGTGAAGTTCTAGACTACAAATGAAATGAAATCGTGGACTGTTTTTCAGACTTGTTGATGACCTCAGATGAACTCTTAACTGTGCAGTGTTTTTGTTTTGTTTTGTTCTCATTTCGCATTCTTCATTTAGTGGAATGTCTCTGCTTTTTTTTGCAGAGTATTTTTAATTTGATATTCTCTTTATCGAGTGGAAATTTATTTTGGTTTGCTTTTATTATGTTATGTTTAGTACTGTATTATTTTAAAATGTTGGCGAACCCCAGGAAGAATAGCTGCAGTCATGATGTAGCTAATGGGGATCCGAATTAAACAATTAAACAATGACTGCAATGTGAATCCATGACAACTATCAATAGAGACCAGGGATGAAAATCTGCTTTGATTGATGGCCTGTTCTTGGATTTTGGTAACAAAAGAGATTGATTATACAAATGCTGGGCTGCAGCTATTAAAATCACCCCCAGTTCAATGAGTATATCACAGAATTATTAAAGGGGGAACAAAAACAAACAAACAAAAAAAGATCAGGCAAAAACCAAATAAATGTATCATAAGGAAATTTTTTGTGTTCGTTTTTGCTGCCACAGTTTTCTAACTTGATCAACGAGCAGCCTAAACTGTCCTGAACCCATGTTTACTCAAGTACAAATGAACAAACACAAATATACTCTGGTAAAAATGGAAGTATCATGTGTACAAATATTGTGTCACATGAGAGTTGTGCGTTTTTTAAATCTTATATAGCCTACATACCTTTTATCCTGAGTTAATTACACTAAGGTGCTTTCAGACCTGTGGCCCGTTTGTTTTGTTCCGATTCAGGGGCTTAATCGATACAGTTGTTTCGTTTCTCGTTTGTGGCGTTTGTGTTCACAAGGCTGTAGTGGTTCAAAGCTGATAACAAATACCATGAACCAACTGTTCTCTCATTGGTCAGAAATGAACGTGGAAGGAGTTTCCTCTTCTGTACCCCGGGAAAAACAACAACTATGGAGCATCGTAAGCAAGTGTGGCTAGTTTGTTTCTGTGTGTTTCTGTGTTGCTGTGTGGATTATGTTCTCACTGCAAAGGAACCGCCCCAGGTCTGGAATGGCAGTGAGCGGAGACCACCTCTCCTAGGATCTCTGCTAGCTTGTTTTGTCCCACATCCGAGCGCGATTGCTGTGTTCACATAAACCAAACCAACCGATCTTTAGGGGGAAACGTTCCCTGTTTCAGAACAACTGCTCCAAACGGGTCAGGTGTGAAAGCACCCTAAATTTAAAATATAACATCTCCTTAAGTTCTTAGAGATAGCTAAAAGACTATCACATATTTATAGATCCTCCAGCAACTCTCCTCTCTGCACGCTCTCATGCCTCCAGGTATGTTTTAGTGGCAAATGAGTCATAATCATTCAAAATATTGTACGGAGATCCACTTGTGTTTCATAGAGGTGGAGAGGACAGCTGAGGAGGATTAGTCAGATGAGAGGCTCTTCTTCTCTGCTGTACGTCTAGGCCTGATCTGATCCGGCTGCTGATGCTGCTGTAAACCACTGACTCACTACCTCCTAGCAGCATGTCCGCCCTGGTCATCTCTCCACTCGTCAGGATTCTACCGCATGCAGCTCGCAGCCAGTCACAACTAAAGCCAAGTGAAGAGAAAAGAGTCTAAACTAATGACTAATCTCTGCTGTCTTACGGCACTGCTCTGTACAGGAATAAGAACATCACAATTCTCCCTGCAGGTGTGCTTGTCCTACTATACTTCTGCTCTTAGAGATTGTTGTTGTAGAACCCATACTGATGCTTTTGGGAAGGCTGAAAACACACATTTAATATTAAAAATGCATTACTGCATCATTGCATGGGGGAAAATAAGACTTTGTGAAATGATAGCCACAAGAACCAAAGACCACTTTGTGATTGGATTCCTTCAATCTTTCTGCGTTAAGAAGGTCAGACTGTGTCAAATATCTATAAGATTGGGCAATAAGATGATCGTATGATGGTCTTTTAAGACGTTATTTTCTTGTATAAAGGGACTGTTGTGTTGGGCGGGAACTTAAAACCCTTAAAGCACTAGCATGGCAGCACCTGTTCCAACTGGACTCTCAGCAGTCTGACCAGCTCTGATCTGGACCTGCTATGATTGTTGCTGTGGTGTTCTCTCAGATGGAAGTAGCTTTGGATAAAAGTGTCTATGACAGTAGTAATGGTAGTAATAGTAGTAGTAGTAGTAGTAGTAGTAGTAGTAGTAAAGATCAGGTTAGAAATCTAGCAGTAATATTATGGCGTTTTTCCACCAGCACCTACTCGGCTCGGCTCATCCCAACTCAGCCTGGTTTCTTTTCCACTACAATTCAGCACCCAGATCCGAAGTAGGAGGTTGGAATGAAGCTGCAGTGAAGTATTTGATTGTGTGATCTAAAGGAAGAAGACAACAACACTAAAGATGTAGAACCTAGAGGAGATGATGGATGTGCTGCTGGATCTGTGGCTTGTGTTCGATACCAAGTTAAAAAATGAGAGTGAGAGAAACTTCAAGCAGCAACGCTTTTTTGTTAGTTTGTGTTGGCGCTGCTGAAAAGTCATCTGGAGCCGTGAGCAGCTATGAAGAGACAGAGCTCCTGGTAGATCTGGTCGTTCCTTATCTCCGTCTAGATCCCTTTTTAATTCTCTCCTCAGCACCAGGTTTATGAACATCTGCACCTCAGAGTTGGATCATGAAACAGACTTTTGCTGCCGTTGCTGGTTAAATAAAATGAACCAGAATCCGTCAGAGTCTCTTTCTCTGATTTCCTCCTCCTGACTCAGACGTCTGACTCCAACCCCCCGACCAATCAGTGGCCTGTAGTGTGATGATGTCAGATACAGCCCACTCAGCAGCTTAGAACCTCAGCAGAATAGTTACAGAAAAGTATCTACTCGGCATGTTAGACCCCTGGTGGAGAAGAACCAAACTCAGTGGAGGAGAGTCGAGTCGGGCTGAGTAGGTTCTAGTGGATAAGGGCCAATAGTAGTAATAGTAGTAGTAGTAGTAGTAGTGGTAGTATTAGTAGTAGTGGTGGTAGTTGTAGTTGTAGCAGTAATAGTAGTTGCAGTAGTAATTAGCACAACTCTTGTTCATTATTTTAGGGAGCAACTTTTCATGTTCAGTTTGACATGACAGCCTGTCAAAAACATGCACCACTTAACAACAAAGTATGTAGAAGTGGACAGTAAAATGTGTCTTGGGCAGAGCAGCTCTGACATCAACACACACACACACACACCTGTCCTAATCGTCAGTGCTAGCAAATACTGAGGAATCACACTCTGCATTGGGCACACGTGAGGGTCTTTTTCTTCTCGAAAAAGAAAATCAAATCAATCTTTATTTGTTTAGCGCTTTTCATACAAGTAAAAATGCAACGCAAAGCACTTTACATAAAACTTAATAATGCCCCCCCACACACACACACAGACAGGTGCAATTGCACACACTGCGGTTCACACAAATTTATGGCTGAGCACTGAGGATCCAGGTTAGGAAACGGTATCAGGGAGCCATCAACGCCACGCCAAAATGTCAAGTGATGTGGACAGACGTGTTCATTTAGATAAAAATTAATCTAATTGTGCCAAAATACTTATCTGTTGGGACACCAAGATTGTTATAAAAATTCAGATGTTTATTCAAGAACTGCACATGTTGATGAGGTGTTTATTCTCCCTCTATACTCGTGGTGTCACATGTACTAATGCACACTCACAACCAGCAGTCTTTCCACCAGCAGCGCGAGACAGTCAAAGCAGAAGTTTTGTCGGTCCAATCTGAAACTTCCAGTCACGTTGAAACTGTACAGCTCCACACAGCATCTCTATGATTTCTGTCGTAAATATCATCTGTTTGCCACCAAATCCAGCAGCGACAAACTAATTCTCCTAATTAAACTGGAGGTACTGGTTACTGTAACAGACAGTTTAATGAAGACTTAGCAGGAAGGCGACAAAGAGGCAAGTTATGACACCGCAGGAGATCAGAAACTCCCCGTGTTTATTTCAAACGCATGCTCACAAATACACAAATAGCCACACTGGAATGGTTGTACTCAAGGCACTAAAGGAAAAAAGTCTAATTAAGCAAATCACTGCCCGCAGCTTTCCAGTTTACCAGAAAGTAGCATGTTAATGTTACTGAAGAAACTTCTTTATGAAGCACACAGAGAGGATCGGTGTTTTTGTTTGCACCAGGGACATAAAGCATGTTTTATTTACTGTGTAAATGGTTCAAAACCCTGCGACCTATTAAGGCCTTTCATCAAGGCAAAAATGTTGCAGCATTATTAATCATACTAATTATTCATTAGTCATTTAGTCATTGTGAAATACTAGATAAATGCACCTTACCTAACACCCATCTACAGTGCCATAACATAACTTGTATGTATGATACATATACTAGGCCCGTTTTGAAAAGAAATTGATTTTCCGATTCTAAATCGATTCTCATATTAATTCCTAAAAATCGATTTGTATGTCTAAAGATTGATTTTTTTTCTCATTACAACTTTTGGTATTTTTTTGTTTATGCCCAAAAAAATGAATGTTTTGTTGGACACGAGAATAACTGGTGCCATGTTTTTGCCTTTAAATATGTTTAAAGCTATGAAAACATTAAAGTGTTCAGTTATAATTGCAGAAATTGTCTATATTTCATTACTGTATATACTGTCTTGGGGTTACATTTGCATAAAATGCTGAAAACCAAATTTATCAAAAATTAAAAACCGAAATAGACCAAAAATGGAAATTAAAACCGATTTCATTCGTCCTCTGTTTCCTCCCTGGATCTGTTTAATAATTTTGCCACACGATGTTTCTGTTTGCAGTTCTATCAGCATTCTGGGAGGTGATTGGTCCTTACAGCATCATTAGCTGCAATACTTGCTGTTGAATCTTAGTATAATACCAGTATTAAGATGTTGTATAACTACAGTCATATAATTCATGCAACAGCTGAAAAAACAGTTTTAATAACACTAACCCAAATCAATATCGGAATCGAATCAAATCTTGATAATTGATTCTGAATCTTAAGAATCGGAATCAAATCTTGACATTTGAATCGATCCCCAGCCCTAACATATACATAAGTTATTTTCTATACTTTTCTTTCTTTTTACATTACACACACACACATAATCTAAAGATCTGTGCAGAAACGTGCCTGTTAACATACAGAGATCAAGAGAATGCGCTGCACATCCACACAGCACATTCCTGTGATCCTAAGTTCTACTCTGACTAGAATGTGACACCGTTATGTTGTATGAATGTCAGAACGGCGTGTGAAACGTCACTTGGAAGAGATGTGACGGAGGGATGGCGCCTCTGAACAACCAACGTGCCATTGAAGTTTTTCATAGTTTCAGACTCCACACATGACTAACCACAGCCACAGTCTTAATGTTTGGTTTTTAGAAAAAATAAAACAGTTCTTATATAAGTAGATATTTTAAGCCTTTGGGGTGAAAAAAAGATTATTGCCAATCATTTATAGATTAAACAACTGTTGACTGACAAATCCAACCAGACTAATCAACACGATGAACTCGGGGGACATTTTCAAAACAAAAAACCTACAGTACTTCTGGCAACGTCTCTCAAGACGAAGATGAAAACCATCAACTTTTTGCCACTAAGTGAGTAAGTAAGTAGTAAGTAACTAAACTCATAACAAGAAAAAAACCAAACAAGGATGATGTGTGTCCAGGCAGGACAGAACCCACATGGGCATCCTTCCACCAGGTCACCAGTAGGACCTTGACCTCCTTCTGGACTCTGGCCAGCAGCTAACCCGCCCAGCAGAAGTAGTCTCCACTAATCTCAGGCCAGGGCTGGTCCTGTGGTCCACAGCTCTGACCACAGCCAACACCCTGGAGCTCTCTGTGCCATGGGGGACTTGCTGGAAGAGGCCTAGGAACCTTAGGGTGCTTTCACACCTGTCCCGTTTGGAGCAGTTGTTCTGAAACAGGGAGCGTTTCCCCCTAAAGATCGGTTGGTTTGGTACATGTGAACACAGCAATCGCGCTCGGATGAGGGACAAAACAAACGAGCCGAGATCCTAGGAGAGGTTAGGGTTAGGTTCTCGGCTCGCTTCCATTCCAGACCTGGAGCGGTTCGTTTGCAGTAAGAACATAATCCACACAGCAACTGACACAACTCATTCATTGTGTATGTGCTACCGTGGCGCAAGGAGAAGAGTCGGAGCAGCCTCCACCACCTTCTCTCCTATTGGACACAACTTTCTATCTTCTCCCTTCTCTCAATTCTCCCTTCTCTCCTATTGGACGCGCCAAGATTTCGTCACAGCGCGGCACGGTGAAATTAAAAAATATTCAATTTAGGCAGGCACGCTGCAAACGCTGCAGCAGGGGCCCTCTCGCGCGCCGCCACGGTAGCACATACACAATGAATGGGAAAGCCGGCGGCGGTCTGCACTTTGCGCCCTCTATGTGAAAGGGGTTGTAACCATTGTTGTTTTTCCCGGGGTACGGAAGAGGAAACTCCTTCCACGTTCATTTCTGACCAATGAGAGAACAGTTGGTTCATGGCATTTGTTAACAGCTTTGAACCGCTACAGACGGCTGCCTTGTGAACACAAACGCCACAAACGAGAAACAAAACAACTGTATGGATTTAGCCCCTGAATCAGAACAAAACAAACGGGCCACAGGTCTGAAAGCACCCTAAGAAGCTGCATTATGCCAAACTAGCAGAATCTACGTGTGGAAACCCAAGTGTTTCCCACTGAAGTGGAAGGCAAGGCAAGTTTATTTGTATAGCACAATTCAACACAAGGTAATTCAAAGTGCTTTACATCAACATTAAAAGCGGCAAGACACAATTAAACAGTAAATAACAAATAAAATGAAATAAAATGATAAGAAAAGAGGTAAAATAATAAAAAGCACAAGTTGTTAAACAGTAAGGGCAGTAGATCCAGCAGGTACATCTCATTCTTACAATGGCAAGAATTACGTTTCTATACGGTCTAAACGTACAAAGACCGGGTCAAATACAGTATTACAAAAGTAATCTGTGCCGATTCGTGCAGTGAATCAAACCAATTTTACAATTCTACTGTACGTCACAATGCCTGTATTCAGGGCTTAGCCATCACAAGTGTAAATTTGCGCGGTTTTCAAAAATCATAAGTATTTAATTTAAGAGTACGCTGCAGTAAACAGGTTAAAGTGGAAGTGGAAAGCAGATGATTGGTAGTCTCACCACACTTTGGCACCATGGATAGTTTTAACATTCGGTTGTGTGTTTGTTGGTTTTGTTTCTTGTTTTATTTCCAATCACTGCTGCATCATGAAAGGAACATCAATTCGGAGCAAAACGAGACAAACAAGCTACAACATCAGAGAACCTGGAGAGGTTATCAGATTTTCTGGAAAAACTTATCTGTACAAATATGAGTGTGAAAGAAAAAAAGAACACTCCAAACACCTCAATCCAATCCTTTGTACTTACAGCCTGAGGATAAACTCAACATGAACAAAACAGAAAAGTCACAAACTGAGGAACAGTGGAAGAACAAACAGGCAGCATGTGGGATGAATGCTGAAGGAAAGTTAGTTTAAGAGATAAAGCTGTAGACAGATACACCTCACTCTTGTTCTCTATTTATTCTTCAGAGGATTTACCATCACAAAAAGATGGAGCACCTACCAGTCACGTAATCAGAGCACTCCTTCTGGACAACAGTATTAAAACTGCAAGTATAACTTAAGTGTGCACACGGGAACCAGACCATTAAGATCAATTAGAAATCTGATACATGTCTCAGTCAAACTTACTTTTAAATACTATTGCAGCTGCACATGGAACCGTAAGTTCTGTCACTTAACTCTAGCCATAGCCACTCGACTTTTGCTCAAAAGATTTCTCTTTTTATATTTTACAAGATATATTTGATTGTTTTTATAAGTGGGTTGCTGTGTCAGTTTGATATAGCATCATCCTTTTGCTGTTATGCTTCAAGTCTCCTCTCCTTTGCAAAATATTGACAGGGCAACTAACAATCAAACACTTTACATTGTTTCCATCGAAATCTCATTAAAACTCGCATATATCCGAACAGGATCGCTCAATAAAAAGGGAACTCAATATCTAAACACAGTATTCTGCTGCCTCTGAGGAAAATAAACGCTAAACTAGATTCATCGCCTTAAAAATATATAATTTCTCTTAATATGCTAGTATAGTCTTTCAGGACTTACTTTAAATTAAATTCACAGGTTCATTCTTATTCAACTCGACAATCCTCAGATCTTCATCCTCCTAAATTTCTCACTTGCAGACGTCAGTTTTCTGCGAGATTTAGGGACTAAATTGTGGAAAGATTTTTCCCACTTGGCAAAGACTCTTCCTCTTTGAAATGTTATAAAAAAGACGTTTGAAGGAACTTGACTGCTGTTTTGTAACTGTTTTCCTAATGTATTGTTGTTTATGTATCCATGTTCTTTTTTTATGTTTCACTCATAGTGACATGTAACATCTTATTTGCTCAGGAGTCAATATAAGTAATATAAGTTGTAAAAACAATATCCCATGCACACTCACACACACTTTTTGTCTTTATTCTTTATTATTTATATATTGCATTATTAGTTTGCCATCACTTTTGTGTAGTTATACTTTTTGTTTTTGTATGTTAATCTTGTGTTCTTTATAACACATGACATTTTAATAACTTCGGTGGAGGCTTCAAATAAGCCCATTGGGTTGTTTGCCTCTTCCTGCACCTATAGTATTTATATTTGATATGTCCTGTATATTTTGTGTATATAACTGTGCAAAACAATAAACTAAACTAGTATAGTCAGGATTCACATCAACTGGAAGTCAACAAAAATAGAAGTTGCATTTGTTGAAGCATTTAGCGTCTATGAAAACCTGTGGTCGTTGTCATTGTCTAATCCTCTAAAGGTCAACTCTGACATATAAGATGGTACAATTTGTACAACCTGAAACCACAACATCATTGATAGGGAAAGTCATCCGGCCTCTCTACATCACTGGCGTCAGCCGCCTCCTCGGTTTCCAGCCCCGTCTCACGTGTCCTTAGCTCTCCATCACAGCGCTTGACACCTGTTAATATATGGCGTGACCTCTGACCCCTGGACTGTTTATTCTTAGAGACAGCCTCTCCAGGTTACTGGCATAGTCAGTGGTTTTTATTGTGATAGTGGTGACAAAAAAAAGGTTTAAAAGTAGAAATGTGGGACTAACAGCATCAGGGTGTCTGTCTGTGCCCATGGAATATCATATTCCACAGCTTTGTGAATATAATGTAATGGAAATAATTGATCCTGTGCTTCCATATCAGCAAAGACAGATTTCAGATCTTGAGTTATGCTTGTGTTTGTATCCGACTGCTCTCTAAGCTTAAGTGGGCCACTGCGTTAAGTGGCGTTTTCATTAAAGAAGCCTCAACTGACAATATGTCAGTGTCGTTGGAGATGCAGCAGAATGGACAGCTTATCAAATGGTTTCAAGAAATAATGGAGAATGCATTTTAAAAGCATACATCCTCAGAAACGAGACATCATCCTCATACAATCTGCACTTCCTCATAGGAATAATACATGTTAAATATTTACAATGTTGTTTTGTATGTAAGGTGATGTTCTCATCTGTAATAATCCAGTTTCAAACCAATCCATTTCTCTCAGTTTTACATGATGAAAAAGGTCAATCTGCGCCACCAGCAACGATATATGCATTGCCATAAAGCTAAATACAGCCTTTCCCCTTCGCTACTGCGATCTGCATCAGTGGGTGCTGCGCTTGCACAATTCTAAACGACATGAAAAACGTTGTACCTTATAAAAGTCACGGCCCCGTCCACACGCCTCATATCCTACTGTAGCTGCTGAAAGTTTCAGCTCATGTCAAGGAAGAAGAAAAAAAATTAAAAAGGGTGTAATCATGATAAGCGGTTCTGTGCAGGGATGGAGCCATAAATCTTAAACATTATTCCTCCTGATAACTAGAGACCAGTACGAGAACACCACCCAACAGCCTTTTCCCAGATTCCTGATTGCACTTTTATGTTATTAAGTCATTTACAAATCACATCACGCCATTAGATGGAAGTTTAATTCCCGTTGCTAAGGATACGATGCTTGTTGTGCAAAGCTCATCACAATTTAGGGCAATGTGCAATGCAACACGCACTTTGGATGTCACACAACTTGGATACTCTCAGTACCATAATATTACCATCGCTGCTATTTCATTGAATAAATGTATGAATGAATTATCTTTATTTCGGTCTTGTACACACTTTTTACAAAACAAAATTAAAAAGTAAAATAAACATTTCTTTTGCCGAAAAGGTGCAGGCTGAAGCCGTAGCTTATAATGTCTACCTTTTTTATCTTATGATCAGCTTAAATATGAGACATTAGCATTAATCTGTGGAAACAAACAATACATAAATAAGACAAAAAATAAATAAGACAAATATAAAAGTAGACGTTTCACATTCTAGAATGTTTTTGATAATATATTTTATAGTTATAGTGTTTTATATTTATTTACAATATTTTCTTTAAACATTTCCTTAAACTTTAAGATCACCTCAGGTCATAGCGTTTTTTTTTTATTTGGAACAAGTCCTGAATGTAGTTTGGAAGCAGTTTCTGCTGGGCTTTAAAGGCAGTTTTATAGTATTATAGAGTATTATATTTAATAAAGAGATTATTAAGTATTAATTCATATTAAGAGATCATTATTGTAATATGCATTTTTTGCTCAAGTCACTTTAAACTCAAGTCACTTTAGATACAATCCATACTGCTTTTAAATGCTGCTAAATCTATTTTGATACTATGTATGTTTTACTGTATCTTTTTTTCCCTTGTTTGATTGTATTGTTTGACTGAATTGTTTTTATGTTTTCTGTGGGGACTGCAGGTGGAAACTAGCATTTCTGCTTAATGTAGTGTTCATTAATATGCATTGTCCCGTCTAAATAAACTTTGATTTGATTTGATTTGTAATGGTATGCAGTTCAGTCTGGATACGGCTGATCTGGTTTATACAAACGGTTGGACAGTGCCGAGCACCAGCACCTCCCTACACCCTCTGGAGCTGAGAAAGACCTCCTTTGTCTGGTCACCTCCTCTTAGCTGTGTCTCTATCACAATGCAACGGACACAAATCATACCACTACACTTTGGCCGTTAACCAAGAAACGCTCAAACAATTTAATTAACGTCCGCAAAGACAAACTGTTTGATTCATGTGCTTTCAAATGTATGTTAAAACTTTGAAAGAATCATATTTGCATGCATATATAACACATTAGATGTAATAAACATCCTCAAATGGTCTGAGGTGCAACTGTAATAAAGTCAAACCCAGCACAAAGTATGTGACAGTTTTACTGCTCCTTTTATTTATTCTAGAAGTCTCTGGAACTACAGAGGGATTAGTTTTAGTGTACTTTTCTTTAGTGTACAAGTCAAGGCACACGTCGCTAAACCGAGGCAGCTTCCATCTCTTTTCATTGGAGGATTCTTCCACTTCAAGGATTTTTAAATTCCTAAACAAGGAAGAAATGTGTTGTGAATAAACACAAAATAAAAGTGAATGTAAGACCACCTTTCCAGAAGACATTAATTTGCCTTCAAACCTGCCGATACCCTGATCCGTTCCTGCGGAGGGGGACGGGAACACAACTATTTCTGCCAGGGAAGCGTGACATGAAACATGTTAAACCAATACTGATCACAAGTGTTTATGTTTGCCGTTTCCTGAGGTCTTTCCCTTCTCCCTGTGCATGATAATGACAAAAGTTGAACTTGTATGGAATTCAGATAAAGGACCCTTTACAACGAGGTCACATTTGAAGAAAAAAATAAATAAATAAAGGAGATCTATACTTGATGTAGAGCCATATAATAGCTGACTCGCCCAAGACGGAGCTGAAAAGATTTTGATTAATTCTGGTCATGGGGGGTTGGGTCAGGCCACTCCGGCCTGCTGCGTGAATGCAGAGGAAGTTTGAAGCTCTACTTCACGTTTCCAGACCTGCAGCGCTGCTGAAGGCAACAAGACCCTTTGTTCCAGAATTTTCAGAAAATTCAGACTCTCAAACCATGTGGGAACTAAGGCCACGTTTACACATATCCGGGTATTTACAAAAACGGATATTTCCCCCTCTACGTTTTGAAAAATACCATCATTTACATGAACCTGCATAAATAGCTGTTAAGGTGCTATGAGCAGCCAAACCTACAGGGGGCAGTGTAACGAGAAGATAAAGTCATGCTAGCCAATCAGAATCCTGGAAAACATACAGGAATACACGAGTAACTTCCAGTCTTTCGTTTGGAGTGACAGAGAAGTGGAGTTACTTTTAAGTGTGACTTTAGAATATAAAACAGGTAAAATACAAGAAAATATTGACGGTTACAAACAAATTGTAAACACAGGTCGAGCACATGACGCTAATGACGTTTCTGTCTCATAATGTGACGTTCTGAAGCCTAAATCTCTGTTTCTCTCTGTTTACAAGCAAACGTGAAGAATGAGTTTTTGCAAATCTCCACTTTGGCCGGAGTTTTCAGAAATTATGGTTTTTGGTGACTTTTGAGTTTTCGTAAACGAACGGCCAAAATGCATGAAAACGCCACCGTTTTTGCTACGTGGAAACGGGGCCTTAGAGAACTCACTTTTACATGGGAAGTTTACTTTGGATCTTTAAAGACATATTTTTAAAAAAAGCACAGTTTTCTTTTAAATATTTCTGTATAACTTCTCTTTCAAAAAGTGTGGCAATTCTTCATTAATAAAACTTTCAGCTCAGGAAGATTTGATGAGCCCAGTGATTCCTGGTTTGGAGCCCATGTCCTTGTGTAGGAGAACTTAACCTCAAATACACTTTGAATACACTTTCAGATGCGCTGGTATCCAGGAGCAGCGACCGCTCCATCATACCAACGCTGTCCTCATCAGCTGAATATTGATCCCAACATGGTCCAAACTGCACAGCAGCCAGATGGCCCAGTCAGCAGAATGAGACCTGGATCCCTTTTACTGCCCTTGACATGGACACAAAGAGCATATCGTGCCACGTCCACATGATAAATTCTGCTGTGAAGGAAAGCAAGCAGGGTGCACAGCCAGTTGGACTTGGGCAATAAATTAATCAGGTCTTTTCCATTATGCAAATGTTGGTTTAGTGCATTCAGCTTCTGTGAGCCTTAAACCTTATTAGAAAGAAAAGCAAACATAATGTGACTCCTTATTGTGGTTTGAATGAGAAGCTGCATTGTAAAATTCACGACATTCAGACGGCATAATGTATATACATATATACACACACACACACACACACACACACACACACACACACAGCGTTTCATAACGCTTCAAAGAATCTAATTCTCTGAATGAAAATAATTCCTGTTTTTTCACAAAAAAACAACAGTCACCATATTGCTGTATTACGTTCTCTCGTTATATTCTAAGGTTTTCTTACGTGTGAACATCAACAAATATTGTGGAATCTTTACATTCTTTGTTAAAGAAAAGTCTGCACAGAACTTAAGGTAATGAATCTGAAACAGGTCCACTGAGACGACAAAGAAATGCTCAAATTCATGGCATTAACATTTTCTTCCTTCGTTTGTTGTGCGTTGGGGGCTGGGTCACATGACCACTACAGTGCTCTAAAGTTAACCAAATCCAGAATATACTCTAAAAAAGAAGCTAGCAATTTTAAATCTGAATTAAAGCTGCAAGCAGCGATGAACGGGCCCTCGCGCGTGCAATTTTCACCGATAAAAGGTGAAGGACTCAAAACCATGTCTGATGACACCACCCACGAGTCTCTATGTCAAACCATTCAAAAGTTATTGCACCAATTAAGGTGAAGGAGGCAAAACGTTAAGGTTCGGGCCGCATTAACGGCTGAAGAAATGGCATAAATTGCGCCAAAAGTACACGATTAATTCAAAATGGCCGACTTCCTGTTCGGTTTCGGCCATGGCGTCGAGAGACTTTTCTTTAAGTGGCGACATGATACAGGTGTGTAGCGATTTTCTAAAGTTTTCTAGGGGGCGCTGTTGAGCCATTAGGCCACGCCCATTAATGCAAACCATTAAATATCAAATTTTTCGCCAGGCCTGGCTTGGTGCAAAACTTTGTGACTTTTGGGGCACGTTTAGGGGGAAAAAAGGCCCTCATTTCGTCGGAAAAATAAAAACGAGGAGAAAAACGAGAAAAAAAATGAGAAAAATTCCTACAGATACAATAGGGCCTTCGCACTGTCAGTGCTCGGGCCCTAATTAGGCCAAAAGAAACAATCAGATGACACTATTCCAAGTTCATTCTAGACATGACCAAAACCAAATGTCCTGCAAACAGCAGATCTGCCATCCTAAGGCTGACACGTGCTTGTTTTTCCACAGAAAGGTGTAGGAACTAAAACCTATAAAGAGCTGAGCTGGAATATTCCACCCCACAGTAGTTTGTAGTGCTGCTTTTTAATTTTGGAATCATACGTTAAATATTTCACGCTCTCTTTTTTGGACAAAGCCGTCTTGAGTTGTGTGCGGCAGCGACGGGCTGTTCTGTATTCTGCAGGCAGACAGCCGGCAGCCACTGAGCGAGCAGCTTGTACATTCACAGTGTTGTTCTTGCGGCTCCTGAGAGAGGCTGGAGAGTGTGAGACTGGAAATACGCTCGTTTCCTGAGATGCTATTCTTCAGAAATGAAACAAACAATTCCTCTTGCCCTGACAGACATCTTGTTTGAGTAAGTCAACCCACTTAAACTGACCACAGCCTGTCAAATTTTCATTTCCTGAAGCCATTCCTATCTCTTAACCTCGCTGTCTTTGCTGCTCTGATTTGAGTTTTAAGAAGCTTTTATCAAATTAAGGTCAAAATCCGCCTGAGTGTTTTATGTACTGAATGTCAGTTCCTACGCTGAGCAAAAAGAATGTCTGTAGAAGAAATTAATCCCACATTTGACCGTTCTCTCTTTTATTTTTCCCTCAAAGCAATCATTAATCTCAAGACGGGTCTCTAAAGTTGATAGGTTCAATAATTTGTATTCTGGACTTCTGACCCAATACATCCATCAAGAACCAAATGATTATGCAACAGCTGGATAACATTCACACACAAGTTCACCAGAGTTTCTACACAGTGTTATAGCAGGGGCTCCCCATCTCCAAACTGCAAAAACTCAAAATCTTAAGAATATTTGTCTTATTTCTAGTTAAAATGTTTCATTTTTAGTCAAAAAAAATCTCATTACTCTTAAAACAAGACTCATCACTGGAAAAAACAACAATTTTCACCTGTTTCAAGTAGATTTTAACTTAAAATAAGTAGAAAAATCTGCCAGTGGAACAAGATTTTTTTGAGAATGAGAAGATAAATCTTGTCCCACTGGCAGATTTTTCTACTTATTTCAAGTGAAAATTTACTTGAAACAGGTGAAAATTGTCAAATAAGTAATTTTTCTGCTAATTACTCTTGTTCTAAAGGAGCTTGAGGCTCCTTTTAAGAAATGAGACTCTCTAGCGCCACCCTTCCCCACGACGGCCGTTGGGGGTACTGCAGCCAACAGTGAAGCCGGCACGGGAGAACGGGGAGAACGCACATGCAGCGTCATGTGACGTCACATCCGCAGGACAGCGCGGGAAATTCGGAGTCCGAATTGCAGCACATTTTGCAGCACACAGCCTGTTCAAGGCAACGGAGAGATACACTAGAGGAAACATTCTTTTGGGTTTGGAACGCTTCATCTGACATTATTACTAGAAAACCTAAAACATATACGAATTTTTTTCATAAATTCTGCCTCAATCCGGCCTCAAGCTCCTTTAAGTGCAATGATATTTTTTTGACTAAAAATTAGACATTTTAACTAGAAATAAGACAAATATTCCTGGTAAGATTTTGAGTTTTTGCAGTGCAGTCCTGAAAAATGAAATCTAAAAATATTCCCAACAGCATGAATTGAAAACCCTTGAACCCTCATTATCCAGACACTTGGTACTGCTTACTGCATCGCTTTACTTCAGGATCTCATCTCGACGGAGGAAAAACTCTGACAGTGGCTGAATAAGTAGCACATGCAGCAATAAAACCCTGCTAAACTCAACTTTGTGGGTGGATAACAGCTATACCAAAAACACCTTCATGCAGTCCCCAAAGAGACACATACAGTATTTGTGCCGTTGAAAGAAGAGGAGAGAGCTTTGCAGCTGCTGTCCAAGAGCATACAGTATGTATATCAACAAACAATGAACTTTGAAACATGATGTATAAGGATAAAGATCTTCTGGGACGAGTTATTTATTAAGCCAAGAGCAGCTTCCAGAGGAAAGAGTTATCAAGCTACTTCTCCTTGTTGGTTAGACAGCATCATGGGAGGAAGTGAGTGGAGCAGAGCAACCCGCAACTGAGGAAGAAAGAAAGGTAGTGGGCGATGAGGAGGAGGAAACAAGGGCGATGAAAGGGAAATTGCAGTATTGCAGCACCACATGAATCCAGAGCAAAAACACACCTTTGGGGAGAACTTGCTGTGAGAGCTAAAACAGAAATTCTTTGCTGTGTGCGCCGCTGCTTCTTGAGAGGGAATCAGCTACATTAATGCAATCAGCATGCTTTCCGGCTGCTGATGCTGTGCGGCTCATATGCTTTTATACCCTCCACTATGTAAATTACAAGCAGAAAATTGAGTGAAATGTCCCCCATCAGCCTAATGTATCGTGTGCATTAAGCTAACAAAGTTGTCAGCCCTGTGGCATTGAAACACAGAGACATTCTCCCAAATGGAAACACATGGAAAAGTAAAGCTGACCCTTCCGAGGAAAAAACCAGTCATGATGTCATCCAAGGCTGAAACAAGACTCAGATGTCTTGTGACTTTAATAACCCAGTGAAAATCAACAGTACATGCTGTAAATTTACGAGGACAAGTTGACATTAGACCAGCGAGTAATCACGTCCCAAACACAAGGGCATGAATCTGCTGCCCTGACAGCGTTGGTACGAGCCGTGTTAACCTGCAGGGCTGCAGGGATTTGCTCTCATTAGGACGCGTGGCCGTTTGGACGGTGGTGAAGCGTCCTATCTCAGTCTGCATCCCACTTAATCCTGATCCTAACACGTTGGCTTCTTTTGAGGTCAAACCTGCACGAGCTTGAGTGGAAGCAGACTGCTGTCTAACATATCAATGGAACAAAGCCGTCTTGGCCAGTCAACAGAATAAAAACAAAACTTTGTCAAACATCAAGAATGCTCTTTTCTTTTGTACTGTACATCAAACACTTGCATCCCATGGGGTTGGGAGTTGCCATTGGCGTGTTTTACAGAACGGCTGCTTCATGAAAGAACGTGACGCAGTTACTGAGTCAGAGTGAAGGAACTCTGTATAAAGTTAAAATAGTCAAAACATATTGGATGCACAAAATGAACAGAGACGTTTCTTTAAACTTACTGGCAACATAACTCACTTTCACTGTAACGTGCTGTGTTCAGCCTGTTTAAGACGAGCACAGCTTTACTCAATAACATGAAAATGTGTGACAAAGCAGAATTGGATCTACGAAGACCAATTATTCAATAAATGCAGTAATGGTGGCATAACTTCTTTCCTCACTGTGAGCGTACGTGTTATTAACTGCTAAACACAGAGTTTGAATCATAATTTTGGTTCTGAGCTTCACTGAATATTTATTCTAATCATTACATTAATTTGAATTATATATGAATCATAATTATTATTAATTATTCAATAGTGCTAGGCCAGCAGTGGATTTGCAGATGTGCAGTTCATTTGCAGTCTAGACGTGGAGAGGTGAATGTCTGCCACTCCAGTCGCGTTTCCATTGCCCCTAAATCCGCTCAAAACCCAAATATCACAAAGGAAAACCTGTATTGTAAACAGCTCTAGTGGAAAAAACTCTCAAATATCGCAAAGACCATTTAACGCTTTCACAAGGTGTTTTTTCAGACTTGCCATCCAGTTTATCACGAAAGTTGAATGAACACAGTTTTTTGCACATTTGCACGTCTCTGGATGTGATGTAGTTGCTCCATCTAAAGTAACCATAAAGGCGTTTTTAGATCGGATCCCGCTAATATGGCTGGATGATGAACTCGTGTTTCACATAAACGGGCCTGAAGGCGAGTTGAGGGGAGGGAAGGAGAGTCGGGAGGTGTTATCCGCCAAACAAAATGTAACCTATGTGGATTGGATTGTCCCTACATTAGGGATTGGCATTCGAGGAAATTTCCTTCATCGACGATCAGGGAAATTAACGATCAATTATCGATTAATCATTATGTTTTTCATATTGGCAGTTCAAATTGCGTAAGCAGCAGAGTCGGCGACCGAAAACACAATTCACGCTCTTTTGTTCCAAAATAAAAAATCTGGTCTATCCGATAATCAGGTCTGGAAAACCTTTGCCGTCAACAGTACTCAAGGGCAGCATATCCGTTTCAATAAAGTTGCAGATGCGTTGGGTAGTTTTCTCTGCTCTGTGCATCGCAGCTCCTCCGTGCTAACATTTTGGTGATGGCAGCCTGAGAGCAGGATGCACCGACGTTAAGCAGGGTCACGTGTACGTTCTTCAAATGGTACATCATTTGAGTTGTGGACGTGTTGTATTTATACACTGCTTCGCAGTGTTTGCAGCGAACTTGGTTATTTTTCAATTCAAAATGCTCCCATACTAAACTTGGCCGTGCCCTCTTCATGATTGTTTTTCTGGAGTCTCCGGTAACTCCAGTGTATGTAGTGATTTCTCAGTTGAGTGCCCCCCCCCCCCCCCCCGGTGGTTAGATCTCTCACTGCTGGAACACGGTGAAATTCACTGCTTTGCTTGAAGAATCAGCGCAATACAACCTGTTTTGGTGCCAGACTTTGATCGATAAGAAATCACGTGATCAACAAAATTCTTAACGATCAGTAATCGATCGTCGATTAATCACGCCCATCCCTACCCTACATCAGCAAAATGTATACGCCATCAGACAGGTGGAGTTTTTTAAAGGAGGGTGGATGATAATTGGGATGAGTGTTTGTGGCTGGGTTTTCTTCTTGTAATGTCTTCTTGTTTTTGTGTCTACTTGTTCAAACAATGGACCATCATCCTTTGTGGTTGTGGTCATACGCCGGTTTATGGCGTCCTCATCTCTGGGGCTGAGCAGCTCCCAGATCTCCCCAGATACTCATCTTGCTAATACAGGTCTTACCTGAGACCTCCGGTTGCTGCATCTGCCGTTTTCCTTATTTTATAAAACGATAATAAATAAATGAAACCTTCCCTGGTGGTTTGTACTGAGGTTACGTGATCAACACCCCCGTCCCACGACCCACCACCCCGGGTGGTTTCTGCTTACGTCAGGGCAGGGCTGTGCGCTCAGAACACTGACAATCATCCAGCCTTTAACTTAACGTCTACAAAAATCTTCAATGACCCCTGAATAAAAGTTGCTAGATTTATTAGTAGCTTTTTACAAGTAGCTTTTTTTTCTGAAAACTCCCGAAATATCAGCCACCGATGTCAGCTCACTAGCTACAACTGCTACTCCAAGTTGGAGGTTACACCGACTGTACTCCCCGCCTGACAAACTGTCATTTTTAACGGTGATCATTATTGAGACAACAGATAAATAAATGATGTAATTTAGTAAAAACTAACGGGAATAAAACAACCCTTGTACATCTGTTCCTTGTATTGACACCATAACTACAACAGCTTGTTACGGCTCCTTGTTATACTACAATTATGGAACAACCAATCTTATAGGTTATAAACCACTACTACAATCATTAACTTTTAGTACACCGTCAGGTTTTACAACAACGACTGACAGCCCCGACCACAGGTCACTTCTGCTGGACCTGAGCGTTCACAAGAAATCCATACAGGATTTTAAGGTCTTCTTACTCGTTGTGTTGCCCTAACAATGTAAAAATCCCAACGTATTTTTTTTGTTTTTTTATTGATAAATGTGCTTTGAAAGCCTGGCCATACAGGCGTTTGAATGTATTCTTTTAAGCCCTTTAAGCATTTCTGGGCTCTGCAAGCTGCAACCACCAAACTTTCCAAGTCCAAATGCAGCAAGTGTGATTTTTTTTCAGTAACGCCCTAAAGAAAAAAAAGTTAACACATTAAACCACCTAATTGTCCTCCAAACCTATACACGGTCAGTCTGGGGCGTATTTCATGTTCAAGTTGATGCGATTCCTCACGGAGGGCACGTATGTGGGAGGAGTGTGGTGGAGACTGATAGATAAGACCTGGAGCTGACCAGGAGAGCTCAGAAATGCAGGCCACGTATGGATTAAATCAATGGAGAAAAAAGAAAAGCAAAAGAAAAAAGAAAAAAAATCACCTGGAGCAAAGACTGAAGGAGCCAAATAATTGAGGGGCTTAGCAGAAAATTTGTAAGAGAGAGACATCAAGCGAGAATGTTAAGAGTGCTACAACACCGGGCTGGAAAATAAGATCAGAGTTACAAATTAAAAAGCAGCAACTGGTGATAAGAAGGATGCACCGCCGACACAATAAGGAAGAATAAGAGACAGAGATTGATGTTTAAGGTGTGACAAGAAGACAGGCATAAGCCAGAACGATGTACACCATTTGGGGTTGGAAATCAAGCTCCAAATCAATCTTTTAAAGTGCAGAAATGAAACCCCCATTCATCACTGTGAAGTGAGGATATAACTAAAGAAAACAAAGTGGCAGATAACCAATACCACTTTTCCAGCAAATTCTTCCCTGGGACAGCAGCAAAGAGTTCCCGGCTTCCTGAAAGGCAGCTATTAGACAGAAAGCACGTTTGATAAAGTAATTTGGTGTTTACTGCCACACACTCATCCGTCATGCATGCAGTTTGCTAAACGACTCTTGAGATGGAAGTACTTGGCAATTAAGACTGAACAGCAGAGCGGACAGACAGGTTCAAATTGTATGTGACGCAGTAAAGGAGGCTATTAATTTGAGTTCAAAGAGAGCACATCCTGAGGGGGGGGTAAAAGGAAGAACTAAAGCGTCAGAATGTGTATGTGTACGGTACGGGAAAATGGGCCTTAATGTCCTCTTCCAACTGATTCCCAATTTACAGAAACAAAATATGTGAGCCGACAAAAGGATAATTAACTTAATTCTGAGCGCATTAAATAAAAGTTTAGCCTTCCTCTGCAGAACCTCTGCAAGTCAACACCAGGCAGTTTGCGAATGATAAATCATTAATTCAGGGTTTCATCAGCCTCTCAAAGAAAGAACACTCTCCCATACAAATCTGTGCAATAATCAAAGTTGGGATTCAAGGTCCCCCCTTTCAAGGCAGCAGATCAAAGCGCACCGGAATACAATCTGGCGTAAATGAGACACATATTGGTTCTAACCTTAACAGCACTCTTTTTCAATTTCTGCATCATTTCTCTCACAAGCATCCAGAATCTCGTTAAGTTTCAGAGGACACAAATTGTAAATGTATTAAAACTTGAAACAGTTTTAAAACTAAGCCATTGATGGTGGATTTGAACAAACAGAAGGAACATTTCCTCCCCGCTCCAGCTCTAACTGCTATTTATAAAGAATGGGGCTTTTTTTTTTTTACTTAAAAATCCAGAAATAATACACAAATGATTCACAGCTAAAGCAACGTATTCTTGATATGCATATATTTTGCATCCATCCAATCAGAGAAGCTTACAGATACTTGAAAGCAACATCTTTTTAAATCCCCCCCAACCATCCTCATCTTCCATTTTCATAGTTTTACAGTATAGAATAAACTTTATTGATTCCCCAGAGGGGAAATTCACTTGTGCAGCAGCAAACATACACATGCTCGACAATTTTTACAAAATACACACGAAAGTACGAAAAGGTATAAAAAAGTATATCCTAAAAAAAATAACCAAGTAATTAAAAAGGGCAATATAAAAAAAGAGCAATGTACAAAAGAAGTACTAAGCCCGAAAAATGAATAATATATACATGTGCAAAGAGACAAAAATACCAGTGATGCATTTAGAGAAAGAAGGTTATTGCACTTTTAAACCGTATTTGTGGAGTGACGTGAGCCATTACTTGAAGAGAAAGCAATTATATATATATATATATATATATATATATATATACACACGTAATTAAACCGAGCAAATATACAGGTGCTGCTTTCAGAATGCAGGTTATTGCACTTGAATGACTAGAGTTGGTTGTTGAAAATGTCCACCTGTGGTGTGAGTCAACACAACGATAAACAAAACAGAAAAGGCAGAACAAGAGGAAAATAAATGATGGTTTTAGTCTCCTTCACAGTCCTGTTCCACCTCTGGGTGCATCTTCAGGCCGTATCACCACTAGAGTACAGGGACAACCACAGACACCACACACACACAGCTCTCCTAATGAACACTGTAATGACTTCACAGCGTACAGCTCAACCCAAACCCACAACACTTACCTCTAACCATTATTAATGTATGCTTAATCCTAACCTATCATTTCCATAAATACCTTAGCCCTGAAAGGAAGGAGGAGCTCACAAAAACATACTGCCTCATCTGAAGCTGCATGCTCAATCTACTGCATCAAAAGAATGAAATAAATTCAGAGGCAAATTTGTCAAAAAATCCCCTTCAGTCTTTAAATATTGAGAGCAAAACATAACAAAACCAAAAAACCACATGGAAAAAATATGAACTTGAGCTATGAACTATGAGCATCATTTTATCATATTTGTAGATGAACCTTGATTGCAATCTCATCCCATTGTAAGTGAGCTTCACTGATGGTTGCAGTTCTAGATGCTTCTGCCTGCAGGAGAGCTGTGCAGCATTTTAAAAGGTACTGATGGTATAGAGGGTCTGCATTCACGTCACTTCCCCACTGGACCACGTCCCCTTACTCTCACTGAGTGGCAAAAACAGCTGCAACTAGTGGAGAAGACGGGATAACAGCTGATTATGGACTTAAATTAAAGGCAGTTGGACTGTGACCCGTACAGTTACCCCAAGAACCAGTGGTCCATGGACATTAATATTTGGTACAGTTACCAAGAACCAGTGGTCCATGGACATTAATATTTGGTACAGTTACCCCAAGAACCAGTGGTCCATGGACATTAATATTTGGTACAGTTACCAAGAACCAGTGGTCCATGGACATTAATATTTGGTACAGTTACCAAGAACCAGTGGTCCATGGACATTAATATTTGGTACAGTTACCAAGAACCAGTGGTCCATGGACATTAATATTTGTCCACGAATCCAGTTTCCTGATATTTATATGTACTTAATTTCTACGCTGGGGAAATAAACGAAGCAAAGCTTGAAGGCTTACAAAAGTCTTGACGCTTGGTCCGACTTCAAGGCAGGATTTGTTGTAGAAATTAAAGTGATGAGGACACCGAACTTTATGATTTGACGGTTTAACGTTAGCTACCCAAAAATCCAACATTACCTGATACAAAATGGGAACCGCAAATCCACGTTTCGGTGCCTGGAATCCAGTTGTTTCTGTGAATTGCAGTGATCCATTTGTCTCTCTTAAGCGCTTTTTTCGGCAGTCTGTAAAACGATAACTCTGATTTCTTGCTAAATCTATGAGTACAGTCAATCGCACAACAGCTCGTTCCCATTTTAGATGTTTCCCAGTTGCTCAAACTGAAAGTTTACGCTGCCACTCAGTCTTTCTGCCACTCAGTCTTTCTGCCACTCAGTCTTTCTGCCACTCAGTCTTTCTGCCACTCAGTCTTTCTGACACTCAGTGGGCATAACCCGCTGTGAAGTCGCATCAGTGACGTCATGTGCATTCCCTCTATTAATAGTTATAGCTATAAGCATGCATAAGTGTTTCTCTTAGTTTGTGGCCTTGTGATGAATTGCCAACCTGTCCAAAGTGCACAATGACAGCCAGGAAAGGCTCCAGCAGAACTTTGCCACCCAGTAAAGGATCAAGTGCTATAGACCAGGGGTTCTTAACCTTTCTGACCTTGGGGCCCAATTTTTTCAGTACAGAGTGGCCCGGGGCCCATTAATATATATATATATATATATATATTCAATTCAATTTTATTTATATAGCGTCTAATACAACAGAGTTGTCTCTAGACGCTTTACAGAGACCCATACCCAGAACATGACCCCCGAGCAGTTATTACATAAACAATATATATATATATATATATGTGTGTGTGTATATATTCAAGTAGCCTCATAGTTGTATCAACATCTGCATCTGACTGTTATATTAAAAAAAGTACATATTTGCCAATTAACATGTTTAACTTGAATTAAACATATTTTTTTCTCTTAAAAATAAAGTAGATTTTATTTTATTTTTCAAATGCTATCTTATTTTATTTCTCTACCAGCAGTTTGAATTTCCCCTTTTCTTTGTTAATTGTCTCAACACATTTTTATACTAAATTAATATAAACACATCTTAACAATTTAACAGTTTTGCAGTTTTTATTTCTTCCCCTCTTATAATCTCAGTTTATTTTTCTGTGACTTCAGTTCAGACTTGAGTGGATATGTTTGATGAAAAACTTTGTGTTTTGTTTCAGTGGCGTTTCACTTTCGCACTTTGAACGCCACGGTCTCTGAACGTATGAGACACTGGTTTTGTCCCAGTGGGAAGACTGAACAGGATGAATTTGTCCATTCCGGGTTGCATATTTAAAAATACAGCGAGGACAAAACTTAGTTTGATTTTACTTTAAGTTATTTACATTAATAAGTTGTCAAGACTCAGTGTGTCGGGTTCATCCGAGCCTGATCAGCTGCGACGGGCACAGCCCGCACCGCAGCCCTCTGGTCGCGCTGCAGCAGAGTCACTTTCCGATGCTTTTTCGAAAGCCCGAACAGTCCAGTCCAGCAGACATGACAGCCCACGCATCTACATCTACCATCCTTCAGCAGTAACGACGGAGCCGCCCGAGCGGCAGCCTCAGCCGACCTCCCCGGCCGCGGGGACGCGCCGGGATAAATGATCACGCCGCGCTCGCTCGCTCTGGGCGCAGACCCAATGAATCGATCCCTAATCCTGGCGGATCTAAACCTACTCTGTGCAAAATGAAGGATTTTCTCTGTAAAGACACACCATTTCTCTTACTATTACACGTACAGCTAGCTGAGTGTCTTCTTCTCCTCATTTGGTTGGGAGTTGCTATGCAGTCCCGCGGCCCTCGCGGCCCACACGTACAAAACTGAATTTTTTTTGGCGGCCCACTAGATGGCGCTCGCGGCCCAAGTGTGGGCCGCGGCCCTATGGTTAAGAATCACTGCATAGACCATGAACAGATTGATGAATGCTACAAAATGCTTTGCAAGTAAGTTCAAAGTTAAACCAGATCTGTGACAAAAAATGTTTGATAAGTACATTACTGTACATATTAGCAAATGTTTTCTCAAGGACCAACGTTCTAACAAGTTTCTGGGTTCAGTAAGTAAGAGAGTTATACAAAACGGGGTCTCCAAAAGGCAAACACCAAACTTTCCTTTGTCACAAACTTTGACCTTGGAATAGTTAGTGAGGTCCAGTCTGTAGATCTAATTGCTCAGGAGGGCTTATAACAGATCAATAAGTCTGAGATCTTTTAAGTAGAAAGGTCATTTAAGGCTTTAAAAAAAGGGGGGAAGTAGGATTTTGAAATCAATATGAAATCTAACTGTGAGCCAAGGAAGGCAAGTACAGGGGTGATGTGGTTTTCTTTGCTATTTAATCCTAGTTTTTCTATCCAGCGGCAGCGTTTTCCAACCCACAGGAGACGGTGAAGGGAGACTGGACTGACGGGACCCAACAATAATCAAGGCAAGACTGCATGAAAGCATGTAAGTCAGCAGTTGGCAGAAATGACCCGATTCAGGGACTGGATTAAGATGGAAAAAAGATAAGACTGAAAACAAGCGTGAGCATCAAAGCTGGAGGTAGAATGAAGTCTCAGCGCTAGATTCCAACAACCTGTGTGGCATTCGATGGACTGCCAAGACTGGAACGATCAGGACTGGAAAACAAACCGAAGGGCCAAACATAACGAGATCAAACTTATCAATGAATCTAAAGATAAAAAAATGTGACACAGAAGACTTGATGCTAGAATGATTCGCTGATTCAGCACGACTGCTGCAATCTGTTTTAATCAGCATTTACTATCATGGTCTGATCAAGGTCCTTTCATTTATTTGTTTTGGTGAAATGGATAAATCATGAAAGACTGTTTTTTGATAAATGTAACTCATTTTGAGATTTAACAAAGACAGACTGTGCTTTTCTTGATAACGGCCAA
Organism: Cololabis saira; assembly: GCF_033807715.1. Taxonomy (NCBI): domain Eukaryota; kingdom Metazoa; phylum Chordata; class Actinopteri; order Beloniformes; family Belonidae; genus Cololabis; species Cololabis saira. The sequence goes on along the minus strand of NC_084592.1, from coordinate 7,464,992 downwards.
TGAACTAAAGTATATATAGAGTAGGGTTGCCAACCCTCCCTTGAAAAAAAGAATTGTCCCGTATTTATAAACTAAAGTCCTGTATTTAGCTGAAAAGGGACGCACTTTGTCCCGTATCATATATTACTGTGAGAGTCAGAAAATAGTCATAAAATGGCAATGGAAAATGGCATTGAGCTGTTGAGTTTATTTATGATTTTTTTCTGTTTTACTACAACTGTAGCTACAGTCATGTCCTTTGAGGCACAAATATGTTTACAAGTTTTCTACAGACTTTCTGTTTGCACTTTTATTGCACTAAAAATGTGCACTATTACAGAATGGATGTTCTGCTTTCTTTCTATTGTTTTCTGTTAATTTATACAATTTTAAGTTAAGCAGGACAGGTTTCTGTTCCAGAAATATACTTCTTCTATTCAGTTCATTTTGTTATTTTGTATTAAAGTGAATTGTTGGATAATAATTTGTTTTCCATGTGTTCATGGCATTCAAAAATATGCATCTAATTCAATTCAGGTTCAAGTCAAATAGTTAGAAAATCGTTTCCTTATTTATTTTACAGGAAATTGGCAACTCTAGTATAGAGTATGCCAGTCATGACCAGTCAACCAACAGCCCAGTTGTGGAAGATGAATCCCACAATCCTAATGCCTTATTTTGGAAAATGATATGTAGATTGATTTGAACATTTTGGAGATGTTTGTGCTCATTCTTATCATATCTGGGATGATGGGATGATGGGATGATGCATTTACTCAAAAAATGAAATCACAGCCTTTTTACATGAGTGCATAGCGGGTTTCCATTACAAACATTTCAGTTATAATAGCTGTCAGGGACTGAGTGGGGGAATGTGAGCTCACGAAAACAGGCCAAAACAAAATATTTCCATATCTTCAGACCTTAAATTGTTTTAAATTCATCACATGACAAAGACTGTGGAAATCATTTTGAGTGAAACTAATCCAATACACACAACTTGTACAAGAACAAGGATCTGAAGAAATGCAATAATCTGCGTGTCAATATTGATTTCTTATGAAAAAGAAGCAGGAAACATGAAACACTCACCTAGATAAACATAAACCTTGTAAACAGAAGAAAAAAAAAAAAAAAAAAAAAAGGGTAGTCATACGTAGCCACCACAAACGGCCGGCCGTCTTACTAAGAGGCCTTTGCTTTTACATCTTGGTTGTCCCTTTGCCACAAGTATACAAGCAGCCCTCTGTCGTTTGAACTGCCTTAATGAATAGGAGCACATCTTCAGTAAAGTCAAAGGCACGTGGGCACAGCCGCCATCACTGCTGGTTTGTAAATTGCTAAGGGTGCCTGGGCGTGCGGCCAGCGGGAGCGTGCAGGAAGCAGCAGGAGGGCGTCCAGAGCTGCTGCGCTCCAAACCAAAGCTAACACAACTCGCAGAGCCCCGTCTGGCTTCATTAGAATTCCCTGCAAAGAGGACGACGTCTCTACTGCTGAGACTCAACTTATACAGCGCCGTATTGAACCGTTTGGCCCAATCCTTTCATTCCTAAATCAAATAAATCCCACCTGGAATGCTGACGGCGAGCCAGGCCTCATCTAGCAAGATCAGCGTTAGTTGACATGGCGATCATGTGGCTGCATAAAATCTACAGTATGTCCGCCAGCTATATTTTAAAATTTAGACTTTGTAGTGTGATGTTTTTGCAATGTTACAAGTAAATATTTAGCACTCCGAGTTAAGTCCCTCAGTTCTTTAAAAGGGGAGGAAGGGAGATTTGTATCTGCGTATAGATGGCCCTTTCACACTTAAAATGACAAACTTGACTTGAAAAGCAGAGTCCTGTCAGCCTGCTGTTCAGCCCCTGAGCATTAAGTCAAAGAAACCTATTTTATGACTAGTAAACGTAGTTTGACTGTAAAATAGGTGAGGCTACTGAAGTGTAAATGCATCAGCCTGAGACCTGTTAGTTTTACAACACGCTATTCTGGTATTTACGTTGGAAGTTTAGCATCACAGCTGCTCATTTGACCTGCAATCGCTTCTTTTCCAACTTTTATGGTACTATAATATTCATGAAATGTCATACATTGTCAAAACTGCTTTTTTATATTGTGTAATGTTATGTGCATACAGGACTGTCTCAGAAAATTAGAATATTGTGATAAAGTTCTTTATTTTCTGTAATGCAAAAAATGTCATACATTCTGGATTCATTACAAATCAACTGAAATATTGCAAGCCTTTATTATTTTAATATTGCTGATCATGGTTTACAGCTTAAGAAAACTCAAATATCCTATCTCAAAAAATTAGAATATTATAGGAATCTTAAACTTAAACTGTAAGCAATAATCAGCAAAATTAAAATAATAAAAGGCTTGCAATATTTCAGTTGATTTGTAATGAATCCAGAATGTATGACATTTTTTTTTTTTTTTTTTTTTTTTTTATAAATTGCATTACAGAAAATAAAGAACTTTATCACAATATTCAAATTTTCTGAGACAGTCCTGTATTTTCTGAGATGTAGGGGTTTATTTACATGTTTTTATCATTATTTCTAATGTCCTTGTGCAGTTTATGATTTTGAAGACAATCAGAGATGACAGTATGAGTCTACACGTTTAGGATATTTACAATTTTGTTTTCAAAAAAGGATCCACAACGCCTCAAGGCTTACGTCACGTTTACATTTCACCGCCAGTTGCATGCTGCACATAATGTTCACGGGGAAATGTTAAAAATAAAAGCTGAATGTCTGCCTTGGGCTACAGATTTGTGCACTCACTGTGCATACACATCATGGCCATGTGCACTATCCAAACAACAGCAAAAACAACAATTACAGGAAAGGCCATCTTTCCATTTGTACACATATTCTGTTGTACAAGTGAAATAATTGGCACCAAAACAACAAAAACACCTTATGGCAGTCCTGCTGAACGCAAACAGAAACAGCATGAGTACCTGCACTGGTCACACACCGACTGTGGTTTACCGCTATATCATTATCTCCAGAGTTTTGGGGGAAAAAAAACAAAACTTTTCCTTTAGCAACTAAAGGTTGAAAGGTGGTGTGGAAAGACCATTTGCCTCCTGGTGTGTTCTCACCATTTTCAGAGGGTGTCGTAATTCAGGGGTACCAAAATGAAAAGCCAAAGTTTATTGTGGAAAATGATAGCTCGGTGTTTGCATCACACACCGAAGCCCGTCTGACCCGGCGGTAATTGCTAGTGCTGCTGCAGCGAAGTGACACAACTTTCATCAATCCATCTTCATTATGCAGCCAGGTATTTGTGAACAGAACAAACCCAGTAGTGTAATCAAGCAAAAAAAGCCTTGTGGGAAACATAAATTGGTGTTACCGCTGCAGAGAGGAAAGAAAGAAATAAGCTCAGATCTTTGGAATAATTTACAGTATGAGACATGTTTAAAATTGACAGAACTGGACTGTGAAATGCATGATGCTTGTTAATGCACATTTCTAATCAGCCAATCACATGGCAGCAACTCAGGGCATGTAGACAAGATCAAGACGATCTGCTGCAGTTCAAACCAGCATCAGAACGGGGAGGAAAGGTGATTTAAGTGACTTTGAACGTAGCGTGGTTGGTGGTTCCAGACGGGCGGATCTGATTATTTCAGAAAGTGCTGATCTACTGGGATTTTCACCCACAACCATCTCTAAAGTTTACAGAGAACGGTCCGAAAAAGAGAGAATATCCAGCAAGCGGTCAGTTCTGTGGGCACAAAGGCCTTGTTGATGCTGGAGGTCGGAGGAGAACGGCCAGACTGGTTGGAGCTGATAGAAAGGCAACAGTAACTCCAATAATCACTCGTTACAACCGAGGTTTGCAGAAGAATCTCTGAACCACAACACTGGAACCTTGAGGCGGACGGGCTACAGAAGCAGAACCACACCGGGACACTCCTGTCAGCTGAGAACAGGAAACTGAGGCTACAATTCACACAGAATCACTAAAACTGGACAACAGAAGAAGGAAAAACGTTGTCTGGTCTGATGAGTCTCCATTTCTGCTGCAACATTCAGATGGTGGGGTCAGAAATTGGCGTAAACAAAATGAAAGCCTGGATCCATCCTGCCTTGTATCAACGGTCATAGTCATGGTGTGGGGGGATATTCTCCTGGAACACTTTGTGCCCATTAGTACCAACTGAGCATTGTAGCACAACAGCCTACCTGAGTATTGCTGCTGACCATGTCCATCCCTTTATGACCACAGTGGACCATCTTCTGATGCTACTTCCAGCAGGATAACATGTCATAAAGAATCATCTCAGACTGGTTTCTAGAACATGAGGATGAGTTCACTACTCAAATGTTCTCCACAGTCTCCAGATCTCTGTCTAGTAGAAAACCTTTGGGATGTGGTGGAACAGGAGACTCACATTATGGATGTGCAGCCGACAAATCTGCAGCAACTCATCTCAATATAGAGCAAACTCTCTGAGGAATGTTTCCAGAACCTTGTTGAATCTCTGCCACGAAGGATTAAGGCAGTTCTGAAGGCAAAAGGGGTCCAACCGGGTTCTAACAACCATGCTCCATCATATCATTTTTAATCTTTTAAGATGAATCCTTAATATAACGCACCTCCTTCATATTAGCATGTTTTATATACATCTCCATAAGTGCATGTATTTAACTTTTACTTCCCTTTTATATTTAAATTAAATATATATTTAAAAAAATAAAAAAGTACAGCCAGTCACCTGTACCTCTGCAAAGGTGTTTACTCAGCACATGCCAGCCCTGCTTTAGTGTGTGACGTCTTCAGCAGTCAAAAAACACTGGAGAATTTGAGTATATGGATATCTGTATATGTAACCTACAAAATAATCTGTTGCACGAGTTTATTGCATTTATAACAACTTATCCTCAGCTCACCTGCCCACTCTCTCCTTAACTTTCTTATGTGTAACTTTGCTTGATGTTTCTAAAGAGAGCCGGATGATTTCTGAAACTTATCAAATAATACGCATAACTCAGTCCATGTGAACGTAAACGTTCCCACCGTCTCCCTCCATGAACGGTCAAGATGATGGACTGGGGGGAAGATCTGATCCCTATCAATCAAAGTGTCCACCTTTCATTACCACATTAACCTTTTAAAAATGATGAATCATTACAGTATAATTTCAGAATGAATAAAATGAATGAATAAATAATGAACAGATGGTATCCAACTTAATGTAAAAATGATTTTAAAAAAATAATTTAAAAATCAATGTTCCCAGTCCGTCAAGCCCCTGGCCCGTCAAGATGTCAGTTTAACAATGTATTTGCCATTTAAAGAAACACTATACGTTAAAGACCACAACTGGGACGGCAGCCAGAGTTGAACAAAAGCGCTAAAGCTGCTCGTGGTGGGTGATGAATGGGGCTGCCGGCCAAGACGAGCAAGAGCAATCTGTTGTGAGCGGGGGCGGACTTTCACTCTGCCATGAGACTTCTAGCAGCAGATTTATACACCGCTAAAGAGCCATCCTCTTCCTTCTCGCTCAGAGTGCCTGTCGTCGGAAAAAACATACACAATCATAGAAATAAAGCACTCCCTCTTTCATTGCTGAGGTTTTCTGTACCAGGATTTCAAAAGAATTCGTCATTTCGCTTGTTCTACTGTAGGTCTTGGAATTAAGGTAACACAATTTCCAAAAAAAACAGCAACGTGGTGCATTAAATCCAGTTATTATTGGTTCAAAAACACAGCCGAGATGTAGAAGCTCTGAAGAAGAAAAGAACTATGCAAACCCCGACGGCTTGGAAAAGCATATTTAGCAGTGATAACTTGAATTAAAGCTGCAAGCAGCGATGTACGGGCCCTTGTGCACATTCAGGCTGCAGTGGAAGCTTGTATGACTTGCATGTAGATTCTTCAGGCCTGGACATTTAGCGGATGAAACCAGCCACGACTCTATATATCAAACCATTCAAAAGTTATGGCAGAAAGTAGGAACTATCAGATATCGACCAATCAGAAGAAGGGGCGGGGCTAATTTGCACCAATTATGTTCAAGTACTCAAAACCGAGTCCGATGACACCACCCACGAGTCTTTATGTCAAACCATTCAAAAGTTATGGCAGAAAGTAGGAACTATCAAATATGGACCAATCAGATAAAGTTTGGCGTCTATAACGCTTTTGACTGAGAAAAGTAATGTGCATCGTCGCAGGATGGAGACGCACATTTTGATGTATAACACACCTGGGTGCACGTTACAGTTCGGGCGAAGAAACGGCCGAAGAAATGGCATAAATTGCGCCAAAATGACACGATTAATTCAAAATGGCTGACTTCCTGTTCGGTTTCGGCCATGGAGCAAAGAGACTTTTCTTTAAGTTGTGACATGATACAGGTGTGTACCGATTTTCGATCATGTACGTCAAACCGTATTGTGGGGCTTGAGGCACGAAATTTTCTAGGGGGCGCTGTTGAGCCATTAGGCCACGCCCATTAATACAAACCATTAAATATCACATCTTTCACCAGGCCTGGCTTGCGTGCAATATTTGGTGACTTTTGGGGCACGTTTAGGGGGAAAAAGGACCTCATTTCGTCGGAAAAATAAGGATAAAACGGATCAAATTCCTACAGATACAATAGGGCCTTCGCACTGTAAGTGATCGGGCCCTAACTAAGTGCTTTCAGTGTGATGCCAGTGGTCTCTCACATCTGTGTGAGGAGGCTTGCCCCGCTATCGTTCACCTGACTGTCGTTCACTGTTCACATGGGTCTTTTTGGCTCCCCCCCAAGTATTCAAATGGAGCAGGGCACTGCACGTTTCCATTCTTCCCGCAGCAGTTCAAGTGTGCTGGTGTGCTTGGGATTATTATCTTGTTGTGTGACTGAATTTCAGCCAAGCTTTGGCAGTTCAGGCCGATGATCCCGCGTTTGAGCCCAGATTCCTTTGCAATCATTGGCCTTCCCGTTAACTCTTTCTCTTAAGGATGAAAAAAAAGCCCAAACCATTGTCAGCATTGGTATGTTTTGTTTGTTTTTTTTAAATGAGTCAAGCCACTGTGCATCATCATTAAAGATCGCCACTTTGGTCTTCTCTGTCCAAACGCCATTGACTACGTTTCCATGCAGTCAATAGAACATTAGCAATAACCCGGTTTTGCACGGCCATGTAAACACCAATAACCCCTTTGAATAACCGGAATTTGCTCATATTCTGGTTTTTAAAAACCCCAATATGACCCCTGGGTTACTCCTTTTAAAACCCAAATATTTGGTCATGTATATCCTAACGGGATTTCCCCATCAAAAGGAATAGGAATTTGTTTCAAGGTGGGTAAGGTGTCTTGCCCAAGGACACCACGACAGCAAACTGGGACAGAGCGGGATTCGAACCGCCGACCTTCCGATCATTGGACGACCCGCTCTACCACCCGAGCTACTGTCATCCCCAAATGATTAATCACCATGTATACAGGGATAGGGGTGGGTTAAAAATATCGATATATCGTTATTTTATTGATATGCATGTGTAAGAACGATTATCGATACATAAATCCAAGTATCGATTTAAAAAAAAAAAAAAAAAAAAAAAAATGAATACCGATTTTTTTCCCCCATTTTATCACCCAGTGCTCCTACCTAAGTCAGTCCTGGGCATTGCTCCATCTACCAACCCCGGGAGGCCCTGCACTGAGCTCAAGTCTCCTCTTTACTTGAGGAGTGAGCAGGCTGCTTCTTTTCACCAGGCAGGGTGGGGTTTCTCTGGCCGGACGTGGCGCGTGGAAGGATCATGTTATTCCCTTATTGTAACCAGAATATCGATATCGATTCGTATCGTAAATCGTATCGTCTTGGGACCTAGTGTATCGGAATCGTATCGTATCGGGAGGTCAGTGATGATACCCAGCTCTATACAGGGATAACCCTGTTTGCTCAGGCATGGAAACAGATTATTCCCAATGTGTAACTGGAATATTGACCTTAACCCCAATTTTGACTGCATGTAAACGTAGAAATTGTTCCAGAACTCTTTTGGTTTGTCCACGTCTGAACCCTGAACACCTCAGCCATGCTGACATTTTCTTTGTAGAGAGATGATGATTTCTCCTGGCAGCCCTTCCAAACAAGAGCCCACTTGTTTAGCCCTTTTCAGATTGCTCTGTCATGACCTTTGTCAGCTGTGGACAGTCATGTCTGAGATGCAGCTCTTGGTTTTTTCCCCCATTACTCAGAAAATTACCGTCTGACCTTGAGGTAAACCTGCTGGGATGTCCATTCCTCAGAATAGTCATGGATTTAATTTTCTCAATGTATTTAATTTTAAATAAATTCAATTATTTTCTCATAAGAATGAATGACGTCAGTTTGCTAGGAAATGGCCCTTTAACCATTCCCAGACTGATGGGAAGCAACACATCTGGATACGCAGACTCCCCTGCTGATGAGCATTCAAGCTGGGAGTTTTAATACATGAACAAAGGGGTCCTCAAATCCAAACACAATTAGTGTTCATCAGAATTATACTTTACTAAGTACCGGCAGCAGGCCACAGAGGTGGGATTACAAAGAAAACATTCCCTCTACTTCAAATGTGTGGTGTGCTCTCCGCCAAATGAGGTTAGCCATTGTTTTCATCCATTTTGCCCTTCTAAACATACTAACATATTGCGTGTTAAAAGGCAGAATTATCCTCTCCTAACACAGACGCCCAATTATCCTGTGTTTCTGACGCACCATTATCACCCTGCTCCTCACCTTCAGCTGGCTCGCCACAGGCAGCTCATGCACACCAGCTGTGTCGCTGGGAAAATAAAGGTCTTATTTTGTCATAAACCTTACTTCATGTGCAGACCTTGAAAGTTCTTCAAAACACATTTAACCCTCGTACTGTCTTTGGGTCAAAATGACCTAATTCTCCTGTTCCTTCTTTCCTCCTGCTCTCTCCTTCCTTCTCCCTTCCTCTTTTCTCCCTTCTCCCTCCCTTCCTTCCTTCCTTCCTTCCTCCCTCCCTTCCTTCCTTCTCTCCTCCTGCTGCTCTCTCCTTCGTTCTCCCTTCCTCTTTTCTCCCTTCCTTCCTTCCTTCCTTCTCTCCTCCTGCTGCTCTCTCCTTCCTTCTCCCTTCCTCTTTTCTTTCTTCCTTCCTTGTTTACTCCCTTCCTTTCTTCCTTCCTTCCTTCTTTCCTCCTGCTCTCTCCTTCCTTCTCCCTTCCTCTTTTCCCCCTTCCTTCCTTCCTTCCTTCCTTCCTCTATCCCCCTTCCTTCCTTCCTTCCTCTATCCCCCTTCCTTCCTTCCTTCCTCTATCCCCCTTCCTTCCTTCCTTCCTCTTTTCCCCCTTCCTTCCTTCCTTCCTTCCTCTATCCCCCTTCCTTCCTTCCTTCCTTCCTCCTGCTCTCTCCTTCCTTCTTCCCTTCCTTCCTTCCTCTATCCCCCTTCCTTCCTTCCTTCCTTCCTCCTGCTCTCTCCTTCCTTCTCCCTTCCTCTTTTCTCCCTTCTCCCTCCCTCCCTTCCTTCCTTCCTTCCTTCCTTCCTCCCTCCCTTCCTTCTCTCCTCCTGCTGCTCTCTCCTTCCTTCTCCCTTCCTCTTTTCTCCCTTCCTTCCTTCCTTCCTTCTCTCCTCCTGCTGCTCTCTCCTTCCTTCTCCCTTCCTCTTTTCTTTCTTCCTTCCTTGTTTACTCCCTTCCTTCCTTCTCTCCTCCTGCTGCTCTCTCCTTCCTTCTCCCTTCCTCTTTTCTTTCTTCCTTCCTTGTTTCCTTCCTTCCTTCCTTCCTTGTTTCCTTCCTTCCTTGTTTCCTTCCTTCCTTCCTTCCTTCCTTCCTTCCTTCCTTCCTTCCTTCCTTCCTTCCTTCCTTCCTTCCTTCCTTCCTTCCTTCCTTCCTTCCTTCCTTCCTTCCTTCCTTCCTTCCTTCCTTCCTTCCTTCCTTCCTTCCTTCCTTCCTTCCTTCCTTCCTTCCTTCCTTCCTTCCTTCCTTCCTTCCTTCCTTCCTTCCTTCCTTCCTTCCTTCCTTCCTTCCTTCCTTCCTTCCTTCCTTCCTTCCTTCCTTCCTTCCTTCCTTCCTTCCTTCCTTCCTTCCTTCCTTCCTTCCTTCCTTCCTTCCTTCCTTCCTTCCTTCCTTCCTTCCTTCCTTCCTTCCTTCCTTCCTTCCTTCCTTCCTTCCTTCCTTCCTTCCTTCCTTCCTTCCTTCCTTCCTTCCTTCCTTCCTTCCTTCCTTCCTTCCTTCCTTCCTTCCTTCCTTCCTTCCTTCCTTCCTTCCTTCCTTCCTTCCTTCCTTCCTTCCTTCCTTCCTTCCTTCCTTCCTTCCTTCCTTCCTTCCTTCCTTCCTTCCTTCCTTCCTTCCTTCCTTCCTTCAACATTGTTTATACGCCCACATCTTAAACACAAGTCCATATGTATAGATATAGAACCAATGACTACATGTACGTTTACATGCAGTCAAAATTGGGGTTAAGGTCAATATTCCGGTTACTGAAACATTGGGAATAATCTGTTTCGTTCCTGCAGTTCTCCTTTTTCAGCATCTTCCAGCAGAGCTTGATCTGCTCTGGCGTTTGTACAAATGCTGCTTCGCACAACTTTTCCCTCACCTTCTTGTAAATCTTCTATCCCGGTACTTTCTACCGTCTACAAATGCAGAAATGTTCATATCTTTCATTACATTTATGAAGTGATTAGTCTCCTCCTGGTCTTGTGTTTCTCCGTGTTTATAAGAACTTCCTGGACTCAAAAGACCAGGATTCCTTGCGAAAAGAACATGCGCAGAAAACAAATTCATCTACCCAGGGGTCATTTTCGGGTTTTTAAAAACCGGAATATGAGCAAATTCAAGTTATTTAAAAGAGGTTATTGGTGTTTACATGGCCGTGTGCAACCGGGTTATTGCTAATATTCCGGTTAGAAAAGGGTTATTTATGGACTGCATGTAAATGTAGTCAATGCTTCACGTTACAACCTTGTTTATGAGTAAAATCAGCCAAAAGTGTCAAAACATCTGCTTTTATAGAGTTACTCACTAGCTCGTGATAAGTTGATAAAGTGCATTTGATTTTCAGTACTAGGTTCCCAATTACCCCTTAATTTCTATGAAAATAGTAAGAAAAAGAGACCTCAGTGCTTCACATTGTGGTCCAGTTTTCATTTAATAAACGTGTAATGTGTAGTAACATGACACTTGTTGTTGTATTATTTTTAGGTTGGGACCACATGATTATCTAATATGCACTGATAGATAGAGATTTGGAACAAAAGATTGTGGTAGTGTCCCGTTCTCATGAGCGTATGTGGAAACACCTCCCAGCCCCCCATTCATTCCCCTGAATGAGCCAGACAAGGGTAGAAAAATAGCAAGGTCATGTTACCTCCAGCTGGGGAATGAATAGACAAAGAAATGTGTGTATTTCAGACGCTAATTCATCATATCTTTATAGAGTCTCACATGAGTCATGGATAGCGTGTGTGCTCCGGGCTATTCCACGCCGTTAACAATGGAAGAAAGCAGGTCAGACGGTCGGGTCACGGAGCGCACAATCTTTGAAGTTTAACTAACGGCATCCCAGGTGTAGAAGTACCTTATTCTGTTAACTGCTACTTGTACGTATGCTACAGTACGCAGCAGGATAAAGCAAAAGCTCTTTCCAGCCACAGCATTGGAGAGGAAAAGGGACAACGGAAGGAAAAGTGCAGTGAAGTGCAAAACTCCAGCAGAGACTAACATCCCCAAAAAGGAACTGTAATGGACCTTGAGATCCAAGTAGTCCAGGGGCCAGAGCCCAACATTTCACTGGTCAGCACCACTCAAGGTGACCAAACTTGCTTATAATGTTTGAAAATATCCATGTCTGTAGATTATATTTTGGTATGGTAACCCTTCATGAGTGGCAGCTGGATCATAGTTATCAGCTCATGAAGTTCAGAAAATTACATTTTAGATGCTGCTGCATATCTTGGTTTAGACTCAGGATATCTGTCAATATTTCACAATATTGTCTTTGGTATCATTTTAAATTGGACCTTTAAAGCATTCATTCAAGTTAAGATGTGATACATTTCCTGAATCCTTATGGTCCTGAGAGTATTCCAGTTTTTGTATTTTGTGTCTCTGTTGATCCTAGATGACACAGGGATAAAAGATAGTATATCATTTAGGCGAAAATTGTGTAAAAATGTGTGTTGTTTATAGTTTAAAGAGATGCAGTGAACTCTATGTTGGTCAGAAAGATCCACATCTTAGCTTGAATGAATGCTTAAAATGATACCAAAGACAATATCGTGAAACATTGACAGATATCCTGTACATGAGTCTAAACCAGGATATGCAGCAGCATCTAAAATGTAATTTTCTGAACTTCATGAGCTGATAACTATGATCCATCTGCCACTCAGGAAGGTTATCATACCAGAATACCATCTACAGACATGGATATTTTCAAACATTATAAGCAACTTTTGTCACCTTGAGTGGTTCTGATATCTGGCCTGGCCCATGGACTAAAGTGGAGGGTGTGAAAAAGAAAAAAATGTACAGTAGAAAAGCTCTTATGTCTCTTTACCTTTAAGGAGCCAAGAAAGGAACATATGCCAGTGTGAGTGCATACATGTAGGCGACCAAAACGGTGTGATGTGTGATGTTTATGAGGCTCAGGTGAAATTCTTTCCATCATCCAAACCCTGCTGGAGAAATATCCAAACACAATGTTTGCGGAGTGCTTCTTGTTGGGGTGTTGGCGGGTGGAAGGGGGGGAGCAGTCAGCTGCTTATCTCTATCATGCAGATGTTTGGCCCCTGGTTTCCCATCACTTCACTTCCTTGCTAACAGGCTGAACACTAACCGGAATGTCAGATGACTCCCCACATTACGCTGCCGGCACCCTACCACCCTACCACCCTACCACCCTCCAACCCCGCCACCCCGAGCCCAAAGGGAAACCACTCTGACTCGTTTGATGTTTCAGAATAAGACGTTGTTTATCCGGCCCTAATATGGTGGGAGGAAAAAAGTTTCCCATTAAAAAGTGGAATGGAGAAGATTGATTTTAGGGGACACGCAGGTGAATCTCATTTTCTTTTTGACCCAATCCAGAATTTCAATTTACTCCAGCTTTAATTCACCTTGTCAAAAAGTAATAGATTTTTGTATAAGACATAACTCACATGATTGTCATTAAATCCTTACGCCCCACTCCTCCCTGCGGGCGAGGTGTCGGGGCCCGGCAGGCTTCTTTACACCCCGGTGGGGAGTTGGAGGGCTCTAAGAGGTGACCGTCTCCATTTCTGCCAGGGCATTTATCAATGTCACCCTCTTCTCCTTCTCCATCTGCCTCCAAAACATGCCCTCTCGCCCCAAACGAAAGCCACTCTCACTGCCATAGTAACCCAAGCCAACGGCAAAGCAAACTCTTGTGTTGTCAAGGTAGACACACACACACACACTCAAAGTGCTAATAAGTGTGCTCAAAGAGACGAGACTCGCCACATACTTTCTGTTTGGCGTTGTTGACCAGCTTGTCACACTTCTCAGTGGCATAAAAACAGAGCAATCTTGGCAGCCAACGGTCTCGTCGAGATGACGACTCGGGTCATATTCTCAAGGGTCCGCATTCACACCAACGGTTATTTTTACACTCATTACAAATTCAGTTGACGTATGGTCTCCATGTTCGGCACTTAATGAGCTTTTAATCAGGGCTACGTTCACAGCAGCCTGGACTCCAGGCCTCGGGTCCAGAGACGAGCCGACACTTCACAGGAATCAGGGATCACTAGCTTGCGTGGAGAAAAGTCAACTCATCTGTTGGTTGGCCATGACCAAGACACTTTCAATTCAATTCAATTGTATTTGTATAGCGTCTAATACAACAAAGGTTGCCTCTAGACGCTTTCCAGAGATCCAGAACATGAACATAAACCCCCGAGCAGTTATTACATAAACAATGGCAGGTAAAAACTCCCCTAGTGGGAGAAAAACCTTAAGCCAAACAGTGGCAAGAAAAACTCCCCTTTAGGAGGAAGAAACCTGGACCAGGACCTGGATCATAAGGGGGTAGAAACCTGGACCAGGACCTGGATCATAAGGGGGACCCTCCTGCAGAAGGCCAACACTTGTGGCAAGAGCCAAACAAAGGTCAGAGGACACAGCAGGGAAGAGGAAAAGAAAGGGGGCGAGGAGGGGTGTGGCATCAGAGACAGTGGCCACGGTTAGATGATGTTTTTTAATTCAGAATTAATTATTCCGAATTAAATAATTCAGAATTAAACTATTTTCCTTCGAGTTTACATGGAAATAGTCATTCCGAATTGAGGTTTACATGGAAAACATGTTTGATCGGCTTTATGGGAACGGAAGTTACGTTTACCGGAAGAAAAACTAACTTAGCCGCTAAAACTTTGAAAAGCTCACAATTTTTGCATTTCCTGCCATCTGTTCTTTTAATTATTTCCAGGTCCTCCAAGCTATTTATTAAATAAAAGGTTTCTGCTCTTGACCAGCGTTTACTGCGTGCTGCCATCTTGAAACTTTGTTTGGAAAACAAGCCCAGTGTGGAATATAAGCGTCATGGAGACAGACGGGCGAGGGAACGAGCAGAAAGAAAGACCGGAATTAATTTAAAGAGGAATGAGTTTATACATGATCTGGAATTATTCTATTCAGATTTAAAAATCAGAATAAACCAGCCACTTACTTCGGAAGTTTAATTCGGAATGGCCATTTTCATTTGGAATTAGATGTTTACATGGTCATTTTTAATCATTTTAAATCAGATTTAATTTTAATTCTGAATTAAATGTCCTGTAAACGCAGCCAATGAATAACAGCTTGGTCTGATTATTTGAGATATGTTGACATTTTTTGACATCTGAGATGTGAAATGAGAGTCTGCCACACAAAATAACCCCGTCTCTGTTATTGCTTCCCTTCAGTCACCAGAATAAAGTGTTGTCATTTTGTGTGACCGCACACTGTGCATATATAAAAAGAATCTCAATATTTCGGAACCAAAAGCACTCGCATTTCATTTCTCACTGACATTTTGTCAGGAATATAAAAGGCTGTCTTTTTCCCTTCAAGATTTAAAGCCCCCCTTTTAAAACCCCTTCCAAAACATCTGCAGCGTTTAAAAACATCCTGCTGAAACATGAATGTTTCCCAAAAACCTTTACTTCTTCTACTGTTGCAAGATAAATAGTCGATTTTTCACAACTTATCTATTTGATAAGCTATAATAGAGAATAAATACTTCCCTTTCCCCTAATGTTCACCGGCCCTCTGCATTATTCATATCCATCGTTGACAGTAATGCCAAACTGTGACATTTGACTCTAACAAATCCTTTTTCTTTCCTTCCTAGTTGAGAATCACGCTGTGTTTTATTCATAATGCAAGTTTTCTCTCCGAGACTGACGGACGGCCTTGATTGTTTGAAATAGAGAAGATCAGTCAACATCAGGTCACAAATGGTTCTTCAGATAATAGCGTGGGTCCCTCAGAGACGCAATTATGCATAACATGCACAGTGAGTGCGTTGTCGGACCAGTAATAATACCTACAGCATAAAACATTCACGTGTACTTGATCCTGGGAGGAAAAGAAGAGCTTGTTAAAACAAAAGAGAAAAAGAAGGAGAACACAATGAGAAAATAGCCCCCCAAAACTAGAAAAACACGGCGTCTGAATGCTGTTGTGAATTTGATCTTCTGCTCTACAGCTGGCTCTGGACTGGCCAGTCTCACGTTCTCTGGCAGTTCAGAGGTTATTTCTCACCCTCAGGTTTTCATGACTCGTGTGAGAGGGAAGATACTGCAGAAGTTCTTATTCCAACAGGAAAGAAGGTTTTTCCATTCAGGAAGGTTATGGACAACAAGTGCACTACATCTTTTGGTTTCTGCTCTTGTTTTCACTTCCTTACATCTACTTTGTTCTCTCGGTGGCGATAAACTTTACAGGTGATCAATAGGAGAAAGGGTTTACTATTACAGAAGAGAAATGCAAAGAGATTGGGTGTCCATATCTAGACAAAAAGTGAAACTGACAAAAGCAGAAATAGTGGAACTCAGGGCACCTAAAAGTGATCAACAATCTTCACAGATGTTCAGGAGAACTGAAGCTGCTAAGCTCAAGCAAAGAGATGGAGTAGAGTAAATGTAACCAAAACATTGTGTTGTCTATGCATAACTTTGTAGTTTTGATGCTAAAATCAATGAACAAAACAAAAACAAAACACTGAAAAAAATCTCATTACACTTAAAACAAGACTCATCACTGGAAAAAACAACAATTTCCACCTTTTTCAAGTAGATTTTCACTTAAAATAAGTAGAAAAATCTGCCAGTGGAACAAGATTTTTTTGCTTGTAATGAGAAGATAAATCTTGCCCCACTGGCAGATTTTCCTACTAATTTCAAGCGAAAATTTACTTGAAACAGGTGAAAATTGTCAAATAAGTTATTTCTCTGGTAATGACTCTTGTTTTAAGTGTAATGAGATTTTTTTACTAAAAATGAGACATTTAACTAGAAATAAGACAAATATTCCTGGTATAATTTTGAGTTTTTGCAGTGTGTGAATGACTGATGAATGCTGTCGGGCCCTTCTGACTGACAAGAGGACCCTTCTGTGTGCTTGTTGACGATCAGCTTGGAGATTATTTTTGGTTTCTAACTATAACTCCACAGTTCTATATTAAGTCATGATTTGGCTGAGGTAATGTAATAATCCAGCACTAAAGGTTCACGCTGCAAATGACTGCCTGACATTCATGCAGCTATACACATGACAGGAACATAGAAGCCAAACGCCTGCTCAACGCTGACTTCCACGCCGCTACAGAATAATCATAGAAAGCCAAAGCGACATATGAACAGATGTAAACACGTGGATATCCAAAACAACAACAGCAGACTGCTAACCGGCTGAGTTGCATGTGCTGTGCCCTCTAATGAGCCGGTTATATGTCCTGTCAGGGGCAGTTAATCACAGTCCAAAACTGGAAGAAAACCAAAGCTCATAAATTGTAGGGTTGGCGTATCAGGGACCTTTGTCTCCTTTGGCTAATAAGCTCCAAACACACTCGCTCTGTTGCAATAACAAACTGAATCACGGCTTTGTTCTACGGTGCCAAACAACAGCAAAAAGCCCCTTCATTTCTTGTCACGACATACATACATAGTGGTTAAATGCCACGAGAGTTGCCAATGCATCATAAACCAAGCCCTGTTTGAAGGGCTCACAGCAAAGCCATCAGCACTTCACTGAGCACAGATGGAAAGGAGTTATTTTGCTCCATGTGATTCCGTCTGCAAGAGATACAACTATTTTAGAGGGCATGCAAGGTAAAAAATGAGCCTCATTCCATTAAGAGAGTTCCTCAAAGCAGCACACAATGGCTCTTTTTAAATTAATATAACTAAAGAGCAAAGATCCCTGATAAGAATGCTGAGGATTCAAGGCAATTGTGAATGTTGGATCAGGCCGTTTAACACCTTTGTACTTATTACACTGCAGTTTTGAGCATAAATCATTAAATTATAGGAATATCCCATACATGTATATTTAAATCTGAGTCAGTGGTGCTTGTGCATGATTAGATCTC
Source organism: Cololabis saira (assembly GCF_033807715.1). Taxonomy (NCBI): domain Eukaryota; kingdom Metazoa; phylum Chordata; class Actinopteri; order Beloniformes; family Belonidae; genus Cololabis; species Cololabis saira. The sequence continues at coordinate 7,447,444 of NC_084592.1, read as the reverse complement.
TGCACATTTACATGGACTCCTCTTACTATTTTGCAGGAGCCATGCTTTTTTTTTTTTCTCCCCATCTCACAAACCTAAAATTGCAAACTTGAACAACTCAGAGGCAACACATAGATCTTTCCATAGAGACACAAAGGACTGCAGGTAAGATGACATGAATCATTCCTGTATTACAGTTTTACAGTCACCGGAGCTCAGTTCAATAAGACGCCTACAGGAAACCAACAGGGATTGTGCTCATCGTAAAGTTTGAGCACTAGAAAGCTCTCCTGCTGTAGCAGCTTCAGCCGCAGTAACACCTACGACAGTTTAGTGATCCTTCAGGTTTTCCCCTGTTAACTTCATCTAGCAGTATTTGTAATTTTGGATATAATAAAACTCAAGAATACAAAACTCTTCATGAGCAGACCGTGAAATGGGCTTTGTCATAAGAAAATGCTTGAAAAAGCTTGAGCAGTTCAAACTATGAGCTTTAAAACTCATGCCATCCCACCGATGTTTCATCAAAACCATTTGGAGTCAAATAACTGTAAAGGAGACGTTTCACATCACACCAGGTAAAGCAAGTGAAAATGTGCAAATCATTGTCTACCGGATGAACACTGTAAAAGCAACATTTTTAAAACAGATTTACCCAAACATAACCAAGCAGTTTTGGCTTCTAAGCTCAAGCAAATAGATGGAGTACAGTAAATGTAATCAAAAAAGTGTGTTGTCTGTACATAACATTGTAGTTTTGATGCTAAAATCTACCTGAACGATGAACAACACAAATACGAAACACTGAATAATATACTCACAGTGCACACTGTTACCACCGTGACAAATTCCTATGTGTTTAACACAAATGGCAAATAAAAGTAATCTGAATCTGAAATAGTAACATTTGTGAATGACAGTCCCAAACTGGTGTCGGACCTTCTGTGTGCTTGTTGGTGATCAGCTTGGAGAGTCAGACCATTTTCTCCTCTCATGTACAGCAGTCCAAGACACACAAGTCAGGTTGTAAAGTGACAACAAAATTGTGATTTCTGATATTAAAATAGAAAAATCACAGAACACACAATGAAAGATGACTTACTTTTTTTTAATTAAAAATATTCCCTGTCTTCCTCCTTTTGGAAAAAAACCCAGAAAAGGTTCAATAGAAGACCGACGAAAGGAAAACCCTAAATCCTCAGCTCCCTCAGCGAGGAGATTGTAAGAGATCTTGAAGGCTCACTGGATGGTCTGATAAATATGGAAATGGTGTGGATCATATATTTCATCTCCAACCATTGAAGTCTGATGAAAGACCTGCATTTTAGACTCGGCTCTCCACCGTCATTATCAAAACACCGCAGACCTGCAAGAGGATTCCCAACGTCCAGTTCTTCTAATGAATCACGCTAGTTTAAAGCATCATCCTTCTGCAAGTGGATTTAATATGAAAAACTGACCAGTCCTGCAGATACCGAAACAAAAAGTCTCACAATCAGAGACTTTATTCAGTTTGTAAGATCAAGCAGAGTATGTACTAAAGCCGTTTACCAATTTTGCATCATTTGAATGCTAAAAAAAGAAAACAGAGCCCTTTTCTCACTATGAAGGTTCTGAATGTACATATCACATGATATTCTCTCATCACATCTTATGGAAAATGTCCCTTATCATTTTAATTACTTTAAATGTCTCGCCCCTTAGAAATTAAATCGCTGAACCTTTAAGTCCTTACGACTTACAAACCAGCAGCTCAGCAGTGTCAAGGCAGTGGACTGCAAACAATGTTCCCACCGTCCCCACAATGGGCTCAACACCCATTTTCCAGGCCGATCCTGCGGGTCACACCGAGCCCTGAATGAGCCCCTTCCTAAAGCTTGTGGGGGTCTCGGCCGTGCATCCACGGCATCAATGGGAATAGTGTGGAGCCCCCTCCCACAATGGCCAAATCAACTGTGGGAGGACTTTCTTCTCTTTCTCGCTCCCCTTTTATTCTCAGCCTGCTCAGACAGAGGAAGGACGGGAGAGAAAAGGCACATGCCTTCACGTCCGCTTCACATGCACACAAAGAGAAAAATCCGATTGCTCAGACATGCACGCATGCGCACATGCATGTTTGAGTGTATATGCTTGCCCGCTGCCCACTCTCTCACACACACACACACACACACACACACACACACACACACACACACCTTGTGTAAAACCACGAGGAGGAATAATGAGAATGTGTGAAAAGACAAATCACTGAAACAGTTCCGTGTTGCAAAGAAAAACCCCTCAGTTTAAAAGCTGCCCTTTAAATGAGAAACACACTGGATGTGGAAGTAGAATTCAATTGAAGATTTAGCAGACGATTTCTTATTAATGCTAGATTAAGTTTGTGCATTGCAATTATAATGCAGATTTTCTAACTGAAGTCTTGACATTCTCAGATTGCACGTTATTTCAGTCGAGAACAATAAATTGAGAGAATTATACATTTGCAATCTGGAATAAGAAACCACAAACTCTGCTTGTTTTTGTAATCGTGATTATTTTGTTTGCAAAGATATGGGAATGGCAAACGTAGGAAAGTGTCGGAGTAAACAAAGATGATAATGCTCGGGAGACAAAGTGAGACTGCTGGGTCGGATCAAGTGTTAATTAGCAGGGTTGCAGACGGAGCGCGGCAGCGTTGCTTCTATATCAGATTCCGGAGACGGAGAGGGTGTGTGTCGAGGCAGAAAAAAGGGCCAGGTTACAGACAAGACAGCGAGCCAATGTCACGCCGAGTGCACCGTGCATCCAGAAACAATGACATCCTGGGAGGCTGAGGGGAACCCAGACAGACGAGGTGGAATTATTCCTTTCACCCCCCCCCTGGCCTCCCGCTCAAACTGTCTGGATATCACAAGTGCACCGTCTCCTCCAGTCACACAGTGGGCTAAAAACCTCATGCAGATTTCTATCCAGCTGCAGTCATGGTTAGGGTATCTGTCAAAGCCATAGTTAGGTGCTGACAGTAAAATTGTCCACAGAGGGAGGGAGAAAAACATAGCCTTAACCAAATAAGCTTGTACCGTAGTTGTCAAACAGCTGAAGAATGATTTAATTTCAAATAAAACGAGGGGCACTGAGTCACAGGACCTCAGCCGGGCGGTGGAGTGTGTCAGTAGAAAATGGCGACATTTGTGTCAGCACTGGGACAGGATAATCACATTCAGGTGACAAAACAGCAGAGCTGTGCTTTTGCAGGAAGAAAAAAAAAGAAAAAAAAAGGACGACAGCCAATATTAAAGTACAGGCTGTCACCTCGAGTCACGGCCCCTGAAGCTGTGATTTCAAATCTGGCATTATATTTACATAACAGAGTAAAAGCAGACACCTCAACAGTGTGGCAACGGTGTCCTGAACGCGTACAGCCACTTTAAGGAAACGTGTCTCCGTGTCCCTCTCCTCTTCTTGAAGCATCCTAACAAAACACGCTGTGTGTTTCCTGCCCTCACAGTATGTGGACAGCTTTGTTTCCCCCGCTTTTTTGCTCCCTGACCTAATTACCATGTGAATCCTGCTCCAGAGAAGGCCACTTTAAAAGTCTAATATCGCTCTTCTATACTTTTCACATATCAAGCTCAGCTTGGAGCAGAAGCTCGCTCCACAGTCGGCGCTGCACATGCAACAAACCGCACACTCCCTTAGCAGAGGGGAACCTTTCCTAAATGTTTGAAAATGAGCAAATGCTCGGGTTCAAATAAAAAAATAACAGTCTTGCAGGTTCGGATACAGTAAAGCTGCTTCGTTTGAGTAGCAACAGATGCTCTGGGGAGCTTGTTTGGCAGGCAGGAGGAGTTAAACGACTGAATAATAGACGAACAGGGGCAACACCAAGCTTTGGAAATGCTCGGTTTCAACTTTCCGCCTGGGCTTATGGATGATGAAATCCAAAACTGGGGAGGAGGGGGGGGATAATGGCTGGGAAATTAAACTTTTCTCTTAGTTTTCTATAATTCTGGGTACAGTATGGTCAGGGGGAATGGACTTAATCCCAGTTGTTATCCGTCCCCATCTGTTATCTCAGTGGACAGGCAGACTCAACTCTGTGGTAAGATCATATCGATCACCTCGCCTCCTTTTTTGTTCCACGAGAGGTGATATTAGATGGATTAAAAGGTCAGGCTTTTCACTCTAAACTTTCATATCTGCTTTCCCCTTTCAAATGATGCTGGGGCAACAAAATAATTCACATGCTATGCTTTAGAAATACCCCATTAAAAATGTGATGAAGAGGCTGCTGCCTCATCTACTCGACACTTAAACTTGTTGATGGAAATGAATTATTCATGTTGACACCAGATGACACAAAGATGCGGGTTCTTAAACATCGCTGAAACTAAATATTCAAACTGTACAGAGGAACGGAAGATAGGGGGAAAATAAACAAAGATGTGCACTAAGTGGATGGAAGGGGTGGGTGGGGGTCCGGTTTGTGTCCCGCCTACCAGGACCTGTCAAGAGCCCTCATAAGTTCATCAAAGATGAAAACCTGTTTTCCATCTGAAAGGAGCCAACTGGGATACCAAGGCAGCTTTGTAAATAACAAAAGCGTTAATCATCCATAAGACAAGCATGTGGACCCCACAAAACCTGTAAGAATATATGAATACCAATCAAACGATGAGGGAGATATGGTATTTCCACAAGTGTTCATAAATGAAACAAGATAAAAGCAGGAGTCAAGCCAACTGCTGTTTGGCCCTCAAGGTTGTTAAGATATGAAGCAACAATGAATAAAGCTGTCATTGTATAGGGAAGAAAATGAGAAACTAACCATAGTTTGACACTGAATCACTACTTATTACATTTTTTTGTCCGTGTGATTTTGAAGTTAATAAGTTTGTAAACTCCAGAGTGCAACATTAACTTACTGCCTTCGCCAAAAAACTCATATCAAAAATGCCTTTGAGAGCCATTTGGGTGTTAAGGAATAAAACCATAATGATGTGATGTTAATGCACTGAAAAAAAGCAGCTCAATAAAATGCTACAAACAGAAAAAGAGGGCTTTAAACAGCTTTAAAAATAGCTGTAAGCGTTACCAGTGGCAGGGCCGGTGCTTGACGTGATTTAACTGATTAATTTAGTTACTGCCAGCTATGAAACCAAATTTGTCTGAAAGCATTTCCCAGAAAACCGCCTGCAGATAAAACCCCGTTTCCAGGGTGCTTAAAATTTAATCTCATGTAACAAAAAAAAGTTACCAAAATCATTAGTTTCTGCTTGTATGAGAGCTGCACCTCTGCTCCAGCACATCAGGCTCATCTGCAAAGCTGCGTCCAAGATCAGATTTGTTGTTGTCTTTTTTGGGGGGGGGCGAAAGAAAACTTCACCTGGCAAGGTGGTTTTTTTTTTGCCCCCCCCAGATGTACAGTGCTGCTCAACACTGCCCTCTGCTGTTCTGCTGCAGTACAACACCTCCCGACCATCAACCTGAACCATGCGACGCACAAATGGTCCGTTTTATCCAAGCAGCTTTTCCTTTTTCACCATTAACATATATAGTCTGGCAATATTTCTAGAACATATACATTTTAGATAACAAGATATGCAAATCAGAAAAGTGCGGGTCTGGGGGGATTCATTCCACTCTTGAATAAATACTTTATACCTTTGACTGTTATCAGGCAGATTTAGTGCAAAGAATTTCTGCACATAATATAAAGGAATGCGCAACTGATTTAATTACGTGGTTTGAAATACTGTACAGTGAGGGAAAAAACTGTTATTCTGACAGTCTTGAGCAAGTAGGTTAAAACTGTTCCATATTCAGCCTAATAACAAATTGTTACTAATAACGAGCAGCAAGTGTGGTTGGCGGTGGTTGGGGGGGGTAAAAAGACAAGTTTCCCTGGTTTTTACGCACTCAAGTTCAATCCACTTAAAGGGCAAAGTGTTGCCTAGACACTTGCGCTGCGTCTCAGCCGAGAAACAAACAAACAACAGCAGTGGAGTTCTCGTTCTCGGGTGTTTGTAAACTTGAAACAGCGTCAGATTTGGGGAGTAAGTAAGTTGGAGACGTCGCTGGTGGCGCAGGCAGATCCAGCACGCATGCAGCCCAGAAATAAACTCAGGAACAGGCAGATCCGGCAGCCCAACAGCCCAGAAATAAACCCAGAAACAGGCAGATCCAGCAGATCCATCAGCCCAGAAACAAGCCCAGGAACAGGCAGATCCTGCACCCCAGCAGCCCAGAAATAAGCCCAGAAACAAGCCCAGCTCCAGCAGCTCCAGCAGCCCAACAGCCTAGAAACAAGCCCAGGAACAGGCAGCCCCAGCAGCCCAACAGCCCACAAACGCGCCTCTCATCCTGGGATGAAACGTGAGTGGAAAGTCAAACCGGCGAGACATAAAGGAGCTGCTCTAAACGCGTTCTATCCACGGACAACCACTTCCAGGGACGCAGATAAAAAATGTTGGGGAAAAATGCGGTGCAAGGTGTTTGACATTTGCAAATAAAAAGCTCCACATTGCTTAAATCCTGCTGTAATTGTAATAGGGGGAATGATCCGGGGAGAAACGGACCCTCAGCATGGCTGAATAAAGCTCTCGAGGAGCCAATCCATTAGTGATGGGTGTTGTTTTCCTTCCCCGTTTTATTTTATATTCTAGATAAAAATGCAGACAATAAGAAGTAGCCCATGCAGAACAATAGCTGTTTGCTGTGTAAAGACAGATCTAAATAGGATAGGAGCAGGAATAACGCGCAAAAAGTGCTTTGTGTCAGTCATTTCAGGTGTTTTATATTATAGGGAGGGGGAAAAAGGAGCAGAAAGTAAAATTTTCCGTTACCTTTTAAGATGTTTGTATTCCCAAAGTTGATGCAAAAGCCTGGCGGGTGCAGTAGTAGTAGTAATCAGACTTTGATCAGATAGAAACAGGTTCTCGTGTCGGGTGGTTGCCGCGGAGCGGAGCGTCCTCTCCCTGCGATCTGCAGCGGATCTGAGCGCTGCTCTGCTCCACCGCCGGGCGGTACCACCGGGCTGGGAGGGGGGAGCGGGGGCCGGGGGCCGGGGAGGGGGGCCGGGGCCGGGGGGGGGCAGGACGTGCGCACGGACCCCCGGAGAGATGGACGTGCTGCTGCACCAGCGCTGCACCAGCTGGGGGGGGGGGACCAGGGGACAGGTCTGCCCGGCAGGGGCGCCTCCAAAACGGTTCCATGGGGGGGCCACATGGGGCCACTTCAATTCTTAGGGTGGAACCAAAACTAAATTATTACAGGACTTTATTATACTGTTGTAGTATACAGGCTCAGAAATACTTTTTTTTTTTTTTTACTTTCCAACTTGTCTGGATATATATATTAATGGTTAATACCATGTTGGTAAAAACCTAAAGACACACACACACACACACACACACACACACACACACACACACACACACACACACACACACACACACACACACACACACACACACACACACACACACACACACACACACACACACACACACACACACACACACACACACACACTTTTTTTTATATATAATTTTTTTTTTATTATTATTTCTTTTATATATATATATTTTATATATGCTCAGAAATACTTAAAGAAACTGACAATAGAATCTACGACTACAATTACCATGCAGTCAAAATTCGGGTTATTGCTAAAATTCCGGTTACTGAAACATTCAGAATATTCCGTTTACATGGTAATTAATCATTCGGGATATCTGGATCAAACCAGCGACGCGCGGAGAACGTGATGACGCAATTCCCATCATTTCCGCTTCTTCTTCCTGTATCCAAATTCAAAACAAATGCTGCTTCGCGCAACTTCTTGTAAATCTTCTATCCCGGTACTTTCTACCGTCTACAAATGCCAAAATGTTCATATCTTTCATTACATTTATGATTAGTCTCCTCCTCACTCCAAAAGTGTGGTTTGGTCTTGTGTTTCTCCGTGTTTAGAAGAACTTCCTTGACTCAAAAGACCAGGATTCCTTGTGAACAGAGAATGTGCAGAAAACAAATTCCTGTTCCGTTTGATGGGGATATTCCGTATGGAGTTTTCATGACTGAATATTTGGGTTTTAAAAGGAGTAACCCAGGGCTCATTTTCGGGTTTTAAAAAAGCTGAATATGAGCAAATTCTGGTTATTCAAAGGGGTTATTGGTGTTTACATGGCCGTGCACATTCGGGTTATATCCAATATTCAGGTTTTAAAAGTATTGACTGTATGTGACCGGCAAGTGTTTTTTTTTTTTTTTTTTGAGGCCAGTGGGTGGCCAGTGGGGTGGCCAGCAAAAGCCTGGATTATGGTTCTGCGTTAAATCGATGCCGTGCGTGCACTTCCCAAAAAATGTAACTACGCGTCAAGGCGACGCAGACCCAACGCAGACCCAACGCAGACCGAGAGGGCTGGGATTGGTTTGCTTGGTAGCAACGCATTTACGGTTCTGGTTCGTGAAGCAGTAGTGAACTTTCAGCGCTCCTCGTGTGTGTGTGATTTTTTTTTTTTGGGGGGGGGGTTGTTTTGTTTTTTTGCACAATAGTTGTCCTTATCTCTTTGATTCACTCTGACCGGAAAAAAAACGAAAGCTAAACAAAGTATCAACTAGTGCTCCGGGGGGGTATTGCACCGCTGTGAAATGGAGTGACGGAGAAGTCTGAAGGGTTCACGACGGCGTCACGGCAACGACGTGTGCTCTCCATTGATTTAATACAGAACCATAATCCAGCCTAAATTTGTATGGGGGGCCATGGCCACCCCTGGCTCCCCCCTGGTGGCGCCCCTGCTGCCCGGGACCCTGACACCCGACCCTCCGCTCCTCCGGGTGGGGTGACCCGCCGACTCCACCCGGCTACGTCAAATAACTGCAAAAAAAATTATTAGCCGATATATCAAAGTATCTTTTATTTTAATCTCTTTCTGAAATGTCGATGCTATTTGCCTTAAAATGCCTTACTGTTTTTTTGTTATTACTTTTACTTGTTTACCTTATTGTTTGTGTATGTCTCTTGTTCATGATACCTCCCAAAATATGTTCTATTTTCTTATATTGCATTTCCTCTACTAGCAGTCTGTATAAATGTGTGCTCTGGTTAGGCTATAAATTGTGTTCAATAATAAAAAAAAAACTCCAACCAGCACCATACTGTTGTTATGTTTGGCCATTCTGAGTGAACATCAGTTAGTCCTGGCTACTCATTCACTTGCATTGTTATTTAAAATGTTACAGATTACTAATACTGTATTTGACCCGGTCTTTGTACGTTTTGACCGTATAGAAGTGTAATTCTGGCCATTTTAAGAATGAGATGTACCTTCTGTACTCTACCCAGACTGTCCTTATACTTTTTAACTTCTGCTTTTTATTATTTTACCTCTTTTCTTTTCATTTTATTTGTTATTAACTGTTTAATTGTGTCTTTCAGCTTTTAATGTTGATATAAAGCACTTTGAATTACCTTGTGTTGAATTATGCTATACAAATCAACTTGCCTTGCCTATTCTAACTATGATATTTATCCTGTTTATTTGTATCTGATGGAGCACTCGGCACAGCTAAACCAGACGCAGGGAAGACACTTAATCTGGCCCAGTTTCCAAGAGGAACGAGTGTAAATGATAAAGAGCTCATTAAGTCCCATTCAATCACAAGCCAATTTACTAATTACCCTCTAGTTTAATTAACTAGCCCGCGATATGGCTGCAATATGCTGATTAAAAACAAAACCATGTAGTAACTTACATTCAGCGCTTCCCCCGAAAAACGTTGATAGTAACTGTGTGGCTGATTAGTGTGGGCAGGTGCAAATAAATCACAAACCCCGTGACATTTAATAAAAAACTGCATTTCCCAGGGACGCTTGCGCGGAGGCTCCGTCGAAAGCGGAGTGCGCATGCGTGTCCAGACGTGGCAACGGCATGATGGCCTCTTGGAGCCGCTGCGGGAGGATGAGAGGGGCGACAATGATCTCGCTGCTGCTGCTGGTGAGTCCGAGCAGTTTGTGCTTCATGCAGACCAGAGAGGGGGTTATGTGACGGTCCAGTGCGGGGGGGAGGGTGTTGTTGTGTCGGCTCTGGAGAGAGCAGAGCAGCCTCTCCAGGAGAGTCCTGGTGGTCCGGGCGGGAGGAAGTTGACAGGCTGGACTGAACTTACTGCTGGATACAAACCTGCTAAACCCGCGGAGCAGCCGCGGTCTCCGCGGAGCAGTGAATTACGAGGAACCGCAGACTCAGAGCGGGGTTTCGGTCAAAGGTCGGCGGTGCTGAGGTGTCCCACCCTGACGTCAGCCCTGCCGCTGACCCATGAGCAGGGCAGCACCGGTGTTCTGCCAATTTCTTTACTTTGTGGTTCTGCTCATGCGCACAGTCGATTTTCAAAGTTTGATTGCCACGCTAAATTGATAATATCGGGATGTTGAGTATTTTATCCTTCAAAATACACTACCCATGACATGAATGCATTACACTTTGTGAACATTATACGATAAATAGAAGGAAAAAAAAACAATTCTATCGCTTTATTTGATATTCATTCAGTCATTGGCCTTTATTTAACCAGGCAGGTCATTAAGAGGGGTCCTCAGGTGGTGAAAATGTGAACAAAAAGCACTGGACAACAGGACAACTTATACATTCAGACCCTTTTTACTATAGAATGTTACAATAGTCAGCAGCTGCTTGAACTGGTTTCTTTTGACAGAAAAAGTCAAAAAAAGTTCAAGTTTTTCCGGTCTGCCGCCCTTTTCCCACTCGTTTGGACGTACAGTAGCCTCAGGGCCGGTTCTAGAAAATGATGACTAGGGCTGCATCTCAGATCAGAGGGGGTGCACATGCCTGGCACGTTATTCAACACTAAATTATGCATTTTCCCATAATTTCAAGCGGAATGATACTAGCAAAACAAGAATATTTAAAGTGTATTTCAAATGCTTTATTGCAGCAATATTGTTGCAGAACAAAGAAAATGCTACATTTAGTCTGGGCTACCTCACCCATCAGACAATCTAGCAACAGATGTTTCTCACCCTGAAAATAAAACGTAGAAATTCAAGCAAAAACGAAACAGCGTTTGCGCCGCACCTGCCTGCGCCCGAATTGAACATTTTTTAATTTCACCGTGCCGCACTGTGACGACATCTCAGCCCGTCCAATAGGGCAACAAACGTTTTAGGGTGGATTTAGGATGTCAGCAGATCCAGGGAGGGGGGGGGGGGGTGAAAATGTGAACAAAAAGCACTGGGCAACAGGACAACTTATACATTCAGACCAGCAGCTGCTTGAACTGGTTTCTTTTGTCAGAAAAGTAAAAAAAAAAAAAAAAAAAGTGCCAAAATACTTTGATTTATTTTGTTTTATTTATTTAAACATATTACTAAATGAATCTCAAACTGAGTATGAATTGTCATTCCCCTTATGGTGACGTCATGTTATACCTGTCAATCATTTAATCAGTCTTAGGTGGTTGTCATAGAAACCAATATTACCTTCCTGGGTGGTGATTGAACTCAGGTGCGACAGGGGGAGGACAGACAGTTTTCGACCGTACAAGACAGACAGACAGTGGCGTTCAGTCACAGGTTTATGTTTGTAAGTTGAAACAGTGGATTTATGTTCATTTTGAGTGCTGCTGCATTTCAAATAAATGGATTGGCATATCCTACCTGGATCCTATGTCTGAAGTTTGAATTAGTTTAAAGCACGCGTCCTAACTAAAACCAACCCAGTTGCCCTGCTGTATAACCTATAGGCACAGGCTTTACAAAAAACGTTTTTCCGGTCTGGCGCCCGTTTCCCACTCGTTTGGACGTATATCTTACAGCTCGGTTTGCAAAAGCTCTGTACCACTGCCAAAAGTTTTCTACCACTTTTAAACACACCTGGTTTGTCCAAATTCCGGGAAATTTCTCTCCACTTTTGTCCCTTTTTTATTGAGGTCACGATAGGCCTGCAGTCAAGCATTCCACACCTCCTCACAGACTCACAGCCAAGAAAATTTGTCTTCCACGTTGATCGTTTTTTTCACCCTCCACTACCTTCTCTCCTATTGGACGCTCCGAGATGTCGTCACAGCGTGGCAGGGTGAAATTAAAAAATGTTCAATTCGGGCGCAGGCAGGCGCGGCGCAACACTGCAGATGCCCTCTTGCGCACCGCCGAGACCTTTAGGCCAAGGAAAATGGCTGTGCTGATTTTATAAAGCAAAAGGAACACATCACTGCAGAAGACAGAGCTGCACGCTTGTGGTTTTATTTAGATGAAATTGCTTTATAATTATTAGAGCCAAAATATGCATAGAGACAAGGCAAAATGCATTGCCTTGCATCTGAATATTTTCTGTAGAGATTGCGTGTCTGATTTAGGTTGGTAACACGCGTAACTAGGAGAAACTGTGAGGATGATGCTCATCAAAGAGACATGGAAAACCTGTTGCCTTAGTAATTTAAAGTCAAATAAGCAGAAGAGGATAGTCATTTTTTTGTGTATTTTTTTGTAGAGGACAGTTATGCAATACAATTTTAGTTTACTTTACAAATCAACTGTATAAAACTTTTTTTTTTTAAATATGTGGCACATATTTAACCTAAACTAGTGCATAGAAAACGTTAGTCATAATGTGATATACCTTCTTAAAAAAAAATACATGAAAGATAAACACTGCTAAGAAAACTTAAGAAAATATGATTAAATCTGGAAACACAAATTACGTTTAAGCTTTCAAATCTAATGCAAATCTGCAAACATGAAGTCTTAAATTAATTAGATAAAAGGAAAAAAAACACATTTTTATCTCTGGTAGTGTCATTCCTGCCACTTAAAACAACTATTTAAGAGTGATGCAAAACTTTTCCTGCTCTGCGTCCTGTTGTGTAGCGGATCCTACACACCAGTGTAGTGCCTGGGTGTGTCTGCACACACTGCACTATGTACACGATGCTTTTGGGCACTGATCCAACTGGTTTTCTTGGCAATTTGCCACAGCTCTTTGAGTCATTCATGAATATGATGTTAATTGCTCTCTTGGCTGCAGTTTGATAATTTGCATAGCAAACCAATGTGATGTAAACAAGGAGTGGGAAACAGTCATGTTGTTGATATTTGGTCAGTTAATTAAATCTCAGACTCAATTATGGTCTTAAAAATTTGTCTTATTTTCAAAGCAAAACAAAAAAACAATTGCTTGAATATTCCTAAAATAAGGAATTGCAAATTGATGCCGTGGGCTCTTTAAATATACAGATTTTATTTTTGGATATTAATTAAAAATAACTTGATGTTAATTTTTAAAGTCCCTGAAAATGATACCAACATGACTGACTGCAGCAGATCAAATCCTGATGTTGTATCATGTTTATTTTGTCAGGTTCATCCACTGCAGATGATAGTAGTTCGAGAGTGCAAGCCATGTTTTTAGGTGGCACTGCAGGATGTATGTAGGTGATTCTGCACAAAAGGTGAAAGCGCTGCAGCTCTTGTAGGGCGACTGTCTGGGTGGTAGTGGCTCGCCTGTCAAAAAAAATTAAATCCAGTCTCTCCCTCGCTGACACACTTAAACGCACGAAATAAAAGCATTTTGATGTTGTTGACTTGCCGGTTGCTGATGAGCATGAAATGCTGTCTCCCTCTCAACGATGCAACATTCTCACACAAAATAATGAGAATAATTTATGTTTGTTGGCTTTTAGAAACATTTCATTTTAAGATAAAGAGTGTGGACTACATGGAGCTTGGGGCCTTTATTGATGTGTTCTCTAAAACGAGAGTTTTATGACATTTGCAGATTCCTCAGACACTAAATAGAAACACATTGAAAACCATAATGCCTCCCAGTGCAAGCATTTTTATGTTTTTGTTTTTTCTTTTACGTTAAAAACATGAACGGTTGTCCTGTGTTTGAACTATAGTCTGAAGTCTTTAACATGTCATAGATAAAACAAGTTTACTACTGCTACCTATTACATTAATTTCTGTAACTTTTTACATTTTATGCCAGTTTCTACTGTTCAGGGTCACACGGTCATAGACTAGTTCTGTCACTCACTTTACACTCGCTAATGAAGCATGCATGTATTTGGACTGTGTGAGGAAATGGGTACACCTAAAAATGTATTACTGCTAATTCCATATTGAACAGTAAGTGTATTAAAAGGTACAAACTGTCCACCTATGATTACATGCTTTAGATATCGTATTCCTTGGTCTCTCCATTGAACAAAGTTTACCATCTTTTTATCATTTTTCACGATGTCTGGGTTGTTCCATATATGGGTGTACGGTCACATGGAAAAAGTGAAATTTTAGCTACTTTAAGGAATTCCCACCAGGCTGTCAGGGTTGTGCCAATATTAATGCTTTTGAAACATTTATGATGTTTAATGCTTTGACTAATAAATAGTAACTCTGAGATTTCCAGATCATTGCAAAACACTTGCTCTGAGTCCAGCCATTGACTATCTAGAGAATGATGTATTTGACCATTTTAAAATGTACTGTAATTTATTCGCTATGAAGTAATACTGGAAGTTAAGTAACTCCAAACCTCCACATTTCTTTGGATTTTTGTAATGTCTTCAAACTAATACATGGTGTTTTATTCTTCCACAGAAATTTTGACACATACAAATCCAATGACTTAAACCAAAGAAGGAGGGGGTTTGGATGGTATCATTGAGAAAAAATAGTTTACTTTCGGTAAAATCATCAATGGGAAATGGGTACACCTAATGAAAAGTTGCACTGGTTCAGAAAGTAGTGGTCTGAATCTATGGCATGTGTGTCCTTACCATTGATTTTCTGTTTCACCTATCAGACAAGGTTTGTCATTGGTTTGAATTCACATTCTGTGTAGGGCGTATAGAATGTACAGCCTGTGCTGCATACAGGTCTGACCGTCTTTGCACTTTAATATGTTTCCATACAAGCAATGATGCTATGATGACACAGTGGGAAGCCCGGGACATGACTGCTGTAGATGGTTTGTGGCACTTTGCATTAGGGGATGCAGTAATCCTGGTAGACTGGTCAGCGTGATTCAGGAACATTTTTCTGCAGATTGCGCAGTTGTTTATATTCTGTACACTAGATACTATTTGGCAAAATTCAGTTTGCAGTAGTAGCTAGGAAGGGGTACCAAAGTACTGGTCATTTTTGGTACCTATTACTCAATTGGGTCAGTACTGGAGCAAAGCTGAGCTACAGACAAAACAGCCATTATTGTATTTATGTTATTTAACAGAAAATTCTCACTTCCTTTTTTACTGCCCTCAAATTATGTGACCAGTTTCTGGGATAGATGTGTGTGGCAGGGCGAGTGCCACGGGGGCCCGACCGAAGGACGGAGAGACACAGAGTTTCGTGCAGACCCTTTTTTATTTCTCACCAAAACCGCCACACACGTGCAGAAGCACCTTCACCCAGCTTCTCAGACCCCTTTGCTGCTGTCCGGCTCCGCCTTATAAGGCAGGCAGGGTGGAGAGAACCAGCCACTCAGGCGGATGGGACACAGGTGCGTGTCCCATCAACTTCTCCACCCTGCCACAATGTGTTTTTTCTATCCATGTGTAGAGGTGCAACCATTAGTTGACGTTGTTGACAAAAATCAATTATAAAAATAGTCACCAACACATTTAATTGTTGATTATTGTTGGCAAAGTGAACATTTTAAGAGTGAGACATAATCCTGCTTCCTATCGCTGCTTACAATTGCACGTGCACAATAGCCTTAAGCTACTATTGCATGTTCAACATTTTTAATTAGGACCATTTAAAGAACCTCATGCAAAATTTAAAGGCTGAGTGTTAAATAATACTTATGAGATTCATAATCCGATTAGTTGACTAATCATTTCAATAGTCTAGACTAATCGACTATAAGAAATGTCTTTAGTTGCAGCCCTTACACATATTACAGCAAAGTCATGCTCAAAGGAGAAAACGCCAGCAACATCATAAAAACCTGCAAAAAGCCACAGTATCATCATAAACAATGCGGTTTGCTAAACTGATGCAGCAAAAGTTGAGTTTTCATTGCTGTTGTTTCATTCTGTTTCCAGGACTGTGACTTGTACATTTACTCCCTGGAGCAGAGCAAAATTAGCTACAGTACCTCCTTAGGGCATCTCTCTTTAAAAGACTAAAGACAGATATGTCCATGTTTTTTTTTTTTCAAATGTTCCATCTTTTGTTAAAGAAATTCACAGAAATAGTTATCTTTAAGCGGTATCAGTATCAATAAAATCCCAACAATACCCATCTCTCCTAGTGTAGTATGCAGTGCTGAAATGGTATCATTATTTTGCATATTACTACTACATACAGTTGCACTTTCGTTTGGACAAGTAGTCAGATCCGTACGAGTTCCCTTTTTTGGTTCTGTCAAAAATCACACATTTTCTTATCTATATCACATCAGCGCTGTGTCTATCTGCCTGTCTGTCTGTGTGCTCCCATATACAGTATTTATAGCTCTGTCATTTCATGTGTTATACTCATTTTCAGTAAAATGTCAGTCATACTTAACAAAGGAGATTTACTTTTACTTTTAAGATTTAACTTTGATTATGTCTTTACTCTCCATTTCACCACTTTTCATTCGTTTTTTTCTTATTTATTGTTAGAAAGTATACATCCCGCAGTGCTTCTGGTAGTGCATTGCAGCTGTGTGTTTACCACTGAGCTGGAAAGATATGAGGTTGTTTGTGACATTGTGACAAGCATTTTAAAACTATTAGGCTTTGATGCTGAAATTCAGTTTTGATCAATTTTCTTCGTTGATGTAATTATGCCAACCAATTTTTGCAGCCTTACATGTAAGTCACTGTTCCAGTGGCCTGCTGCTGCTATTTCTGTGACGGGATCATAAAAGCATGTCCACGTTAGTGTCACTTTTGAGGCTGCAAAATCTGCATTGATTGGTCACACATTATTGATTTGTGTATTTTTGTTTCTTTTTCTGTCAGACCTTTGTGATGGAGGTTTTGATCTGAATTTGTACACGTCTTGCATAGAAAACATGCAAACCTGAAAGAAAAAGAGGTTCAAATGCAGCACTGTTTTCTGGTGCAGAACCCTTGAGTAAAGAGTCTTGACCAGCCACTCGTTTCATTACTGGACAGGTCTGGAAAATTAACCTCTCAATCAGTGGAAAAGCTTTTGGTATCACCTATCTTAGAGCTGCCCTTCCTTTTGTTAGTACTGATGTCCACTTTTTTATGTCAAACATCAGATGCACCTTTCTTATCTCGCTGTATCTTTCTTCAGCCACAGTGACATGAGCTACCTGAACTAAACGATGCCAACATCAATCCTGATGGATTCAGTGACTAAAATTAAATTCTCATAGAACAGGGGTCGGCAACCCACGGCTCTTTAGCGCCGCCCTAGTGGCTCCCTGGAGCTTTTTAAAAAATCTTTGACTTTTTTTTTCTTCATTTTTTTTTCTTTTTTTCTTCTTTTCTTCCTTTTTCCTTTCCTTTTTAATCTCGAGATTCCGACTTTTTTTCACTACATTTTGACTTTTTTCACGACATTTTGACTTTTTTCTCGACATTTCGACTTTTTTCTCAAGATTGTACTTCAACACATTAATCTCGACATTTCGACTTTTTTCTCGAAGTGCATAATGAAAAAAAAAAACCTTTCCCCAGTTATAACTAATATAGAAACATGCAGCATGTGTTTCATTCTAAAGCTTATACAAGACTTTTCATTTTTTGCGGCTCCAGACATATTTGTTTTTTGTGTTTTTGGTCCAATACGGCTCTTTCAACATTTTGGGTTGCCGACCCCTGTCATAGAACCTCACTGATTCAAAGGCCTTTTGAAAAAATCTGTTTATATTTGACTTCTAGATTAAGGAACATTTTGATATGATCTTGTATTATCTAATGCTTCTTAAATGGTAAACGTTGCTTGATACTACAGAATCTATAAAAATGAAGATCTTGATTCAATTAGAAGTGAAATGCTGTTTTTCTACTGAATCCTTTTCCATATTCCATTTCTTTGGCAGTATTTTGGTTTGTACAAGGTGAAGTATTTAAGTTTTATTGCAGACTTTGTTCTTTTGCAGCGGTTTGGCAGTGTGTTTGTAGTCTAGTCCTGTCGCATCATTTTTAATGCAGATAGCTGGAATGTAATTTGTGCAAAAAAAGTTGCTAATCGATCAGTGCGATCCTCCTCCTGTAGCTAAGGCCTTTAATCAGAGTACTTTGTGTACATTATCAGATGTTCCGGAGCCTCCTTTACAATCAGCCGGTCCCCAAATGGCAACATAAACCTGACTGGCTCATTAGTCAAAGGAGAGCGGAGGAAGCTGCCGGACAAACACGGCTGTGATTTGTGCCGATTCAGAACTGGGCCGACAGCAGAGAGAGAGTGCAGGTTTACAGACGGGTCTGGGCTCCTGGTCCTCATGAGTGCCCCCCCCTCTGTAAATGTTCACACATGGATCATATACCTTTTTTTTTTTTTTTATGGCATGTAAGGGAGGTAATAGATAAGGCACCACTGAACTTCATCAGCAGACCAAGTTTAAGTTTCCCCTGTGTTGACTGTTGTGGTCAAACATAGTCTTTCATTAGAGGTACATGAGGTTAAAAGATACAGGGTTGATAAGGTTGAACAAATTCTTTCAAAAATGGCACTTTTCCACAAGTACCTGTTCGGCTCTACTCGTCTCAGCTCATCTCAACTCGGCCTGGTTTCTTTTCCATAACAGTTCAGCACCTGGATCAGAAGTAGGAGGTTGGAGAGAAGCTGCTGTGACGTATTTGATTGTGTATCTATAGGAAGAAAACAACAACACTAAAGATGTAGAACCTGGAGGAGATGATAGATGTGCTGCTGGGTCTGTGGCTTGTGTTCAATATCAAGTTAAAAGATGAGAGTGAGAGAAGCTTCAAGCGGCAATGCCGCTTGACAGACAGAGACAGAGCTCCTGGTAGATCTGGTCGTTCCTTATCTCCGTCTAGATCCCTTTTTTAATTCTCTCCTCAGCACCAGGTTTATGAACATCTGACCCTCAGAGTTGGATCAGAAACAGACTTTTGCTGCCATTGCTGGTTGAATAAAATGAACAAGAAGCCGCCGTCAGTTGCTTTTTCTCTGATTTCCTCCTCCTGACTCAGACGTCTGACTCCAACCCCCCGACCAATCGGTGGCCTGTAGTGTGATGATGTCAGATACAGCCGACTCAACCGCTTAGAACATCTGCAGAATAGTTACAGAAAAGTATCTACTCGGCACGTTAGACCCTTGGTGGGAAAGCGGCGAGGCGAGTCGAGCCGGCTGAGTAGGTTCTAGTGGAAAAGCGCCAAAAGGCACCCTTGGTATTTGTCATCAGACTGTTAAGCTGTTGCATTCTTATGCCTGAAGAACATTTCCAACAGACCCCAGGTTTTGAGCATTGTGTCAACATTTGGGAGTTAAGGGTCTTTTCAATTCTTTCTTGTCTGTATCAAAAGTCAAAACTAGAGACATCTGGTACAACAAAACTTCAGAATGTAAATGGACTATAATTTTGTTGTTTAAACTCTGTTCGATTCGTCTTTGTGAACGCTGTAGATATGTGCGCCGCCAAATGGCTTCGAGTCACTAGTTCGTGTTTACCAAAATCAATTTGATGAGCAAAAATGTGTTTTTCAAAAGTAATTTATCTTTTTGAAATGAATCACAAACTTGAAGAAAAGAGCTGTTGTTTGGCTCCTAATTCAAAACTTTATTGTGTGATGTTTTAAAAAAGAAAAACAAGCTTTTGTTTAGCTTTATTATTCCACTGTGTTGCTCGTCCTCATTCAGGATTCCCGATGCTTCTCCGATACCAGTGTAACTGTGAAAAATTACCTTCTGTGTTTTTACCAAATTGTACTGCTCTCCTTTTATTCTTTCACCATTGATCTGCTTTGCTGCAATCAGACTTCCCACCTGCAGCATGTCTTAAGGAGTGCAGTGATAATGGGGACAGAGTGTTGAAAGAGTACAAACACAGATCCATTGTAATGCATCTCACAGTTACTGCAGGGGGAAGAAAGAGCCGCCGTGATGCACACACCAGTGATCATGAACTACTTGTGTATTTGTATCTGTCAGTGAGTGAGTCAAGATGAACATTTCATTAAAGTTAAGATGTTATTCAGGTTATCAGGTCTGAACTAAAACTCTACTTTATAACCTTCATTAAATCTAAAAGATATTCATGAGCACTTACTGTGCAACTTTTTATACTCTAAGCATATAGTATGTGTAGCCTGGCCCCAAAAAAGTCCTCATCTAGATTTGAATAACCCTTGTTGGAAAAGTCTCAGTGATTTGATATATTTCAAAAGGCATCATTGCATCCTAACTGATGCAAAATCGGTTCTTCTTCCTTGAACTGGTGTTTCTCGGACCTGGGGCCTCATGTTCGAAACGTGCGGCGCACAAAAAACGTGCGTACGCAACTTTCTACGCTCGCGGTCGAATGTTCGAAAATTGATTTGAACGTAGAAAGTTGCGGTCCTTCACGCACACACCATGTCTGGCGTACGCACTTTTCTGAGGTTTTGCAACACAAAGCAAAGAACAACAATATCCATAATGCAATGCAGCTGAAATCGGAAGAAATGCCACCAAATAAATTATTTTTTCTAGGCCTCAACTTTTGACAGGACTGTCTCCAGCTCACAGCCGATTTTTTTTTTAAATTTGTTTTACTTATTTTTCCAAGTTCCTTGTTAGAATGAGACAGGGCGGAGTGTTGTGCTCCCGCATATGCGCTCAAATCCATGCTGATTGTGATGTTCAAAGAAACCTGCGTGGATTTGGGCGTACGCACAGTTTTGAACATCTGATTTATTTTTTTTTGGCGTACGCAAAAATTCCATGCACGGATTCACGTGGAAATCCACGCACGTTTCGAACCCGAGACCCCTGGTCCTGAGGAACCCACACCCACCTGGTTTTAGATGTCTCCCTGTGTTGTGGAATAACCTATTAAATGCCCTTTATGTGTTCTTTCCAACTAGGTGAATATCCGAACCGAAACGTCTAAGTTACCAAGAATAAGACTTGATAGATGAGCCAGATTTCCGTAGATTTAATCAAGCAGTTGGATGCAAATGGGTCAAAGCATACAGTATGTCAGGCGTCCTGATGCTGAATGGCAATGAAAAAAGGAAGCATAATGATTTTAAGGCATAAATGATTATTCATCCTTAGGGTTCTGGTAGACAAAGCATTGTTAACGTCATCTTTTAGGGGCAGAGTATTAGTCTGCACACTCTATTGAGGCCAAGGCTACATCACAGCCAAGTAGCCAAGGCTGCATTTTCCATCACACCTGATTGAAATGAATGGATCACCTCATCAGCCTGTCACCAAGGCTGGCACAAATCTGTTAATAACTCATTTCTGAGCCAAGTGTGTTGGAACAGGAAACATCTCAAACATGCTGTGCAGGAATACCAAGGACCAAGACTGAGAAATGCCTCCCTAATCAACCGCATGCTGCTGTTTGTGGAAGGACGTTAACATTGCTTATTAGTCTGTGTCAAAGCAGCAAAACAACTTAGGAGACTGCCAACATTTCTGAAATTGGGTGCAAAAAACCTGCTGAACACAGTATTGGGGCGGAGGTGAACCACCACCTATGAGGAACATATGACACCGTCTTGAAAGATTGTGATTAGACATCACTTACATGTTGGAATAGAATAGAAATAGAAAGCCTTTATTAGGGCCCGAGCACTTACAGTGCGAAGGCCCTATTGTATCTGTAGGAATTCTTTCTTCTGACGAAAGGAGGGACTTTTTGCCCCCCTAAATGTGCCCCAAAAGTCACCAAATTTTGCACGCAAGCCAGGTCTGGCAAAAAATTTGATATTTAATGGTTGCATTAATGGCCGTGGCAAGATGGCTCAAGAGCGCCCCCTAGAAAACTTTGTGCCTCAAGCCCCACAATACGGTTTGACGTACATGCACGAAAATCGGTACACACCTGTATCATGGCACAACTTAAAGAAAAGTCTCTTGGCGCCATGGCCGAAACCGAACAGGAAGTCGGCCATTTTGAATTGTGTAATTTTGGCACAATTTAAGCCATTCCTTCGGCAGTTAATACGGCCCGAACCGTAACGCGCACCCAGGTGTGTTATACATCAAAATGTGCATCTCCATCCTGCAACGACGTGCATTAATTTTCTCTTTCAAAAGTGTTACCGTGGTGACGATAGACGCCAAAAAGCGCGCCCCTCCCTTCATCTGATTGGTCCATATTTGATAATTCCCCAAAAGTCACCAAATTTTGCATGCAAGCCAGGCCTGGTGATAAATTTGATATTTCATGGTTTGCATTAATGGGCGTGGCCTAACGGCTCAACAGCGCCCCCTAGAATACTTTTCTCTGCCATAACTTTTGAATGGTTTGACATAAAGAGTTGTGGGTGGTGTCATCGGACTCGATATTGAGTCCTTGAGCTTCATTGGCCGAAATTAGCCCCGCCCCTTATTCTGATTGGTTGTCCCTATTTTCTGTTATAACTTTTGAATGGTTTGACATAGAAAGTCGTGGGTGGTGTCATGTCTGATATGCTTATGGGGGCGGTGGCCATGAGTGCGAGGGCCCGTTCATCGCTGCATGCAGCTTTAATTATCATTATACTGGTACAATGAGATTAGGCAGCAGCTCTGTACAGGTGCACACATGCAAAGACTATGTAAACAACAAAATGAGAAACAGGAAACATAAATATATATACACTATAAAAATGAGGGGATAATAATGCACATGAATGGGTGGAATAATATTGCACTTGAATGGATGGAGGAATATTGCACATAGATGAGTAAAGAATATTGCACATATTTGTGTGAAATCTAACCAAAAAGATGGAAACTAAAATGCATGGTAATGTTTAATAGTGAAACTAAAAACCCTCCCACTCAGTGTTAGGAGAACTAAATGAATTGTAACTAAACAGCCGTGCAGCCTTAAGAAAACCACTCATCAGTTTGGCTAAGAGGGAAAAAAGGCTTCAATTTACTGGGAGCATAAATATTGCACTCTAGAGCAATGGAAAAAGGTCATATGGTCCGAGTCCATATTTAATATATTGACTGAAAGTGTCAGCCCTCACAAATAACTTTTTATTACAACCTTAATCAGCATGGTAACAGGAACGAATGCGTTTTTGCCCTTGGCTATCACTAGTGCATCTGATCCATTAGTGGGTGTAACCCTTTCAGGCCGACACCAGGTTCTCGCAGGTGATTGAGAGCTGGCTGATTTTACATTATATAATCAATAAAATAAGCAGGATCAGAACATACTGTCAAAATTACATTTACATGACAAAAAAGACCGTAATATAATCTCAGCACAATTATACCGTTCTTGTATAATTTATCCGTTGTGGCGCTGCAGCTGGATATTGTGACATGTGGGAAAAATTGTTAAATCAAAGAAGGAAAAAAACAAAAACAACCTTTCTTCTGATCCATGGTCACTCTGTTCCAGAGGGATGGGCTCAGCAGAAGAAGAGCAGCAGATGAATTGATGCCACCCATCATACTTGGTGCCTTTCATAAGAGGCTGTGGAGGCAGTATTACTTTTTGTACTTGGTAGTGATGTATCGATTGTTCGGTAACCGAAATTGTTCGGCCGAAAATAGCAAAAAAAACCCTTTCGGTGGAATAAGTGGGGAAAATGCTGGGGAATTAAAAAAAATTTCAGTTTTTTTATGTTCAATAAATATTTTCTACCTTGTAATTTTGTAAAATACTTTTTTCTTTGAAAAGCATGCCTAAAGCACATTTATTTGATTTATGCAATGGTGAAAAAAATGGAAAAAATGCGAAGAACCAGTGTTCGGTATTCGGCCGAGTGTTTATTATTATTTTCGGTTTCGGCCACAAATTTTCATTTCGGTGCATCACTAGTACTTGGTTTAATTCCGTTTTTTAAGTCGAGGATCAGCAATATTGTTTTTCCAAAAAGGTGAAGTTGGACGATGTGAGATACCACGCAATCTGCCAAATGTGGACTTGGAGTTTCAGGAGGAAATTAAATAAAGGAGATGCAGTTTTCAGCTCAGAGGATATAGTTGGTTCTTTCTTTTTCCTGTAATGAATTTTAAAGGAGGCAAGGAGACTCTTTCTCCTTGCACCTCCGGACTCCCTGTGAGCAGCGAGCAGCCCTGTTTTATGGCCCCACCCAAATGACTTTAAATGGCAGCTACCATCCACAGAGGGATGCTCGGTACCAACAAACAAACACACAAACATAATCCCATAAACCAAAATAATCACCAGTGTGCAAAATGATAATATATGAATTAATTGGCCCTTCCCCTTGGGGGGATGATATAAATACCCCATCTCACTGCGGTCCACGCTTCCGCGACAGACAAACGGAGGCAGCCTCAAGGTAACTAAATGTACAAACAACAAACCGGTTTATGGGTGTATCAGAAAATAAAAGATGGAAAATGAAAAGTAAAGGGTACCACAACTGAATTGACACACGTTAAAACCGAATCACACCCCAAGACAGTGATCAACACATGATACTGACACATACATCCTGAAGTTCTTGAGGGGGAGAAGTGGACATGTTCACGTTCTCACACACAATTACCTTAATACACTGAGAGATTACATTTTTCTCTTTCCTTCTGTTTTTCCTCCTTCCCTCCCTCTCTCTAATGTCATAGGTATAAACCACACTCCCACAAGATTGGGTAATGGACAGAAAAAATGTTTTGACATTGTTTGAGCTTATGGAAATGATGCCACGGTGAATGGATGGTGTAATCACACCTAAATGTGGTCCAACACAACTTCACAATGGTGTGGGTGTGTTGTTGTGCGTTTGAAATTGTGGACTTTATACTGCGTGATAGAGGTGAAGAGAGAATCTTTCTTCAACATGGGGAGGAGTTGGTGGAAATATTGACACTTTTATGGCATCAGATAATTGCTGCAAAGACAGATCTTGATTGTATCGTCTCCAGTATGATAAGAACTTGTTTCTCAGATATGTCGTGCTGCTTCGTGCTCTCAGAACCACGGCCATGACTCTGCCCTGTTGGCTGTGCTGTGGTGAGTCCACTTACCTCCCCGCCACACCTCATCAGCTTCACGTCCCACACCTGTTTGGTCCCAGTTGCAGCTCCTCACCGCTCACCACCCAGCCAGTATCAGAGTGGGCCAGATCGACTGCAGCATGCACTCATTCTCAGGCCCCGTTTACACGTAACAAAAACTGTGGTGTTTTCTTGCATTTGGGCTGTTCGTTTACACGAAAACGAAGCTCAAAGTCACCAAAAACGATAATTTCTGAAAACTCTGGCCAAAGTGGAGATTTGCAAAAACTCCGTCTTCACATTTGCTTGTAAACAGAGAGAAACAGAGATTTAGGCTTCAGAACGTCACATTATGAGACAGAAACGTCACCAGCGTCATGTGTGCGACCTGTGTTGCCCCAAAAGTCACCAGATTTTGCACGCAAGCCAGGCCTGGTGAAAAATTTGATATTTAATGGTCCCCCCCTTATGATCCAGGTCCTGGTCCAGGTTTCTTCCCTCCTAAAGGGGAGTTTTTTCTTGCCACTGTTTGGCTTAAGGCTTTTCTCCCACTAGGGGAGTTTTTACCTGCCATTGTTTATGTAATAATTGCTCGGGGGTTTATGTTCATGTTCTGGTTCTCTGGAAAACGTCTAAGAGACAACTTTGTTGTATTAGACGCTATACAAATAAAATTGAATTGAAAATTTAACTGTTTACAATTTGTTTGGCCAATGTCAATATTTTCTTGTATTTTACTTGTTTTTTATTCTAACGTCACACTTAAAAGTAACTCCACTTCTCTGTCACTCCAAACGAAAGACTCTCTTTCATCTTGGAAGTAACTGGAAGTTACTCGTGTCATTTGTTGAGTCAGTTGTTTTTTTCCAGGATTCTGATTGGCTAGCATGACTTTATCTTCTTGTTACACTGCCCCCTGTAGGTTTGGCTGCTCATAGCACCTTAACAGATATTTATGCGGGTTCGTGTAAATGATGGTATTTTTCAAAACGTAGAGGGGGAAATATCAGTTTTTGTAATTACCTGGCTATGTGTAAACGTGGCCTCAGACTGACGTTTTGGTTTCAACTCCGGATTGCCCCAGATCACGTCTTCCTGTCTCTGCCCCGACCTTCTGCCCGACCGTGACGAAACTTTCATCTGCTCTCTGGCTGTGTTTTGCCCTGCTGACCGTTTGCCCATCCACGACAATCCTTCTGCCTGCTCTCTCCGGACTTTGTTTTCCCCCGCTGACGGTCTGCCCGGTTCTGTACTGCTTCTGCCTCGATGTCCTGGAGTTGTTGCCTTCATCAAACACTCACTGGACAGTGTCCCTGTTCCAGAGCTCTCACTAGCTGCCAGTCAGCACTGTTTTCTGTTGGTTCCTCAAGTCTTCCAAGGACCGTTACCCGTTTCCAGCTGGAGAACCTTCCTAGTGATAATTCAGTCAGTGAGGACTTTTCAAAACTAAACTTTGTACTGCACTTGGGTCCTAAAATCCTCTTATGACTGGCCATTTGACAACAGTTGTGCTTAGGTATGTAAACTTGAAGATCTTTGCCACGTGAGCTTGTGATTACTAATTTTTGAAATGATTATGATTAAAGTACAGAGCCCCACAACTTCTGATTGATATTTTTTTTTCTAATCTTTTGCACACAAGTTAAGTGGCACGTTAACCACGCACATTGTTTCCATTACCCCAAATTTGCACAAAACCAAATATCAAAAAAGAAATATAAAAAAAGACTGTTATATAATCTCAGTACAATATACAATGTGACATGTTAAAAAAATTGTTCAATTTAAAAAAAGAAAAAAACAACATATCTGCTGATCCATGTTCACTCTGGAACAAATTAAAACCATGGTTCTAATTTGAAAAGTCTGTGAAATATGGAATAACCTTTTCACGCTTCCATGAGGTGGTTTTTCAGATTTCCATGTCTCTGTCAGCGCTGGATGTGATGTAGCCGGTCAATCTAAATCCAGTTTCCAGCGGATTTTGGCCTCATTAATACGATGTAGTTCTCCTGTAACACTACTTGAGGGCTTTGCCTCTGAATAATCAAAAGCTTAGAGATGTACAGTACCTTAGGGGCCGTACCTTTTCACCTTCATTTCACTTTTTGAAGAGCCGACCGTGAGGATGGAAAGTAGTGTAAGCACTTTATTTGTGAGCCATACTTTTTGTACATGAGGCCCCAGGTCTGCAGCTGGACATGTGTTTTGGCCCTCGGTGTGTCCCGGTAACCCTGCTGCAGGGAGCTCCTGGTGGTAGGGAGGCCTGCTGGGGGTCTGGGCTCCTGAAGCTGTCCCAGGTTTTTAAGGGGGGACAGTAGGGGTGGGCGGTATGGACTAAAAAATGTATCACGATAATTTCTGGCATTTATAACGATAAAAATGACGATTTAAAAAAAAAAAAAATACCAATTCAACTCCACCTTTTTAACTATAAATCTATCACCACATTCAGTCTTTGGAGCCCCCCAAAACAAGTTTTCTTAGCTTATAAAATCACAAAGTAGGAAAAAAATACAACTTGATAAATAAAGAAACAGGACAAATAAATAAAAGTTCACTGAAAATAAAATCCTATCAGTGATGACCTCTTCTAATATAAATAAAATGTGCAAATTAACCTGTGGTTGGAACATGCCACAAATTAGATACTATTGCAATTTCTTTTCGTAATAGTCAAACGTTATATCAAAATGTAACAACCATTTCCTTCTGTTTTTGGAGACTCTGCACATAATAGATGATGTTTGCTCCTCGTCTCTCTTTTTAAATCCAAACCAGTTCCAGATAACGGAGCTGGAGCCTCGTTTAACAACGAGTTCCTCGCTCTCAGATCCGCCTTCCGCCATGTTTGTTACACAAAAACGTCATCAATGGGAATTTATCCTTTTTACCGCGAGATGACACATTCTTACCGTGGGGAATTTTTTTGACGGTATATCGTGAACGGTAAAATATCGCCCATTCCTAGGGGGACAGGCCCTCTGACCTGCCTCTCTCCTCCGGTGCTGCCTTCGGGTGTAAGCTGTCCCTCCCCTCGTGCCGCCACCATCAGGCCGTGTGCAGGTGGGGGCTGGGAGTGATAGCCACCATGGCCCTTCTGGGGTTGGTCACTTCGCTCAGGTTGTTCCTTCCTCCCGCTCTCCTCCTTCGTCGTCTTCTCCTCCCTCTGTCTGATTGGTGGCAGGGGTGGTGGCGATGCTGCGGGGCTGTTTGGGGTGGGAGTCAGCTGGGTTGGTTGCTGTTGCTGTGGAGGGGGGCGCAGTGTGGTTTGGTCGGCCTGGGGATGGGGCTGCGTCATCACGGCCCTCGTCTCCAGGGTCCTGCCCGGGCCTCTGATTGGCAGTGGTGCAGCATTGGGGAGGTGGGGGCCCTGCGGCCGTGGGTCTCAACTCCCTCCTGGGCTGGTCCTCCCCAGTTGGGGTGTGTGTGTCAATCAAGAATCTTTTCATTATAAGACCATAATGAAATTTGGTCTCCCGGCTTAAGGGCACACATGCAACATTTAAAATGTAAATGAAACACTAAATTTAAATAGAACACCAGTTTATGATATTAACATATTTCAGGGCTCCAGACTAACTTTTTTCACTAGGAGCACAGTAGCCCCTAACTGAAAATTTTTAGGGGCACAATCAGAAATTTTAGGAGCGCACATCGTTTATCGACACGCTAAACACATTTTTACATTTCTACTACATTTCAGTGTATTAGTAATACGTATTTCATAATAGATTAATGAATTACCACAATGTGCTGTTTCAAATGCAGTGTTACATTTTATTGTGCACTTTTAAAGATGCCGCAACATAAAGTAAACTGACAGCACCATTGCTGTCATTATATATAAAAAAAACATACATTCACATGATAAAAAAGGGCTTGGTAACAAAGTGCTTAGTAACCTTTCAGCCATGAATTTAACTGTTAAACACAGTACTTAACAAATGTACAAATATTGGGGGTACTGGCCAATAACATTTCCCTACTTGTGTCTTTACTAAAACCCTGAACTTACACCAGTTGACCAAATTCACTGCCTTCACTCAAATAACTAAGGATCTTACCAAGAAATATTCTTATTTCTAACCTAAAAATGCCATTACACATCACTTAAAGGGTTAGGTGTTTTTCCCACGTGTTAAAATTTTACTTTCATTTGTGTCAAGCAAATTTTAAGTTCTAGTTACGTTTTAAGTTAGAGTTTTCAAAATAAAATTATGAGACCTGCTGTATTGGAGCACATTTTCTTTTAGTTAAAACTGTAGCGGGAACAGATGTTTAGAGAAACCTATGTATGTTTCATATCCGGCACTTTTTAATCCTCATATTGTACATTTTCTGTTTATACATTTTACTTTATTCTATCTCTTATTTTATCTCCATATACTTGTTTGCTTTTATATTTTTATTTTTATTTTTTACTGTATTGCACCAATCACCACAACAAATTCCTTGTGTGTGTTAATAACAAACTTGCCAATAAACCCCCTTTCTGATTTCTGATTCTGATGTACCGGGTGAAGGCTGATTTATGGTTCCGCGTTACAACAACGCAGAGCCTACGCCGTAGGGTACGGCGTAAGCTCTGCGTCGATTTAAGGCGGAACCATAATTCAGGCTTTAGGGGAAAATATCGGAGAACAACCAGAAGAATATAGAGTGGATTAAAAATAAAAGTTAAGCACTGAGCTACATGTGTCTCCCGTCTGGGACATTGCAGACTCATTGCCTGAGCATGATATTACTAAAACCAAACATATCCGCCGTCTCTTTCTTCTAACTTTACGTGCGCGCCGCGGCGGCAGTGCGTTGTGTCGCATTAAATGTGGTCCGGGCGTAATACCTGCTTTGAGCTGGTGAAATGAAAACGAAAAAAAATAAATAAATAAATAGATCCCCCGACTCATTCCCTTTCAAACTCATTGGCCTGCAAATATGCGGGTTCATTGACGCACCCCTTCCACGTTTAACGTGTAAAAAAAAAAAAAAAAAAAAAAAAAAACTGGCAAATTTACTGGTCGCACGTGTGCGAGTGGACATGAAATTCAGTCGCACATACTCAAATTTTGGTCGCAAAATGCGAGCATTTGGTCGCAGTCTGGAGCCCTGTATTTACATAAAGTACAGAAGGGCCGCTAGTGTAAGTTCAGTCTGTGAAATGAGATGGACTGATGGGATGTAAGCATTCGTCTACTTTCACAGCTCTGGGGAAGAAGCTGTTTCTGAGTCTGTTTGTGCTGGATTTTATGTCCCTGTACCGTTTTCTACCGTTTTCCTGATGAAAGTGGGACAAATAGTCTGTTGCCTGGTCAATAAAATATGGCAGACTTTCCAGAGGGCTGGTGAAGGAAACACACTCTCCCATGCACAAAAAAGACCTCTGTTGCAAGATCAAAAATGCAAAATATGTGGCTTTGACTTTTTGCCAAATTATGTATCAACCATTATATGCAGACCACAGGAGAAAAAAACAATTTATTTATAATTCTTTTTTTTTTTTTTTAAATAATTACACTATCTTTTTGTTAAATATTATTTGAATGTACCAACCATTAATTCAATTCAATTTTATTTATATAGCGTCTATTACAACAAAAGTTGTCTCTAGGATCTTTCCAGAGACCAGAACATGAAACCCCCGAGCAATTATTACATAAACAATGGCAGGTAAAAACTCCCCTAGTGGGAGAAAAACCTTTAGCCAAACAGTGGCAAGGAAAAAACATTACACTTCATGCAGGCTGGTATTGCATTGAATCTGTTTTCGCTGATCATGCATGCATTTTACTGTTTTAGTGTTGAAGCTCCAAGAATCAGCGGTGCAGTGATACTGCCTCAAAATCAGCCTGTCACTGTTTTGTGGAGAAACTGTCATCACAGTCTAGTTTTTTCTATTAATGTACACTTGCCACTGGAAGATGACACCTTTCAGCTGGTGCAAGACACATTTTATCACATCTATCAACTGCGTTGGCTTGACAACAGCATGCATCTCTGCTGCTTCAGTTGTAGGAGTAGGTCTAGTCTTCTTAATGCATCAGTGTCAGCTTTCACATTAATGTACCAAGAGACTTTAAATCAGTGCAGACTGTTTATCAATGCTCAACTGAATAAGTCATGAATGGATAATGGCGCATGCACATGCTTCGATTAGCACTTTCTAATCACCGTCGTTTATAAAAAACAGAAATCCTTCCAGGTGTAGGTGTAGTCTAACTGGGAAGGCAGGTTGCACAACCTGCTCAGGAGAATGTGAAAGGCCTAGTTTGGACTCTTTGGTTTGTCCCCTACGGCCGCTTTTAAATCACCAGAGGGAGGAAAACCCATGTCATCTTGAGTAAGAAATGCCAGCAAAAAAAAAAAGCACATTTATATACTATTTCTTTCCATAATTAGGGCCTGAGCACTTACAGTGCGAAGGCCCTATTGTATCTGTAGGAATTTCTTCTTTATTCTCGTTCTCGTCGTTATTATTAGGGCCCGAGCACCTTCAGTGCGAAGGCCCTATTGTATCCGTAGGAATTTTTCTTTCTTTTTCTTCTTCTTCTGACGAAAGGAGGGCCTTTTTGCCCCCCTAAACATGCCCAAAAAGTCACCAAATTTTGCATGCAAGTCAGGCCTTGCGAAAAATGTGATATTTAATGGTTTGCATTAATGGGCGTGACAAAATGGCTCAACAGCGCACCCTTGAAAACTTTGTGTCTCAAGCCCCATAATACGGTTTGACGTACATGAACCAAAATCGGTACACACCTGTATCATGTTGCAACTAAAAGAAAAGTGTCTTGGCGCCATGGCCGAAACCGAACAGGAAGTCGGCCATTTTGAACATTCTGAATTAATCGCGTAATTTTGGAGCAATATATGCCATTCCTTTGAGAATTAATACGGCCCGAACCAAATCGTGAACCCAGATGTGTTATACATCAAAATGTGCATCTCTATCCTACGCGCATTACTTTTCTCTTTCAAAAGTGTTAACGTGGCGAGGCTAGACGGCAAAAAGCGTGCCCCCCTTCATCTGATTGGTCCATATTTGATAGTTCCCCAAAAGTCACCAAATTTTGCATGCAAGGCAGGCCTGGCGATAAATTTGATATTTTATGGTTTACATTAATGGGCGTGGCAAAATGGCTCAACAGCGCCCCCCGGAAAACTTTGTGCCTCAAGCCCCACAATACGGTTTGACGTACATGCATGAAAATCGGTACACACCTGCATCATGTTGCAACTTAAAGAAAAGTCTCTTGGCGCCATGGCCGAAACCGAACAGGAAGTCAGCCATTTTTAATTTATTGTGTAATTTTGGCGCAATTTATGCCATTCCTTCGGCAATTAATACGGCCCGAACCGTAACGTGCACCCAGGTGTGTTATACCTCAAAATGTGCGTCTTCATCTTGCAACTACGCGCATTACTTTTCTCTTTCAAAAGTGTTACCGTGGCGACGCTAGACGCGAAAAAGCGCGCGTCCACTTCATCCGATTGGTCCATATTTGATAGTTCTCCAAAAGTCACCAAATTTTACATGCAAGCCAGGCTTGGCGATACATTTGATATTTCATGGTTTGCATTAATGGGCGTGGCCTAACGGCTCAACAGCGCCCCCTAGAATACTTTTCTCTGCCATAACTTTTGAATGGTTTGACATAAAGAGTTGTGGGTGGTGTCATGGGACTCGGTATAGAGTCCTTGACCATAATTGGTGAAAATTAGCCCCGCCCCTTCTTCTGATTGGTTGTCCCTATTTCCTGCTATAACATTTGAATGTTTTGACATAAAGAGTCGTGGGTGGTGTCATGGGACTCTGTAATGAGTCCTTGACCTTCATTGGCCTGAACTAGCCCCGCCCCTTCTTCTGATTGGTTGTCCCTTTTTTCTGCTATAACTTTTGAATGGTTTGACATAGGAAGTCGTGGGTGGTATCGTTTCTGATATGCTTATGGGGGGCGGTGGCCGTGAGTGCGAGGGCCCGTTCATCGCTGCTTGCAGCTTTAATTGTTATTATACTTCCTTTGTGTCAAGTAAACCTTCTTAAATGTGCACATTGTAAATTTTATGGCCTGCCTTCTTGAGATTAAATTCCTTAAATGACCGGTCATAAAGGAGTAATTAAGATACCATAACTCATTGTTATCTTCATATTGTTGTTCCTTTTTGTATTGTAAGGTTTGATCATATTTTCAATGTAATGGACATCTGGGTAATAACAGTTTCGTAAGTCTCCCCCTATGTGACATATGTGACATTTGTTAGCATTTTTAAAAATGTCATGTCTTTTGTGTGTTCTTTTTTTTCTTATTGAACACGGTAGATTAGCTGTTGATCCTGATCCGGCTGTGGCGGGGAGAATACAAGCGTAGCTGTCTCTTTGTGTTAGTCTGTGGCGGTCATGTGACCTGTAAAGGATACATGCCACTTCAATTATCCTGTCAGGAGTGGCATATGTGATGGATGGATGTATTTATATGTAAACAGAAAATTAAGTTGCATATTCTTTTAATTTTCCCTAAGCCTGTTGGACACTTTGTATTGGTTTTGATAAATGATATGCATGTAGGGTTTTAATATTCTGAGCAGTCTTGCATCAGACGAACATCTAGTTGGGAATTGAACTAGAGAATGTTGCCTGACAGGTGCTTGTTTTCATTCTGGTTGACATCGTTCATCAGACTGGATCCGCTGAGCGAGCAGACAATGTTTTGTGTCTAATTTGGTTCTGAGTAGCTTTTTAATGAAGGGTGATGGTGCAGAGAGGAATGGAATATATGGAAATAGCCGTGTATGGTTGGTTTATAAGCAATGCTTTTTCTTTCTTTTTCTTTAATATTTGAATAAAGTGCAGCCCCCACAGTAAGTCGTGACTTTGCTTCTTTATTAAATGTTTCACTCTGTTAGCTAAACTACCAGCCATTCAGACTAATGATAACCCACTTTGGGTGCAGGTTGTTATTAGAGCAGAATCCTGTCCTGTTTGTCTCTACTAGTTTAAGCGTAATCAGTAATTATGTAATTGCAGTGCAAGGGAGACCTGAGAGGGAACCTTTAGTTCAATAAGGAAAAACATTGAGACTTATCAAAAAAGTATCCCGTTGAGCAAAGGAACAGGACACATAATAGTCTGTCCCGGAGTATTTATTGATCAAACTGCTGGGATCTAGATCATTAACCAAAATTATTTCAGTTTTAAAGTGTGGATCAGTGTGATCAAATGTAATTGGATAATGGATTTGAATAATTGTTTGTCTGTCCACACGCTCACGTCTGCCTATCCAGTTGTGGGTGGCAGGTTTGCTCAGGTATCAATCTCAGCAAACACTGGCCACTTAATCTCTCTTCTGGAGAAATACTGACGTGTTCCAAAGCCAGTGGAGAGACACAATCTCTCCGGCATCTCCTCAGACTGTCCCGGGGCCTCGTCCCAGTTGGAAATACCTAAAACACCTCCCGAGAGAGATGCTCGGGGGAATCTTCGCCAGGTGCCCAAACCTGCTCACCTGGCTCCTCTAGATGTGCAGGAACAGCAGCTGCTCAGAACTTCCCAGTCCTCCTTTTAAGAAGGAATACAGCCAACCTTCGGAGAAAACTCATTTGTAGACAGTTGCATCATCTTTAGATGGCTTGCCACAGTTAATGACCGTTGACGAGGGTAGGAAGTTGGACCCACTGGTACCCAGAATGTCTTGCCTTTTGGAGGTCCACCAGTACACAATCTGCCTTCCTACAGACACCACACCAATCCCCGTGCCAGTTTCCCGCTGTATTCTTCTCTCATCTGTAAAAGAGAGCCCAGATACCAAATTGTTACACTTGAGACAACATCTGTCACTAATGGCGCTTTTCCACTAGTATCTACTCGGCCAGTTATGGCCCTTTTCCACTAGTACCACCTCAGCTCGCTTCTACCCGCCACGCCCCCGTCTTGCGCTTTTCCACTACGGGCCAAGGCGGGTAAAGCCGCGCCAAGCAGATACTTTTTCTGTAACTATTCTGTCGAGGTTCTAACCGGGCTAAGCCGGCACTATATCTGACGTCACCACCCTCCGCGCCACTGATTGGTCGCGGGGCCGTCAGACGTTTGAATCAGGAAGCGGGAGTCAGCGCGAGAACGACTTGCGGCTCGCAGCAATTTTATTATACAGCGCAAACGTCTGTTTGGTGATCCGACTCTGAGGTGCAGATGTTCATAAACCTGGTGGCTGATGAGAGAATTAAAAAAGGATGTAGACGGGCGATAAGGAACGATCAGATCCACAGGCGCTCTGTTTTACTCTCAGCCGCTCGCGGCTCCAGCTGATTTCTCATCAGCGCCGACACGAACAAAGAGGTTGCGCAATCGAGTACGTCACAGCAGCTTCGCTCCAACCCCCCCACTTCTCACCTGGCTGTGGAAAAACAAACGGGGACAAAACGGGTGGAGCCAGGTAGAGGCGTGAAGAGCCGAGTCGGGCTGAGGAGGTACTAGTGGAAAAGCGCCAATAAGACATGTTCGCCTCCAGTACTGTGGACACACTTTGGTTCTAAAAAGGTGCAGCACCTCTGGGAACCCAATGCTGAAGGTCCAGCCATGTTGTGACTTTCTATGTCATTTCATTTTATTTTACCCCATTCATTATTTTACTCAGTTCTTTTTTTTTCATTAAAACACAGTTTTTTGAAACACTTTTCTCTGCTCTTTTGGGTGCTCTGCTGCTTAAAGGGGTTTTGCCGGTTATTTTGGCATTTTTCAACATCTCTTTGTGCAACCGAAACAAGGGAAAGTTGTTCAAATGTGGGAGCAGCTGAAGGAGTGTTCCAAATCTCATGTAATGCTCAAAAAACTCACAAAATCCAGATGGGTTAAAGGGGGAACTGAGGAAGTTGAGCCGGAGTAAAATGGAGAGCAAGAAGAAGACACTTAACTATTTCTTGTCAGGATTTTCATGGAGAATGTGAGATCACTAGCACATAAAACGGAAATCTTTGGTGCACAGAAGACAAAGCAGGGGTGTTGGGCATGAAGTACTTTTTAATCAAGACATAGCTGCAAGAACTTATTTTGCACTCCAGTGTCCCTCCACCCAGCTGGTATCGTTGCAGAGCTGCAAAGGCAATGGGATTACAATGCTTATTGAGATCGGTATATTATGCTTATTTCCAGGCATCTTTATTTAGTCTTTGGTTCCTCAGGAAGATTTGCACATAGCATGACTCAATCCTGTCATAATTATTTCAGACTGACAAAGATCGGCTTTGGGAAAATGGTGAACATTTTTTATTTATTTTTGCTCAATCAAGAGAAAAAAATTTCACAAAGTTCTCTTAATCTTGGGGACAATTGGTAAATCCTGTTCATGTGGATTCCCCTAAATAGACTTTGTTATAACATTGTACAGTACATTTTTTGAGCGTTTGGTCACATGTAAGAAGACAATTCATTGTTTTGTATGCAAGTAAAACTAAAAAAACTAAAACATGTATATAAAGTAATGAAATATAGACAATTTATGCAATTATAACTGAAAACTTTAATGTTTTCATACCTTTTAAACATATTTAAAGGCAAAAACATGGCACCAGTTATTCTTGGTGAATGTTTTGTCTCCAACAAAACATTCCTTTTTTGGGTATAACAAAAAAATACCAAAAGTTGTAATGTAATGATGAAAAAAAATCGGTCTTTAGACATAAATCGATTTTTAGGAATTAATATTAGAAATTTATTTAGAATCGGAAAATCTATTTTTTTTATTATTTTTTTTTCCCCAACACAGGCCTAATGTCAATAAAAACAGAGCACCCCGATGCGTTTATGCTGCTCTCTGGAAACTAAACCTTCTCTCTGGTAAACATCCAAAATCCATACAGTTGTTGACACATCTTAATCTTTTATGTATTCTGTTTATTCTGCAATACACTAATCTCTCTTCAGCGAAGGAATTATTCGTTTAAGTTGAATTCATTTTAGTTTGTCACCAAGCAAATAATAGTCATTAAAAACCAGTGCAACCATCCCAAAAAGATGTGGACATTTGTGTTAAAGCTGCTTGCGTGTGTTTTCCCAGGTGTGGCTGCTGGCCCTGCTGGAGGCGGGGAAGGTTTCTCCTCTCATAGAGAGAATCGCCGATCACAAAGACTTCAAGAAGCTGCTCAGGACCAGAAGCAACGTTCTGGTGCTCTACACAAAGACAGGTGGGAAAGTCTAGCTATATTTAGCTATCAGCATATCCTGTTTAGATATCTTGTGCATTTGCATGTCAATTTTATCTTCAAGTTTTAACCATTATACATTTTTAATCTGTACAGTTGATCCTGCCATGTTAACAATTGTGATTTAAAGTCACAGCTGAGGGAAGATGTTGCAAAGCTTCCACAGTTTAAGCTGTTGAGACAGCTCCTAGGCTTAGCAATAACCCTTTAATGGTTATTTTTAATGTAACTATGGGAACCTTGAAGGCAGAATAGGATATGTTTTGCCTGATTTGACTGGTCTATTGTGAACTGCTGATATTCAATAATGTAATACACAGAATATTAATTCAGTAATGTTTCGTTCTGCTTTAAAAACGTCATACTTCCCACAACTCAAGTTTCTGCTCTTCATCTGTTGCATGAATTGCAGTGGCCTTGTTATTATTATTTTCGATGTTGAACCTTAGTTTTTGAGTTGATAATCATTATCGTTGTCCCAATCACCTCTGAATGTCTCAAAAACAACACTGTCTGTATATCTTTTCATAACAGCTGGTGGTGATGTGCTGGACCAAACATTGTTTGTGGGAAGATCTTTCCAGAACAGCTCTGCAAGCACAAGCATTCTCATTTCCTCCTTTCTCTTTATCTGCCTTGCAAAGCAGCAGCCTACTGTAGCTGTAAACTGCATAACATGACATTCTCAGAATCTTTCTAAAACATCGTCAAAGGTCTTTTAATCAGACAATTGTGAAATCGAAATTAATTGATTTTAATGCTTAGGTATATTCAGTACTCGAGTTGTAAAAAAAAAATATCAGGGGGGGATGGTGGATTTTATCATATGGGGACAGATAATTTGTGCTGATTACAAATAATATAATATATTACAAATAATAGCAGTGACCAAAACACCTGCAGAAATACTGCAGGAATGACATAGCAGCAGTTAAATGCAGCCTTCTGTAAGCTTTAAATATCCACTGGGCTTACATCAAATACATCAAAACACAACAATAAAAAACACTTTTCTGAACTTATCAATATGACTCTGTCCTTCACAGGATAAGTAAAGAATATTTGTCTTATTTCTAGTTAAAATGTCTCGTTTTAGTAAAGAAATCTCATTACACTTAAAACAAGACTCATCACTGGAAAAAACAACAATTTTCACCTGTTTCAAGTAGATTTTCACTTGAAATAAGTAGAAAAATCTGCCAGTGGAACAAGATTTTTTTGCTTGTAATAAGAAGATAAATCTTGTCCCACTGGCAGTTTTTCTACTTATTTAAAGTGAAAATTTACTTGAAACAGGTGAAAATTGTCAAATAAGTTATTTTTCTGGTGTTATTTTTCTGGTGATGACTCTAAATGTTGAAATAGCAGTAAAACCACATTCATTGATGAAATGACATAAGGGATGGAAAGGAGGGATGGCAGTTTTACAGGGGGGATGATTTGGACCATTTTTATTTCAGGGGGGGGATGCCATCCCCCCTCATCCCCCCTCAATTCGAGTACTGGGTATATGACCCCTGATTAAAAATCCATTCCTGATGCAAAGCAGTTCTGGATTCTGTAAAAAAATGCGCTAATATCCACAGCAAGTGTTTAGTTCTGGCAGTTTCCTGGTCCTGCGTTCAGCAAAAACCAGCCAGAGTAACGTTGGACCCATAACACTTTGAACAATGATGACTGCCTCCCAGAGCTACACTGGACATCATGACAGAGGAAACTAAACAATTCAAGAATGTAATGACCCAATAAAAAGACGAGTGCCTGAGTAAGAGAATGAACAAGAGAATATCTTAGACACTATCTCAAAAACGACCCAACCTTCACACATTAGGGGTCTGTGTGTGAAGACCTGCTGGCTCTCTCTTTAAAGTGGACTGTGTGAATTGGCACCATATAAATAAGCTGATTTGCATTTAATTAACTCCAGTATTTACTCTAGTCTTCCTCATGTGTGTGATGTGTGTTGTTTTTGAGGGATGGCCATGCTGACCGAGAGTCCTTCGAGAAGTGCTGACACTGCGTTTGGTTTCCTGCCAAGGTTCTCCATCTGGCCCATCAGACAAACGTTTCTGACGGTGGCCCAGCGATGGTTTCTGCAGCACAAGTCATGCTGCTAGAGCCAGGGTCATTCAAGTAACCCTTATTTTGTGTACTTTACTCAAAGGAGTACACTTTGTTTATCATATTTAGTTAATATTATGGAGTGTGCTGTTGCATCTGGTGCACGCAGGCCTTCTCTTGCCCTGGATTCCACAGGCGTCCGGTTGCCATTCATTTTCTATGAAAGCGCTGCGAGAGGCGTCAGAGGCCACGGAGGTGTTGGAGGCATCGGAGGCGTCCAGAGCGTCGAGTTGAAGTTGAAAAATCTCAACTTTATGCAAATGAGCAGCGGCGACGTCGAGGCAGCGTCCAATCACAGACCGGGATTCCCGAAGCGAGAAGCCTCAATGCAGATTGTACTTTCATGTTCACACAAACGTACACTCATTCACATGCGTACATTAGCAGAGCTGTGCACTAACAAACCTTTTAATCAGGAATTAATATATACAGGACTGTCTCATAAAAATAGAATATTGTGATAAAGTTCTTTATTTTCTGTAATGCAATTTAAAAAAAAAAAAAAAAAAAAAAAAAGTCATACATTCTGGATTCATTACAAATCAACTGAAATATTGCAAGCCTTTTATTATTTTAATATTGCTGATTATGGCTTACAGTTTAAGATTAAGATTCCCAGAATATTCTAAATTTTTGAGATAGGATATTTGAGTTTTCTTAAGCTGTAAGCCATAATCAGCAATATTAAAATAATAAAAGGCTCGCAATATTTGAGTTGATTTGTAATGAATCCAGAATGTATGATGTTTTTGTAATTGCATTACAGAAAATCACAATATTCTAATTTTCTGAGACGGTCCTGTATTTCATCCAGCAAACTTGACATTTTTGATGATTTGACTGCAGTTTTTACCTGAACTGCTCATGTGAAACAATAACTGATGGTTGAGGAGCTGGATGGTCCCAACGCTTTTATTTGCTACATCGATCCAACGCAAAATAATTAAAAACCGTGCTTATTAATCACAAAACAAAGTTTAAACATCATGACCAAATCCGCTGGGACCCGGTGTGTCAGTGTTCACCGCAGACAGACTGCAGCTTCACCAGGACCAACGATGACGGTTGATGTTGATCCAGGACCAACCTGGTTAAGGATCAAACTCACTCTTATCTACGCGGAAATAACCCTAAAATATAAAGAAGGCTTCCCAAAGTGTGATCCATGGTGAAATAGGAAACTGAAGATGTCCAGCTTTATATAGATAAATGTAGACCAGGGGTCGGCAACCCTGAATGTTGAAAGAGCCATATTGGACCAAAAACACAAAAAACAAATATGTCTGGAGCTGCAAAAAATTAAAAGTCTTGTATAAGCCTTAGAATGAAGGCAACACATGCTGCATGTTTCTAAATTAGTTATAACTGGGGGAAGATTTTTTTTTTTTTCATTATGCACTTTGAGAAAAAAGTTGAAATGTCGAGTAAAAAAAGTTGAAATGTCGAGAAAAAGTCGAAATATCGAAAAAAAAAAAAGTTGAAATGTCGAGAGAAAAAAGGAAAGGGGAAAGGGAAAAAGGAAGAAAAAAAGAGGAAAAAGGGATAAAAAGAAGAAAAAGGAAAAAAAGGTCAAACATTTTTGAAAAAGCTCCATGGAGCCACCAGGGCGGCTCTAGAGCCGCGGATTGCCGACCCCTGATCTAGACTATATGCACTTTGTTCCCTCCAGTTCTGCAGCTTGAAGCCCCGCCATTGCAGGCGTCTGCAGACTTTACCAAGCAGCGATGCAGGAGTCCTGAGCCTCCACAGGCCATTTTTGATGCTTTCAGTGTGAATCCAGCATTAGTCTACAGCTCAGTTAGACTTTGTCCCTGACAAAGGTGATGTGTACACTTGGTTGTCATATACCGTTGTCTTGAATGGCTTCACACATGACGTCCATTACAGCTCAGAATAACGTGGCAGGTAGCCCGCAGCTGTGGAAACTCTAGTTCCCTTGAACACAACGTGCTTTCCTTCGCCATTTCTTGAAAAGTCAGTTGGATTCAGCAGGTAAAGTCTTTGTGTCTCAGTGTAATCCTCCCATCTCCTGGATAGTGACACTATTGTAAGATGAAAGCTGGTGTAACTCAAGCCCCTTCCCTGAACCCGTCCTGTGAAAGGTACTAGAGAATGCTCTTCCATCGCCCCCCTAACCCAAACTCAGTGATCTCTCTCTTTGTCATTTGCTGCTTTAGCAAGATACTGAGCTCTACTGTAACTTAATTCTTCTTCCCTGTGTTTGACATGACAGTGTCCTCTGTGTCTCACGGCTCTGAGCTATTGAACAGTTTTTGTAATGAGGCTAATCACGATTCCTCCGTCCACAGCTACGTCAGGGGACTCCTACCTGAAACTGGTGTCCGACGTTGCTCAAACAGTTAAAGGCCAAGGGACTATCGCCTGGGTCAACTGTGGGTAAGTTAGGAGGTTCATTTAACAAACATCATTTTAAAAACCTTTGTTTGTTTATAATCCCAAGACTTCCTGGCTTTTTTGACATAACAGTCTCTTTTGTAGAGGGAATTTTCCGACTGCTTTTGAAAGGAGAGAGCAATTCTCCTCCCTTGAGTGTTTTTCCTGCCATCCATCTGCACAATTTAAGACTCTCACTGGGGTGTAAATGATTGTGTTCCACTAGTTTTCAGTGTAAAGGTAAAATCTGATAGACCACTCACTTAATGCAATACTTGTCTTTTATCATCTCATAATTTCAGTTCTTTCTCCTTTCAGAATTTTCAGTAACTTTTTTTTTAACCCCTGTATGATTATATAGGTATATGCTAAACTCTTTTTTTAAATGTCTTCCAGATTATGGTTCTTTAAATTGCGCTACCTAATGATTTTCCAAATATCCAATTGTCTTTTTACTTCACTTTGCTTGTGTTCTTCCAAGCAACTGATTAATTTACATATAGTTTTATAATGCAATTCTTAAAGGAGCTTGAGGCAGGATTTATGAAAAAAATGCGTATATGTTTTAAGTTTTCTAGTAATAATGTCAGATGAAGCGTTCCAAACCCAAAAGAATGAGCCCTCTAGTGTATCTCTCCGTTGCCTTGAACAGGCTGTGTGCTGCAAAATGTGCTGCAATTCCGGGCCGGAATTTCCCGCGCTGTCCTGCAGATGTGACGTCACATGACACTGCATGCGCATTCCCCCCGTTCTCCCGTGCCGGCTTCACTGTTGGCTGCAGTACCCCCAACGGCCGTCGTGGTGAAGGGTGGCGCTAGAGAGTCTCATTTCTTAAAAGGAGCCTCATGCTCCTTTAAATAATTAGCCATTTAGTTTATTAGTCAATTCTGCTCAGTTTTTTTGAAAATATATTAATACTAGTGCCTGTGTTTGACACTTGAGAACGCAATGTTCCAGCAGGCAGTAGCCCTAGACACTCATCACAACTTCTTGAGAAATCAGCAAAGTAGGCCATCGTTATAGTTTCTAAATGACCCTCCCAAAGTCCTGACATCCACCTGAATAGAAGTATGAGGACTTTGCCTAAATGTCTGTTTAGTTCCTAGTACTAGTGGTTTTACCAAGAAGATTAGTCCAATATTCATTTTATTAGAAGCTTGGCAGTATTGGGGAAGTAACATGCTAAGGAATATTCTATCAAACGTTTTGTGTTTTTCATGGCATATTTGCGAACATCAAAAAGCAACAATTTTTATACTTTAGTCATTTTTTTCTGGGTGTGCCTTATTTACTTATCTTGCTTTTAGAAATAAAATACATTAAAAAGGTTCATAGTATACTTATTTTGATGCTCATTAGATTTTAGCAGACGCTTTTATCCAAAG
Source organism: Cololabis saira (assembly GCF_033807715.1). Taxonomy (NCBI): domain Eukaryota; kingdom Metazoa; phylum Chordata; class Actinopteri; order Beloniformes; family Belonidae; genus Cololabis; species Cololabis saira. Next base: position 7,404,319 of record NC_084592.1, on the reverse strand, counting down.
ATGACTTACAACAGGAGAACGATCAAGCCACAATAACAAAGCAGGATCATTACGGCAATGGTTGAAAGTATTGGTGTCAGCTCTGATTTACAGTAGATTTGTAGTATATATATATATATATATACCTACCTGTATAGCTCATTGTCACATATTGAATAATCTATGTGACTGTTCACATCCAAGTAATGTGGGCTGTATGTTTTGGGTCACTGTCATAAACACTGGGGAGACATTGCCTCTGTCTCGGTGTCATGAAAGGTTTAAACTAAAGTTTTCTCTGCATTTGCTCATTCAGTCATTTGAAACTAGGGCAGAACGATTAATCGCATTTGCGATAATATCGCAGTATCATTAACTCGTTGCTGCACAGAGACCCTTTATGGGACATAATTGTTATAATAAAACTCTTTGTAAGACATAGTCTTACAAAAACATGCGTAAAATACTAATTTTTTGTGGTATTGTTATCAAATTTGAACTTGCACTAGATAAGGCTTCAGGCTGTGTCTCTGTGTTTTGAAGCTAATAAGACACAGATTCTCTCATCTGCAGACATCTGATTACAAAACAAATTTCCGGCTGAAATAAAAACCTTCTATTTCAGTGTGTTCAAATTGAGATTACTGAATTATAGTAGCAGTTACAGTGATTCTGACAGTTGGAGGAAGAACTTCATAGTGTTACCTTTCAAAAGATACCAGAACCATCCATGTACTTCAAACGGTTCAACAACAGCTTTCAATTTACTTTGGGTATAACTTGGATAGGCGTTTTGGGCGACTTTTACAAGTGCGGGAACAAGTTAAAAGGTGATTTTGAAATCCCAACGTGAGCGATTGGTTGTCACGTGATGCAAGAGTGAGTGGAGCATCAACTCTTATCTGTAGCACGATGGCCTCTGCCCAGACCAGAGCCGGATTAACGCAAAGGCAGACTAGGCACGTGCCTAGGGCCGGACAGGGGGGGGGGCCCAGACAGAGGGACAAAAAAAAAAAAAAAAAAAAATTTTTTTTTTTTTTTTTTTTTTTTTTGTCTGCACACATATTAATGGTTGATAACATGCCGGTAAAAACCTAAGGCATATATATATATATATATGTGCATTATTACTATATTTAGTATACATACATATATATATATATATATATACGCATACATACGCACAGGGCCGCCGCAAGGGATGTGCGAACCGTGCGACCCTACGGGGCCTGGCGCCCCAAGGGGCCTGGCGCTATGGGCCGTTTTTTTTTTCCCCCAATTTTTATTTTTTTTTTTCCTTATAAATATCAACAGTCACGTTCCATTACAGACCTAAATGTGTACTAGTCTGTGCATATCAATAAATATATGTGAAATGATGCGCGTGTGTGTTGTTCAATACAACTGATCAGACCAAGCGCAGACACAAGCTGCTCTGATCCAGACGGGTGGAGTTGGAACAAACTGTCACACAATGTCGAGAGAACGAGACAGATTCAGGAAATTTCCATCAGGGGATGAAAAAAGAAAAAAACAAAAGAAAATGGAAGAGTTTAATGCCTCTCTGAAAGGCACATTTGATAAATTTGTTACAAAAATCACCGATCCGACCGGGTCTCAAGCAGCCATGGGGCCCCGCGTCGAGGCAAGCCCAGATGATGATGAGGCAGGGGAAGGTATCCAGTATTTTGCTAATTGGAGAGTTAAAATTGCGCATATAGACACCCGATCCGACCCGAAAAACCCAAAAATTTCGCGCGCGCTCCCCTGGCTATTTCACACAGGGCCTCGCAAATCTCTCAAACGGCTCTGCATACGCATACACATACATACATATACACATACAGACATACATACTACAGCACACTTTGTCTTACTGCAAATTGTATTGGTCTTTGTAGATTTGACTTCTTATTTAACTATTCAATTTAATCAACACATTTAATTAAGATTTTCTGCAAAATGCTCACAATCGATAAGATAAGGATAATTTAATAGCATTTAATAGAGCATTGTAATAACGTATAAATAATAAAAATCTAAAAATAGTCTGATAGACTGTTTAATATACAACACATGACTTATTTTGGAATACAAAGAACCAACTTGACTATGACTTTGCTATGTAAAATGTGAATTAAGTTTTATTAGTAACTTTGGTAAGTTTAAGATTTCATAAATAACATCGATGGAGGGGGGCCCAAAAATCACAGGCTGCCTAGTGTAGTCCATTTATTTAATCCGGCTCTGGCCCAGACCAGTCTGAGGCTGAATCAGCTGAAACTCAATCTAGAAGAGGAGCAACACACCCCTACTGAAGGAAGATTTTATTTATTTATTTAGCCTTTATTTAACCAGGTTAGTCCCATTGAGATCGGCGTCTCTTTTACAAAGGAGACCTGGCCAAGATAGCAGCAACATAGTTACAGAATTAAAAAATAAAAAACAAACAAATAATTTAATTACATAAAGACACAATTAATTAAAACCCTTGCATACAGCCAGTCTGAACTCCACTGTTTTCATCAGAGCTTTAAATTCAGTCACAGGTATGAGGTTTTGTAAATGCAGTTGGGATTGAAGTTTATTCCAAGCATCTGATGCCGAAAACCTACAAGCTTTCTTCCCAAATTCCTTTCTTATTTTTGGAACAACCAAATGCAAAATGTCCATTGAGCAGAGATTGTAACTCCCTTGTTTCCATGTTAAAAGAGAAGATAAATAAGAAGGAATTTTACCCAGAATGGCTTTATAAATGAACATATACCAATGACTGAGGCGACGAGCAGCTAACGATGACCAGTTTACTTTAGTGTAGGGAAGACAGTGATGGTGAGAGAACCACCGTTTGTTATAAATCTCAGTGCGGCATGATGCACACTATCCAACATGATACACACTATCCAACATGATACACACTATCCAACATGCGAAGACAATCAACAGATGCATTCATATACAGCATCTCCATAATCAATTACTGGTAAAAAGATTACTTTCACTAGTTTCATATTGAATGTGCTCCTTAAAAGACAAGTGGTCATCAATTAAAAATCCTAAATATTTAAAAGCAGATACCAACTCTATTTGTTGACCATTTTTCATTAATATTTTATCAGTCAATGTTGATCTCGCCGTTTTTGAAGTGGTGAAGAACTTAAGTTTAGTTTTCTCTGCATTTAAAACAAGTTGCAGGTGACAAAGCTGTGCTTGTACCCTGTCAAAAGCATATTGTAGATATTTAAAAGCCTTTGCAGGAGTGGGTGCAGAGCAGTATATGACAGTGTCATCAGCATAGAAATGAAAAGTTGAATTTACAATGTTCTGTCCAAGATTATTCATATATATAGTAAACAATAAAGGGCCAAGAACGGAACCTTGTGGAACCCCCTTGTGTATTTGCAATAAATCAGAGGTAGAACCCTCAACCCTGAGTTCTGCCACGCTGATGTTGCCACGCAACATCCGGTGTTCAGAGCAAGCTGAGCTTATGTTGCTACTTGACGGAGTAAAACTACAAGCTTGTTCCAGCAGGTTTTAACAAACAAACCATAGCCATGGACGATAGTTGTATGGCTAAAGTTCCGAGTGCTATTGCACCATACAAGCCAAAGACAGGGATCATTACCCAAAATTTTGCAGAATATTGTTGCCTCCATACAAACGTAGTTTCAACGTTTTTTATGCTAAACGTATATAATAATGTGTTGGTATCAAAATGATCCATTAGGTTTTATTGAAAAAGAAAAACAATTACATATTATGTTGCAATACTGAGGGGGAAAAAAATTGCAAATAGGTTATTTTCCAAAATGGTACAGCCCTAGTTGGAACCCAACCAATGAGGGAGAAACTGAGTAATCACCCTTCAGAAAAACTAGACACAAGAAGAAAAACAGATGTTGAATGGAATTTAATCAATTTCTGATTCTTGCAGCCCAGGCCCATGTTTTTGTAATCACTACACCTTTTTTGATGGGCTCACTACGGAAATGCTAAATGATAGATATTCCTGATGAACAGTTTTCTCCTAGCACGACTTGTTCTGTTCCTTCCGAATCTGGCTTTAACTTGTTGTTTCTTTTTGTTCTTTTTAAGCCAAGTTTCACAGATTTCTTTTTTTGTCTCACCATACCTGTCAAGGCATCGAGTGCACAAACCGTTTTCTGCACCAGAGAATGTATCATAAAACAGGAAACGACTCCCCTTATTCCCCTTTGACATCTAGTGCTCGTTCCAGCTTCCACAATCTCTCAAGCTTATCCAGGATGGAAGGCTAGGTGTACAAAGGAGAAAAAGGAAAAATACAAACCAGTTTAGAGGGATTGTCAAAGGTGTTGGGCTCCATGTTTTGGTACGAAGGTGCGTATCTCGTACTGTTTGACACGGATAGGGATGGGAATCGAGAACTGGTTCTTGTTCAGAACCGGTTCTCAGTGTTTTTCTAATCCTTGGAATTGTTTGACTATTTTTCAAACGATTCCCTTTTCGATTCCAGTGAGCATGAATTACGTCATCACGCATGTTGCGTAAGCCAGTAGACGATAGTAGACTTGGCGCCCAAGCGATACGGACGTACGAAAGTATGGTTATATTTCAGTAAAAAAGACGACAACAGGCTAACTTGCAAAACTTGCTAAGTGAATATTTAGTCAAAGGGAGGAAATGCTACCAACCTGTAAAAATATTTGCACCCACAGCAGCAATAATGATCAAGGAATGTTGCGTTTTCCAACAGCATCAGCAACGTTAGCATTTCCTTGGCTAATAATACTGCAGGTAACTAATTAACTAGTGAACACTCCCTATCATCATATTAGCGTCATTTGCCTCATTGTAGTCCTTTTTTTCCCAATGGGAAGCGATAAGAGAATTTTTAAAGAACCGAATCGGTAAGCAGAATCGAAAATGGAATTGGAACCGTAAAAATCGTATCAATTCCCATCTCTACCCACTGACTTTCTGTGGGAAGACGGTGGGATCATCTTCCCCTTTCTAAACCAACAACTCCACAACTGTAGAGTGTGCTAATGCTAAACAGAGATTTATTCTGGGCCAGATTCCCACAAGGGGAGCTACAGTGAACCGGGCTTATCACTGCTGGACTCATGGATCCAGTGCCGGGCTCTGTAGCTATGCATTATGCCTTTTGGCATTTTTTCTCTCCAATCTCAAATGGACGGGTTCCAAACCAAAGCTCCAGCTGAGAGCTCACGGTGAACAGAGGGAGAAGGAGAGTAAAGTGCATATCACAGCGTGAGAACGGTCAGCTCTGCCAAGAAAGAGAGCCACCGAGGCCAGAATGACACACTTTGAACAGATGAGAGCAACCTGAGTGTTGGCCAACTGGGATCCACCAGTGGGATGAATGATCTCATACAGGAAGAGAGAACAAAACTGGACTATCCCCCTTTTCTACTCCACTGGAAATGTAGAAGGGACAGAACAGACATACAATCTGGTCATAGATATGCAGTCTGGTCCACTGGCACATAGTGAAACTATCACTAGGATCTTGACTTTTAGAGCAAATAGCATAATTAAATGCTCTACAGCAAGCAGGGCTTCATCCTAAGCATAATGCACAGTTAATCCTACAATAGTGTCTTCTTTGTCTTAAACCTACGGAAGAGTATTAGGGCCAGACAGGAGAAAAATAAAATTAATATTTTAGAGGAGGAAGATTTTTCTTTTCATTATGCACTTCGAGAAAAAAGTCAAAATGTCGAGAAAAAAGTCGAAATGTTGAGAATAATGTTGAAGTACAATTTCAAGAATAAAGTCAAAATTTCGTGAATAAAGTTGAAATGTTGAGAAAAATTGTGAAATCTCGACTTTATTCACGAAATTTCGACTTTATTTTTGAAATTGTACTTGTAACATTAATCTCGACATTTCGACTTTTTTCTCAACAATTCGACTTTTTTCTCGAAGTGCACAATAAAAAAAAAAAGCTTCCCCTCTCAAATATCTTTTCTCCTGCATGGCCCTGATACTCTTCCGTACAAACCAGATTTAATATCTTTTTTTTTTTTTTCAAATAATTTTCAAGTAATTGTTAAGATGTTTTCACTCGATTGCCTTGTTGTATCAAATATTCTGAGTGTAACATGGTTGAGACGCAAAGACAGAAACTATTTTTTCACTGTTTTACAGATGTAGTTTAGATTGTATTTTTATAGATGGCCTTGATAGGACGGTCACTCTTAAAGTATTCCATGATTTAATTCTGTTTCTTGGGGATCAACAGGTTTATATAAAATGTGACTCTTCATGTTTCATCATTCATTGTAAGCAAGAGGGCTAATTTCAGTATCAATTTAAATTTGTGAAAATTAATTCTGGAAGTAAAAAGGTCAACATATTAGGATATAGTTGCTCTTGGATGACTAAAGTCTCCTTGGTGCAGGATATTCAATACAGATATCACTGAATAACCATTTAAGTGTGAGAGATAGCACTTTTTTTTTCTTTCTGCAGAAGAAAATGAGCACTCATTTTTGGTAAATAAGGTTTCCACTTATCGTATATGATAAATGCAAGCACTATTGTAGTGAATAAATAAATATTTTATAAGACTATAAGGTAAAAATGTATAGGTCAAGCGCGCACATGTGCATTACCTTTTTATGTAATATTTGGGTGGCCTTCTGTCTGATTTTCTAGCAGCTAATCCATTGAAAGATCGATGCTGAATTTATTACACTTTTTTAGCAACAGCCCCTTCCGGGTACAGTAATATAACTTTTAGAAATAATTATTGCCAGGAGTTTTGCCCAATGAAAACAAAACTAATATGTATAAAACTGTAAATGACTGCAGTCCTGTTTAGCTAAGAACGCAGCATTTACTAGCTCACTTTGGCATAAGGCAAAGAAGACATTATTTACATTGTTGAAGTGTTATTTTGGTTTTTAAAGAACAAGAGCAACATCAGGATGAAGTTAATATTATGCCTTATGGACGATGCATGTCTGTGTGCAGCAGAGAACTCTTGCACAGTGCGCTCCACAACACCAGTGATGCTGGTGTTACTACAGCTCCAAAATAACAGTGCTTATCTTGCAACAAGGCTAAAGCTGCTATTGTTTTCCTAATGTCCTTTAATCAAATACCTGGAGCTTGTTGGCCTATATCGTAGAGCCATAAACACTTGTTTTAACAATGTATTGACATAAACATAAATACAGCATTGTGATGAAGATCTTGCATCTCTAATTAGCCTGCGTAGTTTAAATTACAAATTATTAAGCAGACTCTGCTGTGAGGTTACTGTAGATCCAGTACGTATAAATGCACTCGGAGGAGAAATTGCAAAGGTATGTTCATATTTAGACATGTAAAGAGTTGGAAGAAGGGCCCTGATCTTGAATCTGGTGACTTCCCGTCATCTCCAGATAGGCTGCTCCTGTTGGGCCCTGACTGCTGCCATCTGCCATCAGACGTCGGCTACTGTGACATCCTGCACGCTTCTTTGACGGGGACGCTGTCTCAGAACATGTGTAGGGCTGAGTAAAGAGCCTCAGATGAGCAACACCGGACTAACATGGATTTATGACAAATATGAAGAAGCTGCGTACGTGTGTTGGGAAGGGTAAAAAAAAACAAAAAACGACTAGCATAGATTTGATTTATACAGAAGGGTATTAGGGCCAGGCAGGAGAAAAATAAAAATAATATTTTAGAAGAGGAAGATTTTTTTTCATTATGCACTTCGAGAAAAAAGTCGAAATGTCGAGAAAAAAGTCAATTGGCTTTACGATATTGATTTGAAACACATATCACACATATGCAGTTGCATGACTTCAGAAACGTACCCTTAACGTTCCACTCCAAGGATGTAAGTTAGTTAGTTAGTTAGTTAGTTAGTTACGGCTGCTGCTGCAGAGCTGTCAGTCGCTCTAACTGGATTTGATGGGCCAGAGGAGACATTTCACCAAATTGTATTTCAACTTTATTCTCGAAATTTCGACTTTATTGACGAAATTTTGACTTTTTTCTCGAAATTGTATTTCAACATTATTCTGGACATTTCAACTTTTTTCTCAAAGTGCACAATAAAAAAAAATCTTCCCCTCTCAAATATTTTTTCTCCTGCATGGCCCTAATACTCTTTCGTAGATTTATTATAAGTATAGTATTTTGATTTCTAAAACGTCAACGTTAGTCTCATTGCCATACTGGTTTTTATTTTATTTTTTGTTTTAGCTTGCTGTAAGTCTGGCCACTGCATTTAAAGACATTGCTCTTAATTTTGGCTGCGTCTGACGTTTTCTCCAGGGAAGTCTTTTACTTATCTTTCTCTAAATAATACATACCGGTATTTTCCATGGTCTGCTGCAGAGACATGAGAGCACTTCATGCAGTGACACAACGCAGCAAGTGGAAAGCGTGTAGGTGGCAAGAGGCGTGCGCGTGCGCGTGCGCGTGCGCGTGTGTGTGTGTGATCACACTTTTGCAACACATAGCTGCATAAAAAGCTGCACTTGCAGTTAAACTGATGTGTGTGAAGTGATTGTAGTTATTTCCTAACACAGCATCCTTTTTATGGAATAAAGTTGTTTATAAAAGGATAAGAGGTAAATGTTAAAGCATAATCATAACAAAAGCAATGTTTTCATAGATGATCGCAACAGTTTGATAAATGCGAAGCGATGTTGCTGAAGAAAAGAGAGGTGAATGAGGTGGTTTCTACATTTGGAAAGATTTAAAAAGAAAAAAGGTTTGAATGAGCTCTTTTGTAAGCTTATCGAAATAATTTTTGTGGTGAAATCCTAGCGTTTATTCGTTTTTATAGAACTGATGACTACAAAGTCAATTCTGCTGAAATATATCTCTTTAGGCTATGGTTTTCAATTTTGATTTAATTATTTTAATTAAACATGTCACTCTTCCCTACATCTTTTTCTGTTATTACAAGCAAAATAATTTGGTCTATTTAGACAATTGAGTCTGTACGTGCAGTTTTCATTTTAATTCAAAAAAATTATTGTATCTGATTTTAAAAATGGATGAGTAAAAGAAAATGTTCTGCTTTGCTGTGTCTCTCAGGGATTCGGAGGGCCGTAAGCTTTGCAAGAAAGTGAAGGTGGACCCGAGCTCCAAACACGGGGGAGCAGAACTGCTGCATTACAAGTGAGTTCCCACACGTTCAGCTGTCACATCCACTTTTTTGTGGAAAGTAAAGCCATTTTTTGCCGCTTAAGAAATTCATCATTCACCACTTCCACCTGGTTTTGTGTCTTTTGTGCTGCAGAGATGGGACATTCCACACCGAGTACAGCAGACCCGCCACCCTAAAGGTGAGAGTTGTATTCATGCATTCACTGCATGCATTGTGCAGGTTTTTCCAATCTGCTATATAATAATGACTCGCAGAATAATTATTTTCCACCATTATTCATTCATATACAGAAAAATGACTTTCAGCTCTTTGTTCATCCGCCCGCTTTGCGGCTTTGTTTTGGTTAAACTGTCACTGCTCATTTCTGCCACATCAGATAGTCGGATTTGAAGAAAAACCTCCGAAATTTGAGTATTTCTGACTATTTTTGGGTTCCCTGGATTAATATTTAGCTCTTTGAGAGAAAGGTTTCCCACAATATGGGTTCAGTTGTAGAGGTAGAAAAAAAAAAGATGTAAAAGTTGAATAACTGGATTTACCAGTTTGCCAACACTCTGCTGAATCGGCTTCAAACGTTTTAGGCAAGGCAAGTTTATTTGTATAGCACAATTCAACACAAGGTAATTCAAAGTGCTTTACATCAACATTAAAAGCGGCAAGACATGATTAAACAGTAAATAACAAATAAAATTAAATAAAATGATAAGAAAAGAGGTAAAATAATAAAAAGCACAAGTTGTTAAAAGTAAGGACAGTAGAGTACAGCAGGTTCATCTCATTCTTACAATGGCAAGAATTAAGTTTCTATACGGTCAAAACGTTCAAATACAGTATTACTAAAGTAATCTGTAACAATTCGTACGGTGAATTAAACCATTTTGACAATTCTATGCCACAATGCCTGTTTCCAGGTCTTATTTCACACAACTGAGGAGAATTACGTTTCTATACGGTCAAAACGTACAAAGACCGGGTTTTATTTAGTACATCCTTATAGGGATGCTTTGTAAGGATACTGTTTACAGACCATACCTTTTATGTATCCCCATAAAAGAAATATGTGAAGATACGACTTGTTCTCAGCTGATTTGTGACCCCCGGAACCATTTGTGACAAGTTTGTTGTCGTAGACATATTTTTCTGTCTTATCTAAGAAAGGACGCGTTGAGTTGAGTCAGCTGAGAGTGAGACGGATGGTGAAGTAGAGAAGGCCTCAGGAACGGACCGTACTGTGATTTACAAACTGACAGGGACAGGGATACACGGGTTACAGTCCAGTCCAACACTCGTTTGAGCTTTAAAAGGTCAAACTGACCTACAGTATTTACTGAACTCCTGGACAACTTATCTTTACTTAAAAACAAATAAATAAATCTATTAACAGTGTCACAAATCAGAATCAGCTTTATTGGCCAGGTTCGAACATTGTCCAACAAGGAATTTGACTCCAGGTAATTTCGCTCTTTGGTAGTAAAATAAACAATAAATCAAATGTGGTATTTCTATGATACAGAATCAACATTTAAGGTGCAGCAGTTTGAGGTAGAGAAAGAAGAGAAAAGAAAAGGGACATTTCTGAATAAAATAAAAATAACCTATTTACAAGTCATGGCATGACTTGCAGATCACTAAAGCACTTATGAATAAAATATCATTTAAAACTTCAGCCTTTAATAAAATATAGTTTGGGAAAATAAAACAATTGTTTGAACTATTTTATCTTTATTTTATGGTCAAGATTCTATCCTTTTGTTTGTGATAGATAGATAGATAGATAGATAGATAGATAGATAGATAGATAGATAGATAGATAGATAGATAGATAGATAGATAGATAGATAGATAGATAGATAGATAGTTTATTGTCATTATAGCTTATGCACATACATAACAACAAAATTAAAAGTGCTCTCCAGTCAGCGCATCATATATAAAAAAATAAAATAACTGAAAATCGTTTGTCATTTGCAAATTATTTTCATTGTCATTTGCATTTCTTTTTTTCTGATGTATAAACACCAAAAAGTGTCTATTAAAGATATTACAAAGGCCTCCCAATAATAACTTTAAGATGATTAAAGTTTCCACCTGTGTCCATGCATCATTGTTATTCCCCAGCAGAATAAAGTATCACCTGCTGTCGTCGCCACAGACGTACAGCTCTTTACATTTCCAGGACGCATTACTACGCCCATCACACGACACTCAGAGTTACTGAAACGTCTCTTGCCTCCATGTGGCACTTGATAGAAGTTCATGGCAAAACACACATAAATCATTGCCAGCCGGCCTGTTGTCCACAGGGGTAATTCTGTTACCTTTGTTTAGGCACGCTCGTCCCAGATTCATCATTCTGACTTGTCCCTTCTTTGTTTTCCCTCCTTCAGTCTATGGTTGCATTTTTAAAAGACCCGTCGGGCCCTCCTCTGTGGGAGGAGAACCCCGAGGCCAAGGACGTTATCCACGTGGAAACAGAACGTGTAAGTACCGACTCAGGCAAAGTAAAGTTTTGATTCAATCATGAGGAATCCTCTTTGGCGCTGGACAGAAATGGAGATCATCAGAGTTGATACGCAGTCAGTGTGATGACTAGTGGTTGGTGCCGGGCAGAGTCTCGCTTCTGCCACACTGACTACGTTTACATGCAGTCAAAATTGGGGTTAAGGTCAATATTCCGGTTACTGAAACATTGGGAATAATCTGTTTCCATGCGTGAGCAAACAGGGTTATTCCTGTTTACATGGTGATTAATCATTTGGGATATCTGGATCAAACCAGCGACGCACGGAGAACATCATGACGCAATTCCCGTCATTTCCACTTCTTCTTCCTGTATCCAAATCCAGAACAACAACAATAACAGCAGCACGGTGGATAATCGGACCCGCTGGTACCGTTTTGTTTCTCGGCCTGTAGTTCTCCTTTTTCAGCGTCTTCCAGCGGAGCTTGATCTGGTCTGGTGTTCCTACAAATGCTGCTTCACGCAACTTTTCGCTCACCTTTTTTGTAACTTTCTCTATCCCGGTACTTTCTACCGTCTACAAATGCAGAAATGTTCATATCCTTCATTACATTTATGAAGTGATTAGTCTCCTCCTGGTCTTGTGTTTCTCCGTGTTTATAAGAACTTCCTGGACTCAAAAGACCAGGATTCCTTGTGAAAAGAACGTGCAGAAAACAAATTCCTGTTCCGTTTGATGGGGATATTCCGTTTGGCGTTTACATGACCCAATATTCAGTCAGAAAAGGAGTAACCCAGGGGTCATATTCGGGTTTTTAAAAACCGGAATATGAGCAAATTCCAGTTATTCAAAGGGTTAATGGTGTTTACATGGCCGTGAGCAACCGGGTTATTGCTAATATTCCGGTTAGAAAAGGGTTATTGATACATGGAAACGTAGTCACTGTCTGAGTTGGATTAGTTGGTGAAGCTGGCAGAGCATTGTCCACCTCTGTAAAACAAAGCTGAATCCATAAGAGCAACATGTGGGGGTTTATCATCAGGGAGCTTCTCTATGTGATGTAGCAGCTCGGCCCCGTCTTCTCCTCAGCTCTCATCCAGCCAGCTCAACACCTCCACCCACAGCCTGACAGCTGAGCACTCACTAATACAGTAACACCTTCTACAAAGCCTTTAATTTAATCGTGGGCTAACCTGATCTCAGGTTGTTGAAGGTGTCAACAATGGATTGTGCTGAATGTGTAATTTTGGAAGTAGTGGAGCCTGTGAAGGTGGAGATGAAGAGCAGAGGCTGCTGGACGGGCTGCTATCCCTCTGTCTCTCTGTCTGTGTCTCTTTGTCTGTGTCTGTCTCTTTCTCTCTCTTTTTTGTCTCTGTCTTTCTCAATTCAATTCAAATTGGTTTTATTGGCATGAATGGTAACCATTGTTGCCAAAAGCATACATACAATTACAATACAATTAATACATGAAATATTAATACAATTACAATAAATATTTAACATTAAATAACTAACACATGCATACTATATATATATATATATATATATATATATATATATATATATATATATATCTTTTTGTCTCTGTCTCTTTCCCTCTCTCTGTCTCTCTTTCTGACTGTCTGTGTGTCTGTCTTGCTCTCTCACTCTCTCTCTGTCTCTCTCAACCTCTGGTAGAAGAAAGTCTTTTTCCTGAACACATAGCTGAAAACACAAACAATGCACCTTGCAGTTTGAGACATCTCTCTGCTTAACATAGAGGATAAACTACTGTACGTGATCCTTTACATCTTTTCTTAATGGTGTTTAGTTATTTGATGTCTTATACATATAAGATATAAAGCTTCTTCCTCATCCTCTTGAATGTCTCTCACTCCTGCAGGACTTCAGAAAGCTGCTGAAGAAGGAGGAGAGGCCGGTCCTCATGATGTTCTACGCCCCCTGTGAGTCTCCTCCTTACTGTCTCTATAACAGCTGGAATAAACTACAGCTACCAGCAAGTTAGGCAACAAGCCTCTAAGACAGTTTTCTCGTCATTGTATGAAGCTCTTTTGATTTATTTACTTTTTTTTCTTTTTTTGTGAATAAAGAAAACATCTGCTGCAATTAATGGTCATTTTGAAAGATGGCTTGAGCCTTTTGTGGTGAGATAACTAACCACAGAACTGGGGAAAATGTCATTTGGTCATTTTTCCAAACACTATTCGTATGAAGTTACTTTATATAGTATCCCTTTTGAAGAGCAGGAATATAATAGCTGGACTAAATCAATAATCTCAAGCATGTTTTGTAGTTCTGTACAGTCAAAACTGCACTGAGATACAGATCCAAAAACATTAAAGTATTATGTGTACAGTAATTAACATCATGATGGTTATACAAGAGTGTTTTCTATGTTAATAAATTAAGTTTAGAGTTCTTTTTGATAATTGGTATGTTTTATAGAACATAGTAAAGGCTCAAAGTAGTGTCTTTATATCCGATGTAGATGCTCAGTTTCTGAAAATGGAAAAAGAAGCTGCAGACTTTCACAGTTAATTATTAGCCTGAAATGTTAAAAATGAAACTTAAATATATAAATGATACAATTACAGATTATTTCACTGACTTAAAGTTTAGTTAGACAGCAATCATTATACTGTCACCTGTTGTTGCTGACTAGTAAATACTGGTGATGTTGCTATTAATGCCAAGGATTTTCTGTAAATGTCTTTCACACCAGATTTACATTTACAACATGAGCATGTATCCATCTGTCTCTCTATCCTGGTAGTTGACTGGAAATCTGAATCGAGCAGTGGTTGTAAATCCCTACGACGGACTTAACTTGGGCGTTTTTGTTGTTTGTTGCAGGGTGTGGGGTTTGCAAGAGAATGCAGCCCATTTTTCAGCAAGCAGCCACAGAAACAAAAGGAAAATACGTAAGTCTTCTTGCATTACAAGTCTGTAATATGGAAGAACTTTGTTTCTATCGTTTGCAGATGAAATGAGTTGTGACAGTAATATGCGTCTTGATGGTTAGTTGAGAGGAAAAAAAAGACTTTTTGAGACGTTGCTCCACAATCCAGCCACTCGGGGGAATTGCACGGCGTGTTTTAGATATTTCTGTGCTCCAACACACCTGTTTCACATCAGCAGGTCATTAACAGATCTTTGTTGGTGAAGCGATGGAGAGCCGTTGCTGTGTGGAATCAGGGAGACGGGCAGTCGCCCCCAAAGACCTGGGTTGTGGAAACACTGGCTTTCATGCCGTTCCTGAGCTCGGGGCCTCTCTGCTCTATCTCATTTGGATTTGACTTTTGCTTTCCCACACCTCAACATTGCGATTTCCATAATCCATATAGAAGTTCATCCGTGTTGCCGAAATGTTTTTACTAGGGCTGTCAAACGATACTTTTTTTTAATCGCAGGTTGTCCATAGTTAACTCACGATTAATCGCATATTTATTCACACATTTTTTGCTGTTCTAAATTACCTTAAAGTACTTTTTTAATGTTTTTAATACTGTTAACATGAGAAAGGGCAAATATGCTGCTTTATGCCAATGTTTAATCAACATTCCACAAAAAAAAGCTTTTGACCTGAATGTAACATTCCTTCATAAATACAAACACAATGTAGTCCCAACTTTACACTTGTAAAGACTAACTTAAGATTCCTTGTTTTTTTTAAGCAGCTCAATGTAAAACAATGAACCATATGCATCACAAACATTGTACTAGAAGTGCATTGGTCAGTTACATTTTCCATTCCTGCAATCCTGCGTTGTCTGATTTTGACGGGGGGGGTTTGCTCTCTGCATCGGTCGTGTGTTTGGCTGCAAGTGTATTTGAGACTCGATGTACTTCGA
Source organism: Cololabis saira (assembly GCF_033807715.1). Taxonomy (NCBI): domain Eukaryota; kingdom Metazoa; phylum Chordata; class Actinopteri; order Beloniformes; family Belonidae; genus Cololabis; species Cololabis saira. The sequence goes on along the minus strand of NC_084592.1, from coordinate 7,388,903 downwards.
TGGTAATTCATTTCAAATCGACAGGACATGCAATTAACTCCAGCGAACCGTCTACATCTTTTTGAAAATGAATTTGCTGTGCAAAACTCCCTTTCCATTCTCCATCTTTCCTCGCTTTTCAAAAAGGTTCACGCAGTATTCACCATACTTTTCCTCGATTTACGGGTGCCGTCGACCACCAGAAATTATATAATGCACGTTTTTGGGTTTTTTTTTTATCCTTTTATCGTGCGTTAAGAGGACGTTAAGTTAACTTTGACAGCCCTAAACTTTTTTTTACCTAAACTTCCTGAGCTGCTTATTTTTCAAATTGTCCTCCTCATGGTGGTGAAGTTGGATTAAGTTGTATGAGATCAACTCACGAGACAAATGTTTTACTGTAGGAACAATTCTTCTCAAGGGTAGGGAGAGAATACGAGGATGATGGTAGAGAAATGAACAAGAAGATAATTAACACACTTGAGCAAACACACCAACAAACCAACCTGTCCTGTTCAAGAATACTTGGACACGTGGAGTGATGAAGCCGAGGATTGAAGCTGGTCATTTAACTACCAACCTGTTGATGGAAAGATGAGATTTCTTCCTCCCCAACCACAGCTCCTAAAGTTCTCCCTTCCTGTTATTTAAACTTATGTTGTTTAACAGTGTAAATTCCTTTTATATGTTAGTTGTTTTTTTTTTTAGGCGGTAGCCCTTTATGATGACTAACCTTCTTTGTTGACTAATGTCCTTTCTAATTCTTTCTGCTATCACATATTTCCCTTTTTTATCAATCTATCTATGCATCTCATCCTTTTTGTTCAGGTATTGGCAGGAATGAACGTGCACCCGGCTGAGTTTGACGGCCTGAAGCAGGAGTACACCGTCAAAGGCTACCCGACCTTCTGCTACTTTGAGTGAGTTGATTCATGTCGTCAGTCTCTCTCTGCTCATCCCTCACTTCAAGACTCAGAACATCAGAGGAGCCAGTTCAAATGGAAAACGCCGTCGAGGCCTCTCCCACGCCGATGGACACCATGGCAGCAGAGCTGCACCTTGCAAAGGTTTAATGCCGTTCCTGCCAGACGCAGTGCATTGCAAAAACTCTAAATCTTAACAAGAATATTTGTCTTATTTCTAGTTAAAATGTCTCATTTTTAGTCAAACAAATCTCATTACACTTAAAACAAGTGTCATTACCAGAAAAATAACTTATTATTTGACAATTTTCACCTGTTTCAAGTAGATTTTCACTTAAAATAAGTAAATAAATTCTGCCAGTGGAACAATATTTTTTTGCTTGTAATGAGAAGATAAATCTTGTTCCACTGGCAGATTTTTTTCTACTTATTTCAAGTGAAAATTTCATTTAAACAGGTAAAAATTGTCAAATAAGTTATTTTTCTGGTAATTACTCTTGTTTTAAGTGTAATGAGATTTTTTTGACTATAAATGAGACATTTTAACTAGAAATAAGACAAATATTCTTGGAAAGATTTTGAGTTTTTGCAGTGTGAAAGAAACTTTTCGGATTCTGTTTCAGAATCACAGAAAGAAGTTAGACCCATTTAACTGGGCTGCATCGGTTAGAGAAGAAAATATATAGGGGTTTGCAAAGGTTTGGGTACCTTAAACCTGGTTTCTGTTACAGCAAATAGTCAAGTACGGTATGTAACACAACCATTGTCCTTATTGTTCTAAGAACAATGAAAAAGAGCATAACCTGCTGAATGGCCTTAAGAAATGATGAATACAGAAATTCAAGGATGCTTAGCTGCTACAAGAAGCACTTGCACGCTGTGACAGGGACATTACTGAGCACCAAGCAAGCAACATGCCCTTACTTGCTTTTTACTTTCTTTAAAGTTAAGAAAGGATTGATTTAGGAAATGTTTTATGTGCTTAGCTACTCGTGTTTTAAAAAGGAAAAAAAATCTTGGGGGAAACTAAACTTTAGGATACGTTTTCAGTTTATCGTAATATCTTTAATCATTTTGCGTATCTTTGAACGGATCAAAGCTTTTGGTTCATTAAAAATAGATAAATGAATAGGTCGTCCTGTGGTCCCCGCTAGAAATGTAAGCTTATTTGTGTTTGGCTTTGCCAGATGAGGAGCCAGTTTGTTTTCTGAGTTAAAAAGTTTCACATCTAAACCACATGTGCCATCTTATCACAGCCTCAGTTTTCTTTGTAAAACTTACTTTAAGACTCGAAACGAGCCAACGTTTATGAGCGTGTCATGTTCCAAACAGGCGTGTGATATAAACTTGCACTTTTTGGGTGGATTTCTTTTTGAATGTTTGAGATACATTTATATATGCCGCACATTAAAAATGTCTTAATCAGAGGTGTCTTCAGTATTCACATTGATTACTCAGGTAGAAGTGTATATATACTAGAGTTTAAAAATACTCCTGTAGAAGTTGAAGTATCAACTCAAGTTTTTCACTCAAGTAAAAGTATAAAAGTACTGGTTTCAAAACTACTTAAAGTATGAAAGTAAAAGTAAAAGTAATGGGGGAAAAAGCCATTAAGAACAAAAGCCATTGAAAATGAATGTATCTTAGTATAATGCAAATATATTAAAGATCCATATATGTGTACTATTGAGCATTAACATGTGTTTCAGAGAGCAGGAGATATGATGACTAGTTGCCTATAAGTATTGTAATGGTGCAAAAAGTCAAACTTCAGAGGCATGTTATCATTTATCCTAACCTTTATTGGAATGTACATCCAAGTTTAGTTGCAGGAATCTGAGGGAACGGATGTAAGAACAAAACTGGACAAGAACATCTGAAACAACCACAACCAAATTCACTCTATCCGGATGGAGCAATTTAACTGGATAGTTTTTTTTTAAAACCCGAAATGAAATAAGAGTAACGAGGCTGTTTTTAAAAAGTAAAGAGTAAAAAGTACAGATAATTGTGTGAAAATGTAAGGAGTAAAAGTAAAAAGTCATCTGAAAAATAATTACTCCAGTGAAGTATAGATAACCAAAATTTAAGGTAACAAAGTATTTGTACTTCGTTACTTGACACCTCTGGTCTTAATGGATTTCAGGCAAACTCTCTGAATATGCATCAAGCCTGGCAAACAGTCACATCTTGCAGCCACACACACATCAGTCGTGAGAGGTGATGGATGGGTTTGCAGCCTCTCGGAGCGGCCTCTGTGTTTCCGCCGGTGTCCTGCAGCTCTTCTCTGATCTCTAGTCGTGTTTCTTGTTGTTGTTCTTACAGGATATCTCTGTCACATACTTCATTCAGTGACAGTAGTCCAGATAGACATGAAAAGAGGAGGAGAGAGGGTGCTATAAAAACATAAATAACACACACAACAAAGGAGAGATGATGTGGGGATGAGCCCCTTAATGCTTTGTAACTATGAGATTAATGCGATGTCAGTTTGCTGTACTGCTTATTTCTGCTGGACAGGCTTTATTATCCCTATTTTACATATTAAACACTTTTATTACAGCCTGGCCTATCAATTAGGCCGGTACTGATTGAGTGTCTGTGTGCTTAGTGATAGTGTGTTCCTGTACATGGACACTACCCTCTCCCGTGCTGGTGTTTGTAGCGTACGTGAGCACTGGTGTGCAGCAGAACTGTTAGCCGGAAGCACATTAGTGTCAACGCAGGGCGATCTAATGACCGTCGCTGCCCACCGGCCTCAGTAATGAGCCCTCACTGATAAACAGCAGCTAATCACTGCCCGCTACATCAGCATCAGCACCGCTGGACTTATCTCACCGTTGCACCCGCTGGAAGAACCATTTTTCAAGGTCTTCCGTTTTCAGTCCTGCAGATTAAGGAATCTGAGTGTCCAAGAGTTGAGTTAAACACATACAATGACTACGTTTCCATGCATCAATATCTCTTTTCTAACCGGAATATTATCAATAACCCGGTTGCACGGCCATGTAAACACCAATAACCGCTTTAAATAACCGGAATTTGCTCATATTCCGGTTTTTAAAAACCCGAATATAACCCCTGGGTTACTCCTTTTCTAACCCAAATATTTGGTCATGTAAATGCCTAACGGAATATCCCCATCAAAAGGAACAGGAATTTTTTTTTCTGCACATGTTCTTTTCACAAGGAATCCTGGTCTTTTGTGTCCAGGAAGTTCTTATAAACACGGAGAAACACAAGACCAGGAGGAGACTAATCACTTCATAAATGTAATGAAGGATATGAACATTTTGTCATTTGTAGACGGTAGAAAGTACCGGTAAGTGAGATTTACAAGAAGGTGAGCGAATAGTTACGCGAAGCAGCATTTGTAGGAACGCCAGACCAGATCAAGCTCCGCTGGAAGACGCTGGAAAAGGAGAACTACAGGGACAAGAAACAAAACCACTTCTACTGGGCTGTTGATTATCCACCGTGCTGCTGTTATTGTTGTTGTTTTGAATTTGGATACAGGAAGAAGAAGAAGTGGAAATGACGGGAATTGCGTCATGACGTTCTCCATGCGTCGCTGGTTTGATCCAGATATCCCAAATGATTAATTACCATGTAAACAGGGATAACCCTGTTTGCTCACGCATGGAAACAGATTATTCCCAATGTTTCAGTAACAGGAACTTAACTTAACCCCAATTTTGACTGAATGTACAGTAAACGTAGTCAATGAGAAAAAGAAGCTGGTAACTATTGACACTGATGCGTCACCATGTCACTTCACAGCCTTCATTTGGTCATAGAGAATGGTAAACTTTATTTGCAGTCTTCATGTCTGATTTAACAGGTTTGGTAAGTTTGTACTCACTATTGTAATTTCATGATTAGTAAAGTTTAATTATCCTCAAAAAACAAGCTACAAGATCCTGAGATCCACTTTTAAATACTGTTGGTGATGTTTTTTTTTTTTTGGGGTGTTTTTATTCCTTCAAATAAAAAAGGTGGTTGAAATGTATAGCTATGGTGAATTGTTTTTTTTTTTTAATGACTGATCCTACTGACAAGTATACAAGGTTATTATTGTTTTCATTTCTTTGCTGACTCAGTTCAAGATCAGCACATTCTTGATATTTTGTCTTTTAGGAAAGGAAAGTTCCTTCATCACTATGAAAACTACGGCGCTACAGCCAAGGATATCGCAGACTGGATGAAGAAGTGAGTACGCTCCTCATCTCTGACTTTTATTCATCAATTCTTAAGTCTTTTTCTCCATTGGGTGGCACGAGTTTTGTTTTGTTTTTTAAGTAGCCCCCTCTAGATTTTCCAAATGTCTAACATATAAACTTTTGTGTTAAAAGAAAGAAAAGAGGCAGGCTGCTCTATCCTTCAGTGCCTGGCCTCACCTTGTTCCTTTACTCTGCTCTTCCTCAGACCTTGTCTTGTCTCTACTCACTGATTTACCCAGACACCGTCTCATTAGTATACACACCTTTTTGTTCTCTCCTTTTTCCTTCTCACTTTGACTCAGTGTCTGCTTTAACTGTCTGCTTTAACTGCGCGTCTGTAGCGGACAGAAAAGCCCGTACCGGCTACAAGGCTGCAGCCAGAGGGACACAGAGATCACAGGAAACCCAGCCAGACGGGCACAAGATGTATCTCAGCTCTAGGCTTGTGTTGGAAAAATTAATTTTCCGATTCTAAATTGATTCTCGTATTGATTCCTAAAAATCGATTTGATTAAAAGATCAATTTTTTTATTTTTTTTATTTATTTATATTTTATTTTTATTATTTTTTATTTTTTTTTCATCATTACAACTTTTGGTATTTTTTTATTTTTGCTCAAAAAATATTTTTTTTGTTGGACACAAGAATAACTGGTGCCATGTTTTTGCCTTTTTAAATACAAAGGTATGAAAACATTAAAGCTTTCAGTTATAATTGCATAAATTGCATAAAGTCTATTTTTTTGTTTTTATTGTTTCTTTATTTGGAAAGGACAAGTCTATAAAACGATACAGCAACACTCAATCGAATGAAAATGAATGTCCTTCCAGTTTTGCTAGTTTAATTCACAAAAATGAACGTTTACATGAACTATGAACAGAAATCAGTGGGTCACCTGCCGCTGCTGCTGTGGAACCAATCACAAAACCTAGTCAAGGTCAAATCAACGAGTTACATAGTACCAGTGAAATCAAACAAAATCTGCTCTCATGGGGGTGATAAATACAATCTAGTTTTTCCAAATCTTATAAAATATGGCCCGTTGTGTTTTTAGTTGGAAGGTCAGCTTTTCCAATTGTCTATATTTCATTACTTTATATACTGTAATGGAGTTACATTTGCATAAAATGCTGAAAACCAAATTCTCAAAAATTAAAAACCTAAATAGACCAAAAATGGAAAAAATTCAAACGGAATGTGGGAAAAAATAAAAGCGATTTCATTCGTCTCTGTTTGATAATTCTGCCCCACGATGTTTCTGTTTGCAGTTCTATCAGCATTCTGGGAGCTGATTGGTCCTTACAGCATCATTAGCTGCAATACTTGCTGTTTAATCTCAATATAATACTAGTATTAATATGTTGCATAACTACAGTCATATAATTCATGCAACAGCTCAAAAAACAGTTTTAATAACACTAACCCAAATCAATATCGGAATCGAATCAAATCTTGATAATCGATTCTGAATCTTAAGAATCGGAATTGAATCGATTATTCACATTTGAATCGATCCCCAGCCCTTTAAAAGAGGATGTAAGGCGGGCATGTCTGCATAATTGCTTTGTTTTAACTGAATGATAATACTGAGAATAATTACGCTTAATTGTACCAATTTAAAAATGTGATCAACAGTGCTGCCCTTGAGTTAAACTAACAGGTTTTTAGTCTTATTGCCCATCTCATTCTCTGAAAAGAACACAGTGCTTGCATTTGACTGGATTGATCCAGAGTGGCTACATTTAGATCATTCATTTGCAAATGAATGTGTTTCATATTTCAAAAAGATGGAGAACCAGCCCCCCGAGGCCATCGAGAGGACTGTGGAGGATGTTCTTTTTCCTTTTACTTTTTTTTCCCCCATCTAGTAGAGATGCTGAAGATGAGGGGAGAAAAAAGCTGGAAAAACAGTGCTTAAGATTCCCAGAATGCTCTGTTGTGTTCATAATGTACCAGTTAAATTTAGTTTTTCTCAATCACTCCCCCCAGTTTCTTTCCCAACGTTGTCTCCCACCTTTTGATAAGAAGATAAGATTCTCCTTTTAGTTCTTGACCTCTTTTTCACTTAATCATCTTTTTTTTCTTTGTATCAAGTCATTGTTCTTGATTTGCATCAACATGTACAGTACAGACCAAAAGTTTGGACACACTTCCCCATTTATTTGAATGAGAAGGTGTGTCCAAACGTTTGGTCTGAACTGTACTTTATAGTGATCTTGAATTATTCTAGTCTGGTGTCAAGGCAATAATTGGGCTGAGAAGTGGTTATAGGAGGCACATGTTTTGTAAAATTGTCATTCTAAATCTTCCTTGAGTCCCTGCTGAACCCTGACTGAGTTTTAAATGGAGTTTTAAAAGGACAGGGATATCCCACGCTATCTGGACACTGATGCATGTTTTTTTATTCCTGTCTGTTTTATATATAATATCTGTTTACAATGAGGACTTTGTTTTAATTTAATGGTGCTTTCACACCCGTAGGATCTGATGTGCTTAAAAAACGTTTTGTTTCATCTGAACACCGTAATTACACTTGGAAGGGGACCAAAACAATTGCACCGAGACCCTCAAAAAGAGGTGAACTGGATTTGAATCAAAGGGTCTTGAGTGGTCTTCCATGTGAGAGTGACTAGAGAAACATAATGGGGGGGAATATGCCTGGATTGGCATGATTTGAGGCATTCAATTAAAGACTTTGTTTTTGTGGAATTAAAGCTGAGCCACATTATTTAGTGTGCAATCCTGCAGGATTAGTGCACGTAAAAGCCTGGACTGATGCATTATCTTGCCTAAGGCAACCTGAGCGCATTAAAACCTTCTCTTTTAGGCTGTAGCCAATGCTTTATTTTTGAAGTGATATTCTTAGGAGTGATGCTCACCACCAACATAAAGAATCGCTAGCACAAAAGCTAATGGACAGTTTCTCAAAGTGCACATGAATCGAGCACACGGGTGTATTCTGCAACACAGGATCTGCGTTTTTGTTCCAGTGGCAGAAGCACATGTCTGATCAACGCTGAGAACCTTTTTGCACGGTTTGAAGTGACGCAGGGATTTTACCCTTCTGTGGAAAAGGAACTTAACTAAGTTAAAATGATGGATGAGTCATGGAGCTAACAAGTGGCTCAGGCGAGAGTGCACAATCTGAGGTTTGAAGGCTTTTCTTATTGTTTAGAAATGCTTCACTTCTCTGCTGCTCATCAGAACCAGAGCATGTATGATGGAGGAAAGTGTGGAGAGAGTTCTGCGGCCATTCTGTATTTGTGCGTCACAAACACGTCTACAGTATATCAGGGGTGATAGCGCTCCGGCGTCACGCCGGATTTCCGGCATACCGAGGTGTTTGCAAGAAAAAAAAAAAAAAATCAGGTTTGCCGTTTATTTTTCTTATGATATTCATTTTTTATATACCGTAATACCGGTGAGTAGCGCACACAACGTTGGGAACGCCGCGCGGCGCGGCGGAACGTAGCGCCGCTGGACACTGTTTGTGTGGGGACTGTTTAGCCAGTGAGCAGAGCCGGCAAGGAAAAGTCAACAGTGCCGCGTGTCCGCGTGTAACCTAAATCTACCATGGCCTCAGCGTTAGGGCTCGGCCAAGTGAGGCTTTATAAATATATGGGCTTTATAAATGTATTAAATATATGAGCGCGGAGTCGGCGAGAGCTGCGCGCGGCGAAGAGTACGAGCCGGGCGCTGTGAAGACTGATTTATGGTTCCGCGTTAAATCGACGCGGAGCTTTCGCCGTAGGGTACGCCGTATTTCGCGTAAACTACAGCGTATGGCCTGCGTTGGTGTAACGCGGAACCATAAATCAGCCTTAGACCACACCTGCAGTCCATCAGCTGATGAGGAGGAGAAGTTAAAACAGCGGGGCTGCGAGTTATTCATTGCTGGTACGTTTTGTTAACTCAGAGCTTTATTGGTTTGTTTGTTAGTTAGTTTGCTGGTGTTTTTTTTCTCTCTGGGATTTTTGAGTTATTTATGAAGAAGTTCTGAGTTCCGTGTGAGCAGTACTCTAGTTGAGGGGCGATGTGATGGCACCCCCCCCTGAAATTAAAACGGTCCAAATCACCCCCCCCCCCACTGAAATAAAAACGGTCCAAATCATCCCCCCTGAAATAAAAACGGTCCAAATCATCCCCCCTGAAATAAAAACGGTCCAAATCATCCCCCCCTGAAATAAAAACGGTCCAAATCATCCCCCCTGAAATAAAAACGGTCCAAATCCTCCTCCCTGAAATAAAAACGGTCCAAATCCTCCTCCCTGAAATAAAAACGGTCCAAATCATCCCCCCCTGAAATAAAAACGGTCCAAATCATCCCCCCTGTAAAACTGCCATCCCTCCTTTCCATCCCTTATGTCAGGGGTTCTTAACCTTTCTGATCTTGGGGCCCAATTTTTTCAGTACAGAGTGGCCCGGGGCCCATTAAATATTAACACTGTATAGCAGGGGTATTCAACTTTAAGAGGTCCATTTAGAGAAATTCTTCTCAAGCGAAGGTCCAGAACATCATAATAAATATATATATATATATATATATATATATATATATATATATATATATATTCAAGTAGCCTCATAGTTGTATCAACATCTGCATCTGACTGTTATATTAAAAAAGTACATATTTGCCACTTAACATGTGTAACTTGAATTACACATATTTTTTTCTCTTAAAAATAAAATACATTTTATTTTATTTTTCAAATGCTATCTTATTTTATTTCTTTACCAGCAGTTTGAATTTCCCCTTTTCTTTGTTACTTGTCTCAACACATTTTTATAATAAATGCATATAAACACATCTTAACAATTGAACAGTTTTGCAGTTTTTCTTTTTTCCCCTTAATCTTATGCCCCCACTTTCTGTCGTTCAGTGAGATAACTGAGCTCTAATTTCTCTTGCCAGAACTTAAATCTGGGCTGGATGGTCAGGTTCTCATGCACATGTGAAGGTGCTCATTGGTGAGCCTGGAACGATATTTAGTTTTAATTCTGTTCATTGTGGAGAAAGCTGCTTCACAGCTGTATCTGGACCCAAATATGGATGTTTTAAGATGGTCAGTTTATTTTCTGTGACTTCAGTTCAGACTTGAGTGGATATGTTTGATGAAAAACTTTGTGTTTTGTTTCAGTGGCGTTTCACTTTCGCACTTTGAACGCCACGGTCTCTGAACGTATGAGACACTGGTTTTGTCCCAGTGGGAAGACTGAACAGGATGAATTTGTCCATTCTGGGTTGAACTTTCCTTTCCACCTGTTAGGCTTCTCATCTCTGTAAAAGTCAAGCTAATTACTTACTAAGTAACTTACTAAGTTTTATTTACATTAATAAGTTGTCAGGACTGCGCGTGTCGGATTTCATCCGAGCCTGATCAGCTGTGACGAGGACGAGCCCGCAGCTCTCTGGCCGCTGCAGCCGTGTTACTTTCCGATGCTTTTGCAGCCCGAACAACAGTCCAGCCCACACATCTACATGTACAATCCTTCAGCAGTAACAACGGAGCCGCCCGAGCGGCACCAACCTCCCCGGCCGCGGGGACGCGTCGGGATGAATGAACACGCCGCACTCGCTCGCTCTGGGCGCAGACCCAAGTAATCGATCCCTGATCGTGGCGGATCTAAACGTACTCTGTGCAAAATGAAGGATTTTCTCTATAAATACACACCATTTCTCTTACTATTACACGTACAGCTAACTGAGTCTTCTTCTCCTCATTTGGTCGGGAGTTGCTATGCAGTCCGGCGGCCCCTGCGGCCCACACGTACAAAACTGAATTTTTTTTCGCGGCCCACTAGATGGCGCTCGCGGCCCAAGTGTGGGCCGCGGCCCTATGGTTAAGAATCAGTGCCTTATGTCATTTCATCAATGAATGTGGTTTTACTGCTATTTCAACATTTAGAGTCATCACCAGAAAAATAACACCAGAAAAACAACTTATTTGACAATTTTCACCTGTTTCAAGTAAATTTTCACTTAAATCGCAATCGTAATATTGAGGAAAAAAATCACAATTAGATTATTTTCAAAAATCGTTCAGCCCTACATTAGAATCATAAGTGCTGCCACCTCATTGTAAACGGCATCATTTTGTGAGGCCATGCAAACCTGTATTTATACTAGTGTGGACATTAATGTTTTTCTACAATATTTGCTCCTCATGACAGTAAAATAGGTCATTCTAAGCCAATTTACTGCAGCAATTCCTTTCCAAATCATTAGAAAATGTGGTTAACACCCAGTTGTGCATGAAAAAAAAAAAAAAAACCTGATTTACCGTGAAACCGTGATATAAATTTTTGGTCATACCGCCCAGCATCTACGCGTAGATCGGGGACACGCTTTCACTCAAAACCACACCAGTAGCCATACTTAAGCCAATCGGTAATAGTGTAGGGGGTGGTCTTGGGTTTTGGCCAATCAGATGGATTCTAGCCTCGCGTCACCAGGCTCCAGGCTGTCAACCGAAATCACCAAAATAAATGTGTTTCGTTCTGTTTTCTATGGGCTGCATGTGGTGAGCTTGAACAACAGGACCATGGGTCAATTTACACCAGACTTACACTTTAAGAGGACAAAAATGACAATTGTGTTGATCGGGGCATATATCTTGGCTTAGGGGCTCGCTTACCTCCCAGGGAAAAAAAGTTCAGGCTCAGGATTTTTTTTTACTATCACCCCTGAGTATATCCTATGGTGTGTTGCTGCCACTCAGGGACATTCTGAGGCCCCGCTTACACGTAGTTAAAAAATGTGGTGTTTTCATGCGTTTTGACCATCATTTCTGAAAACTCCGGCCAAAGTGGAGATTTGCAAAAACTCAGTCTTCACGTTTGCTTGTAAACAGAGAGAAACGGACATTTAGGCTTCAGAACGTCACATTATGAGACAGAAACGTCACCATGTGTGCGACCTGTTTACAATTTGTTTGGCTAATGTCAATATTTTCTTGTATTTTACTTGTTTTATATTCTAATGTAGAATAAATATTACATTTCAACATTTCTGTTAATGAAGATTTTTACGGAGTATCAGGGCCATGCAGGAGAAAAAATATTTGAGGAGGAAGATTTTTTTTTCATTATGCACTTCGAGAAAAAAGTCAAAATGTCGAGAAAATAGTTGAAATGTCGAGATTGATGTTGAAATACAATTTCAAGAATAAAGTCGAAACTTTGCCTTTTTTCTCGAAATTTTGACTTTTTTCTCGAAATTTTGACTTTTTCCTCAACAATTTGACTTTTTCCTCAACATTTTGACTTTTTCCTCAACATTTTGACTTTTTTCTCAACATTTTGACTTTAAAAAAAATTGACTTTTCTCAACATTTTGAGTTTTTTCTCAACATTTCGACTTTTTTCTCAAAGTGCATAGTGAAAAAAAAAATCTCTAAAATATTATTTTTATTTTTCTCCTGCCTACTCAAAACGTAGAGGGGGAAATATCCGTTTTTGTAAATACCCAGCTATGTGGAAACGTGGCCTGAGAAGTGTGTGGACTCCTGATTGTGTTGGAGTCATGCTGATGCTTCTTTAACTTACTGTAGCTCAACTGTGGGAAAGACAGAAGTCATAGTGGACAAACGTGTTTTGTGGTGGGTTAAACTAAAAGTTAAGGTAATCCGGATTGCTCAGTGCTCTTATTGTCTGTCTTTTGCTTATTGGTGCTTCCTGCTTTCTGTGACGTGAGTTATTGGGTTCCTGTCTCAACGTTCAGTGAACATGTGTCACCTGGGAGTTAACATCTGGTAGCTCTTGAGAGGACTGCACACAAGCCTGTGTACGTTTTCCAGATCCGTAACTCTGCATGGGTTGAGAGCAGAGCAGACAGATATTTATTATTATCTAAATGAGCTATAAGAAGTAATGAATGAGGATTAGTGTGAATGAGACAGGTTGGAACGTATTAACATCACCAGAGAATGGGTTTCCTCCTGTGATGCTCTGCCAGGGCTTCACTGCAGCTGCTGCTGGTCATTGTTCTCTTTTGGGTTTTTTGTTTGGGTTTTTTTATAGTCTGTGCTATCAAACTGCCTTCAAGTGTACTCTCCAAATATTTTGAGCCTTATTTTCTTTTTCTGAAAAAGATTGATCTTGTTTCAACCGTGCATAGAATAATGCAGAATAATTTGGCCTGACTCTTCAGGGGGATTTTCATTTTGTGATTAACTCTGTATTCACTGTCTCGACGCGTTTGGCTTTTATCTTCCACTACTGTCTCCTGTGGAAGTCCTGGTTCTTCCTCAGAACGCACCACGCTGTCTTCTATCCTACCATTCCCACTTTCTCTGATGGATTCGGTTTCTTTTTGCCACCTAATTATGAGCTGTTTTTATTTGCATCAAGGGCTTCTTGTTGTGGCTGGCAGCAACAGTTTTCTTTTTTTTTTCCCCCATCTAGTAGAGATGCTGAAGATGAGGGGAGAAAAAAGCTGGAGAAACAGTGCTTAAAAGATTCCCAGAGTGCTTTGTGTTCATAATGTACCAGTTAGATTTAGTTTTTGAGTGCGAATGTGGCACTTGAAATCAACTCCAGACCTGTTAGCCGCTCACCCACTGAAGAATTAAAGAGGTACTGTAGCGGCTCACAACTTTAAACCAATCTGAATCAATTTAACAATTTCATTTTGAAAGAGTTCTACACTTTAAAGAAACGAATAGCTGACATTCTCAAAGCCTTCCTCTGTTCAAGCCGATCGTTTCTCCAATACCAGATGGTTTGGTGAACAGCTAAGATAATAATGTGCGATATGATGAAATATTCCTGGACCTGATCATATCTCAGAGATGACATAGCCAGATGGGAATTCTTAAGACACTTTAGTTGCACAATTCTGTCCAACCTTGTGTGTCTTTAGTTCATTGGCCCTGGCCGGTTTATGTGATGATGAATAAAGGTTGCATAAGAGATGCTTTTCTCCTTTTTTGAGCGGCTGCTTGTGTGTAAGTGTAAGTGTGCTGTTCACATCTCTGTCCACTGGTTGTTGGCGTGGCAGGAGTGTGTGTTGTCATCGAGGTGGGGCTGCTTTGCTCCACACGCATGTGTGTTTGGGACATGTTGGGTGGAGAATAAGCCACAGCTGCATCTGATTGTACAGAGTTAATGTTGGTTTTTTTTGTCAAATAGAATACAGACCAAATGGATTTGGTCTGATTTTATAAAGTGTTTCTGATGTCTGTGGCCTGGGTTGTGTTTATCTTCCGGTTTCAGCCCCCAGCCGCCGACGCCGAAGACTCCCGAAGTGCCGTGGTCGGAGACGGACTCCCCCGTCTTCCACCTGACCGATGATTCCTTTGACACTTTCTTGGAGGAGCATCCCGCAGCCGTGGTCATGTTCTACGCCCCCTGTGAGTGATAAAGGATGCAAATAAAACAAGATCCGTCTTTTATTAAACTGTTGGCCATATTTTTGACTTAAACATGAGGTAAAAGTAAGAATCCTTGATTTTTTTAGATTTTTTTTGCTTTAGTAATACTTGAAAATCCTCTGAGTTAAGAGGGATACAAAGGGGTTTTTCTTTCAAATTGATTTCAAACAATGTTGTCATCAGTTGAGCTTCTCACGAAAGTTACTTTCATACTCCAAGAGGGGCCAAACGTTGCTCCTCAGCATACTTCTATTATATTTGATATTTTTTTTTTTAAACAAACAAAAACACATCTGAAAATTCAATCTCTGCCTCTTTGATTATTTTTTTTATCGATTATGTTTTAGTCAATTATAACATTTCTTCACCTCAAATTTTAGATTTGACTTATTTTCTTCTGAGATCATCAGTGGAATGACAAACAATTGGAAGAATTAAAGCCCTGTTTACACGTAGCAAAAACGGTGGTGTTTTCATGCGTTTTGTCCGTTCGTTTACACGAAAACGAAGCTCAAAGTCTCCAAAAATCATCATTTCTGAAAACTCCGGCCAAAGTGGAGATTTGCAAAAAACCAGTTTTCATGTTTGCTTGTAAACGGAGGGAAACGGACATTTAGGCTTCAGAACGTCACATTATGAGACAGAAACATGTCATGAGTGACACCTGTGTTTACAATTTGTTTGGCCACCGTCAATGTTTTCTTGTATTTTACCAGTTTTATATTCTAAAGTCTTACTTAAAAGTAACTCCACTTCTCTGTCACTCCAAACGAAAGACTCGTTCATCTTGGAAGTAACTGGAAGTTACTCGTGTCATTTGTTGATGTTTTTTTCCAGGATTCTGATTGGCTAACATGACTTTATCTTCTCGTTACACTGATGGTATTTTTCAAAACGTAGAGGGGGAAATATCCGTTTTTGTAAATACCCGGCTATGTGGAAATGTGGCCTAAGTGTCATATCAATATATTAAATCTTTGAAGTTGTTAGAGAAACATACATCTGTATTTACTCAGATTGTAAATGATGTCTTGGGTAAAGGTACTTCTTATGGCAACAAACTGACGACAGAACAGAATTTAAACTTTTATTAAAAACAGAAAAAAAGACATCTTTCTATTCACTTGATGGTTTAAAGAGAAGACAGGGAACATATGTTCATCGTGCTCCGTGGAAAAGCCTCCTTTTGCAGCTCGTCTTGGGTTGAGCAGTGATTTAGTCACACAGATAATGCCAGCGTTCCGCTGTCATGCTCGGTGTTAGCAGTCTGCTGGAGAAACCAACCCGAGGAAAAACTGGAAATGAAATACAACTCTGAGCCCAAGCTGGTTGCAGTTAAGTTCGGTGCTCGCAATAGAAAGCGTCACACAGGATTTACAGTTACACCAGCGTATTCCCGTGAAGAACACCTCATTGTTGCCATATGTTCTTCCAAGCCTGCTTGTCATTTTTATCCGTGCAGCACATTCTTATTCACACTCCACACTGTTGTTGCACAGGAACCTGGGAACCAGCCAGACCCCCCCCCCCCCTCTACTTGTAGATTGTCTCACTTTGATGAAGCCTCTCCTCCATGTTGAAGAGCTTTTTTTTGTTTGATAAATGTGACATGAGCTGCACTCTTTGTTTTTTTTCTTTTGCTTTTTATGAGTTATGTAACACATCGTAATCATGTCGCAACCAATTTGGACGTCTTTTTTGTTTCTTTTAATCAGCTTATCTCCCAACATGACCTCCTTTATCCTCTCCATCTGCTTCTCTCCCCTCTGTGCTAATTTCAGACTCAACACTGTGGAAAAAAAAAAAGATAATAAGCTGCTTAACTGTAGCTTTAACCATAATAATAGTTTATTATTTTACAAATCTGATCACATATTTGCAGCTTAGCTTCACACCTCCAGTGTCTTGTTGCTGGGAGCGCTGCACTCAGCCAAGAGGACACACACATCCACGCTGTCCTGAAGTGATTAAAACCAATCATCTACTGATGAGCTGGACCTGCCACACTATCTCACTACATCATTATTTCCTGCTTGAAATCAGAAATATTTCCTGACTTAAATGGCTCACTTAAACTGATTCTTTCAGGTGCCAATAAAGTGTCGCGACATGGGGATTCTGTAAATATGATATCCAGGAAAGGGAACGCCAACTGAAAACATAAGCTGCGTCCGAAATTGCACACTTCCAACCTAATAATTAGCAAAAACATATGTGAGATTTTTTTTAGTGCGTCCAAAACATTAGAACGTACTCACTAGTATGTACTATCCATACTCACTCCAGAGAAATGTATTAGTGTGGATTGATGGACACTAGCTAAGCAGAAACTTCCCACAATGCAATGCAGCGGTGTTTGGTTGCTAAGTGCTGCAGATACTTGGCAACCAACAAAAATGGAGGATAACGTTACCAGTACCAAGCAAAGCTGCAGCAGCACCACCATCACGCTACAATTAAAATTAAATCCATAAGATATTACCAGATGAGTTCATCATTTATCACATTCTTCTTATTCTTCTTCTGTTTCTCGTTAGAAGTTAAAAAGGTAAGAATAAAATCACACAGCGCAGGAGAATGTCATCTTGTTTGGGCCCGGATAAACGGGAAAGAGCGGTGCTGCTACAGCTGCTGTGACAGGAGTTGTTACCATGGTAACAATCCCACAAGTCTTTGCCCCCTAAACCTAATAACTGGTTGGGCCCTTAGCAGCAACAACTGCAATCAAACGTTTGCAATAACTGGCAATGAGTCTTTTACAGCTGTGGAGGAATTTTGTCCCACTCATCTTTGCAGAATTGTTGTAATTCAGACACATAGGAGAGTTTTCTGGCAGGAACCGCTTTTTTAAGGTCATGCCAAAGCATCTCCATGGGATTCAGGTCGGGACTTTGACTAGGCCACTCCAAAGTCTTTTAGTTTTTCTCAAGCCATTCAGAGGTGGACTTGCTGGTGTGTTTTGGATCATTGTCCTGCTGCAGAAACGAACAGATGGCTCGACATTCTCCTTCAGGATGTTTTGGTAGACAGCAGAATTCATGGTTCCATTTATCCCAGCAAGTCTTCCAGGTCCAGACCATCACACCACCACCACCATGTTTCACTGTTGGTATGATCCTTTTCTGAAATGCTGTGTTACTTTTACACCAGATGTAATGGGACACACAACTTCCAAAAATAATAAAGAAATCTGGAAGGGGGCAAACACTTTTTCCCACAATTGTATGCGCTCATCAATTCTCTAAACTTGTCAAAGTTTTTAATGTAGTGGCTGAGGAAAAGATGGCCACTCCATCTCTGTGCTGGCCGGGCCTCCCACGGGGCGGTGTAATTGTTTGAGGGACAGAACAGTGCTGGAAGCAGCCGGCTCTTCTCCTTCCCTCCACGGCGCTGCCGTTTCACAGATGCTGCTGCTGCACTTGACTTCCCCCGTGGGCAGCAGCCAGTCATCGACACGCTGCTCCAAGGGCAGCCGCCTGAAACAGGCAGCGTTGTCAGCTCACACACACATGAAACATGCCTTTGATGAGTCGTACCACACACGCACTAGTGTGCGTGTGCGGTACGACTCATCAAAGGCATGTTTCTTACCATGACACAGCATTTATACTGCACACGGTGAAACTACACCTCTCTTTCTCTCTCTAAAGAAGCACAAACCCATGGACGGCCGGGCTAGCTGCTTCTTAATGGCTCTTCTGTCAGAGTGAGATTAATGGTCTCTCAACCAATACCATCAAATTGTATTTCTGTCTGTTCCCACTGCCCTCTGAGAGACTCAGCGGGGGAGTTGGGTGTGCAGCTCCTCGCCGTGTAAATACCCCCCAATCAGATGCCCCGGTCCCCCAGAGTGAGTCTGATTGCAGAAGTTCCTCTCTGAAAACGCTGCCGTTGCTGTGCTGAGCGTTGTTTCTGCAGACACGGCTCATGATAATGATGGCATTTGATCCCCAAATGCTTTTGTTTTCCCTCTTGCCTGCTACACAGGAAGCTCTGGAGGCCTTGTGACCTGCTTTTTAACCCTTGTACTGTCTTTGGGTCAAAATGACCCAATTCTCTGTCCTTCTTCCCTCCTGCTCTCTCCTTCCTTCTTCCTTTCCTCTTTTCCTCCTTTTTTACCCTCCTTTACTCCTTTTTCTTCCTACCTCCCTTCCATTCGTTCCTTTATTACCTTCTTTGATTTTCCTTCCTTCTTTCCTCATTTTCTTCATTCCTTTCTACCTCCCTTCTTTCCTTTTCTCCCTTCCTTACTCCCTTTCCTACTTCCTTCTTTCTTTTCCCCTTTCTTCCTTACTTCCTTCTTTCCTTCCTTTCATCTTTCTCCCTTCTTTCGTTCCATCTTTTCTCCCTCCCTTACTCCCTTTCCTACTTCCTTCCTTCTTTTCTCATTTCTTCCTTACTCCCTTCCTTCTTTTCTCCTTTCTTCCTTACTTCCTTCATTCCTTCTTTTCTCATTTCTTCCTTACTCCCTTCCTTCTTTTCTCCTTTCTTCCTTACTTCCTTCATTCCTTCTTTTCTCCTTTCTCCCTTCCTTCCATCTTTTCTCCCTTCTTTCTCCCTTCCTTACCCCCTTTCCTCCTTCCTTTTCTTCTTTCTTCCTTACTTCCTTCTTTCCTTCCTTCCTTCCTTCCTTCCTTCCTTCCTTCCTTCAATCTTTTCTCCCTTCCTTCCTTCCTTCCTTCCTTCCTTCAATCTTTTCTCCCTTCCTTCCTTCCTTCCTTCCTTCCTTCCTTCCTTCCTTCCTTCCTTCCTTCCTTCCTTCAATCTTTTCTCCCTCCCTTCATTCCTTCTTTTCTCCCTTGACCCAAAGACAACACAAGGGTTAAATGACTCCTGACTGGTCATTTACTAGGAAACCACCGACCTGTTCTACTGCTGCAGTGGCTGCAGAGTTTGGGTTGATGTAACAATACCACAACTAAGCTGTAACAGACAAGTCCCCCCTTAAGGGTCCATTGTTATTACAGCTACACCGTTGTGTAGCCGGGATGTTCATTATCTTGACTCCGAGCTCTTCTCCACATTCAGTCTGAATCAGCGATTTGGGAGTGTTGTTCTGTGAGCCCCCCTTCCCTCTCTCCTCCACCACGGACCACGCTGCTCCCGCTGCTCATGCACCACCAGCTCTGAATGCAGAGCAGCGCTGACGCAGAGCACAGGATTGTCAGTCGCTTTTCTCTCATCCTCATCACTTTGAAGGGTCAGAAAGTCCTCTTAGTCACTCTTTTCCCTCTGTTCCGCCTCCTCACAATTTGCACAGTAGCACAGTACAGTGAATCACTTTAAAGATGTGCAGCTTTTCTTCGCCACAAGCCGTAATACACCTGATTTATTGCATTATTTATTGAAGAAAGGAATTCCTGAGCAGTTATGACAAGGGCAATTTACAAGGTTTGGAGAAGTACCAAGTTTGTTTCATGTATTTGTTTACAGCAGCATTGTGAGCAACACTATCCAACAGTATAAATATTATATATCTGAGCGTCTTTTTATACCCCGTACATCGTTCATGATGTTCAGAATCGTTGAATATAAAAGATATCTGTGCACACATACGAGCACGCTGGTTTTTATTAACGCGGCTGGTCCAGTCTAGACATGAAGGTAATAAAGGCTGTATTTTGATGGTGGGTTTTCTTACTGGAATTGATTCTCACTTAGGTTCTGCTCTCCAGGTGAGGGAGTATACTGTCGTCACACTTTAATTTAACACCGGTTTTTATTCTTTTAAATCACTGATCCAAGGTCCTGCTGATTTTCCTCACCAAAGACAGAGATGGGACTGAGACATGTTCTTGATGTCTTTGTGCCCTCAGTGAGGCGCCTCCGTCTGAGCTGATGAAACACTTTTACTGTTACAATCCTCTTACGCTGCTTTCATCGTGTAAGACTTTCAGAAAGGGACCAGATTAATTGCATTTTGAAAACCAAACCTTTTTTTTTTTTTTTTAATCCTCTTAAATACATACCTTTCTTCCTATCAAGCAGATTTTGTCAGTGAGTTATAATCTGTTTCCAACCACAGTACAACATTTAATCCACTATAGCAAATTGCAGTTGAGCGTTACTTTTTCCTCTGATAAAGACCAGGTGGGTCTGAATTCAGAATCCTTTTAAGTTTACGTGGATGTGTGACTGCGCCGACGTGAGTTTGCCAGGTTTTTGGCGGTTGAGAGGTGTAAAATCAGAACAGCCGAGCCTGTTTCTCCACTTGTCACTCTCCAGTCGTGTCAGGAGCCCCACAAAAGCGAGCAACGATGATGAGCTGCACAGAGTTGCTCCGACTCACGCCGCTCATTTGGAACATCTTTCAAAAAACACAACATCAGAGAAGTCGGTTTGCCTGAAGGAGATGATGAATTTACAGGCCCGGGCACAAGAAGCAGCAGAAACCAGTCACTACGGTTCTTTTTCTTTTTCTCGCCACACACCTCCCTGCGTGGAATATAACATCAGCAATCACACTGCTGTTCTCACCATCATGGATCCGGAGTTGAACACTGTTCTACTGATTTAATCCACATTGCTGAGACCTGAACTCTACCCCAGCACATTAGAAAATAAATGAGTTCCTCCGGGATCTGCCCTTTTGTGTTTTCCTAGCTCTTTTTCAGTAAAGGCTTGCCCTCCCACCAGCCAGCTGCCGTTAGACTGGCTCAGCTCGTCGGTTCCATCCTTCCTCAGACTGAAGCATATGCCAGCGCCCGAGAGCGGGACGTGCTCTCAGTAATCAGACATGACTTAGCCCTCCCTGTAAACATGTGAGACTTCTGCTGTTGCATCGACAGTTCTACCCCCAGCACGCCACCTGGGAGCCCGCAGAAAAACTAGAGAGAGGCAGCAACACAGCAAGAGCTGGATTCAAGATCATGTTGAAATCAGCTGACAGTGGGGCTGGAATCAGTCCAGGAGCTCAGTTTAAGCTTAAATTAAAAACATAAATGTTTTGCAGGTGATATGTTTTTGTATTTATGCTTCTACTCTACTCTACTTTTTTTTTTTTTCCCAAATATTACCACTATTCATAGTTTAGTTTTAGTTTAATTTAGTTTTATCTGGATTCCAATTAGCTACAGAAAAACTGCAGCTATTCTTCCTGGGGTCCGACACATAATACACAGTACATTACAACAAAAAGTTAAAAGCAAAACCTAAAGAGGTAGCATATAAAAAAAAGAAAGGGAAAAACAGAAAATAAAGAAAAAATATTAATTCCGTTTAACATTTAGATATAAATAAAAATAGCTACATATTCATACATTTTATAACATCAACAAATATTCATTTATTTTTATTATATATATATATGTGTATATATATGTGTATGTATGTATGTATGTATGTATATATATATATATATATATATATATATATATATATATATATATATATATATATGTAAACATACCCATATATCTACATTATTTATTTAATAATTATTTAATAATGTATTAAATATTTAATAAAATATAATATTTAATCATGTATTTAATTATTTATATGTATTTATTATAATAATTTATTTAATAATAATAAAATAATAATTAAATACGTTTTATATGTATCTATTCAAGAGATGTTTATTTACTAACCATTTGAATTATTTTCTGTTAATAGTTTGCTTAAAGTGTTTGGGAAGTGGGTTCCATGCAGACGTAGCTCTGTACGTCACCGTTCTTTTACCATAGTATGTCTTTATTTTTGGCAGTGAAAAATTACCTCTGAGAGCACGTCTTGTGCTGCAGCTATGATTTTCTGAACTGTAACATCATTTTTTTGTATAGAACATGTTTTGAAAGATGTCAAAATGTTGGTTTTGAATGAAACTGAAGTGCTGGCAGGTGTGTTTTTTTTTTTTTTTTTTTTTAACTGCTCCTAAATATTTCACAAACACCGTCTTGAAAATGTGTCATTGTTCCAGCTCTGATGTGAGTTTTTGAATTTTTCAGGGTGTGGCCACTGCAAGAAAATGAAGCCAGAGTATGATGAAGCGGCTGAAATACTCAACAAGGGCGCAGATGTAAGTGTCATGACCTCAGCTTGTGTTTACATGCGTACAGAACGCCTGCAGACAGACCTGTGTGTCTCACACACTCACAAACACACACATTTGCATGGTGCGGCTGTGCCTCATTAAAAAATGATGATAATCTCTCGTCTTGGCCCTGAAGGCTCTTTGCTGTTGCAAGTGGCAACACCGGTCAGCCAAAAGTCCACTTTTCTTATGTGTTTCTCATTAAGCGGGTGTGTTCCTCGTCTCTCCTCTCCAATCTGCTGTCCTGGTAACTTTACACTCCCCAGCCCGGAGCAGGGCTCATACAGCTCCAGCCTGAGCATCGCAGCAATTATCTCATGTAAAAGTGTCCCGCTGGGAGGGGCTTGGACTTTGTCCTCGTGGCTGTCTGCCCAGCACCGGAGGTGAACGGGAAAAGCTGTGCACTTTTCTAGTATGAATTAATAGGAGTCACTCTGCCGTGTACTCTGCTACAAATGGTGTGTGCTTGTTCATGAAAAGTTGATTCCATAAAGTTGTACACAGTCAGCAATAATACCAAAACCACTGGAGTGTAAAGTGAGGAAAAGAGGTCTTTTTGTTTTATCTTGCTCGATTTTATGTGATTCTGGTATTCACATCAATGTTACTTTTAACTTCCACAAAAAACTAAAGGGAAGCTAAAATCCAGGCAATTGGACTTTTTTCCTCTCTTTGTTCTTGAAGACTTTTCTGGCTCTATCAGTTAGCGTGACCTTGATGACCCAGAGTCTACAAAAAGAACTAAAATAATTTTTTTTAAAATCTATTGGGTGTTTTGAAAAGATTATGTATTCTACATTTCGAAATATTTTTTGTTCAACTGAAAAAATATTACAGGACTGTCTCAGAAAATCAGAATATTGTGATTTTCTGTAATGCAATTAAAAAAAACAAATGTCCTACATTCTAGATTCATTAGAAATCAACTGAAATATTGCAAGCCTTTTATTATTTTAATATTGCTGATCATGGCTTACAGCTTAAGTAAACTCAAATATCCTATCTAAAAAAATTAGAATATTCTGAGAATCTTAATCTTAAACTGTAAGCCATAATCAGCAATATTAGTTTTTTTAATTGCATTACAGAAAATAAAGACCTTTATCGAAATATTCTAATTTTCTGAGACAGTCCTGTATAAAATATTATCTTGACTTGATATTGCACATTAGCCACCAAAACCATTGATTTATATTCATGCACATGAACAAACCACAACATTAAAGAAAAGAGGAAAAAACCCACGACAAACACGTCAACTGTCAAACACAGTGGTGGAGGGGTGATGGTTTGGGCAGGTTTCATCTCATCATTGAGGTGACTATGAACAACTTAGTATGAGTTGTTCAAGCAAAAGCAAAAAAAACCCAACTGTTGCAGAAAAATAGCTGAATATTCTTTCATATCAAAAATCTGGTAGGGCAGTGTTTGCTGTGTTTGGTTTGCAGTTTAGGAACAACCTCCTTGCCACGTTGCAAGAGTACGAGAAGACATCTGAGCGTTTCCTAGACGCGTCCCACCCCTCTCCCTGTCAACATCTCCCCCCCACAGTAGCGCTGCTCCCCAGCGTGACTGCGGTGGGCCCTGAAAAGTCAGTCTGAGTCGTTCATCCGTCTCCCAAACCCCCCCAGAGACCACTCTAAAGCAGGCTGATGGCATTCGTTTGATATAAGCATGTTGACATCATGTTTTGGCTGGTTGATTTTCCCCCTTTGTTGTCTTGCATGATAATGTGAAACATGTGAAATAGTATGCAGTCACCCAGTCCAAGGCAAACAAAACAGCTTTTAACAACAAACCCACGAAGCATGTTTGTATGATGCTTGCTGCTGCAGGATCTCAGCGCAGTCTTTGCTGCTAAAGCATGAACACCAGATAAACAGCAGAACATCTGGAAGTTGTGGTTCAGCAGTTGGACTTCAGGGGTCAGAGCATCCGTACTTACCCCACTCTCCTCTCACCTGCAGCAACCTGGAGCTTTTCTCAAAACAGATGTGAGCTTGTGTTTGCCTCTCCCTCAATAGATGCACCATGTGCCATCTAAAATACATAGTACATCTGATTTTGATTTTAAGATTTTATTTCGAACATGCATGATTAAAAAAAAAAGTATAAAAAAAGTATATATAACAAGACAAGTTTCAATAAGCTTACTTATAAAACACCCATACCTACTTTAATAACTGTTCAATACAGTGATATAATACTCAATTACAGGACTGTCTCAGAAAATTAGAATATTGTGATAAAGTCCTTTATTTTCTGTAATGCAAAAATGTCCTACATTCTGGATTCATTACAAATCAACTGAAATATTGCAAGCCTTTTATTATTTTAATATTGCTGATCATGGCTTACAGCTTAAGAAAACACTAATATCCTATCTCAAAAAATTAGAATATTCTGGGAATCTTAATCTTAAACTGTAAGCCATAATCAGCAATATTAAAATAATAAAAGGCTTGCAATATTTCAGTTGATTTGTAATGAATCCAGAATGTATGACACTTTTGCATTACAGGAAATAAAGGACTTTATCTCAATATTCAAATTTTCTGAGACAGTCCTGTATACATTCTTACATATATAACAAGACGAGTTTCAATAAGCTTACTCATAAAACACCCATACCTGTTTTAATAACTGTTCTATACAGTAATATAATACTCAGTTATATGTATATATAAATATAGTCAAAATCAAACAAATCAAGGCCAACAAAAGAAAACAAAACAAACGCCCAGCATTTAGTTGTGCTACTATGTATGTACTAATAGAAATAATTATAACGCATAGTATTACATTATCATTACTTTACATCATAAAACAATCGCACATTAAATACATGATATCCTCAACATGCATAAAACCTTCATTTTCTTTACAAACCTTGTCAATGTTTAATTGTTTCATTTCCTCTTAAAGAGACAGATGTTAAAACAGAGCTTTTCAGACTGGAGTTGTCGAGGTGCTGGAGCACTGAACTGTACGTGGGAAAAATAATGTGTTTGAACTATAATGTGAGCCTTTTATTGTTACTCTTCAACACGCACAAAAAATAACGTTTAAATGAGTTTCATTTGTGGTCTTTGAGCGGTCTAATGGGTGGGATCCCGCGGCTGTAGCTAAAGCTGTACTTCACCACAGTCCAAAGGGAGCTGGGAGAAGCTGGGCTTTTATAAAAATGTATCTATTTATTTATGATGTTGCAGAGTCCAGGCGTTTTGGCAGCGGTGGACACCACAGTGCACAAGGCTGTGGGAGACCGCTTCAAGATCTCCGGTTTCCCCACAGTCAAGTATTTTGAGAAAGGTGAAGATAAATACACACTGCCACATCTTCGGAGCAAAGACAAGATCATCGAGTTCATGCACAAGTGAGTCACGCTCCTAGCAAGCAGGTATTGATGCATAACGTCTGTCCAACAAACACATACAGGTACGCACTAAACTGTTGGTTTGAAAAGGGTCACAGAGAAAAGTACTGAGAGAGTTCACTTCAGTGAAGAGACCTGTATGCTTCATAAAGGACTGGACCTTATTCTGAGGTCGATGGAGATCATTTCAGATTAAACTGATCTGAGCCACAGTGAGACTTCCCTTACGACACCAGCAGCACACGGAAGTGAAAGCTACAGTTGTGCCCAGGGCTGGGGATCCATTCAAATATCAAGAATCAATTCCTATTCTTAAGATTCAGAAACGATTATCAAGATTTTATTCGATTCCGATACTGATTTGGGTTAGTGTTATTAAAACAGTTTTTTGAGCTGTTGCATGTATTAAATGACTGTGTAGTTCTGCAACATATTAATACTAGTATTATATTGAGATTCAACAGCAAGTATTGGATGATAATGATGGATGATGAATAGAGACGGATTAAATCGTTTTTTTTTTTTTTTTTTCCCCACATTCCGTTTTCCCATTTTCGTTCTATTTCGGTTTTTAATTTTTGAGAATTTGGTTTTTAGCATTTTATGCAAATGTAACAGCAAGACAGTATATAAAGTAATGAAATATAGACAATTTATGCAATTATAACTGAAAACTTAAATTTTTTCATACCTTTAAACATATTTAAAGGCAAAAACATGGCACCAGTTATTCTTGTGTCCAACAAAAAAAAACATTTTTTTGGGCATAAACAAAAAAATACCAAAAGTTGTAATGTAATGATGAAAAAAAAAATTATCTTTACACATACTGTACGAATCGATTTTTAGAAATTAATATGAGAACCAATTTTTCAACACATGCCTAGTTGTGCCCATGTGTATTTGAACACAGTTTTTATGTAAGGAATAGTTAAAAAAGCTGTTTTGTGTACCAGTGTTGGCTGTTCTTTTGAGTGCCAGTGTCTAAATATTTCTATGCTCTTTTCATGCTTGACATCATAAACAGAGCGTAACTTTTTTCCCTTCCATGTTGTAAGTGAAACGTTGTCTTTCCTGTGTCTGATCTCTTTAGTCCTCAGGCCCCTCCACCCCCGGAGCAGTCCTGGGAGGACAAGCCGTCCAGCGTCAGCCATCTAGGATCAGAGGACTTCAGAGAGGCGCTCAAGAAAAAGAAACATGCCTTGGTCATGTTTTACGCTCCCTGTAAGAACCTCTTTTTATTCACATGAACTATGCAGATATCAGGAACTGAAAAAGTCATATAGAACTGTCAGCATTCACATATTTAAAATGTGAAGCATTTGTCTGGTTGTTGCAAGCAAGTGTGATCACAGCTATTTTCTGTCGGAATTGGCGTCGTCATGTGTTGGGTTTGAACCAACATATGTAACTCGGAGCTTCTGGCCAATCTCCTCGCTGCACAGTAAATAAACCCCACCTAAACCTCAGGGACAATCAGCAAGGGCTCACGCAACTCACAATAGTTTTGCACAAGTTGAAAAAACAATCACGCTTTAGAGGATCTAGAAACTGAAAATAAGTCCAAGCTTTTTTTTCTTTGTTTAAAGGAGACTCATGGAGATACAGTCTGGTGTCACTGAACCTAAAACTGAGATATATATATATACATTCAGTATACTATTGTCAGAGGTGGGTAGAGGAGCCAAAAATTGTACTCAAGTAAAAGTACTGTTACTTCAGAATAATATGACTCGAGTAGAAGTAAAAAGTAGTCATCCAAATAATGACTTGAGTAAAAGTAAAAAAGTACTTGATGAAAAAACTACTCAAGTACTAGTACTAAACTGTACAAGTACAAGTTACTCAACTGTTGAGTAACGTCTGATTAATTTTTTTAACACAACCATTCAAACAGACAAAAGTACAAAATAATCATCTTCAGGCAAATTAAATCAATAAAATAATAAAATAAATTAAATTAAAATAAATGAAAAAATAGCTTAAATTAAAATAATCTTAAAGTAAATTCAAGTACTTTAATAAATAATAAAATAGATAAAATAACAGCATAAAAAAATAAATTAAGCACAAGTAGCAGAAAATTTCCAGCCTTTGTACTTTTCTTTTTTAACCAGGCAGAACTAGAACAAACATGAACTCATAGAAACTCTGTTTTTGCATGTTTTGTCACATTTACACAGACTCAAACACGCACAAACATTTTTCCCAAAGAATCACCCAGTGATGTCATGAGATTGACGCGTACGCGGATAAAAGGGATAAAAGAAAAGTAACAGCTCAACGTAGCCTAATGTAGCGGAGGAAGAGGAACAGTTTCTTCTTCACAAATCTACTCAAGTAAAAGTAAAAAGTATAGTGATTCAAAACTACTCCTAAAAGTACAACATTTCCCAAAACTTACTCAAGTAAATGTAACGGAGTAAATGTAACTCATTACTACCACCTCTGCCTATTGTTTTAAGCAGCTAGGGATCTAGTGTTCTAACGCTCTTCATCTAAGTTCTGAAATAAGAAACCTGCAGTATGAAACTTGTTTACTGATCAAACACACACCTTGGCTGCTGTTTAGCTCAGTTTCTGTTGAGGGTTTCTGTTCACCATCTGCTTCCACAGCCTTCTCTGTCAGGACCTTTGCTGTTTTCAACAAATAAAGATAAACATCAGGTATCTTCAGAGCAGCCGTCTGCACCTCCTAGTCCAATTAGTGTGGAAGTGTACAGTTATTGAACATTTGTCTGCTGCTTTCTAAGGCCCCGTTTACACGTAGCAAAAACGGTGGTGTCTTCATGCATTTTGGCCGTTCGTTTACACGAAAACGAAGCTCACAGTCACAAAAACCATCATTTCTGAAAACTCCAGCCAAAGTGGAGATTTTCAAAAAACTCCGTCTTCACGTTTGCTTGTAAACAGAGGGAAACGGACATTTAGGCTTCAGAACGTCACATTATGAGACAGAAACGTCACCAGCGTCATGAGTGCGACCTGTGTTTACAATTTGTTTGGCCACGTCAATATTTTTTTGTATTTTACCTGTTTTATATTCTAAAGTCACACTTGAAAGTAACTCCACTTCTCTGTCACTCCAAACGAAAGACTCTCGTTCATCTTGGAAGTAACTGGAAGTTACTCGTGTCAAAGTGGAGATTTGTAAAAACTCTGTCTTCATGTTTGCTTGTAAACGGAGGGAAAAGGACATTTAGGCTTCAGAACGTCACCACACTGCAAAAACTCAAAATCTTAACAAGAATATTTGTCTTATTTCTGTTCAAATGTTTCATTTTTAGTCAATAAAATCTCATTACACTTAAAACAAGACTCAAAAAAGTGAAAATTTACTTGAAACAGGTGAAAATGGTCAAATAAGTTATTTATCCAGTGATAACTCTTGTTTTAAGTGTAATGAGATTTTTTTTGACTAAAAATGAGACATTTTAATTAGAAATAAGACAAATATTCCTGGTAGGATTTTGAGTTTTTGCAGTGTAACAGATAAAAGACCTTCAAGCTTGTAAGTGTAAAGTGCGCTGGGAGGTAAAAAGATACTTTACCAACATGAAATGGGTATTGTGGCTTGAACGTCTTTAATCTCGTCTGCGCCATCATGATTGGGTTCGTTTTTCCAGTGATAACTCTTGTTTTAAGTGTAATGAGATTTTTTGACTAAAAATGAGACATTTTAACTAGAAATAAGGCAAATATTCCTGGTAAGATTTTGAGTTTTTGCAGTGCAGCGTCATGTGTGTGACCTGTGTTTACAATTTGTTTGGCCAATGTCAATATTTTCTTGTATTTTACCTGTTTTATATTCTAAAGTCACACTTAAAAGTAACTCCACTTCTCTGTCACTCCAAACTAAAGACTCTCGTTCATCTTGGAAGTAACTGGAAGTTACTCGTGTCATTTGTTGATGTTTTTTTCCAGGATTCTGATTGGCTAGCATGACTTTATCTTCTCGTTACACTGCCCCCTGTAGGTTTGGCTGCTCATAGCACCTTAACAGAGTATTTATGCAGGTTTGTGTAAATGATGGTATTTTTCAAAATGTAGAGGGGGAAATATCCGTTTTTGTAAATACCCGGCTATGTGGAAATGTGGCCTAAGAAATTACGGTGGGATACGGGTAGAGCTGGGTATCATCACTGACCTCCCGATACGATACGATTCCGATACACTAGGTCCCAAGACGATACGATTTCCGATACGATACAATATCGATATTCTGGTTACAATAAGGGAATAACATGATCCTTCCACGCGCCACGTCCGGCCAGAGAAACCCCACCCTGCCTGGTGAAAAGAAGCAGCCTGCTCACTCCTCAAGTAAGGAGGAGGCCTTCCGGGGTTGGTAGATGGAGCAATGCCGAGGACTGACTTAGGTAGGAGCACTGGGTGATAAAATGGGGGAAAAAATCGGGATTAAATTATTTTTTTTTTTTTTTTTTTTTTATCGATACTTGGATTTATGTATCGATAATCGTTCCTACACGTGCATATCGATAAAATATCGATATATCGATATTTTTAATCCACCCCTAGATACGGGTCATACGGAACCATGTTCATGAAGCTCCTTTTATTTAATTTAATAAATCAAATAAAATAAAATAAATACATTTAAAATAAATTTAAAAACTTGGGATTTTTATTGATTAATTTTTTCCCTAAACTATCTTTAGGAATCACATGTGTTGCGGTTGTTGGTCATTTTCAAGCTAAACCATTTTCTAAAGTGTTTAGCTGTGGGTAAATAGCTTTGTTTTTCCTGTAGAGATCCTCTGTGCCATTTGTTACAAAAACGTGCTGGTAAAAGGCGGAAAACAGCGTAGAGATTTCATCGTAAACAGCAGACGTTGTAATTACAGCGAGAGCATCAGCTTAGATTAGCACGACTGCAGCTTGTGGAATGGGAAAGCTAAGATGAGTCCACTCTTATCATTTTAGTCATAAACTCTTATTCCCCGTACAGACAGCCTGTCATCAGTAACCTGCATCGCCAGCTTGTTCTCCGTGTGTGACAATTATTGCACCTCGCTGTGTTTTTGATGACACGGGTTGCAAAGAACCTTTTTAACGGTTAAAAAGCCATTTGATTTTGCTGCAAAAAAAAAGGTAATTTAGCAGGAAATGATGTTCTGAGGTGAATGCGTTCTCAGTGATGCAGCACTGAAGAGATGAGGATGATTACTAAGTTCATATTAAACTGAAGTGATGGTAGAGCTGGGGTATTTCCTAACTACAAACATCTGTGAACAACCGACCCTTTTGAAAATGATACATGATGAGATCATTGTTATTTTTACGACTGAGTATTAGGGCCAAACTAAGACTAAAAAAAAAAAATTGGAAATTACAAGAATAAAGTCATAATATAATGAGAATAAAGACGTAAAATTACGAGAATAAAGTCATAATGTTGCGAAAATAAAGTAATAGAATAAAGTCTAATGAGAATAAAGTCGTAACATTACGAGAATAAAGTGTTAATTTATGAGAACTGTAACAGGAGTGTGTTAAAATGTTGAATATTGAGCATCTTGTGAAGTTATGTTTATATATTTATAACATATTTAATATTACGACTTTATTCTCGTAATATGACGATTTTATTCTCGACATATGACGACTTTATTCTCAAAATATAACGACTTTATTCTTGTAATATTACGACTTTATTCTCACAACATTAGGACTTCTCATAATTTTACGACTTTATTCTCATATTTTTATGACTTTATTTTCGTAATTTCCTTTTTTTCTTTCTTAGTTTGGCCCTAATACTATGTCATAATTTTTGCAGAGAAGCTGTCGGGGGAAAAAAAAATCTTATAGGATCTTTGTTAGAGCAAAGTCAATAATGGAATCTGGATAAAATTAGTTTTAAGCATTGTTAAGGGTGCATTAGAGAAAAACCCACGATGGCCACAGGAATAACTTGAAAGGGACAAAAGTAACAATAAATAATAATTTACTGAAAACTGACTAATGAAAATCCGACATTGCTTTTGAATTGTGGTTCAACAGGTTTTTTTATCAAATCAAACTCACGAAACCGGCCTGGACAAATCCCCCAGTACCCCTAGACGAGAATAATTTGACTATTATGACTTACTAAACTAAAATGTGTCTTGTAATTAGCATCGCTGGTGTTTTTAATGTTGCAAAAATGTTATTACTTTTATTAATTTTATTCCAAATATCACTCAATAACAGTGACAGCCGCCTCCACTCATTTCCTGTCAGTCTTTCCACTCACATTGTGAAACCTGTTTACAGACAGCTGCTCTTAAACAAGGAGGAATGTTACCAACAAAGAAAACGGCTGCCTTTATATCCTCTAATTAATATTCTTTGGCAGTTATCAGTCAGTGGAAGTTCAAGTGTCAAATGTAATCCAAACCTTATCTTTCAGCGGTGCCATACCAACATTTGAGTGGAAAGACTGACAGGAAATGAGCGGAGGCGGCTGTCACTGTTATTGTGATATTTGGAATAGAGTGGTCACCGATTGCAGAATGGTGTGGTGTTTTTTTTTAATAAGTTTTATAACCACCTTTTGTCCAGAAAATGTCTCTAGTTCTCAAATGAATAGTCTGTTGGGAGAATCCGAAATCCCTCTTGTTTCTCTGATGGCTTGTTATCTTCCGCCTACCTACTAGGACGTGTAAGAATCCCATTTCTTTTATGACCGCAATGAAGAGAGCTACACTCATTATATACAATTTATGTTGTTATGAACTCCAGGATTTAAAATATCTGTATGGTATTTCACACTACATTTTGTATGGAAGTGTTTCTCACCTGCTCTTATAGCTGTGTTTGCAATGTCACGTCAGTCTGACCTGGCTGGAAGTGAAGCAAGAGCATAACTGTGTAATTATGAGCCGTAATGATGTCCCGCCTGTCTGTTCTCCCACAGGGTGTCCGCACTGTAAAAGTAGCATCCCCCACTTCACCACGGCGGCAGAACTGTTTAAGGAGGACCGCAAGGTCAGTTTAATTTATCACATTGTTTTACCTAATCCCTGGTGCAAGGTGCCATAGTGGTGCTGAATGTAGGCCTGTGTTGAACAAATCTATTTTCTGATTCTAAATCGATTCTCATATTAATTCCTAATAATCGAATTGTCTGGATTGTCTGGATCTGTTTGATAATTCTGACCCACGATGTTTCTGAAAGCAGTTCTATCAGCATTCTGGGAGGGGATTGGTCCTTACAGCATCATTAGCTGCAATACTTGCTGTTGAATCTCAATATAATACTAGTATTAATATGTTGCATAACTACAGTCATATAATTCATGCAACAGCTCAAAAAACAGTTTTAATAACACTAACCCAAATCAATATCGGATCGAATAAAATCTTGACAATCGATTCTGAATCTTAAGAATCGGAATCAAATTGATTCTTGACATTTAAATGCATCCCCAGCCCTAGCTGAATGTATCTTTTATATATGTATCTTTTATCATTATCGAAATCTTTTCTGATGTAGTATGTTTTCATGAAATAGTTGAACAGTATAAAAAACACATTTTCAAGCATATTGTTTTTAGCTCTTTTCATAGCAGCTAGTTTTCGGGGGGTGGATTGAGCATCTTAACTCCTCTTCCCCTCTTTTATGAGGTGTGAGGCCTCGTTCATTAAGTCTTTACCCACTTCACAGTTAAGAGTAAATGCAACAAAGATGTGAAATTGCGTGGGGGTGAAGATGCGATACCGGGATAATTCTACTCTAATTCTGCTCTGATGTCACAGAATCCTACAAATCAATACCACTCACCGACGGACATATTTTCAGACTTTGTTTCTGCAAACAAAGTGGCAAGGCTGTTTCATCTTTAAATTCTCCACACATACTCATATATTTCTGTGTGTCACAAAAGAGGTTTGAAATAGATCTTGGTCTCAGAGGGTATTAACGGGGGAGAGTTAGAGTGGGAGGGTGTCGGGCCACGAGCCCCAGAACTAGCAGTAATGAGGAGCTGGGATGATGGAGGACGAGCAGGATGTTTGTCTGGATGAACCTCCAATAACCTCAAAACACTGAATGTGCACAACGCCGCGACTTACTGTTGACTTCAGCAAAGTGATGAAACTCCTCACTGCTCCCTGAAGAAAATATTAGGAACGGAGGGGGAAGTTATAAACTGCAACTTTAAAATATTACCGTTTAGAAATGTTAAGTATTTTAGATATGAAAACGATAAATATGAGGGAATAAAATGGAAAATTGCGGTTGCAAAACGGCATAAATAAAAGAAAAGGAATGATTAAAACATCTCAATCCAATGAAACTTTGAAGGCACTCTGACTTGTGGTCATTGTAAGGAATAATGTCCTTTTTAACTGTTTATAGTCTGAAGTTAATGGAAACGTTGTTGACGGTTCCAGTAAAATCCACATACAACTGGACATTTTTAAGTCATGTTATATAGCCTTTTATTTCCAGAATGAGCCAGAAAACTATGAAGATTCACAAACGGTAAATAAACTTTTACAGTTTACATAAATAAGTCCAGCAAGCTATTCAGTCATACTGTTGTTCTCAAAAGATCAATAAAGGTTTTGATTGGCCTGACA
This sequence comes from Cololabis saira, assembly GCF_033807715.1. Classification (NCBI taxonomy): domain Eukaryota; kingdom Metazoa; phylum Chordata; class Actinopteri; order Beloniformes; family Belonidae; genus Cololabis; species Cololabis saira. The sequence goes on along the minus strand of NC_084592.1, from coordinate 7,354,410 downwards.
TTTTCTCTATGCATGTTGGGTTTTTTAAGACGGTAGTTTATTGAGCAGAAGAAAACAAAGAAATGTGTCTCCAACAGATTTATGTCCAAGCATGCACGTGGGACCATTCTTCTTTCTAAAGAAAGGAGTTAGAGAGGGAAATATAAGACACATGAGAAGCTGAGCTGAATGTTGTATAACACATTACACCAGTACAGCTTAATATACTAAAAAACGATACTTTTTTTTGCTGTTCTAAATTACCTTAAGGTATTTTTTTTTAAATGTTTTTAATACTGTTAACAACGTGAGGAAGGGCAAAAATGCTGCTTTATGCCAATGTTTATTCAACTTTCCACAAAAAAAGCTTTTTTGACCTGAATGTAACATTACTTCATAAATACAAACACAATGTAGTCCCAACTTTACACTTGTAAAGACTAACTTAAGATTCCTTGTTTTTTTTAAACAGCTCAATGTAAAACAATGAACCATATGCATCACAAACATTGTACAAGAAGTGCATTGGTCAGTTACATTTTCCATGTAATTATGTCTAACCTCATATGGAGGAAAATAAAAGGCTCAAAAAATATCCCCTTCTCCTCAGTAGGATTAAAACAAGGGGATACAAAAAATAAATTACAAACTTTTGACGGGGGGGGTTTGCTCTCTGCATCGGCCGTGTGTTTGGCTGCAAGTGTATTTGAGACTTGACGTACTTCGATGGGAATTCATTTCAAATCAACATGCAAATAACTTTAGTCTTGTCCAGCGAACCATCTGCATCTTGCCGTTCAAAAGTCCCTTTTCATTCTCCATCTTTCCTCGCTTTTCAAAAAAGTTCACGCAGTAGTCCACCATACTTTTCCTCGATTTGCGGGTCCCGTCGACCACCAGAAGTGATATAATGCGGTATTAACGCGTTAACTTTGACAGCCTTAATATCAGAGGTGGGTAAAGTAGACAAAAATTGTACTCAAGTAAAAGTACTGTTACTTCAGAATAATATGACTAAAGTAGAAGTAAAAAGTAGTCATCCAAATAATTACTTGAGTAAAAGTAAAAAAAGTACTTGGTGAAAAAACTACTCAAGTACTGAGTAACTGTTGTTAACGTCTGATTTATTTTTTAACACAACCATTCAAACAAACAAAAGTACAAAATAATCATCTTCAGGCAAATTAAATCAATAAAATAATAAAATAAATTAAAATGAATAAATGCCTAATATATATACGCACACACACATACAGCTCTATGCAGGAGCTGGGGAAGAGAGTGTTTGAGTTCAGATCCAGGAGGATGAAAGCCAGTTTAGTTGTGACTGGAACACCGGGCCACCTCTGTACACTCCACTAACCTGGAGGGGGCCAGGGCGCTCACGGGGGCTTTGTGGACTTTCTGAAGGCATCCAGTCGTGTCTCTCGGGGTATTTCCTATCAGAGCTGCCCTTTATCGGATGTTCTGGACAGAGTTTTTGGGCACTGCCCAGGGGCCGAGGATGTCCAGGTCAGTGAAGTCAGGATTTCATCTCTGCTTTTTGCGGATGATCTGGTCCCGTTGGCGTCACCGGTCGGGCACCTTCAGCTCTCCCCGGACCCGTTTGCAGCCGAGTGTGAAGCAGCAGAGATGAGAATTAGCACCTGTAGGTCTCAGACCATGGATTTCATTTGGAGACGGTTGAGTGCCTCTCTTTGGGTCAGGGAGGAAGTACTAAGTGCAGGAGCTGGAGGAGATGGCTGTGGAGAGGGATATTTGGGCTCCTTCTTTTCCTCTTTTCCCCCTGACCTGAATCCAGACAAGCATAGGTGGATGGCAAGATGAAATCTTTCTTTTCTCCTCTCAGCTTTTTCCTTTGAAGGGGTTGCCCCAGCAGATGGTTCTATTTTGCATATTGATCTGGCATACTTGCACTCACTCCTGACACAACTTTACCAATTTATCCTGGCGTGGGAACATTGTTAGTTTTGGAAATAATGGTCAGGATATATGGAGCAGTGATGTATCCTCTCTGACCCTCATACGTTGTTCTGAGGGAAATTAGTGACAGTTCCTGGTAAACATCAATTACCAAATCCATCAGAAAACCCAGAGGAACTCGTTAAAGAGTTCATGAGAACACAACTAAAACTCTCAATCCATGTTAATCAAATCACTTTCCATCGAGTTCAACATCTCGAGCGTCGCCAGGGACAAATCTTCCCACCCAATCATGAAGCAACAGAGACAACCCCAATCGCACAGTAGACAAGTTAAAACACTTTATAACCTCTCACTTCAATTCACACTCACATACCCCTTTACCTTTTGGTATGGGCTGCACTTTTATTGTTCTTTCCTGTTTGGGTTTTGTTATTGTATGTTGGGTTTTTTTTCCCCCGCTCTTTTTGTATCTGTAAAAAAACACTTCCATTCACACCCCTCAAATACTCACACTCACCGGCCACTTTATCAGGTACACCTTGCTAGTACCGGGTTTGACCCCCTTTTACCTTCAGAACTGCCTTAATCCTTCATGGCAGAGATTCAACAAGGTTCTGGAAACATTCCTCAGAGAGTTTGCTCTATATTGAGATGAGTTGTTGCAGGTTTGACGGCTGCACATCCATGATGTGAATCTCCCGTTCCACCACATCCCAAAGGTTTTCTGTTGGATTGAGATCTGGTGACTGTGGAGAACATTTGAGTAGTGAACTCATCATGTTCAAGAAACCAGTCTGAGATGATTCTTTATGACACGTTATCCTGCTGGAAGTAGCATCAGAAGACGGTCCACTGTGGTCATGAAGGGATGGACATGGTCAGCAACAAAACTCAGGTAGCTGTGGTGTTGACACAATGCTCAGCTGGTACTAATGGGCCCAAAGTGTGCCAGGAAAATATCCCCCACACCATTACACCACCACCAGCCTGAACTGTTGATACAAGGCAGGATGGATCCATGCTTTCATGTTGTTGACGTCAAATTCTGACCCGACCATCTGAATGTTGCAGCAGAAATGGAGACTCATCAGACCAGGCAACGTTTTTCCTTCTTCTGTTGGCGAGTTTTGGTGATTCTGTGTGAATTGTAGCCTCAGTTTCCTGTTCTCAGCTGACAGGAGTTGTACCCGGGATGTTCTTCTGCTGCTGTAGCTCATCCGCCTCAAGGTTCCAGTGTTGTGGTTCAGAGCTGCTCTTCTGCACCTTGGTTTTAACGAGAGGTTATTTGAGTTACTGTTGCCTTTCTATCAGCTCCAACCCGTCTGGCCATTCTCCTCTGACCTCCAGCATCAACAAGGCATTTGTGCCCACAGAACTGACCGCTCGCTGAATACTTTCTCTTTTTCAGACCTTTCGGACCGGACATTCTCTGTAAACCTTAGAGATGGTTGTGGGTGAAAATCCCAGTAGATCAGCACTTTCTGAAATAATCACCAACAAACACGTTCAAAGTCACTTAAATCACCTTATTTCCTCATTGTGATGCTGGTTTGAACCGCAGCAAATCGTCTTGTCCATGTCTACATGCACTGAAGTGCTGCCATGTGATTGGCTGATTTAGAAATGTGCATTAACGAGCAGTTGGACAGTTGGACCTTGTGTGTGTGTGTGTGTGTGTGTGTGTGTGTGTGTGTGTGTGTGTGTGTGTGTGTGTGTGTGTGTGTGTGTGTGTGTGTGTGTGTGTGTGTGTGTGTGCAAATGTATGCAAAACCCCGAAATAGTTTATTTACATCAGGACATTAAAACTAAGAAAAAAAATATACCATGCAATGACTTTAAATGCTGTCATGGATGTACAGAGGTTCAGAACCTAGGAAAAATAATTGAAATAATCAGCCACTTAAAAATCAAGGCCGATACGTGCTTTTTACAAAAAACATATTACAAACAAAGAAATTTGACTGCCAATTTAACTTAAACAGTTTAAACATGTCTTTTCATCAGCATCCAGTAGCAGACAGAGAAGAGTCTCAATATTGATTAGTAGAAATATGCCCTTTGTTCACAAACTCGGATGGAAGATTCATTATACTCTATGCTTCCATCAATCAAAATATATTCACTTTGGTCAACGTTTATGGTACAAATGATGATGATCCTTCCTTTTTCATTAACATAATTATTGCAGGAGATTTTAACACTATCATTAATCCAAAACTAGATCGCGCAAATTCACAGACTTCCAGAAATTGACAATCAACTGAAACTATTAAAGAATACACGAACCACGTCGAACTCGGCGATAGTTGGAGAATAAGGAACCCCTCAGCTAGAGAATATACTTATTATTCCTCTGTCCATCAGTCTTCTTCCTTATTTAGTTATTCCCATTCCCAATTTATAACCAAAACTACAATCCACCCGGTTCTAATTAGTGACCACGCCCCCATTTCCCTCACACTCAACATCCACCACCATTTAAAACCTAATAAAAGATGGTACTTCAACACATCACTTTGACAACTTCATTAAATGTGAGCCTGGTTTGTTTCTCAGATGGGTGACCTTCCAAACACCTTGCCATCATTGCTGTGGGATACTGGGAAAGCACTTATTAGAGGGGAAATATTAGTATACTCAACAAAAACAACAGCAATCTAGAAGAAAAGATTAAACAATTAAGTGAATACCCCCGTGAACACAGTCAAAACAACCTCAATAATTTAAATTTACAGCTGGAAACTTTGAAACACAAAAAAGGCAGTATCTTATTTAACAACTCAAATATGAAACCTTTGAGCATAACAACAAAATTGGCAAATGTATTAGCGAATCAGATGCAGCATGAAAAAGAAAAATCAGCTATCTGCTCTATTATCAGTTTCTCAGGAGAAGTAATTAAGAACCAACGGGAAATTAATAATGTATTTTAAAAGTTTGGGTTCTGGTCTTGCCTGTATTAGCATAACAATCAGCAATACAGGGAAGACTGGAACCACTTATGGGATTTCACCACAAAGTTTTACATTTAGTCAGGGAACCAGTCAAGGATGCTCCTTCTCTCCTTCACTGTTGCAGTATGACAAAACCCCAAAATTAAAGGAATTCAAGAAACTAGGTCACAACTCTGTCTTTACGCAGATGATGTATTACTATATCTAGAAGATTCTTACAAATCTAGACAAGAGAATTTTAATATCAATGATTTTGCCCAAATTTCAAACTATGCTATTAATTGGCCAAAATCAATGATACTACAGCTTTCAGAAAACACCCGTCATTTATCAGCTGATGTTGATCTGATGAAGGCAAAAGGATCAGCAAAACCTGGCAGGTCATTAAAAAACCTAAATTATTTGTCTGACATAAAGAACTAGCAAATGAAGTTGTAATCCATAGACAAAATTAACTTTAAAAAATCACATCATACACTCGTTTGTTTCATTTTCATTTTATTCTTTATTTCATTCAAAAATAAAACAAAAAATTAAATACAAACACAAACGTTCCTAAATTGTGAATGAAAAGGGAGCAGAAAGAAGAAGAATCTTATCTAATCTGCCCCTTTTTCCCAAGAAATACATTTACAAATAACATAAATTAAAAATTTAAAAAACAACTAAGAAAATAAAATTACTGCCGGCTATGGATATGTCAATCAAACTTAACTAACATTTTTCATTATATTTCCTTAATATACAGGATTTAATGTAATGTTTGATTTGGATTCTTTGTTTTCTTTATTCAGATTGTTTTATAAACTGATTCCTTTCACAGAAACACAACGTTCCATCAATTTAGTCCTGAATCTTGTTTTTTTCTTGGTTTACACACATTATACCACACTATACACACACCAATGCATTATCAATAACACACACATCCATCACAGCCTTCTGTTTTTGTCTTTCTGGACTTCAGTGTCTGGGACTTTAGTCCCTTTTAATAGAGTGTGTGTGAGTGTTCCTTTTGCCAGCCTTGGCACTAACCCTCCATATACAGACACAGTTGTGTAAAAGACACATTAATAACCACATTGTTTTGTCCCACTTCCTCCATGTGTAACCTTAGCAATAGCTGCTGAAATTCACTTGCAGCTTTTTTATATATATTAAATTTAACAATCAGAATCAGAAAGAAGTTTATTGCCAAGTAGTTTAACACGCACAAGGAATTTGTTGTGGTGATTGGTGCAATACAAAATAACAAATAATATTAAAAGAAAAAAATGGACAACATGTTGGGTTTAAAGTGCCGGAGTAAACTGCAAAAACTCAAAATCTTAAAAAGAATATTTGTCTTATTTCTAGTTAAAATTTCTCATTTTTAGTAAAAAATTACATCATTACACTTAAACTGCATTCGACACAGTTGATCATAACATTCTTCTCAGCAGACTGGAAAAGTGGGTGGGACTTACCGGCACTGTGCTTCAATGGTTTAAATCTTACTTGCATGATAGGGCCTTTTTTGTGTCAATAGGAAACCATGAGTCTGAGAGAACCAAGATCACATGTGGGGTTCCTCAAGGGTCTATTCTCGGACCGCTTCTATTCAACATCTATATGTTACCCCTAGCTCAGATTATGGAACATCACAACATTTCCTATCATACTTATGCCGATGACACTCAGCTCTATATTTCAGTATCACCACATGACTACAGTCCCCTGATCTCATTGAGTAACTGTATTCACCAAATCAATGAGTGGATGTGCCAGAATTTTCTCCAGCTAAATGCAGAAAAGACAGAGGTGATCATTTTTGGCCCTAAAAATGAAAGGGAAAAGATCAGCGCTCACCTTGGCTCCATGTCATTGACAGCTACAAATCAAGCCAGAAATCTTGGTGTAATTATTGACTCAGACCTGAACTTCAACAGCCATCTAAAGTTTATCACTAAATCTGCCTATTACCACCTGAAAAACATTGCTAGAATTAAGGGGATTCTGTCTAAACAAGACATGGAAAAACTTATTCATGCATTCATTTTCAGTAGGTTGGATTATTGCAATGGCATCTTTACAGGCCTTAACAAGAAATCTATCAGGCAGCTGCAGCTGATCCAGAACGCTGGAGAGTACTTACAAACACCAGGAAACTGGACCATATTACACCGGTCATGAAATCTCTACACTGGCTTCCAGTGAGTCAAAGGATAGAGTTTAAAATCTTACTGCTGCTCTACAAAGACCTGAATGGTCTTGGACCAAAATACATGATCTGTTAGTTCCTATGAAGCTCCCAGACCCCTGAGGTTCATCTGGATCTGTTAGTTCCTATGAAGCTCCCAGACCCCTGAGGTTCATCTGGATCTGGTTTGTTGTGGTTCCAGAACCAGAACCAAGCAAGGTTCAGCAGCGTTCAGTTATTCTGCTCCTCACCGGTGGAACAAACTTCCTGTAGACCTGAGGTCTGCTCCAACTGTAGATCCTTTAAATCAGGGTTAAAATCATTACTGTTTACTCAAGCGTACTCTTAAATAAAACCTGCTGTACTCTACTGCCCTTATTTTTAACAGCTTGTGCTTTTTATTATTTTACTTCTTTTCTTATCATCTTATTCAATCATATTTGTTATTTACTGTCTAATTATGTCGAATTATTTACTGTCTAATTATGCCTTGCCGCTTTTAATGTCAATGTAAAGCACTTTGAATTACCTTGTGTTGAATTGTGCTATATAAATAAATTTGCCTTGCCTTGCCTTAAAACAAGACTCATCACTGGAAAAAACAACAATTTTCCAGTGGAACAAGATTTTTTGAGAAGATAAATCTTGTCCCACTGGCAGATTTTTCTACTTATTTCAAGTGAAAATGTACTTGAAACAGGTGAAAATGGTCAAATAAGTTATTTTTCTGGTAATGACTCTTGTTTTAAGTGTAATGAGATTTTTTGACTAAAAATGAGACATTTTTACTAGGAATAAGACAAATATTCTTGTTAAGATTTTGAGTTTTTGCAGTGTAATGAGTGTGTACAGAGGTGACCTGGGATGTGCGTTAATGTGACGCCTAAGGTCAGAAGTGGAGTCTTTAATGTAACATAGAGTGGGGTGGGGGGGACAGTGACGTATGTTCTATCAGTACTTTCATTTGATCAAATAAATGTGTGTTTTCTCCAAAATATCAATCCGTCTTGAACATGTGTTCTGTCTGATTGCAGAAGTAATTCTAAACCAAAAAACCTCCATCTACCAGGACAAGAAAACAAAAGCGTCGAGAAGCCTACAGCCTATTAAAATATTGACTGTGCATTCTGGGAAAACCTTTTTAATAGCCAAGAATGTTTTAGCAGTTTTAGTATCTAGGGCCCACAACAGCTCGCAGCACATTGGCATTCCTCCACTGTTCAGCTACGGGGGTTTGGATCCAAATCCTGATCCCGGCTTCAGGAGTTTCAGACACTTCCTAAGCAGCGGGACTCTCTTATCTGCTGCTTAAATGCACAGGTTTGAGGTCTCTTCCTGCTCGTCACGTCCCCGACGGCCAGGGGAGGTTTTACAGTTTTGTTTGAGCAGAGTAAATCTGCATAGTGAGCACATGTTCACTTGGCAATCTTCATGATTAATCAACTGCAGCTCTGATGTAGTATATCAAGCCGGTGTCGATTACGCTCTCTAAGCTGCCCTTGCTGTTTACCCAAGACAAACAGAAGCTTAGCTCCAGCTTTGAAGATGCACACAATTAAAAGTCCACATTGTGCCGTGTGGCTGTTTGGGAGCCGAGCGCAGGATTTGCAGCCAGTGGTTTATCCTGTCACCAGAGTAGTAGAAGTAAAGATGCACGTCGGCTGTTTTTCTTTCACTGTTATGTCTCTGAGATGCAACAGCAAGAATATTATTCAAATGTATTTGTCTCATGTGATATGTAGCTTCAACACCAGTGTAATGAATACAAATGTCCTGACTCGCCTTGAAAACACTACTGTAAAAATAGTTTTTGTTTGAGCTTTTATCCCCTTTTTCATTTCTCCCTGATCCTCTTCTAAATCAAATCCTTGTCATGATGTAATTTATTCATTTCGTTTGTGCATTGTACAACCCCACATCCCAAAAAGTAAACGCAATGATTAGCAAATGTCACGAAGCCATATTTAATTCCCACCAGAACATTAACGACATATCAGATTTAGAAACTGAGATAATATTTTCCATGAAATGGGGAAAATGTCTCAGTTTGAATTTGATGGCAGTTATTGCATTAATATATAAATGCAATTTTTCTAAATCAGATTAAAACCACATGTGGTTGTGGTGTCAGATGTAATCCCAGTTCCACAGATAATTTTACATCTGAATGGTCTGGTCAGTTCTTTGTATTAGTTGCTCTCAGTTCTTTCCTGAACATAATGAGAAAGTCAGCAACATACAATTTATATGCATTTGTACATCCATTCATATATACAGTGTACTCATAAACACTATATGGAAAATTGTATACTTAAATATATCATTTTAAAACCTGCATCATAGATACTCCACACAAATTTGAGACAAATCAGAAATCATGAAGATGTAGTGCAGTAAGCAGTTTTCTTTGCCGTGTCTTAATAACTGATGGGGAGTTCATCAGTGTGCATATCATGCTGCTCTTCAGCGGTAAAGCAGGCCAGCCGCTAATACTCTGCTCCTCCTGAATTTTTGTGATGCGATCGATAGCGTGATATGGGGTCCTCTGCCACTTGAAGACGGATCAATAACGGAATTGGCTGCAGACCTTTGAAGAACAACAACTATACAACTTCATTTTCTCGTGTCAGTTCAATGCATCTCTGATTGATTGCACAAGGATGAGCAGTAGGACAGAGTCTGTAGTTATATTAGTTCTTCCACTGCAGCTACTTTCTCTGGCCTTTTGTTACTGTACGAGTATCTGGAACTGCCCTCACTCAGAAATGGCCAGACATCCAAACTGGATCTTTGGATGAAACTTGTCAGGACGGCTCATATTCTCAGCTCTGTAGACCTCATCGTGTCTTCTTTTTTTTTTGTCTGCATATATATTAATGGTTATTAATACCATGTTGGTAAAAGCCTAAGGCATATATATATGCATTTTTAGTATCTAATATATATATCATATATATTTAATTTATTTATATATATATATATATATATATATATATATATATATATATATATATATATATATATATATATATATATTTTTTTTTTTTATTATTATTAATTTATTTATTTTATGTGAAGGGGTCTTTCTAAAGAGTGTGGCCTCATCACCGAGGAATGTGTTTTACCTTTTTGTAAAATCACTTACAAAAGGACTCCTGAAGACTAACATGGATTATTGTACCTCCGTCACTTCTGTCTACTCCTCTGATCTGTGTTCTTTTTTAGGGCCCAAGCACTTACAGTGCGAAGGCCCTATTGTATCTGTAGGAATTTTTTTCCTTGTTTTCATTTTTATTTTTCCGACGAAAATGAGGGCCTTTTTTTCCCCATAAACGTGCCCCAAAAGTCACCAAATTTTGCACCAAGCCAGGCCTGGTGAAAAATTTGATATTTAATGGTTTGCATTAATGGGCGTGGCCTAATGGCTCAACAGCGCCCCCTAGAAAACTTTGTGCCTCAAGCCCCACGATACGGTTTGACGTACATGCACGGAAATCGGTACACACCTGTATCATGTCACAACTTAAAGAAAAGTCTCTTGGCGCCATGGCCGAAACCCAACAGGAAGTCGGACATTTTCAATTAATCGTATCATTTTGGCGCAATTTATGCCATTTCTTCAGCCGCTTCTTCGCCCGAACCGTAACGTGCACAAATGTGCGTCTCCATCCTGCGATAACGCGCATTACTTTTCTCAGTTAAAAGCGTTACCGTGGCGACAATAGACGCCAAAAAGCGCACCCCCCCTTCATCTGATTGGTCTATACTGTATTTGATAGTTCCTACTTTCTGCCATAACTTTTGAATGGTTTGATATAAAGAGTCGTTCATCGCTGCTTGCAGCTTTGATTTGGTTTTATTTTTCTCATCTCCCCTTTTTCCATCATACTGTAGAGGAAAGCAAACTTCAGCAGCAGTGAATTCATTCAGTAATATATTCTGCAGTTTCTCATTTTTGAGTATTCATATTTGCATAAAAACTTTGGAAGTATTTTGTAATCGGAGGTGATATATTAGTCCCTGCGAGCCCAGACAAAAGTGGTGAATGGAGTTTTCTTCTGCGACATATCAACGTGTCATTCCTGCATTGAGCTTGAGCGGGAGGAGAGTGATGATTTGCGGGTGACGGGTTCAGTCTGCAGCATCCATCACTTTGGAAGAGAGTGGCATTTCATCACGTCCAAACGCTGCGCTGACTGAGGCTCGTGTTAGTGAGGCGGCATTTAAGCCTCATTGGGGCGACTCGTCACTAATTGAGTCAACAGCTACGCCACATAAGTCTGCCCTTGTGGTTCTTATGTCATTGTCACAGTCATTGGTGATTTTTTTTTTTTTTAAACTCATCAAAATGAAATATAGCAACAAGATGAGTCAATTATATTAACCTCTATTTTAAAGGTTTTAGTTCAAGTCTTGGGCCAAGCGGGAATATTTTTTAGATTGATTTATTTGCACAGTTAAACATTACACAAATAAAAGTAACAACTTTACAAATTAACGTGCAGGAAGAGGCGAAAACTCAAAGAGCTTATCAGGTGCCTCCACCTATAGTTAACATAAAACTTAATATCACACTTATAAAACAAAATATACAAATGAGCAATTAGAAATCTATAGATGATAGAAATAAATGAAAATTACAAAGAATTTACACAAAAGAAAAATTATTGGATATATGAATAACGATAAAGAGTACAATTTAGTAATTAAACAAACAAAAAATAAATGACTAAATAACAAACCAAATAAACACAAACAAAAAATAATTTCAAGGAGATTACACAAGACGATAAAATGTGTCAGTACATCCATTACTTATGCCAGAGCAGTTCCATTTACAAAACAAAAGTTAAGTGGTGTTTCAGACATCCGTTAAAACCTTAAATGCCTGTTCTGCTGTTCTTGGTGATTATCTTATTGGAAAAAGCAGAGAATTGTAAATATTTGCAATTTATACATTCAACATACAACAAGCACGCTGACGGAGGATGTTTTGTTCATGTTCAGGATCGATTTTAAGCTTCTCTTATTAGTTTTTAAATCTCTTAACGGTCTCGGGCCTTCTTATCTGTCTGGGGGGCATTATGATGTTTTATGTAAAGCACTTTGTGTTGCATTTTTTATTTGCATGAAGAGCGCTATACAAATAAAGCTTGATTTGGTTTGCTGTCCAGATTGCGTATGCTGCCGTGGACTGCACCAGAGGACAGAACCACGACCTCTGTAAGCAGGAGGGGGTGGACGGATACCCGACCTTCAGCTACTACAACTACGGCAAGTTCCTGGAAAAATACAACGGAGATCGGGGGGTAAGTGGTAACATTTATGTCGACTCCTCTGACACCTCACATTATAGTTGTATTCAATTCATGTTAAACCTTTGAACTACTAAATATACCAGAAAAATCATAATGATTAAATTTAATGCTAAAGATTGAACCTGTTCACATTTTTTAAATTCTGATAAAAGTAATATTTGGCTCTTTTAAAAAGGTTTTTTGTGGGTCGCGAGTGAATTCTCCCTATCAGGAAGGCAATGTTTAATGGTGGATTCACACTGAAACAGGCCCCCAGTCTCGCACTCTGAAGGCACGCCGATTTTTTCCAGTGTCCAGCCGCGGTACTGCAACAAAAAATCCCATGGGGCCCAGAAAGCTTTTTTCCCATAGACCGCAATAGTAAAAGAGAAGCCTCTAAAACTGTTCACAGGAACCTCCAGCTGTAATCACCGGCTATTACTAATCTTTGTATTCTATATTTTTAAGTCATGGACTTTATATCTGTCAAAAATGTTTTATAATGGCCAGAAAAGTCAAAGAAAAGTCTCTTTCTGGGCGTGACGTCACGGCTGACGTCACAGCCGTGTCCGTGCACTCCATGAATGTATTACATCAATATATATTATATAATTATATTATATTAATACATTAATAATATATGTAATAATATACATTAATTAATATATTATGTTAATACATATTATATTAATACTCGTTCTCATTGCCCCGGGGCATGATGGGAGGCCCAGAGCATCATGGGAGGTGACTCAACTGCGCATGCTCTATGGGCCCGTTAACGCGGAAGTAAACCCGGAATTCAGGAACTTTTTTTCGGCTTATGCGCCAGGCGAGCAACTTACATTGAAATGAACGGCGACCATTTTCCTGTCCGGTATCCAGGTTAATATAACACATCCATGCACTGAAAGCGTTAAAAATCGTCTGTCGACGCCTGCAGTGGGCGGGGCTAAAGCTGCGCTGCAGAACTGTTGGGAACAAAGGGCACATAGTCTACATATATCTATATAAAGCTGTACATCTTCAGTTTCCTATTTCACCATGGATCACACTTTGGGAAGCTTCTTTATATTTATGAGTTATTTCCGCGTAGATAAGAGTGAGTTTGATGCTCCTTAACCAGGTTGGTCCTGGATCAACATCAACCATCATCGTTGGTCCCGGTGAAGCTGCAGTCTGTCTGTGGTGATCACTGACACACCGGGTCCCAGCGGATTAGGTCATGATGTTTAAACCGTGTTTTGTGATTAATAAGCACGTTTTTTTATTATTTTGCGTTGGATCGATGTAGCAAATAAAATCGTTTGGACCATCCAGCTCCTCAACCATCAGTTAAAACGGCAGTCAGATCAGCAAAAAGTCAGTTTGCTGGATGACATACCGTATTTTCTGGACTATAAGCCGCATCTGCTCTATTTAAAAAAAAGAAAATAACCGGTATTTATTTATCTATTTATCTGTTTTGAAATCTGCTTTTACCTACTTCTATCTGCTAAAGAAGAAGTAGCGTATTCTTCTTTGCATTTATTTTGTCTTAGTTTTGATTCTAATTCTGGTTAGAGCGCCCCGAGTGGTGGAAGAAAAATCCACAGAATAGCCGCACCTTTGTATAAACTGCATGGTTGAAAACCTATGAAAAAAGTAGCGGCTTATAGTCCAGAAAATATGGTATATTAATTCCTGATAAATTAAGTTTGTTAGTGCACAGCTCTACGTTTGTGTGTACCGTACATAAAAGTACAATCTGCATTGAGGCTTCTCGCTTCGGGAATCCCGGTCTGTGATTGGACGCTGCCTCGACGTCGCGGCTGCTCATTTGCATAAAGTTGAGATTTTTCAACTTCAAATTGACGCTCTGAACGGCTCTGTGGTCTCTGACGCCTCTCGCAGCACTTTCATAGAAAATAAATGGCAACCAGACGCCTATGGCGAGACTTGAATGCTTGAAACTTGTAGATGTGTATCAGTGATTGAAGATCCAGCATCCGTGTGTTTTGCAGGAGGCGGGATTCATCGGGTTCATGCGCAGCCTGAGAGGGCGCGACCAGGAGAAGGTGGGGAAGAAGAAGGAGGAACTGTGAGCGTCGTGCAGGGAGGAGGGCGATGCACTGGGACCTCGTGTCTAGCTCTGAAGCACTAATATTTGGGAGACTTGGTGACCTCGGCAAAAGGCTATTTTTCTCATACCGTGGTGATTCCATTTGTAACGATACCAGTGGACATCTTACAGTCTGACCAACCACTCAAGACTTCTTCTCTTCATGGATAGTCTGATGGGCAAGAAATAGACAATACCTTTTTTTTTTTTTTCTTTTTTTTTTTTAATGTTTTTGCCCAATCACTGTGAGTAAATATGTGAAAAGCTACACCCTATACTGTATCTATGCAATAAAGGCCCGTCCTCCTGCCCCCGTCTGGGGTCCTGGGGGCTGATCACGGTGGGGGCTGCTGGGGGGCATCGTTAGGGTAAAGTGGAGCTTCTTTGTCACCACTAAATGATCCCCCTCCAGTCCCATCCACCCTGCACTGTTTTGTAGAGGACACTCATACTGATTGATGTAACACCCCCCCCTAAAAAACAATACAGAACCTTCATTCCATCACCGATAGGGTCTAGGACATTATTTCATTAACCACTACACTGCAAAAACTCAAATATTTGTCTTATTTCTACTTAAAATGTTTAATTTTTAGTAAAAAAATATCTCATTACACTTAAAACAAGACTCATCACTGGAAAAAACAACAAATTTCACCTGTTTCAAGTAGATTTTCACTTAAAATAAGTAGAAAAATCTGCCAGTGGAACAAGATTTTTTTGCTTGTAATGAGAAGATAAATCTTGTTCCACTGGCAGATTTTTCTACTTATTTCAAGTGAAAATTTACTTGAAACAGGTGAAAATTGTCAAATAATAAGTTATTTTCCTGGTAATGACTTGTTTTAAGTGTAATGAGATTTTTTTTTACTAAAAATTAGACATTTTAACTAGAAATAAGACAAATATTCCTGGTAAGATTTAGAGTTTTTGCAGTGTAACAGATAGAAAACCTTCAAGCTTGTAAGTGTAAAGTGCGATAGGAGGTAAAAAGATACTTTGCCAACATGAAATGGGTATTGTGGCTTGAAGGTCGGTAATCTCGTCTGCGCCATCATGAATGGGTTCGTTTTTCGGACAGATTTGAAACATTTTTGTTTGCGCAAAACCGTGGCCTTAAAGATGAAAGAATATAAAATATATATCTGGGAGTTCAGAAACGTAAGTGTGAGAGAATCAGAGGCCGGGTGTCCTCACAAGTCCTCCAGATCTCACGTAGAAGAACAGGAACATGAACAATCAATGCCAAATATTGCCAAGCATGGCCCTTTATATCCAGCCGGGATAACACGGCACCTCTTTATCACGGCCATTCTGTCACTAGGGAAGCTCTTACATGGGAGGAACTGCACTGCAAAAACTCAACATCTTAACAAGAATATTTGTCTTATTTCTAGTTAAAATGTCTCATTTTTAGTCAAAACAATCTCATTACACTTAAAACAAGACTCATTACTGAAAAAAAAAAAAAACAATTTTCACCTGTTTCAAGTAGATTTTCACTTAAAATAAGTAGAAAAATCTGCCAGTGGAACAAGATTTTTTTGCTTGTAATGAGAAGATAAATCTTGTCCCACTGGCAGATTTTTTTAATTATTTCAAGTGAAAATTTACTTGAAACAGGTGAAAATTGTCAAATAAGTTATTTTTCTGGTAATGACTCTTGTTTTAAGTGTAATGAGATTTTTTTTGACTAAAAATGAGACATTTTAACTAGAAATAAGACAAATATTCCTGGTAAGATTTAGAGTTTTTGCAGTATGAGGGGAAGTGCTGCATGTTTCCGTGTCTTCTCTGTAGTAAACATGGAGTCCAACACATATCCCACCACGATCCCTCAGAGCTGCAACACCGCAGGCCTGACTCACTCTGGGCTTTCAGGGTTTGTGTTTTAGGGTGCAGTCGGCGTTTCCACCAGTTTTTCTGCTGCACAACGCCAATTAGACGAGCGCAAAGCGTCAGCTCTCTGGACAGTTTGCCTCCGTCTGTGTCTTCCTGTCTTCCTCTTCCTGCTCCGTCTCTGAGTTCGGACAGATCTCCCACGCTTCCTCCCCTCTTCAGTCTAACCCAAATTTAATTCCCTGTTTTTTTTGTTTTTTTTTCTTCCATTTTTTTTTTCTTTATCCTTTCAATTCCCTTGTCCAGGTTTGCAGCTACACTCACCTTTTATTAGCCAGAGTTTTGTGTCTTTCATTGTGAATAAGGTTCTCAGGGATAGCCAGACCCAGTTAAAGGGATTTTCTGTTTTGTTTGGTGTTTTTTTTTTCTTAGTAATTTTACATTCCTGCCGAATGAATTAATAAATTCAGATCCGTCAATCATGAAACTAAATATTGTTTACAATTGTTCCCACCCCAGTTTATTTGTCCTTCTCTGTGCTGTGTCATACAAGATATAATGTCAAAAGAAGTTACTGAACCATTTCTCTTCAATCAATAACACAGTGAACTGTTTCAGATGTTTTGGATTCCACCAAATACACGTTTAATTTCTAACCAGCTTTCATTGTGATTGCTAGTTTCATCGTATGCATGAGCGCTGACAGTGCTTCACATACTTAGGTCACATATTGCTGTAAAAAGGTTTGGTTCTGTTTTAAAGTAGCTTCCACACTGATGTACATTTGTTATCAGAAAGGGTTTAATCCTCATCCCAAAGTTATCCATGTCGTATGGGCATTTTTCACACTTGATGCCAAGAAGTCATTGTTGCCTTTTGTTGATTTTTCTTTGTGCCCACATGTATGAGCAATTTTACCTTTGCAGTAAGAAAATGAAATAAAGCCAAAAAACCCCCAGAACGTTTTTCCGTTGCTCTTCTGTGCAGTAATAAATAAACCTCTTATGAGCTTTTCACTAATATTTCTTTCTGCGGAAGGATTTGCTGGACCTGCGGTCGTGATTACAAGGTTTGTTGATCTCTAAACGTTAAGCGTTTTATCTGTGTATAATGTCTCCACGACGACTGGGAAGGTTGTTTCTGCATTTGTTGCAGATCTTAAGAGGCGAGGAGACAGAATGACCTGCTTGTTCCTGGTCCTGGTGGAAGCAGCTTTATTTCTGTTTGTGTTGACTCTTTTTTTCCCCTGTTTCAGGAGACAAACGTGGATCCAATGATTGATTTGATTTTGTACATGTGAAAGACGACAATTAAAAGAGCAGATAAGAAAACAAAAAAATAAAAACAAAGAATTTCATCCTTTCTTAATATCTTAATTTACATGATCAAAAAGGATTAGGAAGAAATGTAAACGTATTTAATCCTACCCCCATTCACTAATCATTTATTAACAAGTATTTATAATAACTATACTATAATTATACTCACACTCTGTACTCACACACTTACCTACACATAGTTGAGTATTTCTATATATTTGTACACACATGCCCATATAAATATTTATATAAATGTACATATTTACACTATACTATCTCTATATTAACTCCATCTGCTCTATATCTATATATATATACATACACCCATACTGTACATACATATATATATATATATATATATATATATATATATATATATATATATATATATATATACACACACACACACACACACACATATATATATATATATATATATATATATATATATATATATATATATATATATATATATATATATACATAGCTCTTTGTACCTTGTGAAAATCATGTTTATCCATTAAGAGAAATGGTTGGGAAGTTACATAAGACTTAAATATAATCCAAAAGCTTGCCATACACTGCAAAAACTCAAACTTACCAGGAATATTTGTCTTATTTCTAGTTAAAATGTCTCATTTTTAGCCAAAAAATCTCATTACACTTAAAACAAGAGTCATTACCAGAAAAATAACAGTTTCAAGTAAATCTTCTCTTGAAATAAGTAGAAAAATCTGCCAGTGGGACAAGATTTATCTTCTCATTACAAGCAAAAAAATCTTGTTCCACTGGCAGATTTTTCTACTTATTTTAAGTGAAAATCTACTTGAAACAGGTGAAAATTGTTGTTTTTTCCAGTGATGAGTCTGGTTTTAAGTGTAATGAGATTTTTTTTTACTAAAACCCTGCACCCCAACCTGGGACTTGATGATTGGGCCGGAGCTTCGGGAGCTGCGTGCTGGCCTGCGGTCCCCACCCCTGGTCATCCCGTTGCTGCTTCCACCTGCCTGCTGTGCTGCTGACGTCCCTGACCCACCAGTCTGGCCCTCGGCAGGAGGGTCCCCCCTTATGAGCCTGGTCCTGCTCAAGGTTTCTTCCCTCCTTTTTTTTTTCTTTTTTCCTTGCCACTGTTTGGCTTAAGGCTTTTCTCCCACTATGGGAGTTTTTACCTGCCATTGTTTATGTAATAACTGCTCGGGGGTCATGTTCTGGGTATGGGTCTCTGGAAAGCGTCTAGAGACAACTTTTGTTGTATTAGACGCTATATAAATAAAATTGAATTGAATTAAAAATGAGACATTTTAACTAGAAATAAGACAAATATTCTTGTTAAGATTTTGAGTTTTTGCAGTGCACCTTCGTTGCTTTCTGCTGCAACATTTAAAGGAGGACAAATAGTTCAATAGCTCTTTATTTTGGGTTCAGAGCCTTTACAGTGTCATGAAAGTGTAAAGTTCAGCGTGTTTCAGGTTTACGGTGTACGGATGGATCTGGTTAATGCCTGTGAACACGGACGTCCCTCTCAATCCCAGGGTGACCCCGGAGGATCTTCAGAGCAGCAGCACACGTAGCTCCGGTTCTGCATCTGCTGGATTTAAGCATCCCCGACAAGCCGTCCCGCCGTGGATAATTGTATTTAAGTTTGTTAAGCATCTTATCTCTGCACTGCCTCGTCCTCTGATGCAAGTTTTTAGGTTGTTTTTCTTTGTCTAACTTTACTTTATTGCATTGTTTGGTATATTTTTCTTTTTCAAGTCCTGGGAAAAAAAAAACAAATCAGACATCAGAAGTCCATGAAATAAATATCTGCTTGGGAGATTTAAAGATTTTCTTTTGCTCATTTCTTAGAACACAGTAATTTAACTTGGCTGCATCGGTCAATATTGTGAAGAAAAACATCCCTTTTTTTATGGTATTGTTTAAATATTCAAACAAGTTGTAGTGAAGAAAATCCATAGGAAAAGTGCTATGAAAATGTCCCTTTGCTTAAATCTTTGAAGGAATCTGCACGTCAATGCTGACTAGATTCATAGGAGGTCCTTGCTTCACGCTGGCAGTTTGACATGAAGCCAACCTTTAAGATAAGAGATGCTCTGGATATTTACTCTCATTTTGAAGCACTCAGCTGTGTCTTGGAAAGTATTTTAATTTAGTTATTCTTCAGCAAGTTAGCTCCAGACTCTCACATCAGCTATTCATGAAGTTCTATGTGGGATTCAGTCCCGTAGCCGTCCTGCGAGACATTCCTCTTATTCCTCTTCCACCACCGACATCCATTCTGCCATTAAAGAGATTGAATCTGTTTTCCTCAAAATCTAAAGCAGCGGGTGTCACAAAACTCATTTTTCACCCTTCTTTAGTAAGTCCATACAAGATGGACAGTTTAAACTATTTTCTTGAAATTCCTCTCAAGTTGCCATATTGGAAAGATTGATTGTTATTAGAGATTGATCGTTGGCTGTTTTCTCCACAGACTCTCCCTCAGGTTTGAGGGTTTCAGCCACTCATGTTTTTGTGTCCGTCTGCATTCACACTTCTCAATGTCTCTGCTGACAACAACCAAAAACCAGGAGGCTAAAAGGGTAAATACAAATTAAAGCTGCTAGCAGCGATGAACGGTCCTCCACCCTTGTGCAAATTCAGGCTGCAGTGGAAGCTTGTATGACTTACATGTAGATTCTTCAGGGCTGGACATTTAGTGGATGAAACCACCCACGACTCTCTATATCAAACCATTCAAAAGTTATGGCAGAAAGTAGGAATTGTCAGATATCAACCAATCAGATGAAGGGGCGGGGCTAATTTGCACCAATTAAGGTCAAGGACTCAAAACCGAGTCCGATGACACCACCCACGAGACTTTATGTCAAACCATTCAAAAGTTATGGCAGAAAGTAGGAACTATTAAATATGGAACAATCAGATGGAGGGGGGCGCGCTTTCTGGCTTCTATCGTCGCCACGGTAACGGTCGAAGAAATGGCATAAATTTTGCCAAAATTACACGATTAATTCAAAATGGCCGACTTCCTGTTGGGTTTCGGCCATGGCGCCAAGAGACTTTTCTTTAAGTTGCGCCATGATACAGGTGTGTAGCGATTTTCGTTCATGTACGTCAAACCGTATTGTGGGGCTTGAGGCACAAAGTTTTCTAGGGGGCGCTGTTGAGCCATTAGGCCACACCCATTAATGCAAACCATGAAATATCACATTTTTCACCAGGCCTGGCTTGGTGATACATTTGGTGACTTTTGGGGCACGTTTAGGGGGAAAAAAGGCCCTCATTTCGTCGGAAGAAAAACGAGAAAAAAAAACAATTCCTACAGATACAATAGGGACTTCACACTGTCAGTGCTCGGGCCCTAATTATGTTAAGTTAAAATGTCACCACTCAGGCTCCTCCAGGAGGTTACGTGGCTCCAGGAGGAACAACCACTGCCACTTGTTCTGGTCCAAAAGTAAATGCTTTCTGGCATAAAATCCATTCAGTTAGTGATGATTTTTGGGTCAGATGTTGCTTTTAACTGGGACAAACTTCTTTTTGGGTTTGCGCACTCTGTATCTCTGGTTGTGGAATCAAGATACCTGTTTGGTTTGTTAAGTGTAGCTGCGCGAAAAGTTATTACCAAAAAGTGGCTTAAGCCGGATCCTCCTTCATTAGATGACTGGTACAACATCATTTACGATATCTTTGTAATGGAGAGGATAACGTTCTCTATGAGGCTGCAACAATCCAAATTTGAAGCAATCTGAGAAGATTGGAAAAGTTATTTCCCTGAGACGCCCTGCTTTTGTTTGAGATGTATTTCATTTACCCATTTGTCTTTACATAGTTTTTTTTTTTTCTCTTGATCTTAATGAAAACACCTCTCGTTTATGTTTTTGTTCTTTTTTCTGTTTGCAAGAAAAAGAAAAAAAAAAAGAAAAATGGATCGCAGTAGAGATATAATGTTATGTTATACAGAGTATGTTATGTTATACTGCTGTAATGCTCGTGTGATTCAGAATAATAATAAAAAAAAAATAATTTGTTTTCCTCAAATCTAAAACGGCGGGTGTCTCGAAACTCATTTTTCACCCTTCTTTAGTAAGTCCATACAAGATGGACAGTTTAAACCATTTTCTTGAAATTCCCCTCAAGTTGCCATATTGTAAAGATTGATTGTTATTAGAGATTGATCGTTGGCTGTTCTCCACAGACACTCCCTCAGGTTTGAGGGTTTCAGCCACTCATGTTTTTGTGTCCGTCTGCATTCACACTTCTCAATGTCTTTGCTGACAACAACCAAAAACCAGGAGGCTAAAAGGGTAAATACAAATTAAAGCTGCAAGCAGCGATGAACGGGCCTCCACCCTTGTGCACGTTCAGGCTGCAGTGGAAGCTTGTATGACTTGATGTAGATTCTTCAGGGCTGGACATTTAGTGGATGAAACCACCCACGACTCTCTATATCAAACCATTCAAAAGTTATGGCAGAAAGTAGGAACTGTCAGATATCAACCAATCAGATGAAGGGGCGGGGCTAATTTGCACCAATTAAGGTCAAGGACTCAAAACCGAGTCCGATGACACCACCCACGAGACTTTATGTCAAACCATTCAAAAGTTATGGCAGAAAGTAGGAACTATTAAATATGGACCAATCAGATGGAGGGGGGGGCGCGCTTTCTGGCTTCTATCGTCGCCACGGTAACGGTCGAAGAAATGGCATAAATTTTGCCAAAATTACACGAATAATTGAAAATGGCCAACTTCCTGTTGGGTTTCGGCCATGGCTCCAAGAGACTTTTCTTTAAGTTGCGACATGATATAGGTGTGTACCGATTTTCGTGCATGTACGTCAAACCGTATTGTGGGGCTTGAGGCACAAAGTTTTCTAGGGGGCGCTGTTGAGCCATTAGGCCACGCCCATTAATGCAAACCATTAAATATCACATTTATCACCAGGCCTGGCTTGGTGATAAATTTGGTGACTTTTGGGGCACGTTTAGGGGGAAAAAAGGACCTCATTTCGTCGGAAGAAAAACGAGAAAAAAAAACAATTCCTACAGATACAATAGAGCCTTCACACTATCAGTGCTCGGGCCCTAATTATGCTAAGTTAAAATGGGATAGGGAAACCAACAGTTGCCTCTCTGAGGATGTTTGGATTAAATACTGGGAATTCCAATGGATAATATCAGCCAACTTCATGGAGATCTTTAGGCTGGAAGTCTCTTATCAGATATTTTATTCCACCTGCTCAGAGCTGTCACCATCCAGGCTCCTGCAGCTGGAGGTTACGTGTCTCCAGGAGGAACAACCACTGCCACTTGTTCTGGTCCAAAAGTAAATGCTTTCTGGCATAAAATCCATTCAGAGTTAGTGATGATTTTTGGGTCAGATGTTGCTTTTAACTGGGGCGAACTTCTTTTGGGGTTTGCGCACCGACTCTGTATCTCTGGTTGTGGAATCAAGATACCTGTTTGGTTTGTTAAGTGTAGCTGCGCGAAAAGTTATTACCAAAAAGTGGCTTAAGCCAGATCCTCCTTCATTAGATGATTGGTACAACATCATTTACGATATCTTTGTAATGGAGACGATAACGTTCTCTATGAGGCTGCAACAATCCAAATTTGAAGCAATCTGAGAAGATTGGAAAGGTTATTTCCCTGAGTCGCCCTGCTTTTGTTTGAGATGTATTTCATTTACCCATTTGTCTTTACATCGTTTTTTTTTTTCTCTTGATCTTAATGAAAACACCTCTCGTTTATGTTTTTGTTCTTTTTTCTGTTTGCAAGAAAAAGAAAAAAAAAAGAAAAATGGATCGCAGTAGAGATATAATGTTATGTTATACAGAGTATGTTATGTTATACTGCTGTAATGCTCGTGTGATTCAGAATAATAATTTAAAAAAAAGAATTTGTTTTCCTCAAATCTAAAACGGCGGGTGTCTCGAAACTCATTTTTCACCCTTCTTTAGTAAGTCCATACAAGATGGACAGTTTAAACCATTTTCTTGAAATTCGTCTCAAGTTGCCATATTGTAAAGATTGATTGTTATTAGAGATTGATCGTTGGCTGTTCTCCACAGACTCTCCTCAGGTTTTTGTGTCCGTCTGCATTCACCCTTCTTCATGTCTCTAACAACAACCCCAAACCATGATGCTGCTGCAACACTGGGCTTCATTTATTTCGTTTGTGTTGTTTTTTTTATCTATCCCAACCTGAGCATCCCTTTCATTGTGTTGAGTCTTTTAAGCATTTATCCAACTCCAAGCTGAATTCATGCGGCTTTGCTTTCAGAGCTGCTTCCACTTGGTTATTGAAGTCCTGCTGAAATGGCAGCATTGATTAATAGTTAACAGTATAATCTGCTCTGAGAGGAGAGGACTGCTTCCAGAGCTCTTCTTTTCCACAATTACTGTGTCCATTATAGACCCAGAGGCAGGAAAATAATAGATGTTCCCAGTAAGAAGAAAGTAACAAAATACGATATTTGGATTGGCCAATTTTGTAGATTTGAGGAAAAATACTTTTTCTTGGTTGCAACAACAGGTAAGATGTAACATATACAGGACAATACGGGTACAAAGAGAACGATAATCTACCAAGTCAAGGAAAATTGGTGCATTGGCACATAAGATAAGATAAGATTATCCTTTATTTCTCCCTCAATGGGGAAATTCACTTTGTGCAGCAGCAGTACACTTAACACACACATGCAGGGAAGGGGTAAAAAATACATAATTACAAAATATAAACAGTATATACATTGGAATGAAAAACAAAGTTATGTCTCAGCCAATAGGAAGCAACAAAAACTCCTTTAAAAAGGGGGGGTTGTGGATCAGCAAGGATGGCATGGGCTTTCTTCAAGGTTCTGATTTTGTGCAGGTGCTTCAGATTGTTTAATCTCATCCCTAAAACCACAGTCATTAACCAAATTTACAGGACTGTCTCAGAAAATTTGAATATCGTGATAAAGTCCTTTATTTTCTGTAATGCAATTAAAAAAACAAAATTGTCATACATTCTGGATTCATTACAAATCAACTGAAATATTGCAAACCTTTTATTATTTTATTATTGCTGATTATGGTTTACAGTTTAAGATTAAAATTCCCCAGAATATTCAAATTTTTTTAGATAGGATATTTGAGTTTTCTTAAGCTGTAAGCCATGATCAGCAATATTAAAATAATAAAAGGCTTGCAATATTTCAGTTGATTTTTAATGAATCCAGAATGTATGACATTTTTGCATTACAGAAAATAAAGGACTTTATCACAATATTCTAATTTTCTGAGACAGTCCTGTAGATGATTTTTATTTTTTTTTCAGCTGATTCTCCCGCACCAGCAGACAAGTGTGAAAGTGAGCACAGATGAAAGTGTTCTCCACATTAAAACAGTAGCTCTTGCAAATAAAAGTACAGATGCTGACGGGTTTGTTTGTTTTTGTTGTTTTGTTTTTACATACCTGGTTAACCTTTGGCTCAAAGGTCAGCATCATTGATAACGACGGGGGAGATTCTCCCCAAAATTTAGAACCATCTCTTTAGTTTTGGTCAAACCAATGATGGTCTTCAATCTTGCCATGAAATAAGTTGTTCAATTCAATTAAAAGCTAAAGACAAAACAAACAGTCACCATGATTATGATTTGGCCCAGTCCCTGTGTTACAAAGTCATGTTTCCCTGCAGCACTTTTAGACCTGCCGGCGAGTTGGATTGGATGAGAACAGCAAACTTCTGAATGCAGCAAAGCACCACAGCACTTCAGTGTTTCCCTTCAGTTCTCAAGAGATAAGGAACAACTTAAAAATCTGATGCAGCAGGGCAACATGAGATAAACCTCCCATAATGTTCTTGGTCACGGTTAAACTAACACCGGCTCATGTCAGTCTGGCCGTCCCCCAACTCTGCAATGCAAACTTGTACGTGGAAACGTCCGATTTAACAACACGGTGACACACTAGCGTCCCGGTCCGTCCGTGAGAGACTGCTGTCAACATCCATCCAAAACAAGGGACGGCCCTTCCAACAACATCCGGTTCCATGTTGGTGGATTTCCATCAGATTTGGGAACTCATAAACCCCACAACAGCAATAGAGGGAATGTGCATGACGTCACAGATGCAACTTCACAGCGGGTTACGCCCACTGAGTGTCAGAAAGACTGAGTGTCAGAAAGACTGAGTGGCAGAAAGACTGAGTGGCAGTGTAAACTTTCAGTTTGAGCAACTCGCAAACATCTAAAATGTGCGATCGACTGTACTCATAGATTTGGAAAGAAATCAGAGTTATCGTTTTACAGACTGCCGAAAAATAAGCTTAAGAGAGAGTAAAATGAATCGCTGCAATTCACAGAAACAACGGGATTTCAGGCACCGAAACGTGGATTTGCGGTTCCCATTTTGTATCAGGTAATGTTGGATTTTTGGGTAGCTAATGTTAAAGGAGCTTGAGGCTCCTTTTAAGAAATGAGACTCTCTAGCGCCACCCTTCACCACGACGGCCGTTGGGGGTACTGCAGCCAACAGTGAAGCCGGCACAGGAGAACGGGGAGAACGCACATGCAGCGTCATGTGACGTCACATCCACAGCCCAGCGCGGGAAATTCGGGACCGAATTGCAGCACATTTTGCAGCACACAGCCTGTTCAAGGCAACGGAGAGATACACTAGAGGGCTCATTCTTTTGGGTTTGGAACGCTTCATCTGACATTATTACTAGAAAACTTAAAATGTATACAGATTTTTTTCATAAATCTTGCCACAATCCGGCCTCAAGCTCCTTTAAAGGGGACCTATTATGAAAAACAAGTTTTTTCTTTTCTTTTACATATACACTATAAAGTGGTCTCCCCTCAACCTGCCAACTCAGAGAAGGAGGAAAGCTACCAGATTCTGCAGTGTCTGTACAGCCGCCCGGATGATCCGTCCAGTGTGATGTGGATCTACGAGCCAATAAGATTCTGCTCCCGTCGTTACGTAACCAAAATGTGATTTACATAGTTTGGCCTCCGATGCGTGAAACCACTAACAACTAACTCCACCGGCCGGTGCTTCCGTCATTTTTCCGTAGCGGTGTATCGCGTCATTCAGGCAGCCAATCAGCACAGAGCCTCATTATCATAGCCCCGCCCACTCAGAATCCTGCATAGATAATGAGGTTAGAGAATGGGAAGATAAAGACATAGTTTAGAGGCTGAATTTCTAATTTATTTAGCAAAAACAATCAAAAGCTTGTTTTTAAGACATTCAAGGCTTGTTTAAAATAGGTATTAGATGCCATAATAGGTCCCCTTTAAACGGTCAAATCATAAAGTTCGGTGTCCTCATCACTTTAATTTCTACAACAAATCCTGCCTTGAAGTCGGACCAAGCGTCAAGACTTTTGTAAGCCTTCAAGCTTTGCTTCGTATATTTCCCCGGCGTAGAAATTTAGTACATATAAATATCAGGAAACTGGATTTGTGGTCAAATATTAATGTCCATGGACCACTGGTTCTTGGGGTAACTGTACCAAATATTAATGTCCATGGACCACTGGTTCTTGGTAACTGTACCAAATATTAATGTCCATGGACCACTGGTTCTTGGTAACTGTACCAAATATTAATGTCCATGAACCACTGGTTCTTGGTAACTGTACCAAATATTAACCCTTTATAGGGCACTCATTGAAATACTTGGAAATGTACAATTTCAACCCTAGAGTGTTATTGGGGGCTACTACCAGAGTATTTTTCATTATTTCTTTTTTTCATTTTTTTTAAATTCTTGATGCAAATCAAGGTCAAAGAAGTTACCATATATGGTTCCTTGCCCATCGCGAGTAACATTGTATCTAACACTGAAGTTACCATGTATGGTTACTTGCCCATTGAGGGTGAAATTGTACCCATACATTGGATATTTATAAAAATACAAAAAACACATACAACATAATATTTATGATACTCTCTTCATAGAGATATTAGAACTTTTCTCCATAAATGGTATAACTTGACTTATAGGGCTTCTCTTTTTCTCCATCCATATATTTCGTCCAATCAGTCCAATCACCTCCTGACCCTCTCTCTCCACCAGCAGCAGGCAGGTTGACCATGCCATTGACCATGCCACAGAACAAGAAGTGAAGAATAGCATTAGAATTATTGGTGGTACTGATATTATGCTATATAAATCTGTGGCAACATCCAATGCAACATCCAATATTGTCTTACCTTATAATGCGCTATTTGTAAAACGAAAACACCCGAAGTATGACTTACTAGATGCACCAGGCATATGTCTACAAAAGGACACTGTCACTTGAACTAGTTTGACCATAAGGGGGTGTATTTGTAAAAAAATGCACAAAGTATGGCTTACTAGAGTATCTGGCATATGTCTATAAAAGGTTCCTCAGTCACTTGCACTAGTTTTACCACAGAGGGGCGTATGATCATATATGGGGTCACCATTATTCATGCTAACTATTTCACTGATTTCACTAATTCTGCACAAACAACACTTATCTCATCAGTTAGCCCCATCTTTCAAACACATACTCTGTGAGTGTCATCAACTTAGCATGGTTAGTTTCAGCTTTATGAACCTTTGTGTGGAAGAAGGTAGGAGCAAAAATGTGAATTTTCCCCTTCTTGAAAATCAATGAAGTTCCCGCTTCTCCAGGGCTCTACTGATTGGTCAGATGCCATGATGACACTGCCTGTGACAAAGCATGATCTGTGCTGATTGGCAGGATTAACTCACATGACTTCAAGACCTCACTGAGAAGTTTGGGGAAAGTAGTTTTTCATGTCCACGGAAATTACCGTATATGGTAACTCGCCCTATAAAGGGTTAATGTCCATGGACCACTGGTTCTTGGTAACTGTACCAAATATTAATGTCCATGGACCACTGGTTCTTGGGGTAACTGTACGGGTCACTGTCAAGTCCAACTGACGCTAATTTAAGCAGATAATCGACTGTTATCCCGTCTTCTCCACTAGTTGCAGCTGTTTTTGCTGATGTTTTGCCACTCAGTGTGAGTAAGGGGACTGGTCCAGTCGGTAAGTGACATCAATGCAGACCCTCTATTGTCCTAAAGTTACCCATTCACTTGATCCCAGCAGTCCTGGAAGGGAGGGACTCTTTTACATGTTACAGTCGGATTTGTGTTTGGAAGTACTGTTGATTTCCAAAAGTTGCTGCAAAGTTGGAGGCCTGCAATTTAGTATGACATACTGTTGGAAGTATAAGGTATAAAACTGGATGTACGTCATGACTTTTTGATTAAAATGACACCAGCATCATCACAACGAAAGGTGTTGATCATTCTGTGTTTTTGTCTTTTCTCCAATTATAATTCTTAGACTGTGATTTTCTGTAAAAGACCAACGTTAAAATCCACTGAATCAAAGAAGCAGATGCATTTGCATGAATGACTTAGTTCTCAGGAGCTTTCGAAGTGAAATGTGTTATGATTACCTTTGGGGAAAGAGGCAATTAGCAGTGACGCATTTGAATGCAGAGGACGTGTGTTTGGGTTGTGTCAGTCGCTTTGAATGACAACACCGCCGTCCTCAGGCCCGACACCTCCTGCACTCCCTCACACAGACCTGTGGCTATTCATCAAACTGTCAGAGCCGGCACACATCCATCATCTGCTTCCCCGTGTGTCTGTCACTCTGGCTGTGCTTCACACACACACACACACACACACACACACACACACACACGGGCCCACAGGAAGTTCCTCAGGCCGACACATCGCTCGGGCTCTGAGAAGATTGCATAGGTATGTATGAGGAATGAGACGGCTTACATCTCCGTGGCATTTTCATTTCCTCTTGTCACAAAAATGTTTTTCTTTCTTGCTTAAACATTGTAACAGGAAATATATGAGTATTGGGGGGGAGTGAGTGGCCTATTTCAGGACTGAATGGAGCACTACAGCTTGGCGGGCTCTGGATACACATCATTCATTTTCATGCTTTAGTCTTAACCTAAAAAACTTCTGGAAACATCAGACGCTTATAGGAACAGGGCTAATTTCCAACTGGGTAAGTACCAACTGGAGCAATCAGAGATAAAACAGAGCTAAGATCTTGGGAGAATTAAAATGGTGAAACGGCATCTATTATAAAGATAAGCTTGTGAATGTTACACATCTTTGCTAAAGATGAATGAATTCTCTGCAACTGCTCCCTATTCTGTCGTATTTAATCTACAAGTTCCGTTTCCAGAAAAGTTAGCAGCATTTCTAGAATTCAAAAGAAGCTTAAGGCCACGTTTACACGTAGCCGGGTATTTACAAAAACGGATATTTTCCCCTCTACGTTTTCAAAAAAATCCTCGTTTACACGGACCCGCATGAAAACGCTCTTAACGTCATGCCAGCCAATCAGAATCCTGGAAAAACATCAACAAATGACACGTGTGTAACTTCCAGTTAAGGCTGATTTATGGTTCCGCGTTACACCAACGCAGAGCCTACGGCGTAGGGTACGCGGCGACGCGCACGTACCTTGCGCGTCGCCGCGTACCCTACGCCGTCGATTTAACGCGGAACCATAATTCAGGCTTCATGCTGCTGGCTGACTCGCTCACAGGCTTGAATGAGCAGGGGCCTGTACTACGAAGCAAGTTCAAGATACCCAGGATATCTTTTCCTTATCCAGATTCACTAACCCGGACAATTGCAATCACGCTAAGCGGTCACACGACGGTGGTTATCAACTCGGTATATCTACCCAGGTTTCTCCAATCTGGATATGAGCGCGTGCACATAAAAGGGGCGGTGTTTTCAGCGCATGACCAATCGCAAGCATGGAGAAGTCCGCTGTCAGAGCCGCTTATTTCAGTAGCGAAGAGCAAACAATAATTTTACGGAAATATGATGAGTATAGGCATATAATACAGGCAAAAAGCAACACAGTTGCAGCTGCAAAATGCAGGAAAGACAGCTGGCAAAAGATCGCTGACTGTATAAATGCGTAAATTCATAGGGATATAAACATATATTTGAATATTCTGGGAATCTTAATCTTAAACTGTAAACCATGATCAGCAATATTAAAATAATAAAAGGCTTGCAATATTTCAGTTGATTTGAAATGAATCCAGAATGTATGACATTTTTTTGTTTTTGTGTTTGCATTACAGAAAATCACAATATTCTAATTTTCTGAGACAGTCCTGTATATATTGGTTCTATAAGTATTGTTGTTGACCGATAGCTTATGCTGATGCTGTACCAAAGAATTGTTTTTTTTAATTTATTTTATTTAATTTTTTATTTTTTCAGGAGGGGGGTATTTAGTATTTTAAAGTGACTTCTCAGAATGTTCGAGGGACGAAATTGAAAATCCCTTTTTTGCTATCCCCTTACAAATGCATCTTCTTTTTCATTTCTTCTTGATTTATTTATTTACCGGTAATTGGTATTAGTTTTGGATTGACTGTACATCGGATTTTGGGTGATGATTTGTTTTATTTATTCATTGATTGATTTATTTTTTATTTTCTCCTCCACCTCTTTTTTCTTTTTTCCCTTTTTTTTTTGATCGTTCATACAGGTACTCATCAGGGAAAGCAAAGGGGTTTTGGTGGTCCCTGAATACGCGTTCTCTTCGGAGGGATCCTCTCACGATCCGCGCACCGAGCTCCACTGGATTCTCTTCGAAAGGGCATGCCATTTTCCAAGAGAGCTGATTGGTCAGTGGGCGGTGCTTTTACACCCGGCGATCTGTATCTCGAACATAACCTGCTCCGGAGCAGGTTAGCTGTTCAGCATAAGTTACCATGGCGATGTGCCCCGATAAGAAGTGAACCACTGTCGTAGTCCTGAAAACCCAGGGTTAAACCTGAAGTTACCTCGCTAACCCCAAATCCCGCTTCGTAGTACAGGCCCCAGGAGGCTGGCCGGGGGGGGGGGGGGGTTACTTTTAAGTGTGACTTTAGAATATTAAACAGGTAAAATACAAGAAAATATTGACGGTGGCCAAACTAATTGTAAACACAGGTCGCACACATGACGCTGGTGACGTTTCTGGTGCATAATGTGACGTTCTGAAGCTTAAATCTCCGTTTTCCTCCGTTTAGATGCAAACGTGAAAACGGAGTTTTTGAAAATCTCCACTTTGGCCGGAGTTTTCAGAAATGATCGTTTTTGGGGGCTTTGAGCTGCGTTTTCGTGTAAACGAACGGCCAAAACGCATGAAAACGCCTCCGTTTTTGCTCCGTGTAAACGGGGCCTAAATCAGACATTTATTACATTCATTTCACCGGCAATAGCACAAGAGAAATGTTTTTCAGTGTTTTCACTGACCAACTTTATCATATTTAGAACATGTAAATTCTTATTCTTTATTTCATTAATTAAAATAAAAACAAAACAATTCAATATAATTACAACAAATTTCTTTCCTTGAATGAAAGGGAACAGAAAGAAGCTTATTTTGTCTGTCCCTTTTTCCTAAGAAATCAAATTTCAATTAATGTAATAATAAAAAAGAAAAAAACAAATTACGCAATTTAAAAAAAAAAACACTTTCCAATAAACAGAATTAAAAAAAAACATCAAACAAACCAAAAAACAAACCAAAACTACAACAAAGTTATAAAATAACACAAAATAGCTGTCGTCAAACAGATAGTCGTATTCTTTTTTGATTCAAAGAAAAAAAAATATGACAATGGTGCTAAAAAGAGAGAGAGAAAAAAAGAAAACCCACATAACTTTTATCATATTTCTTCATCAAACTGACTTTTATTATTGTTTTAAATGTAATGTTTGATTTGCATTCTTTGGCCTCTGTATCCAGATTGCTCCATAAACTGATACCTTTTACAGAAACACAACGTTCCATTTAATTTTAAACACATGCATTCAGCATGCAGCTTGTGTTACGCCATCCTTCCTTTCACTTGGACTTCTTAATGACTGTTGCAAGAGAAATCTCACCGCGTTACTGTGGACTTTGACGTTCAGAAGCTCCCGCCCGTTTTCCTGAGGGAACACTGAAGCATCGTCAGGACAGACGTATCCAGGCTCTGCTCACCGTCTGAGATGAGCTGGTGTCAGTACATCTCCCCCAACTGATTCATTACAATCTGGAGTTCCTAGTGATATTTTTAGTTTCATACTGACTCTAAAACTAAGCCTAATAAAACTTTAATTGTGCGTTTAATGTGAAGTGATATTATTCAGTATGATTTTACAAGCAGCAAATAAAGGGAACTAAGGGGAATAAATCCAATATAAAGGTTATTTCATTAAATTCAATTTTGTTTATAACACCTTTCAAATGCAAGCGCAACTCCGATATCTTATAAAGAGAATAACATAATAATAATAAAAGAAAACATAAAACAGCACATTAAAAATAAAAGTAAACACAAATGAAAACAATGAAAAAATACGTACATGCACAGTAGTATAAATGAAGTATCGGTCCCAGATTTGAATACAAATGTGCTCTATTTGTAAATCTATTTTTAAAGGACAATGTTGTTGGATGGATATTTTCATAACAAAGGAAACCCTTCTCATCAAAATGTTGTATTTGTAAAATGAAATTGGAGCAGCAGCTGAAACTGCCCCAGGACGTCCAGCAGTCAGAGCTGTTTCCTGCTCCGGACGTTAAGTCAAGGGATCCTCATTTGGATGGCACTCGCCAGGATAATCTGTTGCATGATGTTTTATGTAGGGCTGTCAGTTTAGCGCATTAATTAGATTAATTAATTACACTGCTAATTAACGCGTTATGAAAATTAACGCAATTAATTATGAGTGGCAAAATGCGTGAGTATTTTAAATACTGCCACTTGGCAGTAACAGGTCACTTCCCACCTGCTGTTAGTCAAACTAACAAAGCAGTGTAAATTGTATGTTTAAAAAGAAAGAAGACGGGACTATCAACAAGAACGTAGTGATTTGTACATTCTGTAAAAAAGGATTTTCCTATCACCGGAGCTGCTCCAGCCTGAATTATCATTTAAACGCTAAACATGTCCGGACAAGTTCCACTGTAAACGTTACAGGCACTAGCGCTAGCGTGAGCTCACCTCACCAACCCACGCTTGCAGAATCTGGGAAACGAATGAGCAAAACCACGACAGAAAAACTGACAAACTCAATAGCAAAGTGGTTTGCTGCTGACTGCAGGCCAATTTTAATCGTGGAAGACGAGAGTCAAGGAGGAATGGTGTCCTGACCAAACCGTATTAAAACCACTCCCCCAGGCCAACGTGCACAGATGCACGACCAACTGAACAGGAATTTCATTTATGAAACACACTTCTCCAATAAAAATGTGGATTTCAAATCTTCTCTTCTTAGTGTATTCAATTGATTATTTATGCACTGCAATTTTGTAATGTCCTAGAATTCTAATTCTTTATTTCGGGACCTTTAGCAGATATGAGATTAAAATGTGATTAATTAGATTAATTAATTATAAATCCTGTAATTAATTATATATTATTTTCAATCGCCTGACAGCACTAGTTTTATGCAATCCAAATAGACCAATATTATGGACCAACGTAGGCAGGGTACGTTTTTATGTGATGATGCATAATGATAATGTTATATAACAGTCATTTTGTTTTCCAACACTTAAAAACATGAAGCACGAAGTGTTCAGTTTCAGTCACAAACACAGGGCCCTCCACATCCATCCATCCATCCATCCATCCATCCATCCATCCATCCATCCATCCATCCATCCATCCATCCATCCATCCATCCATCAATCCATCCATCCATCCATCCCTCTTCTACAGCAGCTTGTTCCCGTGCAGGCTCCCAGGGGTCTGCTGGAGCGGTCCTGCTGTCAGCGGGTTAAAGGTGGGCTAAACCCAGGCCAGGGCGTCACTCCAGACCACAGGCCCTTCATATCTTTGGTAAACAAGGTGAGCTCATGAATGGCAATTCCAAGTGATTCCTAGGGAATCATTTGTAGAAGTTTGTTGAGGTCAAATTTAAAACGTGAACATCACAGCGTGTCATTGTATCCCAAGACAAAAAAAGGATATGAAGTTCTTACTGGATATGAAAGCTGCAAGTTCACAAACCAATAAGAGAATGCATGTTTTTTAAAACATAAGGACACAAATAACACCAACGTGAATGTCAGACTTGTTGCATCTTAATGTAATATTCCATCTATCATCTCCTGCTTATCCGAGGTACAGTTGCAGGGAAGCACCGGCCTCCGTCTCGCTGACCCCTTTTTCTTTCTTTCTTTTTTTTTTATTTTATTTTTGTTTGGGATCACATGTTAATAATACATACTTCTTTATTGCATAGTTAATTGTTTCAACACAGTGCTCCAATTTGGTTTTTTCCATTCACAAAACATGTTATAACAGAACACATGAACATGGGGTGTTTTCATGTTTAAAAGGTAAAAGAAAATTTTTTTTTAAATATATATATTAAATATATACATTTTCCATTACTCCCAGACGTCTTTGAATTTAGATTGCTGCAGCCTCATTGAGAAAGTAATTCTTTCCATCACAAATATATCATAAATTATATTATACCATTCATCTATAGATGGGATGTCTGGCTTAAGCCATTTCTTTATTATTGTTTTTCTTGCAGCTAAGCTCAGTATTCCAAATAAGTATTTAGTTTCAGAGCTTACAGTGGTTGAACGTACAAGCCCAAGGAAGAGTTCGTCCCAATTAAATGCAATGTCCTCCCCAAATATAATCACTAGTTCTGTGTGAATTTTACACCAGAAAAATATTGATTTTTGGACAGGCCCAAACCAGGTGGTAATGATTGGCTTCCTGGGAATGACAACGTCCTCCAGCAACTTGAAGAACCAGAATAGTGAACATGTTGAGCTGGTGTGATAAAATATCTAATGAGACACTTCCAGCCAAATGAGCTCCATGTATTTGAGCTTGTGATCCTCCACTGGAATTCACAGGATTTTTCCCAGGTATCTTCTACAAGACAGCTGTTTGTTTCCTGATCCCTTTTCCAGCTCATCTGAGGGGGATCCCAAAGTGTTCCCAGGCCAGTTGAGAGATATAATCCCTTCAGCAGACCATGGGTCTTCCAGATTACTCGCCAGGGGGGCGTCAGGGAGTCGTCCCAACCAGAAGACTCCACCTCATCCGGCTCCTCTCAAGCAGCACCAGCAGCTCTATCTGCTCTACGACGACCCCCTGGAAGATCCACCCGTTTCAAATGCTATCAGTCCACTGAATAGGAATGTATCATGTGTAATCAGAGCCTTGAATGGTGTGAGTAGATGGGATACTGTCTACCCGCTAGATTTTTGTCATTATTCTTTGGGTTGATAATGGCTTTCTCTATGTGGTTAGAATTTGGGGTTTAGGTTAGGTTTAGGTTTAGGGTGAGGGTTAGGGTTAGGTTTTAGCAGAGGTGGGTAGTAACGAGTTACATTTACTCAGTTACATTTACTTGAGTAAGTTTTGGGAAATGTTGTACTTTTAGGAGTAGTTTTGAATCACTATACTTTTTACTTTTACTTGAGTAGATTTGTGAAGAAGAAACTGTTCCTCTTACTCCGCTACATTAGGCTACGTTGAGCTGTTACTTTTCTTTTATCCGCGTACGCATCAATCTCATGACATCACTGGGTGATTCTTTGGGAAAAATGTTAGTTTTTGCATGTTTTGTCACATTTACACAGACTCAAACACACACAGAGTTTCTATGAGTTCATGTTTGTTCTAGTTCTGCCTGGTTAAAAAAGAAAAGTACAAAGGCTTGAAATTTTGTGCTACTTGTGCTTAATTTATTTTTTTATTCTAGCATATTTTATTTATTTTATTATTTATTAAAGTACTTGAATTTACTTTAAGATTATTTTAATTCAAGCTATTTTTTATTTTTTATTTATTTTTATTATTTTATTGATTTAATTTGCCTGAAGATAATTATTTTGTACTTTTGTCGGTTTGAATGGTTGTGTTAAAAAAATAAATCAGACGTTACTCAACAGTTACTCAGTACTTGAGTAGTTTTTTCACCAAGTACTTTTTTACTTTTACTCAAGTAATTATTTGGATGACTACTTTTTACTTCTACTTGAGTCATATTATTCTGTAGTAACAGTACTTTTACTTGAGTACAATTTTTTGGCTACTATACCAACCTCTGGGTTTTAGTGACAAAACATACTGAGCCTAAGTTTTGTTTTCAATAGCAGTAGCTGGGTTAAAATACATAGAGAAAGCCATTATCAACCCAAAGAATAATGACAAAAATCTAGCGGGTAGACAGTATCCCATCTACTCACACCATTCACGGCTCTGATTACACATGATAAATTCCTATTCAGGGGACTGATAGCGTTTGAAGCCGCTGGAAGATCAAGCTTCTAACCATCTCTCACTGAGACCCCAGACATCCTGATGTGTTAATGTATTGGGAATTTTTAAATTTGAAAAAGAACCTACCACAGCCTGATTGCATAAATCAGAACACATCAGAACATAAATCAGAACCTGTTAATACTGTCTGGAAGCACCTTTTTCCTTTATTACAGTGTCGCGTCACCACATTTAATGATTAACAGTTAATAATTGTCTCTTAGGGGCACCACCTCCATTACGAAGGAAAAATTAAGTAAAAATAATTATTATCAGTCTATCACCTAAAGTCGTAAATTCTCACTGAAGAGATTTATCTCATTATGGAAAAACAGACTTAGTTGTGAACTTTTATCAACAGTACGGAATAATAGTGAAATGTGCAAATATTACTCATTTAATGGTCTAAATGATTATCGTGATGAACATAAGGGGAATAATGAGGAGGAAACTGAATTAAAAATCAAACAAGCAAATTAAATAACCAAACAAAAACTTGAAAGATGAAATAATGACCCAAATAACCTCAAAAAATGTAGTCTGCAGAGAATGACAAGAATACTCAGCTGGATGTCAGAAGTGAGGAGTTTGATCAGTACAAAAGATTTGAAAATTGATCAATTGAGGAAAAATGGGTTAAAGTGAGCTAACATCGGCTAATTAGTGACTTCAACCCAAAATCATCTGTACAAGAAATTATTTGTAGTTTTCTGCAGGGGTGTGGTCTGGTGCAGCTGAGGCCCTGCTAGATCAAATCAAACTTTATTTGTTGAGCACTTTTCATGCATAAAAGATGCAGCACAAAGTGCTTTACATAAAAACAAAACAATACACAAACATAAAAACGTATTAATGCCTCAGTTATCGTCAGGAGACTTCAGATGGAAGACCGTTTTGTGTCGGTCTTGTTGATCAATAATGAAAAATAATGTAAGGTAACAATGCCGCAAAAAAAAAAGATGTTAATCTTGATGTCTGCAAGTTCATCAGAAATTACTTTTTGGATCTGAACTAGTTTTCAGATAAACGAAGAACAACTTAGTGTTACAGAAATCAATTTTTGCTGAAAAAAGGGAAAAAACAATGATAGCACAGTATTGGTGAGCTGAACAAAAGTGTCTCCAAATATGACGGACTTGGTCAAAACTTCCAGGCAAAAGCCAAAAAACTGCTCTGGAGGAAGATTCTTAGGACATTCTAAGGACAACACCCTAAAAATGAGAGTGATTCTTTGTTGACTTCCACGTGTTTCATTACCGAACTGAACTCAGTCAAAAGCTGAACTGATGACACGACTGAGGACAAAACTCAGCTGAAGAAACACTCAAAACTCTCTCGAATACTAAGAGAAAAACTCATGGCTGCACTGAACTGAAGAAAACACTTTGCACTTTTATGAGGTGCTCTGGGCAAGAGCCAATCAGAACTTGACACCACCCAGAAGGGCTGCCCCCCCTCTCTTCTGGGGTATCACTCTTCTATCAGGATTTAAAGGAGCTTGAGGCCGGATTGTGGCAGGATTTATGAAAAAAATCCGTATACATTTTAAGTTTTCTAGTAATAATGTCAGATGAAGCGTTCCAAACCCAAAAGAATGAGCCCTCTAGTGTATCTCTCCTTTGCCTTGAACAGGCTGTGTGCTGCAAAATGTGCTGCAATTCGGTCCCGATTTTCCCGCGCTGTCCTGCGGATGTGACGTCACATGACGCTGCATGCACGTTCTCCCCTTTCTCCCGTGCCGGCTTCACTGTTGGCTGCAGTACCCCCAACGGCCGTCGTGGTGAAGGGTGGCGCTAGAGAGTCTCATTTCTTAAAAGGAGCCTCAAGCTCCTTTAACTAAAAAGACCATGAAAACTAAATGTTAAGAGTAACATAGATTTCCCAAACAAAGATGTAACCTCATGAAAGCGAAATAAAGAAAGTTGACCAATATTGACCCAATAATTAGTCACAGAATAAAGCATTTACAGGCTCTGAACTAAGTAATAATGAAGTTAAAACCATGTTTTCAATGGATAACCATAAAATGCAGTTAAAATCATTACTACCTCTGGTCATAAAAATAATACACTCATATTGTTTTAATCTTTCTGAAAGCCATCCTGAAAATAATAAGGAATTGTCATTAAAACATCGGCATAATATGCCAATGTTTATTGAATTTATTGAGTTTGTTGAATGTATTGAATTTAAGTGAAATCACAAACTTTTATCAAACTAAAACGAGGCAATTTTTCTTCCCCAGCAGAACTTGTGTCTGCAACAAAGGGAATGAACAGTAGCAAAAGTTTATGACTGTGTTTCTCTACAGCCTTAAATGCTTGTTCTTGGTTCGGTGCATCTTTTGTTTATTACACAGTGATCATCACAGGCTGGTCCTGAAAAACAGAATTATGAACACTTGGATCTTGTTAAAAGATAATGTCATGGGAAGATTCCAGACCTCAGCTTCAATACAACAGCACTGAATCTTTGCGAATAAGTCTCTATTCACTTCAGACATCTAGAGTTGAATCCAACTCTTGTTGGCAAAAAAGTTCAAGTTCCTGGAAATTGCACGGGGGTCTCCTGTGTACGATTCTTTTTAAATCATTTTGGAGGTTTTCAAGGGGATTAAGGTCTGAGCTCTGAACTCCAGAACTATGTTTTTTTTTCTTTTTCCTTCTGTAAAGCCATGTGTGGGTTGATGTGTTTGTCTGCTTCATTTCCAGCTTTTTGGGACAGAAGGTGAGGACAGAAGGTGCTGCAGCAAATTATCTTGGTATTTGGAGCTATTCATTTTCCTGTCTGTCTTGACAAGTGCCCCTCCGTCAGATGTAGAGAAGAAACCCCAGAGCATAATACTGTCCCCACCGTGCTTCACTGTTCGTATGATCTTGCTTGGATGATGCTCTATATAGACATTGTGCAAAACATACCGCTTTGAATTAACATAAAAAGTTCAAGCTCTGTCTTTCAAGACAGTAATCCTTTTTTTTTTTTGCATTGCTGTTGGTCTCTCTTTGTGGCCTCCCTGATAAGTTTTATCCCCAGCCTTTCATCAGCTTTGGAGGATCGTGCTTATCTTTGCAGTGCCTCTGCCTTCTGGGATGCCACGTTTTTTCAACTTATCGATTAATAATTGGAACGCTGTGTAAAATGTAAATGTAACAGAATGCAATGATTTGTGAGTAGGATGACTCTGTGTTTCCATTATTTCCATGTCAGAAGTTGTTACTGAGACATTTTGCTATTTCATGGAAAATTCAAGTTAATTTTGAATTTGATGACAGCAACACATCTGAAAAAAATTGGAAGAGGGGCAACGGAAGGCTGGACAAGTAACTGACACAAATCCAACACAACTGGAGGAGGATGGAACCAAAAATCTTTTTTTTTTTTTTATTTATTTATTTTCTGTCTGCATATATATTAATGGTTAATACCAAGTTGGTAAAAACCTAAGTAATATATATGCATTTTATAATATATAATATATAATATATATTTTAATATATCATATATATTTATTTTAATATCTATCTATTCAAACATCTATTTCCAAAAGCTTGATCCTGTTACCATCACCATCACCCACCATACAGATGCATGGCAGGGTTACCCCCCTGCACACAGGGGCGCCTCCAAAACTGTTCCATAGGGGGGGCCAGATGGGGCCACTTAAATTCTTGGGGTGGACACCAAAACTAAAAGCCATCATTACAGGACTTTATTATACTATTGTAGTATACAGGCTCAGAAATACTTTTTTTCCCCTAACTTTTCTGCATATATATTAATGGCTAATACCATGTTGGTAAAAACCTAAGGCATATATATATATATATATATATATATATATATATATATATATATATATATATATATATATATATGCATTTTGAATATATATATATATATATATATATATATATATATATATATATATATATATATATATATATATATATATATATATATATATATATATATATATGCATTTTGAATATATAATATATATCATATTTTTTTTTATTATTATTATTAGGCTCAGAAATACTTAAGGAATCGCCTACTGATATGCATTTGGCCCAAATGATTTGGGATGAAATGCATAACTTACGATAGGATCTATGTGACCGGCAAGTGTTTTTTTTATTGTTTTTATTGAGGCCAGTGGGGTGGCCAGCAAATGTGTAGGGGGGCCGTGGCCACCCCTGGCCCCCCCCTGGTGGCGCCGCTGCCTGCACAGGTCGCAGGTAAACAGACAAACAGCCACGCAGGCGCTGATGGGCAATCTGACACCCGAAATGTAATAAACAATACAAAACCAACGACTTTCTATTTGTATTATTTTGATGAGAACTGAATATGAACTCCAAAATCAGTTTGATTCCTCCAACAAATATTTGATTTAATTGTAGTTTAATTGGGTTTATTTTCCTGCGTTTGTGTGTATCCCTGCCTTTACCCAGAATGCACCGCGAACAGCCACGTAAACGTGGCAGCCGGTCAACAGTCGAGCTGGTGTCGCCCAAAAAGGTCCAAAACTGACCGATGTCTGCATGATGTTCATCTCTTTTACCAGGTACAACCTTGCAGGCTCTCTCTGCTCCTCTCCCGGAGACCAGACCAGGTCCTGGTGCGGGCTGAGAGCAGCTGGTAGCTGCTCAGCAGCGGCCAGCTAATGTTGTTAGCAGCTAACAGGCTAAAGCCTGATTTATGGTTCTGCGTTACATCGACGCAGAGCTTATGGCGTACGGTGTGCGTCGCCGCGTACCTTACGCCGTAGGCTCTGCGTTGGTGTGACGCGGAACCATAAATCATCCTTAAAGCAGGTTTGCTGCTGACAGATGTTCACAGATGTTGCTGCTGACCGATCACATGTTTCCAAATCTCTTTCGGAGCGTGTAATTGGAATATGTACCGGTCACTTTTTTTCAATGACCTTAATTTATGTTCTAATTGCTTCTAAAGTTGAGCACTAGTGAGCTAATTTAAGGTTTTTTACCTCATTTCCTAGCACATCTAGCACATCCCTCGGATGTGCTGTTATCTTTTGGGCTGTGTTTTGATCCCTGTCTTTGTATCTTTGGCCTGAGCTGGTGGTGATGACAGGTTAAACCTCCCCCGGTGGAGCTGTCCCTGGTGCTGATCAGCCCCAGTTACTAGTGAAAGGAGGAGGTTAAAGCTTTAACATGCTGCTGTTCATCACATGCTCAGGAACACAACACCAGGAACCAGTGATTTACTGTTTACACAGTTTACATCAGCTGCAGACCAGTGCAGTCAGAAACCATCCATTAAGATAATCTTTTAATTAGATCTTAATTATTGATGTATTGATGTATTGATTATTGAAGCCTATGTGCTAAAGCACATAGGCTTTTTCTTACTATTAAGCACACACACACACACACACACACACACACACACACACACACATATATACACACACACATATATATATATATATATATATATATATATATATATATATATATATATATATATATATATATATATACAGGACTGTCTCAGAAAATTAGAATATTGTGATTTTCTGTAATGCAATTACAAAAACAAAAATGTCATACATTCTGGATTCATTACAAATCAACTGAAATATTGCAAGCCTTTTATTATTTTAATATTGCTGATCATGGTTTACACAGTTTAAGAAAACTCAAATATATTATCTCAAAAAATTAGAATATTCTGGGAATCTTAATCTTAAACTGTAAACCATGATCAGCAATATTAAAATAATAAAAGGCTTGTAATATTTCAGTTGATTTGTAATGAATCCAGAATGTATGACATTTTTGTTTTTTTAATTGCATTACAGAAAATAAAGAACTTTATCACAATATTCTAATTTTCTGAGACAGTCCTGTATAAGTACATATATATTAGGGGTGGGATGATACGGGTAACTCACCATTCAATACTGTGGCGATATGTGGCCCACGATAATGATAATATCACGATACACGATATCTACAATATTCAATATATTGTAA
This sequence comes from Cololabis saira, assembly GCF_033807715.1. Classification (NCBI taxonomy): domain Eukaryota; kingdom Metazoa; phylum Chordata; class Actinopteri; order Beloniformes; family Belonidae; genus Cololabis; species Cololabis saira. The sequence goes on along the minus strand of NC_084592.1, from coordinate 7,311,479 downwards.
GACATTTAATCAACGATATATCACGGTATATGTGTCTGAAAAAGAAAAAATACCCATAAAAAGGAAAACGTCTGTAGTTATGCATTTATACAATGCCAAAACTTCATGGATATTACAAAGAAAGTACATTTGTATCTGCCTCCTAGGCTTGTAAACACTGTACAGCTGGACACATTAAAGTGCATGAACATTAATAACATGTTTTATATAAACCAGGACAGTGCACTGCTTTGTTTCTAATACTGAAAAGTCAGTAAGCAACTTAATTTAGCACATTACCTCACTGCCTCCTAGTCTTGTAAATGTAAACACTGTATAGATGGACTAATTAAAGTGCATGAACAATAGTGCGGTGACAACCGCATTAATCCATTATGTGTGTTGAAATAAAATATCGATATTTGCCGTCAGTTTATCGATTATGTATTGCGACAGAGAGCGCAACAATATATTGCAATATCGATTTTTTTCCCCCCACCACTAATGAATTGACAATTTATGTATGTTGGTGCAGGTCATGATAACCTCAAGTGCTTGACTAGAACGCAACTGAAATTGGTTCTTGAAGATGTTTAAATTGGTTATGGAAAACTTTCAGTTTTGATTGTTGGAAAGGTTCAATCTCAAAAGCTTTTGTTGGGAAATTAACGCTATGTTTACAGTAGTGCAGTTTAATTTTAAAACAGTACTTTTGTTACAGTTAAGCTGTTATTTACCCTAGTGAAGTAATGGCTCGAGGAGATTGTAGATGCGATACGATGCATTGAGGTGTGCTTGACTATATCTTGTCAGTATCTCTCAATCTCATACACAAACTTGTGTATCTTCTCAACCACAGAAGTGAGGTTCCATGTACCAAGAGCCAACTGAGTGTAGAAATGCCAAGTCCCCTGCTTTTCAAGGGGCCACCCTTGCCAGAATGAGCCCAACTCGTATGACTCCTTCCTCAGGTGGCTGGCTCACATAAGGGAGTGTGTAAAGTTTTCAGAGCATCTTCTTTCATACTTTGAGATAAAGGTTTTACACCTCTAAATTGATTTTTTCTCAGTCTAACTGTGCCACATCTGTAGTCCTCTGTCTAATATATTTTAAAGTCCAAAAAAAAAAGCGAAGCAATGCATTAAATTCAATTCAGCAACAAACGACCTTACCTTATTGAAAGTGACTAAAACTGACGCTACTGAACCTGGATTGCAAACATTTGAATACTGTCAGAGAGAGATGGATTGAATATACCAACATAGATCTGTAAAAATATCTACTGCATATTGTTAGTCCTGTCCGTATATGTCACCACAGGTAAAGCAAGACTTGAAAATGATGAAGAAACGCTTTATTCTAGTAGATGGGCCATTTAATGACGGTACTGTCATTTCACCGTGGGAGTTCAGCCTTACCTCAATGAATTTTCCACCCATTTTTGCGTGTGTTTGCAGGGCTTCACTGAAACAGCTCTAAGATGTCGATGGTGGTGTTTGCGTCTGTGGTCCGTGTCGGGGATGGCCTGCCTCTCTCAGCGTCCACCGACTACGAGCAGGACAAAGAGCTGCAGGAAACAAAGAGGCACCTCAAAGGTCTGTCCAGGAAACTCAACCAGTTCCCCGATCGCTGCACACTCAAGTCTGGATCGTACAATATCAAGTAAGTCATTATTTGTGAATTATGACTTGAAAAAACACATTAAAACAACGTTCACATTAATTACATAGATTTGAGTTATCCGGTTAAACAGCTAAGCGTTTCTGTCAGTGTTAAGAAGAAAACAAACTAAAACATGTGGATCTAAAACAAGTATCTAGATGTTGGTAAAATAGTTTCCCTGGTTTATTCTCAACTCCTGTAAATAGTTTTGGTGAAACATCCTTCTAATTTGAATGAATTTAAATTGCTTTGAAACATTAACTTAAAGTATCTACCGTAATTAGAATGCAGTAAAGATCAGAATGAAACATCTAGTTAATAAAATCTCACATTAATCTGTTCTGTGATATCCTTGTATGTTTATTGGCTGTTATGGAAGCACAGATAAATCCTTATATTGTAATATTATTTTTGTTTTATTGTATTAATCAGTCAGTGTCAGAATCGGTACAGGTTTAATAACATACCGGATTTGTATGTTTATAAATCACAGTTGCATCTGATATGATTTAAGGGCTTTCCTATTAGTGTAGATAGATTAATTTCACAACAATATGGTATACAATATTTAGACTCACATATTATTGGTTTTAACTATGTGTATATACACATTCTTTCCTGTTATGTAATCATTAAATGTTGGATTAATGGAAATAAACTTTTAAGTGGCTCAAATTCTCCAGCTAGAACAGAAATAGATGCTGATAGCTGATGTAGTTGAAATCTTGGTGTCTTTATCCATTTCCCAGGACAGAATAAAGCGGTGTGATGCACTAACGGCAATAATGTTTGTACTTATGTGTGTGTTTTAGTTTCACCAGCTCTCTGGGTGTTGGATACCTGATGGTGTGCACGGCCAGCTACCCTAACGTGCTGGCCTTCTGCTTCCTGGATGAGCTGCAGAAGGAGTTTATCGTCACCTATGACACCAAACGTATCAGCAGCGCCGTGCGGCCGTACTCCTTCATTGAATTTGGTAAGTCCCTGGAGTTTATCAGACAGTAAACAAAGTCCTGTCAACTGTTCATCAATAGTAATGGATCATAATGCCTAATAAATATTTTAGACTTGTCATGTGAATTGTTGCTGGAGACGTTTTCCATATTAACATTCAGCCTGGCCTCCATGTACGGACTAGCTGACTGACCTTTACAGTGAGCAGGGAAGCAGTAGTTGGTGGGAGTCCAGAAAAACTAAAGATATGGACTTTAATACATGGTATTCACATTAAATAACAGTGTAGCTGTAGCTGATCAACAAAACAGGGAGTTGCTGCATTGTAAGACGTATATGACACGGTGATAGGATATGAATGTGACACTCCTCCTTTGCTTTATTTGATTTGATGTGAAAACCATTTGTTTATTTTAAACTCTTATATCTTATCATATGGACAGGAAAAAAGAAAAATCAGCATCATGGATCAGCCGTCTGATTTCTAAACATTGGCCTTAGCCATGGATAAACTGAAATGAATCGACCTCTGTTGTATATTGCAAGAGGAGCGTAAACTAAGAATAATATCCTATAGAGGGTCTGCATTAACGTTACTTCCCCACTGGACCAGCCCCCTTACTCACACTGAGTGGTAAAACATCAGCAAAAACAGTTGAAACTAGTGGAGAAGACGGGATAACAGCTGATTATCAGCTTAAATTAGCGTCAGTTGGACTTGACAGTGATCTGTACAGTTACCAAGAACCAGTGGTCCATGCACATTAATATTTGGTACAGTTACCAAGAACCAGTGGTCCATGCACATTAATATTTGGTACAGTTACCAAGAACCAGTGGTCCATGCACATTAATATTTGGTACAGTTACCAAGAACCAGTGGTCCACTCCATGCACATTAATATTTGTCCACGAATCCAGTTTCCTGATATTTGTACTTAATTTCTACGCCGGGGAAATACACGAAGCAAACCGCAAATCCACGTTTCGGTGTCTGGAATCCAGTTGTTTCTGTGAATTGCAGCGATCCATTTGTCTCTTAAGCTTATTTTTCGGCAGTCTGTAAAACGATAACTCTGATTTCTTGCTAAATCTCAGAGTACTGTCGATCGCACAACAGCTTTTTCCCATTTTAGATGTTTTACAGTTGCTCAAACTGAAAGTTTACCCTGTCACTCAGTCTTTCTGACACTCAGTCTTTCTGACACTCAGTGGGCGTAACCCGCTGTGAAGTTGCATCTGTGACGTCATGCACATTCCCTCTATTAGTTATTTACAAAAAATATTAAAACTGTTGCTTTTGTTCATCTACAAATCATATTGGAGTTAATCAGATTTAAAATGTTGTATACATTCAAAGTATTTCCTGTTATCTCACACCAATGATGTGATAATGTCTTTCATTTCACATGAACTTCTTCTTCCTGCACTCATGGTCCTCCCACCACAGACACCTTCATCCAGAAGACCAAGCAGCGCTACAACAGTCCTCGTTCTCTGTCCACCAAGATCAACCTGGCCGACATGCAGACGGAGATTAAGCTGCGTCCTCCCTACCAGCTTTCCCCCGAGGATCTGCAGGCCATCAATGGATTCTCAGTGCACGCGCCATCAAAGTACAAGGGAATCGGTAAGACTAGAGCTGCTTCTGCATATGGATCTACTGCTCTGCTCACACGCATGTTCACCTCAGACTTATGGGTTCATCCATATGGGAAACTCACAGAAGAACAGATGCATCTCCATCAGAGAAGCCCTGCTGTGAAGTGCTTGCTTATTATTATAATAATAATAATGATAATAATAATAATAATAATTCATTTTATTTAGAGGTGCCTTTCAGGTCACCCAAGGTCACCTTACAAGTGATACAAACACACATTGAGTGCGTTTACATGGGAAGTTTAATTCCTCTTTAATTCAGAATTAAAATTAAATCCAATTTAAAATGAGTAAAAATCACCATTTAAACACCTAATTCCGAATGAAAATGGACATTCCGAATTAAACTTAATTCTGAAGTAAGTGGCTGGTTTATTCCGATTTTAAATCTGAATAGAATAATTCTGCGATCATGTTTACACTCATTCCTCTTTAAATTAATTCCGGTCTTTCTTTCTGCTCGTTCCCTCACCCGTCTGTCTCCATGACGCTTATATTCCACGCTGGGCTGGTTTTCCAAACAAAGTTTCAAGATGCAGCACGCAGTAAACGCTGGTCAAGAGCAGAGACCATTTATTTAAGAAATAGAAATCATTAAAAGAACAGATGGCAAGAAACATAAAAATTGTGAGCTTCTCAAAGTTGTAGCGGCTAAGTTTGTTTTTCTTCCGGTAGTTTAACTTCCGGTCCCCCCCCTATCCAATCAGAACCTTCCCAACCCCCAGACCTGGAGAGGAATTGGAGAAAGCCGATCAAACGTGTTTTCCATGTAAACCTCAATTCAGAATTACTATTTCCATGTAAACTCGAAGGAAAATAGTTTAATCCTGAATTATTTAATTCGAAATAATTAATTCCAAATTAAAAAACATCATGTAACCGTGGCCATTTTATAAGTTAAAATACAGGTAATACAAAAAAGTCTCTCCATTCTCAAACCTGCATCATTTATACAATTTATTTGTGTGAGAACAACCACAGGAGCTGCAAGTATACGAGTAAAGAGCTTTCCTTCAGAATCTGGATGAGAAGGTTTTCAGTAATTTGTGGTCTATATTTTAGTAAAATGTGCCTTATGTGTCATACTTTGTGTCCAGCTCATAGCTGAGCATCGGGGTGCCTTGATTTAGTCTCCGGTTCATGTTGGAGTCCTAGTCGGCCGTCATGTGGCTCCTTCTCTCGTGCTTTTACCAGACGTTTCAGGTGCTCAGGTAGTGACCCGCCACAAATAGCTGCAGTGGACCAGCTAATATGTGTTTGTCTGTGCTTAAAGTCAGAAAGGAGCAACACAAGATAATTACTGTTACACAAAGTAATTATGTTGAAAATGTTTTGATATACACTGCAACAACTCAAAATCTTACCAGGAATATTTGTCTTATTTCTAGTTAAAATGTCTCATTTTTAGTCAAAAAAATCTCATTACACTTAAACAAGAGTCATTACCAGAAAAATAACTTATTTGACAATTTTCACCTGTTTCAAGTACATTTTCACTTGAAATAAGTAGGAAAATTTGCCAGTGGGACAAGATTTATCTTCTCATTACAAGCAAAAAAATCTTGTTCCACTGGCAGATTTTTCTACTTATTTTAAGTGAAAATCTACTTGAAACAGGTGGAAATTGTTTTTTGTTTTTTTTCCAGTGATTAGTCTTGTTTTAAGTGTAATGAGATTTTTTTGACTAAAAATGAGACATTTTAACTAGAAATAAGACAAATATTCTTGTTAAGATTTTGATTTTGAGTTTTTGCAGTGTAAACATAAGCCTCGTACACACTCAAGTAAAGAATTTAATCTCTTTTGCTTCCACATCCTCAAAATGTTATAATTGACTTGCATCATCAAAGTTTAGGGCAACAAAAGTCTCTGCCTTGTGTTTGGTCAGTTTAATTTTATGGTGAGTTGTCTCTTGTAAGTGAAGACAAGCTGGAAGTTCACGCTCAGTTTGAGAGTCTGACTCATTTAGAGTGCAGAAACTTTAACAGTTTTTCTTGCTTTGTATCTGAGCAGATGGTTACAAAACACACACATGGTTCTCACTCGTACGGAAATGTTTTTCACACATTCGCAAAGTTTGATTTCCAGCCACAAACCGTGGAATAATTTGTGAATCATTTGTCTAAGCTCCACATCTTATCCTGTACAGGACTGTCTCAGAAAATTAGAATATTGTGATTTTCTGTAATGCAATTACAAAACAAAAATGTCATACATTCTGGATTCATTACAAATCAACTGAAATATTGCAAGCCTTTTATTATTTTAATATTGCTGATCATGGCTTACAGTTTAAGAAAACTCAAATATCCTATCTCAAAAAATGAGAATATTCTGGGAATCTTAATCTTAAACTGTAAGCCATAATCAGCAATATTAAAATAATAAAAGGCTGCAATATTTCAGTTGATTTGTAATGAATCCAGAATGTATGACATTTTTGTTTTTTTAATTGCATTACAGAAAATAAAGAACTTTATCACAATATTCTAATTTTCTGAGACAGTCCTGTATGTGCACATGCTTTGCTCCACCTGAGCTCATTCAGAGATGCTCCGTTCCTCTGAAACCTCCTTCCCCTCCGGGTTTTCTCCCCTCTCTCTGGCCCTTTGCCAGCTTCTGTTTTACAAGAGCATAAATCGTTTCTGTCCTGCGGGATCACGCTATCAAACCGATAACGGTGGCACATCAATTCTTTTATTGTGCCAGGTTATCTTATATTCAGACTGTTTAAAAATGCATGTAAGGCCTTATATGTTTGCCTTTATTTCTAATTCAAGTATGCAGCACGTGCAGTCTGATCCTAATCTGATCCTGCGTTTCTCCAGCTCCAACGCAGGTGCTGGAGCCCGTGACGCTCCCGGGCGTCGTGTCCTGCGTCCTCAGCATCCTGTGTGGGGGCTTGAACCTGCTGCGAGGAGTCCACGCCATCGAGAGCATCCTACAGGTCAGGACACTCACAGCAAACACACGGCACACGGAGGAAATCACACAATCAGACAGAGACAAATCAGGGAAACTTTCAACACGGAGAGCTTCTCATTACGTGAACTTTCCTCCCTTCTGTCCTCTCTCCTTCACTGTTTTGGAATCACTTCTTCCTTCATTATCCTCTAACAGTTTCCAGTGCTGCATAATGCATATTGAACAGATCAGGCCAAGGAAACCATAGCCTATCCTTTAGTCTCTTATCTCGGGGCACGGATGTATAAATCCAGCATATATGCATAGTGCAGATTCTTTACACTGAGGTAAATGTAGCGAGAAGTTCCCATTTGCTTTTTTTCCTGCGCTCCATTCTTACTTGGAGGAGCGAGAAGGATTTTAGAGACGGTAACACGATGAGAAGCAGGTTTTTTTCAAATGTTTTGGCATAGACAAGTATCTTGTTACCAACCAAGTTTCTAATTCAACTTAGAACCCTGTATCGCTGTTGTTGATGTGCAGATTATTGTTAATTATCATAAAATATGTGTTCCATGAATCGTGGTCTAAATGTTCATGTCTCAAACAAGAGAAGCAGTCAAAACAAGAGTGAAATTGTAATTTCAAACCATTTTAAACTGCTGTACAACTCTTATTTCTTGTCACACTGTACAGGACTGCCTCAGAAAATTAGAATATTGTGATTTTCTGTAATGCAATTACAAAAACAAAAATGTCATACATTCTGGATTCATTACAAATCAACTGAAATATTGCAAGCCTTTTATTATTTTAATATTGCTGATCATGGCTTACAGCTTAAGAAAACTCAAATATCCTATCTCAAAAAATTAGAATATTCTGGGAATCTTAATCTTAAACTGTAAACCATAATCAGCAACATTAAAATAATAAAAGGCTTGCAATTTTTCAGTTGATTTGTAATGAATCCAGAATGTATGACATTTTTTTGTTGTTTTTTTAATTGCATTACAGAAAATAAAGAACTTTATCACAATATTCTAATTTTCTGAGACAGTCCTGTATCTTGTGTTACCAACCAAGTTTCTACTTCAACCCTGTATCGCTGTTGTTGATGTGCAGATTATTGCTAATTATCATAAAATATGTACATTTCATGAATCATGGTCTAAATGTTCATGTCCCAAACAAGAGAAGCAGTCCAAACAAGAGTGAAATTGTAATTTCAAACCATTTTAAACTGCTGTACAACTCTTATTTCTTGTCACACTGTATTCTTTGAGCATGATTTCTCACGTTGCACTGAGGTAAAAATAAATGAATGAATGAATGAATGAATGAAGTCCTGCCTGGGACACAAATGACTGGTGCTGAAATAAACCGCCTTGTTGTGCTTTTTTCTCTTCTTGTTTACTTGTTTAGGATGATGATGAAGACTTTAATTACGTGATTGCCTTCTTCCTGGGCACAGCGGCCTGTCTGTATCAGGTAAGTGATAGCGTGCAGTAAGAGCAGCCCATCGCCGGCTGACTAACAGCCCTGCACTTCACAGCTCAGCAGCTTGTCAGTTAGACAAACTCACCAGCTCTCCGTGCCTTTCAGCCCGCTGCTTTCTCTATAAAGCCTTTCCATCAGTTCCATTTGTTCAGCTCCTGACGCTGAGTGAAACACCACAAACCGCTAGACAGACGAGGGAAACGGAGTCCTCTAACGGGATTTATATTCAAGACATATTGGTGTTGAGTGTTGAGTCTTTTTTTGTGCAGTATTAAACTTCTCCTTTGCTATTCTCATTCCAGTGCTACCTTTTTGCCTACTTCTCCGTCTGGAGGGATGTTAAGTCCTTCCTGGCGTTCGCGCTCATCTGTCTGTCCAACATGTATCTGTATGAACTGAGGAACATGTGGCAGATCCTCTTCCACGTGGCCGTCGGGGCATTTATGACCCTGCAAATCAGACTGAGGCAACCGCTGGGCAAAGCGCCAGACTACAACGTCTGACAAACGCATTAAACACGGGACAAATGAACCTCCAGTCCGGTGCCCTGCACCACCTTTTTTTTGGAAATACTGGCACACTTTTGGAGAGGAAAAACAAGTCTGCCAGTTCAGGGGAAGAAAAGTCACCCCCGAGTCCGTGGACAGATCTCCGTTTGGACCGGGACGCAAGTCTGCTGCTGCAGCCTGAATCATTTATGGACCTTATTGGATTGATTTTGGAAGCTTTCTGCTCTCCACTCTTATGTGACAATGATTTATAGTTTCTTTCAGTGCAGCCATAATTCAGGTCACAGTCCTGTAGGATGTCCAGTTTTGCAAGCCTATACACTCTACACATGCAAATTTATGTATTTGGAAAAAAGAAAATGTGGCAAGATTCTGATTTGTTGTACACAGTTCCAAAGATTATTCTAAACAAAGGCTATTAGGAAACGTCTTTTTCTTTTTTTCTACAAGAAATTTGCCTACATTTGTAAAGTGCATATCTTGTGGAAGTGTAAATAACCAAGATCAGATGAGACTGCGACGCAAAAAGCTGTTAATGTGGGTGTAAATGTGATGAAAACCTTCCTGACACTGGTGTTTGGAGGTGGAAAACAGAACCGTGAGGTTACAGAGCATGAATAGAGACTAAAGAATCCAGGTTTGAGGTTTGAACTTTAGAGATAAATCTAAAGGTATAGGTGAGTTGGTATTGTGCGAATGTTTTTTAATTGAAAAACATTTATAATTTCTATTTATTTCAGAAAACTTCCCATTTTCAGGTCCACGTTTTTCCTAGAATCTTATTTCTTCCACGGATGAAGGAATTCTGCTGATCACGCTGCCTTTTGCAGACGATCCAATCTAAGCCCAGGGTTGGAGTCTGTGGTGCTGTTGCTTTGTCTGACTGAGTTAGTCCTTAATATCCCCTTTTCATTATTAAAATGTAAGAGATAGAAATACAAAATAGCGTTTGGAAGAAGAAATACTTCAAGTTCCCTAATTATGATAAATGTAGCAAACGGAAATAAAAGTTCCTTTCTTAAATAGACACAACTCCATCTATATATTTATATTTGCTTGATTCTAAATTGGCCAGTGTTTATGTCTCACACATACAGGACTGTCAGAAAATTAGAATCTTGTGATAAAGTCCTTTATTTTCTGTAATGCAAAAATGTCATACATTCTGGATTCATTACAAATCAACTGAAATATTGCAAGCCTTTTATTATTTTAATATTGCTGATCATGGCTTACAGCTTAAGAAAACTCAAATATCCTAAGCTCAAAAAATGAGAATATTCTGGGAATCTTAATCTTAAACTGTAAGCCATAATCAGAAATATTAAAGTAATAAAAGGCTTGCAATATTTCAGTTGATTTGTAATGAATCCAGAATGTATGACATTTTTGTTTTTTTAATTGCATTACAGAAAATAAAGAACTTTATCACAATATTCAGACAGTCCTGTATCCATAAAACAGCCGTTCCTCTAAGGTTTGAGTTGTTGCACAGCGCTTGTTTCCCGGGTCTTAAACCTGGTCTCAAGTCAAGTGAATTAATTTTTTTCAGAAGAACATATTCAGCAATTTAAGAATGATATTGTCAGTGTTATTCCTTCCTGGCCACTTTGCAGCCCCCCCCCCACCCGCCCAGGTCGCTGCGCCGCCGCCTGTCTCACAGTATTACTGCCACATTTTGATGGCTGTAATACTGTGACATTGTGGGGAAAATTGCATCACCCTCGTGCTTGTGTTTCGTGCATGCCTACGCTCGCATGAGTGCACAAGGTTGCCAGAAAGCATAAACCGCTCACAAAACCAAGTACACGGGCCAATAAAGGCTAGATTAGACGTAAAAACCAACTCCACAGGGGACCTTTAAGCATGAAATGGACATGTTGCAACATTCAGCAGAAAACATATGGAGGAAAAAAATTGATTTAAGCCTGAATTTCTTGCCTTGTTTTTAAGTTTTATTTAGCCATATCCTACTGTTTTCAGCCTTAAGCCTATTTCACGTCTATTTAGTGTTTTTCTTTCTTGTTTCTCCCCACCCATTAATGAACGTTCCACCTACACCTGAGTCTTTTTCAGTCCCAGTTTCCAGCTATGCAACGCTGCCTCCTCTACTTTACTTTTTTTTTTTTTTTTGTCACTCTGTACCATCAGGGGGAACAATCATGTTATCTTGCAAATGTTTGCCATTTTGTGCACTGTTTCATATTTATTTACGGCATGTTGTGTGACATGTGGTAACTGAAGATTTATACACATTCTATGAACATCCTTTTTTTGTGATTGTTCACTTTTTGTCACAAACGCAGCGTCTCATGTCGCTCACGTTGACTCAGAGACCCAGTTAGTATTCAGATCTTTTTATTTTTTCTCTCTCCTTGCCTACACTGCCTCATACGGAAGAGTATTAGGGCCAGGCAGGAGAAAAATAAAAATAATATTTTAAAGGAGGAAGATTTTTCTTTTCATTATGCACTTCGAGAAAAAAGTCGAAATGTTGAGAAAAAAGTTGAAATGTCGAGATTAATGTTGAAGTACAATTTCGTAAAGAAGTCCAAATGTTGAGAAAAAAGTCGATATGTCGAGAATAATGTTGAAGTACAATTTTGAGAAAAAAGTTGAAATGTCAAGAATAATGGTGAAGTACTATTTCGACTTTATTCACAAAATTTCGACTTTAGTCACGAAATTTCGACTTTATTCACGAAATTTCGACTTTATTCTTGAAATTGTATTTCAATATTAATCTCGAAATTTCGACTTTATTCACGAAATTTCGACTTTATTCTTGAAATTGTATTTCAATATTAATCTCGAAATTTCTACTTTATTCACGAAATTTCGACTTTATTCTCGAAATTTCGACTTTATTCACGAAATTTCGACTTTATTCTCGAAATTTTGACTTTATTCTTGAAATTGCATTTCAACATTAATCTCGAAATTTTGACTTTATTCACGAAATTTCGACTTTTTTGTCGACATTTCGTCTATTTTCTCGAAATTGTACTTCAACATTAATCTCGACATTTCGACTTTTTTCTCGAAGTGCATAATGAAAAAAAAATCTTCCTCCTCTAAGATATTATTTTTATTTTTCTCCTGCCTGGCCCTAATACTCTTCCGTAGCCTCCAGCATACACAAATGTCAAGTGATTATATGAATAAACAGGCCGCGCTGGCAGCAGTAAGGATGCGTGGCTGTCATGTCGAGGCCAGAGTCGGCTCCTGCCATCCAAACGCCTCCGGCCTCCTCTCCCTCCCATTGAGCCTCTTTATTGAAGACATATCTGCATCTGCCATTCCTGACAACAATCATCTGTCACCCTTCGCCTGACTGGTGCATATCCACACAGGGCTCGCAAGTCAGCGTAATTACTAACAGGAGATGTATTTATGGTCATTCAGCAGAGGGACATTTGTTCAGGAAATGACTGCATGGATTCTTGGCTTCCCACACAATTTCAACAAGTAATAGCAAAAGAATGAGAACGGCAGAGGGTTGTGTGTCATGCCTTTAGATGTCATTGTTGGTGAACGGCTCGACATGTGTGCAGACGTCGCAACGCCTTATTTTCTCACTTGAAGCGTTAAGATGAATAAAAGCTTTAGCCACAGAGCTACACGCCGTCTGGCATCGGCACCACAAGTTTTTCTGTGGAAACTCTAAACAAGTCACTCATGTTATTGGTCCTGGCGCTGGTGACTGTTGTGTTTCCAGTGGCGGGTGTCACACCCACATGACCTAATCGCTCTTCTCACACTACGGATCAGATGGACTGATCTGTGCGTACGTACGACCCAGGGATGAAAAAAGATCATTTAAAGCTCTCTTGGATTTGAAAGAAACATGGGAAATAAAATTGCAAAAACATTCTCTGAATTGATGACTGAAGAGTCTGGAATGTCTCGCCAAATGGAAAATGTTTTAACCCCTTGCTGCTTGATGTTACATATCTTTCTGAGAGCTCTGCAGAATTTAAACAATGAAAAAAAGTTTATACAGTTAAAAAAAATCTTAAAATACATGCAAGAAATAACATAATTAAATAAAATGACCTAATGAAGGTGCAAAAATATTCTTTAGAAAGAGAATTGGGAGTGTTTTTAATTTAAATGTATAATAAACAAAAGATTTTAAAATATAATTCTTTTATATACAGGACTGTCTCAGAAAATTTGAATATTGTGATAAGGTCCTTTATTTTCTGTAATGCAAAAATGTCATACATTCTGGATTCATTACAAATCAACTGAAATATTGCAAGCCTTTTATTATTTTAATATTGCTGATCATGGCTTACAGCTTAAGAAAACTCAAATATCCTATATCAAAATTTTTTGAATATTCTGAGAATCTTAATCTTAAACTGTAAACCATGATCAGCAATATTAAAATAATAAAAGGCTTGCAATATTTCAGTTGATTTGTAATGAATCCAGAATGTATGACATTTTTGTTTTTTAAATTGCATTACAGAAAATAAAGAACTTTATCACAATATTCTAATTTTCTGAGAGCTCTGCAGAATTTGAACAATGAAAAAAAGTTTATACAATTAAAAAAAATCCTTGCATACATGCAAGAAATAACATAATTAAATAAAATTACCTAATGAAGGTGCAAAAATATTCCTTAGAAAACTTAAAGAGAGAATTGGGAGTGTTTTTAATTGAAATATATAATAAAAGATTTTAAAATATAATTATTTTATATATATATGTATATATGTATATTAGGCATCAATGGGTTACAATTCTGCATAAAAATAAATATTTGTGTTTATAATAATCAGTACTTTATTTCTATTACAGAGTAATGAATAGTAATTAATGTAATAAGGTGTGTGTAGTAGAACTCATCTGTCTGCAGAATTGAAAACAACTTTTTTCTTTGTTCACTAACTGTGGATGAAAATGTGATGCTGTGTTGCAATAGACCAGATATCAAGCCCACGTTCCTCATACCTACAGTATCAGAAATAGTTTCTAAACCGTAGTTTGTGGGAAATGAGCATTGAGGTTGCAGCTGCTAAATATTCTGTTGTGTAATTGAGTTGTTTTTCCAACCCTCCCTCTGTCAAATCCTATTCCTTTGCACTAAAATCCAGCGGATTACCTCATGAATCAAGGGCAGCACTTTTCAGGCAGAGCTTGGCACCACGTGGGTTTTTATAATGGATGTTATTTATGGTTGTCTCATTATAGGAAATGTCAATTTCTCCACACGTAGGCTGGTGAAAGTTGGATTTTCCTCACCGGGAACAATTCAGAGTTTTTCCAAATGAGTGCTGGAGATGTGAACTGTCAAGTTGACTTGAGCTTTGTGCTTCAAGGAAATGTCAGTGGCGATAACAATTTTGAGGCAATTATGGGTCATTTTCCTCATTGCCCAAAAAGGTCAGAATCATTACATGCGGTTCTTTTTCCTCCATCCAGAACGTGTATTCTCCAGAGAACAGCAAGCGCCGTCATGCTCACCGCTTTAGTGCAGTGGCAGGTTATTTTATCGTTTTTTTTAATGCAAAGTTCTGAATAATGGTCCAGAGCTGCAAAACAAAGCACAAGCTACTGAATATTATTGACCAAAACCCTAATGTGTTCTTATTTAATTTATTAGCTACTAATTAAATCAATATTAATATTAATGCTATGATAGAGAAACACTTATAATCAGCACCTGCATATCTTGCAAGAAGTCCATGCATAAAGTAAATAATGTAGTGCTCCTGCCATCTGTTGGTGAGTTATATGAACTCGTTAAAATCCTCCCAAATGTCAGCGGTAGCTCACACTCCAGCATTTGAAACAGTTCTGCACCGGAGAGCTATAAAGAGTCAGCAGGGTTTTACTGAAAGCATGGGATCCTGTGGAGTTTTGTGAAAGCGTTTTCTCAGCATCACCTGCAGCCAGATTTATTTTCTGTCTTTATGAATCTGCCTCTGCAGAACTTAAACTGCAGTCGGTCTGAAACCCAGTGAGCCGACAGTGAGACCAACGAGCATCTGCAGGAATGATATAAAAGGAAATCGTGTACCTGTGGGACTTGTCAGCAGTTTATTTTACTGTTTTAAAAAAAAAAGCATAGTGTTTACTTGGAAAAACAAAAAAACAACGCTCAGCTTGCTGCCTCTCCCTCACGTCAGTCAACGTGAGCGTCTGTAGCTCCTGAAATGAAAAGCAGGTGATAGAAAAGAAAAGTCCTCCTCCAGTTTATCTCTGATCTGTGCTTTCTTTCCAAAACCTTGAAACAGCAATGGCACATTCATGCACAATAAAGCAGTAGAAAAGGGCTCTCACATGGGCATGACACACGTTTAGTAGTATTGATAAGATCATGGCAGCAGTACAGTAAAAGATGGAAACACCAGTGTGGACCAGAGCAGCCTGTTTCAAACCTGTCCAAGAAAAACATTTGGAAAAAGACAAAAATAAAGACCTGTTTTGCTCGCTTCTCTTTAACAGAGCAGTAACACTAAAACCATCAAGATTTAATGAACAAGACGGCTGCTTATACCTTTTTTAACCTTTGAATAAAGTAACTTGAAAAGACCAAAATTATAGCATATGTACGTTTTTTGCTGGACAGCAGAAACACTGATTTCTTCTTCCTCTGTGCCTTTTGGGTGAATTGGTCCAAATTGTTGTCTTGATACATTTAGCTTGATTCATTAATACATTTCCTCCAGGATTTGATGACATGGCCGTGTTTCATATTTGCATGTACTTGCATCTCTAGTGTTTTGTCTGGCAAGGCCTGAACAACTACTGCCAGCCTGATTTTCATTGTGCCGTTTTTTTTTTAACAAATCTGAGCAGATTCTGCAGATTCTTGCCAAGATGCTTCTGTTGTCCAGAAGTCTGGTGTTGCTCCGTGGATTTCAGTCACAGTTCATTTTCTAATTGTCTAAATTGTTTTCGTCAGACATTATAATCCAAATTTAATTAATTCCTGACAAAATATTAAAATCCACCTCAACGGCCAGTAATTAAATGGGGCTGTAATTAATGTAATGGTGGAGTTAGACCCCAGGCATATATGCTCATTTTGACTCAATCACACCTCCTGGGGGGTTAAATATCTACACTGCAAAAACTCAAAATCTTAACAAAAATATTTGTCTTATTTCTAGTTAAAATGTCAAATATCTGATTACACTTAAAACAAGACTCATCACTGGAAAAAACAACAATTTTCACCTGTTTGAAGGAGATTTTCACTTAAAATAAGTAGAAAAATCTGCCAGTGGAACAAGATTTTTTTGCTTGTATAGAGAAGATAAATCTTGTCCGACTGGCAGATTTTTCTACTTATTTCAAGTGAAAATTTACTTGAAACAGGTGAAAATTGTCAAATAAGTTACTGTATTTATCTGGTGATGACTTTTTTTAAGTGTAATGAGATTTTTTGACAAAAAAATAGACCTTTTAACTAGAAATAAGACAAATATTCCTGGTAAGATTTTGCATACAGTCAAAAATCTTTCTTTAAAAATGTACGATTTAACTAGCAGGTACTCGACTGGAAGTAAACATGTTAATTTTGGTCTTTTCATGAGCTTCACTGACAACTCACTGATGTAATTATTTATTTGTTGACTAAAATGTTGTGTATTTTTTCAGTATTCCCACGTGAAAACCCATCCAAGCTTTTATTTTATTACTGCACTTTGAGACTGAGCCAAGAAAAACTGAAGGGGTGGCAGCGTTTGGAAAGAGCATCACTGAAAGTCTGTGTCCGGCTGGGTTATTTTTGTGTGATGAAATGATGCAATACTGAAGAAAAATGATGAGGAAAAAAAAAACAGCAGATAAAAGCGCATATTTCCACATGTGCTCATCTGTCTCTGTCCACAGGATGACCATCATGGCCGACGTCATTATCCAGTCTGTATTAAAAAGGCCTCATCGGAGATCGTTGGACATTCATTGGGTCGTACCGTCTGAACTCAGGGCTGGCGGGGCTGGAGGGGGGGGGGGCAGTGCGTGAGCAGGTGGATGGCTGAAAGCACTGGAGTGCAAAATGGCTTTTGAGCATTAAGTGTGATGCATTTCAGCCCTCAAGTCCGTTGTTCATATTGCACCTTTGCTCAGTGTAACACTTTCTCTTTAGTGTGAGATTCAAAAACTAAACGAGAAATCATCAGCGGCATCTAATCAGTCTGTCGCTGACTTTCCCGCACACTGGAAATGCTCCATTTGGTGAAAAGGTATGAAAATGAAACAAACTTAGGACTGTCAATTGGTTTTTCTTAAAAAAAAAAAAAAAAAAAGGTTGCTATGGTGACGAGATGCACCAGGATCAGGCAACATCACTGTTACATGAGTTATAAGCCTGATAACATGTCGGAGTTAATATTGGAGTTTATATATATATTTATATATATAGCTCTGTAATATATGAATGTACAAAATATAGAATCTTCAAATATCTCATAGGGTTGATGTTCCACGGTCAAAATACACTTTTTTTTTTCAAGATTAGAAAAAGCTCTTCGCTGACATCCTCTTTGTGTTGCAGGTGAGTGCGTGTGTGCTGATGGAGTGTGGAGTTGTGGTCCAGCATGTCTGATGGGAAGCTTTCTGTAAACTCTGTCGCAGCGTCCCCGGCGTTACAGATAACACAACCCTGGATCTAAGAGTGACCGCCACACTGATGAGATGAGACAGAAACCACTGCGACTCTGGGTTAATAGTTACGACGGAGTATTAGGGCCAAACTAAGACAAAAAATAAAACTTAAAGTCATAATATTACGAGAATAAAGTCGTAATATTTTGAGAATAAAGTCGTAATATTACGAGAATAAAGTCATAATATTAAATATATTATAAATATATAAATAGAACTTCACAAGATGCTCAGTATTCAACATTTTAACACAGGGACAAGATGCTCTTCCTGTTAGAGTTCTCATAAATTATATTCTCATAATACTACGATTTTATTCTCATAAATTACGACTTTATTCTCCTAATATTACGACTTTATTCTCGTAAAATTACGACTTTATTCTCGTAATATTACGACTTTATGCTAGTAATATTACGACTTTATTCTCGTAATATTACGACTTTATTCTATTACGACTTTATTCTCATAATATTATGACTTTATTCTCGTAATTTCCAATTTTTTTTTGTCTTAGTTTGGCCCTAATCCTCCGTCGTAGATAGTTACTGATGAAGTTGACATGGAAGAAACGTGATGCAGTGCTGGCTTGTTGTCCACATTTGAGAGACGTTTGTACCGTAACCACGACGACAGCATCGACAAATGTTAAACAGTACTGGAAATCATATGCATACACATAAAAATGTTTTGTGTTTTACATGTACATACTGTAAATATCTCAGCAGAAGAAAAGGCAGAGAAACGGAGGTTGACATAGCTTATGTCTTCCTGCGGGTTCGTCTGGGAACCCGTCAGGAAAGCTGGCAGATTGAAGCTCATGAAGTTTCCAATGGGATCTTTTTTTTCCTTTCAGACCTAGTTGGCCAAATCTGTCTTTTTAAGTTCTGACTGGACATCTTTGGTCTAAAGATTCAAGCAGGCGTGCCTTCGTCCGTGCATGAGCTGCTCTCGGGGGCTGAGCTTGCTGAGCCTGCAGATGAATCCTCTCAGGGTTCAGGAAGGTTCACAGCGGTGAGGAAAACACTGTGGTCCATCTCAGTCTGCCGTGGCCCAGCCTGCCATGACGTCAGGCGCGTGACGTCACGCGTTGGTTCATTATTTAGTAAAGGTTAACTGCTGGACGGGCCGCCGGTGAGGAAGTAGGTCATCATCTCTCCTTTGCCTTTGACTGTGACCATGCCTCGGTATTCCAGTGTGTAGTTGTAGGAGCTCAGGAGCTGGTACAGGTCTGCAGTCACCTGCAGGAAATACAAGTAGTTAAACTCTTTACTTCATAGTGGCCCTTTTTAATGAGGTCCTCACTGTATGTGAAAGGCACACGCGGGGCTGTCGCCCCGTGACACTTTTAGGGCCTGAGCACTTACAGTGCGAAGGCCCTATTGTATCTCTAGGAATTTTCCTTGTTTTTTTTTTGTTTTTTTTTCCTTCTTCCGACAAAATGAGGGCCTTTTTTCCCCCTAAACGTGCCCCAAAAGTCACCAAATTTTCACCAAATGGCTCAACAGCGCCCCCTAGAAAACTTTGTGCCTCAAGCCCCACGATACGGTTTGACGTACATGCACGAAAATCGGTACACACCTGTATCATGTTGCAACATAAAGAAAAGTCTCTTGGCGCCATGGCCGAAACCCAACAGGAAGTCGGCCATTTTCAATTAATCGTGTAATTTTGGCGCAATTTATGCCATTTCTTTGGCCGCTACTTCGCCCGAACCGTAACGTGCACCCAGGTGTGTTATACATCAAAATGTGCATCTCCATCCTGCAACGACGCACATTACTTTTCTCTTTCAAAAGCGTTACCGTGGCGACACTATACGGTATACGCCAAAAAGCGCGCACCCTTCATCTGATTGGTCGATATCTGATAGTTCCGATTTTCTGCCATAACTTTTGAATGGTTTGATATAGAGAGTTGTGGGTGGTGTCATCCGCTAAATGTCCAGGTCTGAAGAATCTACATCAAGTCATACAAGCTTCCACTGCAGCATGAACGTGCACAAGGGTGGAGGACCGTTCATCGCTGCTTGCAGCTTTAATTTTATTTTAATTTTTTTTTGTGGCACCACTTGGTTCATATTAGGTATAAACAGAAAGCATTGTATAATATTTTGTGCTGAGATTTTCACACTCACAGTTAACATTAAAAAAAAAATTGCAAGTGAATCTCCAAATGTATTTTGGGTAAAATCGTTGGTTATCCACAGCCGTCTATCAACGTCATACGTCATCATCCATCACTTGTCAACAGAGGACAGTAATCCTACAGCTTGAACATGAGTGGGAGTTAGAAACACAAAAGTGGAGCAATAAAACGCAAAGAAAAATAAAAAAGGGAGCAAGAAAAAGCCAAATTGCCCAAACTAGACGTATATTTTGTTCGCCTTAATCCTCCTGTGGGAGATGAACCACGTTGTTAGCAGAGATTCATCCCCGGACCCCCGGGAGAGTTCGCCGAGTACCTTCAAGTAGTGGTGAGTAGCCACAATACTTCAAATTGAATTTTAACTTGTATGTGAATTTTTGGGCCGCCGTGCCAATTTTACTACACTACTGTCATTAGTTGAAGTGGATGATGGTGATTTCAGAGTGATCTGGTGGATATCCGTGGTGCTGAACTCCTACAATGTCTGAAATGTATTCGTTTTATTAGGCTATGTTTTTGTTGTTCTTGTGGTTTGTTGGACTTTGTCATGTTATATCATTATATGAAGTGGGTTTCCGCTATAGTTGGTGCTGATAAATACAATCAAATGCGAGTCGTAGGGGCGGACATTCAATTATGTTACCCTGCTGCAAGTGTATTATTTTTAACAAATTTGAGAATTATCTTTCACAATCTCTAATAGGCTATGTTCTGCTCTTACATCTGGTAATGCTTGTGTGTAGGGATGATAATGAGACGGGTATTTTTGCAGCCTAGAGCCAGACGGGAGGTCATGAGTTCTGATATGTTCTACTAGTGAACGGCCTCTCATCAACTCTGCCCCTTGGTTGCAAAACAGAGGATTTAATTTGACCAATTTTTACACCTACAGCTCTAAAAAGTTGTAAAATGTTATTAAACTGAATGCTGAGATTTGGAAATCTGATAAACATTTAGTAAATACACATCAAATCAACCATCTTAAGAAATCAAATTGTGAATGTGATGGCAGCAACATGTGTTGAGAAAGTTGGGGCATTGTGATGTTTACCAGCTGCTAGCATCTCCTTCTCTTAACGACAGCCCGTTTTACATCTAACACCTCCAGACTTTCCTCTAACAGGGGTCTTGGGAGAGGAACATACGGTTCTCATCTGATACAGGATTGAAGCTGCTCAGCAGCCCCGGATCGTCTTTATTGTATTTTTCAAATCAATGAAGCACCAAATGTTTTCAATTGGTGCAGGCAACAGTCCAATCCTCGGCAGCCGCACCCTTCTACTATGAAGCCATGCTTCAGTAGCGGAAGCAGCAGCCGCTCTAGCATTGCTTTGCTGAAGGATGCAAGGTCTTCCCTGACAAAACAATGTTGCTGAACTGGCAACATGCAAATTTAGTTTTGCCTAACCACGGGACAGTTTTCCATGCAGACATTTCTCAATCATGTTTATAAATGGGTTTGTCTTCATACGATAGAGCTTTAACCTGCACATATAGATGTTACAGTGAAAACTAAACACTATACCACTAGTGCAGGGGTCGGCAACCCGCAGCTCTAGAGTCGCATGCAGCTCTTTAGTGCCGCCCTAGTGACTCCTGGAGCTTTTAAAAAAATGTTTGACCTTTTTTTTTCTTCTTTTTTTCTTTTTTCCTTTTTTCTCCTTTTTTTTCTTTTTTTTCTTCTTCTTTCCCTTTTTCCTTTCCTTTTTAATCTCGACATTTTGACTTTTTTCTCAAAATTTCAACTTTTTTCTCGAAATTTTGACTTTTTTCTTGAAGTGCATAATGAAAAAAAAATCTTCCCCCAGTTATAACTAATATAGAAACATGCAGCATGTGTTGCCTTCATTCTGAGGCTTATACAAGACTTTTCATTTTTTGCGGCTCCAGACATATTTGTTTTTAGTGTTTTTGGTCCAATACGGCTCTTTCAACATTTTGGGTTGCCGACCCCTGGTCTAGTGCATACTGATTTTGCCAAAATGCAGTACACATTGTGCAGTACACTGTATAAGGTACCAGTATACTGTATACGTTTCCAGTATACTGTACAAGTTACCAATACACTGTATAAGTTACCAGTAGGTAAGTTAACAGTATACTTTATGCTATATTGTATTTGCAGTACATACAGTAAATACGTCCTAAATGGCCAGTGACTTCTTGAAATGTTTCTGAGCCGATGAAGAGATTTGAGTTAATCCATGAATCCTTGATTCAGTGCTACATGAGGTCCAGAGATCATGGTTCTGTTCGTAAGACCTCAGTGTATATAATATTCTATCCTGGATTGTGAATATTTAGTTACCTGGATCCTCTCTGGAACGCCAGTGCTGTCCATGCGACTTGCAACATTTACTGTGTTCCCCCAGATGTCGTACTGAGGCTTCCTGGCCCCGATCACCCCGGCAACCACCGGGCCGATGTTCAGACCTGGGGAAAGAGATTAACGTCAAAACATGCAATGTACCTGGGTCAATGACGGATAAGGATTTTCAACAGGTCCATTTTAAAATAATAAAAAAAAGAATATCTATTGCAGTAGTTCAAACATTAAATTCATATAAAAATGTTAAATTAAGTGATTTCAGAGTTTTTTGTCAAGATGAATTGGCACTATCCTTAAAAAAAGTCATGTGGTGCAACCATGATTCATTAAAATAAATTAATTTCCTTAAAGGGAACCCTGCATATTAAGACATGTAGGTCTTAAAAGATAAATGTTGGTATCAATTATAACAATGTGATATAAAAAACCTTGTTGATGTCTTCGTTTTTATAAAATTTGAAAATATAATTTAACATGTAGGTCGCCATTGTTTTTTACGTTCTGGGTAGTAACGTCACACGGTGGCTCCTGCTAACCCCCGTCCACTGTTCTGACACCCAGAAACAGATCAAAACACAGCTAAACAGATGACGGCGCACCAGAAACACAGATCAAAACACAGCTAAACATTAAGGTGACGGCGCACCTACAAAAAAGTAAAATAAAATTAAAAAAAAAAGTGCAGCCCCATACAGCATGAACTATAAAAACACCATAAAACTCAGAGACTAACAGACCACACGTTTCAACTAGCAGATAACCGATGCTACAATAAAAACCCCAGCCAGATCTGGCGTCATTAAATTAAATAAAGATGTTCTTGCCTATTTGAAGCGAAGTCTGCGCCTCCCGTTTCGTCAAAGTCCCGGGCCAGTCCCCTCAGCCTCCGGTCTGTCATCACACAGCACCGAGGCCGGTTTTAGGGGGGAGAGGTGGGGGCTATGCCCACTCAAACGTGCATATTGCCCACCGGCGTCTCCATCCCGGCGGCGGCAGCGAGAGCGGAGAGCGGAGAGCGGGTGGCGGAGCGCTGCGGGCTGTAGAGCCCCGGCTACGCAGGCTACGGCGTAGCCTACGCAGGCTACGCCGTAGCCTACGCCGTCTACGCAGGAGCCTAATGCACTGGTAAGATGCGCACAACATTGATCATTTTTGCAGATCTCCCGTGCATCACAGAACTTTGATCCAGTTTCCCTGAACCGAGACGTCTTATGGGCTCCCTCGTCAGCCTCCACGGCCGGGAGAGAGCTGCTCAACTATGTTTTAGATACCTGTCCCAGTTAAACTAATGGGGCTTATCTTCCCAGAGCCACCGTCGTACGTCATCGCCCCCAGAATACATTGCGCAGGTAAAACATGGCGCCTCCCGCAGGTCAAAATATGTAATAAACATTGTAGATTTTTAAAGCAATTAGATTATTTTATGTGTTTCTAACAACATATTTTAGTATAAGAGAACAATTGTGGCTAATTAGGGACTACATGTCTTAATATGCAGGGTTCCCTTTAACATATTGTTAAGTTTTCAGTATTATACAAAAATGGTTGTTTTTTTAATGGTCGCGTCACATGATATCAGTCAAACTTTGTTTGTATATTATGATGGAAATATAAATACAAATGTGTTGCAATCTTACACACTACAAGATACTTCAGAAATCATGCCAGATAGAAGAAGATTGATTTAAATACATTTAGAGTGATTTCAAAAAAAGTTTTCAAAACAAGAGTCCTGGTCGGACGGTCGCACCACATGACATTTTGATGCTTAAAACAACAGCAAAATCCCAAATAACTAGTATTTTTTGTAAAATTCAAGTGAGTCCATATGTGGGACAGGTAGGTCATATATCTGGTATTTTTTTATCCATTCAAACCTTTTTTGAATTGAAAAAAATCTGTTTTTCAGAAAATATAGGCGTCACGTCATTGACCCACCTACAGTAATCATCAACACAATAACAAACAATAAGTATGTGGCTCTAATTTCCCTGGAAATATCTGGTTTAAGAGTAAAAGGCAGACACATTGAGCTCCAGCTCGGCCGCTGATGGAAGTGTGTGTCTTCAGGGTCATCAGTAACACTTATTTGAGATGAGGTCGATAACAATCTCACACCGTCTGCACCCTGGCTGGATGCACAGAGCAGCAACACACACTTTCTTTTTTTAAACTTGCACACCTATTTTCATCTTGAAGTTGTTAAAGGAGTGTTCATTGATGTATTTCATCTGGTCCATCATCCTCATGGCGTAGTCGGCCAGCGCTCGGATGTGTGAGCGGCCGGCCTTGTCGTACGTGGAGTCGTTGAGGCCGGAGGCCGCCATGTAGGTGGAGCCGATCGTCTTGATCTTCTCCAGCTGCCGGAACTGATCCTCGCTGATTATCTAAGGATAGCGGGAGAGAGAAAGTTCAATCACTTCAACTGCTTGTGAGGTTTGGAGAGCAAGTTCATCTCATCTCCTCTTTTTTCAACAATACACTGCAAAAACTGAAAATCTTACTAGGAATATTTGTCTTATTTCTAGTTAAAATGTCTCTTTTTTAGTCAAAAAAAATCTCATTACAGTTAAAACAAGAGTCATCACCAGAAAAATAACTTGTTATTTGACCATTTTCAAGTAAATTTTCACTAGATTTATCTTCTCATTACAAGCAAAAAAATCTTGTTCCACTGGCAGATTTTTCTACTTATTTTAAGTGAAAATCTACTTGAAACAGGTGAAAATTGTTGTTTTTTTTCCAGTGATGAGTCTTGTTTTAAGTGTAATGAGATTGTTTTTGACTAAAAATTTGACATTTTAACTAGAAATAAGACAAATATTCTTGTTAAGATTTTGAGTTTTTGCAGTTTTTGCAGATGTAGGGTGGTAGCCTCAAGAAAGTGGTATCAAAAATATATGCCTGTATACAATCTCACAGGAATCACTCCACATTATACATAAACACTAAATGGGAAAAGGAAACAAACATCATAATAACAGAGGAAGAGTGGCTGAATATAATATATGTAAGGTACAATCCACCGGGGGGGCAGGTTTGGATCCCCACATCTTTGTATACGGAGACGTTACCTCATCAAAGTCAGCAATGATTTCGTTGAGCAGTCTCAGACACTCCACTCCCTCGTTGTTGGCCTCCAGCTCCACGTAGAACTCAGAGAAGTTACTGATGGAGGCGAACATGACGGCCACGCACTCACAGGACTGGTAGTAGAGCTCGTCGTTGCGGCGTTCCCGCTGGAGGAAGTGAGCCGCCACGTCTTTGGGCAGGATGTTGTGCAGCAGCCGGCGGTTGTAAGCCTGCAGCTCCTCCATCTCCTCCTTCTCCTCCGTGGCCTGGTTAGAGGTGCACAGAAACACCACTTACAGTCTCTTACTGGATGTTGACATGAAAAAGCAGCCACAACAAAGACGGGTACACTACTAAAATAGATTAGACAAATGAAATTAGACAATGAGCTCAGTCTTGGACAGATTTAGCTGAAGGTGACGGCCCTTCATCCAAGCAGAGATATCAGAAAGACAGGCCGATATTCACATTGAGACGGCCGTGTCACCAGGGAAGGAAATACGTTAGGGGTTCATTATTTTGGGTTTCATCAATGCAACACCAGTCCGTTACAAACAGCACAAACAGCCATAATCAACATTCTGCCTTGTTTGGTGTGTTAATGAGTCCAAAGAGCAGGGAATTGTTGCTCCACATTTGGAGGTAGAAACAGACGGAGAACAAACGAGGGGTGAGTATTTAGGTGCTGAGCTGAGGCAGAATGGGACGTTTTAATCAACACGGAACCGGCGCTGAACCACTTCTGTCTCCGAGGGCAACAAGTAAAAAATCTAGTTGGAGCTAATTATGTGTGACCACTCTGGGAAAATGTCTGTAGATGTATGAAGGAAAAAGATAACAGAGCAGGAGATGGAAGAAATCCTGTCTTTTCCTCCATATTTGAAAACCTTTTTCATTCAATCCATTAAGGTTGCAAAACTACATTTCCTTCTCCCATTATGTTTGTATTTGTACCTGTTTTATTGGGGCGGGGGGGGGGGGGGGGGGGGGGATCTGGCCAATGTTATGATTAATATTATATCCAGGGTGTGATTTGTGAAAAAACCAGAGGGGGGGGTATTTTTGTGAAATATTTTTATTCAGAAAAATTACCACACAACAGCGGGCCAACAGTATAGGCATGAAAACTTGTTTCTTGTGTAAACATTACACTTAAGCTACATAACATATGCGGTAGGCCTATTTTTAACATGAACTGAACCACTTGCATTTACAGAAATATTTTCTCCTAATACTGTTTTTAAATGTGCCAAATAAAAATAGATAAAACAAATTAATATTTTTTTAATTCTTTCTCGATATCAGTTTAACAGAAAACATGGGAGCTCTCCTCAGCAGGGGAGATGCTGCTGTCCACCATTCGATCAGCAATGTCAGATCTGGTTTCATCTTCTGTCGCATTTTTTCTCTGGATTTTTGGTTGTGATCCTGTAAAATATGAGGATATGCTGCTCTGGATTCTTTTAATTTTTTCATTCATTTGACTGACTGTATCTTTTATTTTGGCGGGCCGAAAGTCGGAATTTTGGAATGCAAGAAGATCCGGTTGGTTTTCAAAATAAAACTGCTTTCTGTGGGCGCGACTCGCTCCCGGTATCAAAATCCCAGCACAAACAGTGAATGAACACGGACTCTGTGTATTTTGGTTGTTATTACTTGTTAATAATTACGATGTAATGGTGAAAATACTTTGGGTGGGGGAAAAAAATTTTGTCCCCATCGAGGATAAAAATAATTCAGCAGAGGGTAGGAGGTGTAAACCAGAGGGGGGGGGGATCCCCACCATCCCTTCGGGCAAATCGCACCCTGATTATATCCCATATTTTGTTTAATCCAGAAGCAGCAATAATTAGACAGAAATCACAATATATACACTTTTTCTCTGATTGTTGTTCATAGAAACAACACATTTAAAAAATAATTTATCTTTATCTTATTACTTTTTGCTCAGGTGTGTTCATATAGTTGGCGGAATGAGAAAAAAATGATTTCATCAAATTGCTTGGTTGTGCTGGAAAAACGGGCAAAAGACACTTTTGTTGCACATTCTTATAGCCTCTATACGTTTTGACATAGTAATGGAAAAAAGCAGCCAGAATGCTCTGAATTCTAAGGGTTAAGAATGGTTTTTAAATTGTATTTTAAATGTTCAAAGATCCAGATTATGGAGGCTGAGAAATGTCAGAACCGGGGTACACGGCATTTTAGATTAAACGGCACAAAGGAACTTCTGCACTTGTGCGTCAGGGGGTTTCCCTTTAGCACCGTCAGAGATTAACTCATGTTCAGACTCCTTCTTCCTCTGGTGTCTAAGTCCCGTCTGCTATGATGTCCACCATAGCTTTCATGAGGTAGTTTACCCAGTTGCTGCAAAAGACAACCAGCAAACTTACTTTGGACGTTTTTTTTGTCGATTGTAGAGGCGGCAAACCACGAGAGCTGGATGACACTTCTTAAAAGTGATCAAATATTCCTTCAAATGAAACTGCAATGTTAAGTCTTTATTTAAAAATTACCTTTTTTATTTATTTTAACTCTAAAATGTTGTTAGTTCCCTACGAAGCTCCCAGACCCCTGAGGGCATCTGGATCTGGTTTGTTGTGTGTCCCACACTGCAAAACTCAAAATCTTACCAGGAATATTTGTTTTATTTCTAGTTAAAATGTCTCATTTTTAGTCAAAAATCTCATTACACTTAAAACAAGAGTCATTACCAGAAAAATAACTTGTTATTTGACAATTTTCACCTGTTTCAAGTAAATTTTCACTTGAAATAAGTAGAAAAATTTGTCAGTGGAACAAGATTTATCTTCTCATTACAAGCAAAAAAATCTTGTTCCACTGGCAGATTTTTCTACTTATTTTAAGTGAAAATCTACTTAAAACAGGTGAAAATTGTTGTTTTTTCCAGTGATGAGTCTTGTTTTAAGTGTAATGAGATTTTTTTGACTAAAAATGAGACATTTTAAGTAGAAATAAGACAAATATTCTTGTTAAGATTTTGAGTTTTTGCAGTGCAAGAACCAGAACCAAGCAAGGTGAGGCAGCGTTCAGTTATTCTGCTCCTCACCGGTGGAACAAACTTCCTGTAGAACTGAGGTCTGCTGCAACTGTAGATCCTTTAAATCAGGACTAAAAACATTACTGTTTACTGAAGCGTACTCTTAAATTAAATACTTACCTGCTGTATTCTACTGCCCTTACTTTTCAACAACTTGTGCTTCTTATTATTTTACCTCTTTTCTTATCATTTTATTTCATTTTATTTGTTATTTACTGTTTAATTGTGTCTTGCTGCTTTTAATGTTGATGTAAAGCACTTTGAATTACCTTGTTTTGAATTGTGCTATACAAATAGACTTGCCTTTCATTGCCTCAAATCACTATAATACATGTTGAAATGCACACGATGATACAATATTACGGATTGTCATGACCAGAAGGGACAGCCCATCTTGCAGGATTCCTTCATGGATCCCACGTGAATGCAACACTGACCTGCAGCTTCCAGAGGAAGTCCAGTCTGGCCGTGGACTCCACCTGCTGGGCGTGAAGGTAGAGGGCGAGGACGAAGACGGTGATCACCACGGGGGTCATGATCTTCAGGGGAACCTTGGTGTCTACCACACAGCTGGAGGGTAGCACACACACACACACACACACACACACACACACACACAGCCGTTACGTTTCACTTGACCCAAAATACAACCTAAATCCGGAAAAAGTACAGACAATTTCCAAAATACAAAAAATAAAAATAAAGAAACAAAGAAAGAAAGAAAGGAAAAAAAAGTTTTTACATCTTCTTTTATTGCATTTCAGGGCTGCAACACATTTAAAAAAAAGAGGTTGTGACAGTTAAGCTTTTATCTCCGTTGTCACGTTGACGTATACTGTATAGAGGAAACCAACAGAACAGGGCCGTCCTTGTGGCATTCTTCTTAATGACCATTCCACACATCTTTTCTGATGGATGTGAGTGGAACTTCATACCAACTGAGATTAGAAACCAATCAAATTATGCTTCTTTTAAATTTTATCTAAAAAAGTGGTTAATTAGTGGCCAGGCCTGTCAACATTAAATTTTAGTGCGTAATTTTCCTGGCTGGCTGCCCTGCCTGTCATGTTGCCTATTAGTTTGTCTAGTTACACTGTTGCTTTTTGTGCATGGCTTTTTATTCTGTGTTTAGTGCTTTTGTCTGGTTTGTTTTTGGCCTGTTAGTATGTTACTGTGTCTTGTGTTATTAATGTTGATGTTACTGTTGCTGCTTCATGTTGTTTCTGTTTTCGTTTGTAGCAATTGTCTGTTGTTGAGCTTATGTTAACCTGTGTGTGTATGTATTTTAGCTTAGTCTCTTACCTTTTAATCTTTATTCTGATGTAGCCTTCTTATTTGGAAATGTTTTATTGATTATATCTTAATAATTTTTCTTTTAGGTTGACTATTTTACACCAGTCCAGGGACAGCAGATGCAAAATAGCCTTTTTGGCTAATTCTGGCATATTTTACATGTGTTTAAATGTATTATTAATGTGCATTGTCCCTGATAACGAAACCTTTAAATAAATAAATAATAAATAAATGGAGACGGGTCAGGGCTGAAGGTCCAGTTTCCTCCTGTTCCTCAGCCATGTCTTTGTCATTTACGTAAAATGTGATTTTACACTGTCTTGTTAAAAATGCATGAGTGCCTGAGAAAAAAAGACGTGGTCTTGATGGCAGCATATGTTACTGTAAAATCTCAATGAGCTTTTCTGCATTTTCTGCCAGGGCCACTGATACTGATGAGTGTGACCAGAGAACATGTTGATCTAAGCCCAGAGATGGTAATGCTGCCTCTGGATGAGGCTTCTTCTCCAGCTTAGGATTGCACATCTGCGACTCCTCCTCACTACTTCAATGGCTAAATTATACTATGTACTATACAGGGAGAAATATGTAGATTGCTTCCAAAATGGAAAAAAAAAAAGTAATGCCAATATTTCCTTGAGGAAGACTGTTTTTAAACATTTGTTGATAAAGTGAAAAGCCTTTGTCTATTCTTGCTTTTGAAAGAGCCAGCTTTTCACTGCTACTACTTTTGGAACCATTATCATCATCATTATAATCACCTGCTTGCAATAACATCATTATTCTTTCCTTTCACGGCTTAATTAATACTGAATTACTTGTGCACCAACGTTTTTGGAGTGTGTCACAGGACTGAAATACAAAGCTGGATGTTTGTTAGCAAACGCAATGAAAAAAACAATTAAAGAATTAAATATTTTTACTGTTTGCAAAGAAATAAAAATGACAAATGTAAGAATAACTTTTTTCTTTAAATGAGCATTTTCCATGTCGTACAAACTTCTTCTGAATTGGGGTTGGTGATATGCTGCAGATGTTAAAGGGATTTAAAGGGAGACTATCCAGGATCATTATGCACAAACAGGCTGCACCTTAAATCTTGGCTCATTAGCGTTAGCATCTGTTGCCAGCAGGTCATTATAGTTACATTTGTGCCAGCAAAGTGATAACGATGCTGTTAGTTTAACAGATGACAGAGGCAAAGCTTTGGGTCTGGGCCGTAATAGAAGCTGCAGTCAGTCTCACCTTGTTCCGTTTATGTGCTCGCTGTGCGGAGAGGAAGAAGAGAAGAGCTGGTCAGGTTAGGATATCTGTGGTCAAAGACTCATCAATTACAGATGTGACACCAGGCGGCGGTACTGAGGAGACTCACGCAGAGCTGATGGCGTTGGCCATGACCAGCAGGTCCTGGTTGTCAAACAGGCTCATCTTAGGAACCTCCATGATGAGAAGGTAGAGCAGCTCGATGAAGAGCATGAGGAAGAGTTTCCCAATGCTGCTGACCTGCAGGAAGACGGAGGAGGCCAGCAGGCTCAGCAGCACGCACGACGAGAAGTACTGAGGGGAGGATGGGAAAAGTATTCTTAGATGATCTCTAAACAGAATGAGAGCCATTTGGAAGAAATGGAGAGGGTGTGGTCAACCCACCGCTTGGCCACTCAACTTTGAATTTAGACATTGCTGTGCTCAATTTTACTTTCATAACTGCAATTACTGTCCCTTAGTACGGAAGAGTATTAGGGCCAGGCAGGAGAAAAATAAAAATAATACTTTAGGGGTGGAAGATTTTTTTTTCATTATGCACTTCGAGAAAAAAGTCGAAATGTCGAGAAAAAAGTTGAAATGTCGAGAAAAAAGTCGAAATATCGAGAAAAAAGTCGAAATATCGAGAAAAAAGTCGAAATGTTGAGAAAAAGTCGAAATGTTGAGAAAAAAGTTGAAATGTCGAGAAAAAAGTCGAAATGTATTTCAACTTTATTCTCGAAATTCCGACTTTATTCACGAAATTTCGACTTTATTCACGAAATTTCGACTTTATTCATGAAATTGTATTTCAACATTAATGTCGACATTTCGACTTTTTTCTCGAAATTGTATTTCAACATTAATCTCGACATTTCGACTTTTTTCTCGACATTTCGACTTTTTTCTCGAAGTGCACAATAAAAAAAAATCTTCTCCTCTCAAGTATTTTTTCTCCTGCATGGCCCTAATACTCTTCCGTACCCTTAGCACCCATTTGTTCTGCTTTTAAAATGAAATCCCTCTTCTGGAGATGCACAGTAAAATCTCAGGACAATTACTGTGTTTCTGTAGTTATATTTATATTTTTGCTGCAGTGGAGTGATGGTTTAAGAGAGACAAAAACATGTTCAGCATGGCCTTCATGGATTTAAGTATTCAATTGCAAAAAAAAAGCTTTACATGGCATGTGGAATGACTCCCTGATGTCCACTTTAGTGGCTAATGGTCAACTACACCATCCAAACCCCTGCGTGTACTAGAGCCATCCATTACTGAGACCTCTATGCACATCAGGGTTAAAAGACACATATAAGATAATCTAATGCACCTAATTGCTCTTAAAAGTGTTTTTTCCAAACAAGACATTAAAGATTGATTTGCTGTACAAATCTTTTTATTTCCTCCATGTACTTGTGTCATAAAAGGAATAAGCCACAACATTTTCTGTTCTGCTGACATTTTGCTTCATGTTTTTGTGGCCGAGTTGTGATGAGTTTAGGAAATAAAAATACCTAAACATTTACATCAATCATATTGTACGGAAGAGTATTAGGGCCAGGCAGGAGAAAAAATATTTGAGAGGGAAAGATTTTTTTTTTATTGTGCACTTCGAGAAAAAAGTCGAAATGTCGAGAAAAAAGTTGAAATGTCGAGATTAATGTTGAAATACAATTTCAAGAATAAAGTCGAAATTTCGTGAATAAAGTTGAAATTTCGTCTTTTTTCTCAACATTTCAACTATATTCACAAAAGTTTGACTTTTTTCTTGAAATTATACTTCAACATTAATCTCGACATTTTCCACTTTTTTCTCGACATTTCCACTTTTTTCTCAAAGTGCATAATGAAAAATAATCTTCCTCCTCTAAAATGTTATTCTTATTTTTCTCCTGCCTGGCCCTAATACTCTGTATTGTAATGTATTGTACTGTACTGTAATATTGTGATTACTGCACATGATTTCAAATGTGTGATTCAAAACTGTCCTGAGCAATAAAGTAGTGTTGTAAACACTAGGACAGGCCGGCCGTACCTCAGGAAAGCTGCAGATGAGCCCGTCGTCTCCGCAGGGGCTGCGCTGCGTGTCCAGGCTGTAGTTGAGAGACGCAGCGTGGCAGGCGTTCACACTCTCCAGGCTGATGTTCAGCTCCAGCTGGATGCAGCTCCGCAGGTCGTGGTCGCTGCAGGCGAACTGAACCAGGTCAAATGTTACTGACAACAATAAGATATATGTCTTATATTCATGAAAATCCCCTTTAGTTTCAACACTGACTCTATCAACAGTGTTATTGTTGCTCTTTGGGGTGATGGTGTTAACAAACTTACAATGTTGATGAAGGCAGAGAGAAAGACGATGGTGATGGTGAAGACACCCACCAGGGTGCTGTTGAGTCTGGACTGGACGATCGTCTTAGACAGAGTTTGCAGAGGTATCGGGAAGATCTAACAGGATGAGAAAATATCAGTCCTTCAATGTCCCTACGGACAGGAACATGGACTATTTTGTGTTTTTAGGTAACTCTGAACTAACAAAAATGAGCTGTGGAGTTCCCCAAGGTTCCATTTTGGAGCCTCTGTTGTTCAACATACCATAACTATGCAGACGACACACAGATCTGTATAATTATCTCACCAGGAAACTATAATCTAATTCAAACTCTGATCAAATGGGTTGATCAAATTAAAGAGTGAATGTGGCAGAAGCTTTGTCAGTTAAATGAAGACAAAACAGAAACAATAGTGTTTGGAGACGAGGATGAAAGTCAGTCCTAATGAGACCAGGAGACCAGAGTCCTCACTGAGACCAGGATACTGGACCTTATAAGTCCAGTTCTTAGATCTTTACTGGCTTCCTGTCTGTCCGTCAGAACAGATGTTAAATCCAGCTGCTGGTTCATAAATCTCTGAAAGGTCTCGGACCAAAATCCATCTCTGATCTGGTCCAGGAACCAACCAGAACCCTCAGGTCGTCACGGTTACGCCTACTTTCTGTTCCCAGAGTTAGAACCAAACTCAGAGGCAGCGTTCAGCTTTTATGATCCTCACCTGTGGAACAAACTCCCAGAATGCATCAGGGCTGCTGAAACACACAGTTGCTTTAAGTCGAGGTTGAAAACCTTTTTACTTATTGCTGCATTTCAATAATCTCACATAATGCACTGCAACTTTTATTTCTCTTATTTCATCTGATTTATCCATTCTTTTAAACTTATGTCTGTCTTTCTTTATTTGTTTACTATGCTTTTAAACTCTTTTTAATGTTTTTATGTATGCACATTGAATGATCTTGAACATGAAATCTGATATTCAAATAAATGAGTGATGAGTGAAATGATGATGACGACATTTTCTCTTTGTTTAGTGACTAAAAGATTTGGCTCATAATTGTGAAAATGCACCATATCTTTTCCTCCATTTCTAGATCTTTCCTGCTGCTCGTGACTCATGGACTACAGTGAGAACATGCGTTAGAAAGGTTTATGGTATGGCTGCAATAATTACTCAGTGAGAAAAACATCTTATAGAAAGTAGGGAAAAGATGGTTGACGTGGAGATATTTTCAGTCTGCTTCACCGTGCTGAAGAGTAACTACGATAAAGGGCAGCGCTAAAAAACAAATGTAATCACAGACAGATTTGCTGAATGATTTTCCCGTCTCGTGAGGACGATGCGGTTTCCACGGCCTCCATGTGTGCTGATAAGCAGTAAAAAAGATGAAGTTGTGGAACTAAAAAGGATTTGATTACCTCTGAAACTATAACGTGAACAGTATTGATTTCTTCCTTCACTTTACACATTATTAATAAATGTAGATATATAGATTTATATTATGGATATAAATATGTTATATGTAGGTATGTATATGGATATATTGAGTTATATTATACGTACTGTACAATATTTATATATCTATATCTCTATTAATATATACTGATTTATAGTTATATGTAGATATGTCGATATATAGATTTATAGTAATTTTTATGTATATAATTGGGGGTAAATATATGAACCAGTATATAAAGCATATCTACTCTTATATAGTTATTCAAGTATATTATTATATCATTGCTGTCTATTGTTCTCTATTATATTGTAGTATTATAGTAAAGTAATGATAATGTAATACTATGCATTATAATTACTTCTATTAGTACATACATACATAGTAGCACAACTAAATGCCGGGCGTTTGTTTTGTTTTCTTTTTTTTGCTTAGATTTTTTTTGTTTTTGACTATATTTATATATAGATATAATTGAGTATTACATTGCTATATTGAATAGTTATTAAAGTAGGGGTGTTTGGTTATGTGTGTTTTATAAGTAAGCTTATTGAAACTCTTGTTACATGTAAGAATGTATGTAAGATTGAGGGGTAGGACTCGATAAGTGGTTTGTATTTTATTTTTTTACTTTTTTGTATTCTTTTTTTAACATGCATGTTCGAAATAAAATCTTCAAAGTAAAAAAAAAATGTAAAAAAAAATGATAAAATACTTTTCTCCGTGACATCTGATATTGAACTGCTATCCATGAGAAGCCAATGACTAAAAGAAAGTAACTATTGTTCTTCTCAACATTTGAGATGGACATTGTGCACGTGTGCAACCATGTGGTTATAAAAGCTCCTCCTGGATGTTATTGCATTCCAGAGTTTTATATCTGCACAGAAATGCCACGCGTAGTCAGAAGTTTCCTTCATTCCGAGCAGAGACTTCTCACCCTGAAGCAGCAGTAAACCGCTGAGATGAACATGACGGCCATCAGGATGATGAAGCAGGTGACGAAGAAGCCGATCATCAGGACGGAGCTGCAAACACAAACACATGGGATTAATCACAGCAAATCCTGATGGCTGGTTTGGTTTGTGGTTTTAGTTTGAATCAGAGTAATGTGCCGTGGCTGAGAAGGCAGAGCTGTAGGAACTTCTACTGCTTTTCTTTTGTGATCAAATGTTTTTATTCATATTTCTTTTTTTTTTTTAATTATGAAAGGTGGCATCTACAATGATGTCAAACAAACATTATATTTTCACCCCCTTCCAAACCCACCCCTCAGACCTAAGCATTCGATGAAAACAATTAATAATTAATAATAAGGAAAACAGAAAAAAAAAGATAATACAACAATAAAAAACAAACAAACAAAATAAAACAAATGCAAAACATAATTAAAGCTGCGAGCAGCGATGAAAGGACCCTTGCACCCTTGTGTACGTTCAGGCTGCAGTGGAAGCTTGTATGACTTCATGTAGATTCTTCAGGCCTGGACATTTAGCAGATGACACCACCCACGACTCTCTATATCAAACTATTCAAAAGTTATGGCAGAAAATAGGAACTATCAAATATCTACCAATCAGATGAAGGGGGGGCGCATCTTTTGGCGTCTAGCATCGCCACGGTAACGCTTTTGACTGAGAAAAGTAATGGGCGTCGTCGCAGGATGGAGACACACATTTTGATGTATAACACACCTGGATGCACGTTACGGTTCGGGCGAAGAAGCGGCTGAAGAAATGGCATAAATTTCGCCAAAATGACACGATTAATTCAAAATCGCCAACTTCCTGTTGGGTTTCGGCCATGGCGCCATAAGACTTTTCTTTAAGTTGCGACATGATACAGGTGTGTACCGATTTTCATGCATGTACGTCAAACTGTATTGTGGGGCTTGAGGGACGAAGTTTTCTAGGGGGCGCTGTTGAGCCGTTAGGCCACGCCCATTAATGTAAACCATTAAATATCTAATTTTTCACCAGGCCTGGATTGCGTGCAAAATTTGGTGACTTTTGGGGCACGTTTAGGGGGGAAAAAGGCCCTCCTTTCCTCGGAAAAATAAAAACGAGAAAAAAAAAATTCCTACAGATACAATAGGGCCTTCGCACTATCAGTGCTCGGGCCCTAATAATATCAAAAACTGGACAAGGATAGCTACAACAAGGTAGTATATATCAATTTTAAATACATCCTTCAAGTTTGGCTTTAATCTGATCTGCTGCCATAAACCAAAATAAAATATTCTGTTGTTTTGCATTATGGATTCAGGCTGTAGATATTTCCAGATAGATAATATCAAGAAAAGTCAAATACCAGTGGGAGATGTTAAGCGTGTGTGGTTTCCATCTTACTGCAATTATCTTTTTTGCTGCTGTTAGGTCAGTAAGCAAAATTCATTCATGACATAGTGAAGCTTTAATTGTGGATAAATTATTTAAAATAAGTGTTTGAGGGTTTACTGGAATATTCTGTACTGTTATAGAGGATAATGCATCATCTACTGCTTTTGATGGTGTAAATACAGTAGGAGAACATGTTGCACGTGTGGGTGTGATGGGAAAAACAGCAAAGAGAGGAAACCAGGGGGAAAGAAAGTAGAAGTAGCTAAGGAAGACTTATTAAATGTAGGACATGATGGACGGTGTGAAGAGCTGATGTACAAGAAAATCAAGAGTGAGAGGTTGAACGATGGGAACAAAAGACAAGAGGAAACGGTGAGAGCTGAGAGTCATGGAGGGAGACTAATAAAGAGGCAGAATAAAGAATAAAGTAAATAAAATGAATGCTGGGAGGTAGGTGGGAAGAAAGGAGAAGGATGGCAGCTTGTCGTCATGGGAACACCTTATAACAGGTATCAAAAAAGTGCCACTTTTCCGAGCAGAAATCCCTGAAGAAACTAGATGACCCGAGCTGCAACAGCTGCAGATGGTTCATAGTTTAGCACAGGGCTGCGCGTTTTGTCTTTTTGATTGCACTCTGTGCTTTTTCTGACACAACCTCAGAAATGTCTGCACATCACCCACTGATCACAGAGAAGTGTCACTCGAGTCATCATGTCAAACATCTTCAACTCCCACGTGTGATGAGAAAAGAAAAAAAAGAAAGAAAATGGTTGCTTATGACAGCAGTGGAAAACAAAACACAAAAAGTGATTCAATTCCAGGCCAGACAAGCTGCATCATGCGGAGGAAACCAGATACTAGTTTATAAATTTTATCATAATTAGAAGTCTGCCACAAACCTTCTATACAGGGTTCCTTATTAGAGAGTCTGTTATTATTAGGGCCCGAGCACCTTCAGTGCGAAGGCCCTATTGTATCTGTAGGAATTTTTCTTTTTTCTTTCTTTCTTCTGACGAAAGGAAGGCCTTTTTTTTTTAGCCCCGCCCCTTCTTCGGATTGGTTGTCCCGATTTTCTGCTATAACTTTTGAATGGTTTGACATAGAGAGTCGTGGGTGGTATCATCAGATTCTGTATGGAGTCATTGACCTTCATTGGCCTGAATTAGCCCCGCCCCTTCTTCTGATTGGTTGTTCCTTTTTTCTGCTATAACTTTTGAATGGTTTGACATAGGAAGTCGTGGGTGGTGTCATTTCTGATATGCTTATGGGGGGCGGTGGCCGTGAGTGCGAGGGCCCGTTCATCGCTGCTTGCAGCTTTAATTTTTTTTGTCTCTTCTCTGTGTTTGGTAACAAACAAAAAAAGCTCAGAACACAAAAACAAGAAACGATCCATACGGGCAGTTTTTGTACGGAAGAGTATTAGTAGAAAAGATATTTGAGAGGGGAAGATTTTTTTTTATTGTGCACACAATTTCGAGAAAAAAGTCTAAATGTCGAGATTAATGTTGAAATACAATTTCAAGAATAAAGTCGAAATGTCGCCTTTTTTCTCAACATTTCAACTTTATTCACGAAATTTTGACTTTTTTCTCAACATTTAGACTTTTTTCTCGAAATTGTACTACAAAATTATTCTCGACATTTCAACTTTAATCTCGACGTTTCGACTTTTTTCTCGAAGTGCATAATAAAAAAAAAATCTTCCTCCTCTAAAATATTATTGTTAGTTTTCTCCTGCCTGGCCCCAATACTCTTCCGTAGTTTTTGCTCCTCAAAACACAATTGAAAAAGTTTTAGTGTTTCAATTCCTCAAACATTCATTGAATGCAAGAAACAAAGTTGTCTGCATCCTGAGCCTGTCTACGACTAAAGGAACCATTTTTCACCATTATAAGTGTTTTTTTTTTTGTTTTTTTTTTGGGGGGGGGGGGGGGTTTATAGTCTGCATGACTTTTTTCTCCTCCTGTTTGACTTACGGTGCCACGATGACGATCTGGATGAAGCAGATGACGAGAAAGACGAGGGAGGCGCAGGCAACGTACGCCCCGAACCTGGAGTCCACTTGTTTGGAGTACTGCAGGGGGAGAGAAACCGGTCAGCTATGTGACGGCAGGTTTCACACATTTTGTCCTTCTGTGCAAATTAACATTAAAGAAACCAACAAAAAAAAAAAACAGTGCCAGTACTTTAGTAGGATCCATGTTGCAGAGGTGTTGCAGAGGTCACTTTCTGTTTGCAATCCAGTCGGAAAGTTACAATCCAAATCCAAGAACTTTGACACAAACTTTGGTTTTGGCATTTTTTTCTTTTTGCAAACTTTACTGTTTATAATGTATAAGTATTTCAATAATTTCAAAGGCTTTTATTAGTGGAAAATGTCTGGATCCTCTCCTTGGATTGTTGGGAAAGTTGCTCCAGGGAGACATTTTCATACCATTCTTTATTCATAGCAGTGTTTTTGGGTAGAACTATCAATTTTCCAGATTTCCCAAACAGTAGATAGAGGGGGGTTCACTGGAGAAAATTACTTTTTATGACTCTTGCGCTCTCCAATTTTGATATATTGTGCAGTTTCTAGCTCGTAGCAACATGGTTCCTTAGCTGAATCCTCACTAGGAAATTGCTCTGGTTGCTGGACGTTCATGGACTTCTTGGGCTTTCTTTCCTGCAGCGTAGCCTCTCTTTGAAGTTCTTGATAACGCAGTAGATGTTTTATTTCAAGTGCAGTATTTTTAGCCGCAGTTTCCTCGTATGTGAGACCATTTTAACGGAAGGCAAGTGCTGGCCTTTGTTGTGTAGCCATCAGTCTGTTCTCTCCTCAGAGGAGCTGTCACGTACGTATCACAAAAGTTTGCTGCTTGACATCAAGACTTAAACGCGAGACGAGGATGAGGTTTTGCATGAAGACTGATCTTATAAAAAAAACAGGACTCAGAAATTCTGTCTGATTTGCTGTAAGTCTTTACTTCCAAACGCTTTCACCAAGAACGAGAACAGCCCTGCAAACTTAAAAACAAGACTCAGCTTCTTTCCAAAACTCTTTTTATTCCAACTCAAATTCTAATCTCTTTTTTTAGCCTTGTCCGTCACCGTCTGAAGTAGTTTATTTCTTCTGGCTTAAGCAGAACTCGCATCCAAGTTCAAACTCCTGCTCCTTCCTCTCTGTGTTATCCTTCGCTCTGACCGGCATCCTCAAGGGATGCAAAAGAGAGAGCTTTTTGCACAAGGAAGATTGCTTGTCGCAGTCAATTATTGGCTGCTTTCTTGGCAGCTCGTGTGTGTGTGCCGTCACCTTTTTCTCCAGGTCGGGCTCTCTGAAGGTGAGCAGGAACTTCTTGACGTGTTCGGAGCGCAGGCGGTCGATGCTGCGCGCGTCGATGGCCCGGCCCAGGAACTCGTCCACCTCGTCCTCTGGGTTTAGGTTCTCTTGTGCGTTTCTGAAAATAAAATGCCTGAATAAAACAAGATGAGACCCATTGACATTTACTTCTCAGCGCGACCCAAAGGGTTGTCCGGCAGCGAAACTCTTCTTATCTTTCCCACAAAGAAAGAGATCTGTACTGTAGGTAAGCCTTGAAATTGAAAAAGTCATCCCTTACTTTTCTGCCGTCACCCTGTTCGTCTACTGAATCGTGAAGTGCAACGGCACGAAGGTAAAGCTAATCAAAGGAAAGGATGGGACTATCATTCTCCTCTGTGCCGACCTGATTAGGCAGTTCCTCTCCAACTCATCACTGAGTCTCACACTGATTCAAATTATCTAAATATGTTGACAAGCGTTAATCAGCCGACTACCATGTCAGCGTATGAGGCCGTTGCCATTTTATTAACTTAAAATCAGAATAGTCGATACAAAGAATACAAATAAATGAATGCAAAATGCATGTAAAAGTTCTTGAAACGCAGTTACACTGCAGTTACACTGCAAAAACACTCGCAAAAAAATCTTACCAGGAATATTTGTCTTATTTCTAGTTAAAATGTCTCATTTTTAGTCAAAAAATCTCATTACACTCAAAACAAGAGTCATTACCAGAAAAATAACTTATTTGACAATTTTCACCGGTTTCAAGTAAATTTTCACTTCAAATAAGTAGAAAAATCTGCCAATGGGACAAGATTTATCTTCTCATTACAAGCAAAAAAATCTTGTTCCACATGCAGATTTCTCTACTTATTTTAAGTGAAAATCTACTTGAAACAGGTGAAAATTGTTGTTTTTTCCAGTGATGATTTTTTTTTTAAAGGAGCATGAGGCTCCTTTAAACGTATACAATTTGTTTTCATAAATCCAGCCTCAAGCTCCTTTAAGTGAAATTAGATTTTTTTTTTTACTAAAAATGAGACATTTTTACTAGAAATAAGACAAATATTCCTGGTAAGATTTTGAGTTTTTGCAGTGTAGTTTGTAATTTGGCAACGACGGCGTCTGAAAAACACAAACAGCTAAACCTTTGAACATGTAGGACTTCAGAAGATTTAAAGGCTACATTTATATTCACCTTAGTTGAAATTCACACGCACACAAAAGACAAATGAATGAATAAAACGTTTTGGCGCTTCTACTTCAACAGCAACAATTATGCTTTTGTATTTTGGAAAAGAATAAAAGTAAAAAGTTAAGAAGATTAAGTCCAACTAAAGAGAGATAAAAACCAACCCTCTGGGCCCAAGTCTTATCCAGCCTTGGATAATAACTAATGATGAACTAATGAACACAGTTACTTCACTTTTGAACAAAGCAGGCCCTCACCACATTTGTGTATCCAAACAAATGCTTTTGCCAATGGTTGTGCACTTCTCTTGTGCCCTACTCTGTAAATTCAAACCAAATCCCTGTTATCACAAGCATGGTTTATTTAGGCTAATACAGATAACCTATCTGGGATCTCAGAGATCCCTTCATATGACTATAGTTCCTCCTACGTAGAGTGTGAGTCTAAAGCAGGATGGTTGCAGTGCAACTGCTGCAGAATGACAACACTACAAACTGTCAGGATACACTGCAAAAATAATAATAATAAAATAATAATTAAAAAAAAGGATACACTGCAAAAACTCAAAATCTTAACAAGAATATTTGTCCTATTTCTAGTTAAAATGTTTCATTTTTAGTCAAAAAAATGTCTTACCCTTAAAACAAGACTCATCACTGGAAAAATAACTTGTAAGCGCCAAAACGTTTTATTTTGTCTTTTGTGTGCGTGTGAATTTCAACTAAGGTGAATATAAATGTAGCCTTTCAATTTTCTGAAGTCCCACATGTTCGAAGGTTTAGCTGTTTGTGTTTTTCAGACGCCGTCGTTGCTAACTTACAAACCAACTGCAAAAACTCAAAATCTTAACAAGAATATTTGTCTTATTTCTAGTTAAAATGTCTCATTTTTAGTCAAAAAAATCTCATTACACTTAAAACAAGACTCATCACTGGAAAAAACAACAATTTTCACTTGTTTCAAGTAGATTTTCACTTGAAATAAGTAGAAAAATCTGCCAGTGGAACAAGTTTTTATTTGTTTGTAATGAGAAGATAAATCTTGTTCCACTGGCAGATTTTTCTACTTATTTCAAGTGAAAATTTACTTGAAACAGGGGAAAATTGTCAAATAAGTTATTTTTCTGGTGATGACTCTTGTTTTAAGTGTAATGAGATTTTTTGGCTAAAAATGAGACATTTTAACTAGAAATAAGACAAATATTCCTGGTAAGATTTAGAGTTTTTGCAGTGTACATATTTGAAAGAAGACATAAGAACAGAGACAGACAAGAGTTATAGTATCATTGCTACTTACTTGTCCTTGGGGTCCTCAAAGCCCTGTGAGAAAAAAAAGAAGGTTAGCTGAAAATGCCAAATTCTAATACACTTTTCAGAGCGTTGACAGGAGCAAATGACGAAAACTTTGTTTTCTACAGTTCCATGTTTTTTTTTTTTTTACTTTATCACCAGTTTTATCATGAAATTAAAGTCAATAGGATTGTGTAAATTCCTGTTCACAGATAACTCCGGTGTTAGCAGTTGTAAATCAAGCTTTGTCTCCTTATTAAAAATGTGTAAATCACATTTTAATATCAATTTTTGTGTGGAAAAAATTGTAATTAAAAAAACAGAAGTGTTTTTATGAACATCTCTTCACAGATAAAGAGTAGAAATCGGTGCGCTCCAAGTTCCTACACTGTGTGTGACTGTAAAGTTACCGGTCTTTTTACCGTGTTTTTGCTGGCTTTAGCTTCAAGTTAGAAGTTTAGTTACAAAGCTACAAGTCCTGAAAGTGAAGCAAAACTCCCAAAGAAACACTGTGAAAACTTCATTACCACCGAACACTCCAGACACAGTCAGGAAATTAAACAGTTACCTTTAATTTCCACAATCTGAAAAAGAGTCTCCTGACGTGCAGAAATACTCGAGCAGTCGTGCATCTTCATTATGTTACACAAACCTGAATTTCACAGGCAGATTTATTTCAAAGGGAGACAAAGCTTTACAACTTCTCTCACGAGTCATTTGTAAACATTCATTTACAAGCTCACAGTCTTACTGGCTCTAACTTGATCCCTCACTAATCAATGTGCCAATAAAGCTGGCAACGGCAGAAAAATGTTCTGATTTAAAGTACATTTCAACTAAATCTTTCAATAAATTAAAAACAAAAAGGCTCTTATCTTTCTAACAAACTGATTCTTTTTCCTTTTTGATTTCACCGTATTTGAAGCACATCATTGAGGTGAGTATAAAACTAAATAGATGATGGAGAGATCACCTTCTGACACTTTCTTTAAATTTAGAAATATTAAAATCTGTTTAAACTGCAGCCCAAAAAATGTCTAAAGTCATCTTCCAGAAACACAAGAGTTAAGATGCAGTTAAATATTAAAATTAAAAGTGATGCATACACACATTATTTAACACATTGGCATGAACTAGGATTACTGCAGCACATTCAGTTCATCCCATAATCATATGATTTCTGTTCCCGTCACCCATATTCTTTAGTCTTCTAGCTCCTACACACTGGTAATTGTTTAGATTTCCCAGATAACTTTTTTCTTGGTAAACCGTGCTA
The DNA here is from genome assembly GCF_033807715.1 of Cololabis saira. Classification (NCBI taxonomy): domain Eukaryota; kingdom Metazoa; phylum Chordata; class Actinopteri; order Beloniformes; family Belonidae; genus Cololabis; species Cololabis saira. The sequence goes on along the minus strand of NC_084592.1, from coordinate 7,267,349 downwards.
AAGCCTGAGCAATCACCCCGCTGATTGCAGCATGTTCAGTGTGATAATTATAATCTACTGCAAGGCTGGCATTATCATTGGAAAATAACTATTAAATGGATGCCTGATGAAATAATGATTAGTGTGAGGAAAGGTTGGAGGAAAAAAGATAAGAAGCATCAAGAAAAAACACTCCCTCTGGATTCAAGCAAGAAAAATGAAACACAAAGAAACAAAATACACCTTTTTGTCTTTTTTTTTTTTTTTTAAAGAAATGTAGCAGATATTGACTACATTGAAGATTTTGATGCATGCATGAAAAATATAGGGGCAGAAACAAACAGGATGATGTCTCCATCTTTTTTTTCTTAAACTGTAACCGTGTTTGAGTATAGATTAAAGCAGCACAATGTAACTTTCAGCTTTTGTTGAGTTTGGTGGCTCCTTTGGACAAAAGCGGTAATGCTTTACCAGAAAGAACACTACATTTCCCATGAGCACCAGCGCGTACTGCAGGAAAACTCCTGTCCCGTCGCTGCATTTGTTTTGAGAGAAGACGGGACAGACTTTCAAAACGACTTTTCTGTTTTCAGCGGTCGTTTGCAGGATGGATAGTGAAGAGGTAATGTATCTATTTCTGGATAAACAATATAATATGACGATGTTCAACTTGGTTTTATTAGTGAAGTCTCCCCCGCCCCCTGTCCTGTTTATGCCAGATAATGCAGCCCAAACTACAAACGTTTTTTAGAGGGACTTCGTCATAAATTAGTAGTCCAACATACTTACTGACAAAATTAAAAAATACTTTATAACCTGTGAATAACTGAATGCCCATTCCTTTTTTTTTGCAGATCAGCCCTGCACAATTTTACAGTTCTCAGGAAAAATACTAGAACCCAAGACGAATATGTGAAAACATTCTAATATTGATTCTTATTGAACATAGAACTCTATATTTACATTTGTATCATAACAATTCTGTCTCTCTTGTCGGACATCCCTCCTCGTCTTTCAGCTCACGCCAGCGAGTGAACGCCGGGCCAATGTTTATCCTTGTCCGGGCATTTAGCTTGTTACTCTCCCGCTTTCTTTTTTCGCCTACTCCGATAAAACTTTTATTTTCTTGGGTTTTTCCGCTGCTTCGGCCATGACACCAGCTTCTGCTGAGCTCTGCGCTCCACGCCCCGCCCAGCTTTGGTCTGGACTACGAATCGGGAAGGAGGGGGAAGTGACGTATGCCGTAAAGCAGTCAAAGCCGTAAAAATGTGTAGTTTTTTAGTGTGGCAGGGTTCCTACCATGCTCCTCAAAGTTACATAGTGCCAGTGAAGGTGATACAGACCCCTCAGACCAGGACAGAGGTTCATTAAACCTGTTGGAAGTTGATGTTCCATCACAATGATGATGATGAAATATTACATTAAGGTGGAAAAGTTACATAGTGCTGCTTTAAATAAATAACGGGATTCCTGCGTTTGTCGGACTTCAAATAATGATCAAATGTTCAGCTGTCCCTCTGCATTACTCAGAGAACTTGATCCATTTCTTAATACTGCCATTAAATCTGTAAACTCAGGGCTGCTCTCATCCCATCTCATCATGTCATGTATTCTAACACCGTCACCACAAAGACATATGTCCCTCTAGCTCTCCCTTGTGGACAAAAACAGGAATGACACCTCTGAAAGAACAAGCTCAGCTGTTCTCACTTCAACAAGCAAAGAAGGCAGCAGGAAACTCATGGAGACTGACAGCATAAATATGGATGAGTGAAATCCCCAGCACCTCAGTCCACTGTCCAGCTTCCAGCGTTTCCGACCTGACAGTAAGAAGCATCCATGTGTAACAACCCTCCCTTATAGTAAAATAAGAACCCTCCCATGAGCATCTCCTCGCTCTGTGTAGCTCTGTCTTGTTTTAATCTGCAGATCTTTTCAGGTTGTCAGTGAACAGCACGGGATGGTGAAGCATGAACACGTAAACTGAGGATGAAGGCAGGTTGAGATGGGTTTTGCAGCCTTTAGAAGGAGCGTAAAAACACACATACTTTGGTGACACAAAGAAAATGAGTTGACAAAACACCTCAGTCCCTGACGTGATACAGGGCCGGTCATTGACAACGACAGGAGCCTGTTTTTATGCAGCTGTCACTTCTGCAGGGACTTACTGTGGACTGGGTTGGGTTTGTTGGAGTGTGTGAAGTGTGTGGTTGAAGATGCAGTAGGTGGCGCTCTTTTCTTATGCGTCAGCCCGGTCATATCTGCTGTCTAATAATACCACCTACCCAGTAGTTGCTGCATTTACTCTGAACAGACCTGTGAGGTTACAGGGCCCTCTATCGGTCACATGGAAGGAGACCAAATAATAATAATAATAATAGTAATAATATTAATATTAATATTAATAATAATAATAATAATAATGTTAATAATAATAATAATAATGTTAATAATAATAGTGTTAATAATAATAATAACGACACAAATTTTATTAATAATAAGAATAATAATATTAATGTTAATAATAACAACAATAATAATAATTATAATGTTTATAAAATAATAATGCTAATAATAATAATAACAACAATAATAATAATAACAACAACAACACGAATGTTATAAATAATAATAATAATAATAATGTTAATAATAATAATAATAATAATAATAATAATAGTGTTAATAATAACAATAATAATAATACTAATAATACTAATAATAATAATAACAAAAATGTTATTAATAATAAGAATAATACTAATGTTAATAACAATAACAACAACAATTATAATAATAATGTTAATAATTATAATGTTTATAATAATAATAATAATAATAATAATAATAATAATAATAATAATAATAATAATAATAATAATAATAATAATAATAATATGTTTAAAAAAATGTAAATCATCTTAATTTGTCAGTACACATCATATGAGACACACTGAAATGAGTCCTCTGCTTTTAACCCATCTCTAGTTAGACTAAGAGCAGTGGGCTGCCATCTTTCCAGCACCCGGGGAGCAATTAGGGTTTAGTGCCTTGCTCAGGGGCCCATAGTGGTTCACCGAGAACCACCAACCCTGGGTCCTCCTGACTCAAACCCACATCCGTAACCGCTAGGAACATGTGGAGTTGTATTTGTCCTTCTCAGGTTCTAAACAATTTATCACTATCATTCGGGCAAAAGCATAGAGTTTTTCATGCATGTCTCTTATTGTAATTTCATATGATGAATAAATATCAAATGAATAGTTGGGTTTGCACTCATCCGCAGACACTTAATGATTTCAACCAACTCACTTAAAAGGGCTAGAAACAAATCAGAAGTTGCAAGCCAGTCCTTAAAAATGTGCTTATCAGACGGTACTCATTAAAAGGTTATTGTGATCATTGTAGTAATGCATCTCCACAAAGCTGCACCGCCCAAAGTTCTTACGACTGACAGTAACTCACTTACAGCCCCCCTCTGTGACAAATATCCACATGTTTAAGACTCATCTTAAAAGCAAAGCAGGTTTTCTATTTACAAACAAAACAAGGCAGTGATGATGCCCCTTAAAGAGAACTTTGAGGCTGGCCTTCATCCCATTTAAAGGGGACCTATTATTGCATCTAATACCTATTTTAAACAGGCCTTGAATGTCTTAAAAACAAGCTTTTGATTGTTTTTGCTAAATAAATGAGAAATTCAGCCTCTGAGCCATGTCTTTATCTTCCCAGTCTCTAACCTCATTATCTATGCAGGATTCTGATTGGGCGGGGCTATGATAATGAGGCTCTGTGCTGATTGGCTGCCTGAATGACGCGATACACTGCTACCAAAAAATGGTGGAAGCTCCGGCCGGCGGAGTTACCGTGTCCTAACATCGTGTCATAACTGCATGCGATGCGAGCGTCAGCTACAAAATCAGTTCCATTGCTTTATTTTCTATTGGACTGTCCTAACTGGCCGCAGCAACGTTGTTTTGAGCTGAACATTTGTCAGACGTCCTGCTTCTATTTTCTTCCAGTCGCTCGCGTTGAAAGCCGGTTGAAAGCGCTGTAGGAAACAGTCATGATGAGGAACGGCTGATCCAGTTAGTTGAAATGAGAAGTTATCTCTATGATTCCTCCTCATTTCACTACAAAAACCTCAATAAAGTGGCAGCTGCTGGAGGGAGATGGACAGAGAGTGTGGTTTGCATTTTGGTTACGTAATGAAAATGCGCAAATCTGAACGGCTCGTAGATCCACATCACACTGGACGGCTCATCCAGGCGGCTGTACAGACACTGCAGAATTTGGTTGTTTCCTCCTTCTCTGAGTTGGCAGGCTGAGGGGAGACCACTTTATATATGTTAAAGCAAGAAAAAACCTGTTTTTCATAAAAGGTCCCCTTTAAGCAAATGTGAAACCGTCACGCACAGATGCATCCATTCACTGCACGAGTCCCCGTTTGTTTTTGGGCTTGTGTCAGCTACCGTACATAAATATAAAACTAATTTCCACAGGATCACGGCCCTCTCCTGCTCTATTTCTCTGCCTACATGCTGCTGTTGTGCCCTGAGTGCTCCTTTAGAGCCTCTCAACACCAGAGTGAGGTGGGAGAGGCCGAGTGGGCCGTTAAGGGCCATCCCCGGGCCTATCAGAACCGCACATCAAAGGAATATGGCCGTTAACAACGTGTTGGCTGCAACACTGAATGTGAGGTACAAGCAGGAGAATCACCTGGCTGAGACTCTTTAATCACACTGATAAGGCCAGCGGTGCTCCAGAGCTCCAGAGCAAAGTGTCAGGACTCTTCACATGCAACAATGAGCACTTTTTAAATTTCGCTCACCATCCTCTTCATCTCCTTGGAGGTCTGATTTCTTGCCAGGTGGTTGTAGAAGGGACGGTCGGTCCAGTGCCCGCTGTTGTGGGTGACAGAGTTGGTTCTCTGGCGGTTCATTTTGGCAATCATTGCTTTTTCTTCTTTCTGTGGGAGATAAAGAAGCAGAAATTGATTATGAAATACATAATTCACTGCAAATTTGCAATTTTATCTGCAAAATTCAACAACACAATAATTCATTGCATCACTTTCCACCTCAATAATCCACCAAATCCACTACACTGCAAAAACTCAAAATCTTAACAAGAATATTTGTCTTATTTCTAGTTAAAATGTCTCATTTTTAGTCAAAAACTCTCATTACACTTAAAACAAGACTCATCACCAGAAAAATAACTTGTTATTTGACAATTTTCACCTGTTTCAAGTAGATTTTCACTTGAAATAAATAGAAAAAATCTGCCAATGGAACAAAATTTATCTTCTCATTACAAACAAAAAAATCTTGTTCCGTTGGCAGATTTTTCTACTTATTTTAAGAGAATATTTACTTGAAACAGGTGAAAATTGTCAAATAACAAGTTATTCATCTGGTAATTACTCTTGTTTTAAGTGTAATGACTTATTGACTAAAAATGAGACATTTTAACTAGAAATAAGACAAATATTCTTGTTAAGATTTTGAGTTTTTGCAGTGTATATTTAGGATCATTTATTTGCCTCCTTGTGACTTAAAGTTTGAAAAAGAAAAAGTTAATTTGTCTCAACAATTAAAGGCAGGGTAAGCAATTCTACATGCTTTCTAATTAAAATTTGTCACATTCAGTGATATCTTTAAATATCAATTTGATATCTCTTCTAATTTTGTACAACTTTTTTCCAACTTTTTGTTCCAACTTGTTTAAATAAATGTTCTGTTGTTTAAGACACAAGACACAAATGCAGGATATGAGCTACGAAAAGACAAAAAAAAGTCCTTGTACTTCTTTCAAATATACAAAGACCTTTAAGCATTTTTTCATTTTTTTAATTTATTGATGTTGTTAGTCCCAGCATCCCTGTTTATAAGAAAATTGTTGCGTTGAAAGTAATCCTGAGCTGCTCAGCCCAACTGAATCAAAGCTTTGCCAAACCAGTCAGGAATGTATTGTTTTGTCTCTGCAACTATTGAATGGGTGAATAAATGTCATGCATCCAACAAGGAATTGATTTTTTGGGCTTTCTAACTTCTGACTGGGCAGGCAGATCACAACTTTGTTTATTTGATGTCTTTTCAGCCTCGCGTGAGAATTCCCCCTACTGTAGTAGTTCTGTAGGTTCTGATTGGGCAGAAGGTGAAGGGGCCACTGCTTTTTGAGACCACTTTAGATCCGGTCCCAATCAAAAACCACCAACTGAAAGGACTCTCATCTGGATTAAAGTATCTTTTAAAAAGTAAACACTATTTAAAACACAGTTGTGATTCCACTTGGCTGCGTCAGTGACATTAAAACGTCACGTTTAGATCGTTGTTGCAGACATCTCACATGCAATACCGAGCTGCATTCTACAAGTCAAAGAGGTCAGCAGGTTCTGGGTACGAGCTTCTGGTTCTCACTCGAGCTTCGATGTGATGGAGCCACCGGAGCTGGAGTTTGTTTCAGGGACACATTTCTAAACCTTTTCCTCACAGCAGATTGAATGCCAGCTCAAGTCTGTGAGTCTGGTTTTCAGCAGGAGGTTCCCCCTTATGATCCAGGTCCTGGTCCAGGTTTCTTCCTCCTAAAGGGGAGTTTTTCTTGCCACTGTTTGGTTTAAGGTTTTTCTCCCACTAGGGGAGTTTTTACCTGACAATGTTTATGTAATAATTGCCCGGGGGTTTATGTTCTGGGTCTCTGGAAATAACTTTTGTTGTAATAGACGCTATATAAATAAAATGGAATTGAATTTAATTGAAGTCATTCAACTTGTTTTGAACCTTGGAAATAATAAGTTACCTTAGCAGGATCTTTTATTTGTTTATTTCTCCGGATGTACAAGTATCACAAGCACCCTTACCCTCGCTCATGACCACACTTATTCATTATTCATTACTGCAAAATTAAGCAAACAGAAGAAACAGAAATATCTTAATTATGGCATCTGTTTTGAATGTTGACTTGGCAAAGCAAGATGAGCAAAATGAGGTGATGGTGTGTGTGTGTGTGCGTGTGTGTGCGTGCGTGCGTGCGTGCGTGCGTGCGTGCGTGTGTGTTGTCATTGTAAACCCATGCATTAAGCAACAACTCAACATTGTCCCATCGCTCCAGTATGAGGATTGTGGGACTGTAGTAAGCATGTAAGACAGACGAGGTTACGCTGTTTTACTAAATTGAGGACAGAAAAACAATTAAAAGCAAAATGGCAGCAGAATCAGATGAGAGCGCCTGCAGCTTCACAGTGTTATCATAAACTCCCCTACGGTATCAAATCAGACCACTTCCTATTAAGCAGCTGAACTGGTTACTATTATTGCATTAAGACGTTTAGCAAATGCCTGGAAATCACGGCTGAACATTTATACACTCCTCATGTTGCAAGGGGACGTCAATAACAGCTACTGAAATACTCTCCGTGCTATAAGATATGTGTCACGGTTATCAGCGATGGTTTTATTTGATCTGATCTGACTTTACGACTGCACATCGGCTCCAGCATGTTGTTGTTCAAATAAAAATCAAATATAAAAAGAAACAATTAGACCATTCCCCCCTATGGGCAACAGAATCAGAGGAGAATATCAATTCACATGACACGCTAACTATAGTCCCGGCTTGTGACGCTGCCAGAGGACAGAAACGGCTGATAAAAAAGAGCAGTCATAAACAAACTTGAGCTCATGCAGAGAGACAGAGATACGGTCAGTGAAGCCCAGTTCACATGGGATAACGCTTCACTTTATAAACAACGCTGAGTGCAGTACGGGCCGCTGGTGCGTGTTTGAAGATAGCTTCACCCAAATCTGTGATGTTTGAAAAGTTACATTTTTAGCCCCGAACGCCCACACATGGCGGGGTCACAGTTGAATATTGAGGTTACATTTTGTTTTTCCAGGCCATAATACACACATACTGTACCAGTAGCTTATGAGAATTGAGTTTTTGTGGACTTGTACAAATGTTAACATGTTTTAAAAGCCCATACTTTAACCATTTACTTACAGGACTGTCTCAGAAAATTAGAATATTGTGATTTTCTGTAATGCAATTACAAAAACAAACATGTCATACATTCTGCATTCATTACAAATCAACTGAAATATTGAAAGCCTTTTATTATTTTAATATTGCTGATCATGGCTTACAGCTTAAGGAAACTCAAATATCCTATCTAAAAAAATTAGAATATTCTGGGAATCTTAATTTTAAACTGTAAACCATAATCAGCAATATTAAAATAATAAAAGGCTTGCAATATTTCAGTTGATTTGTAATGAATCCAGAATGTATGACATCTTTGTTTTTTTTAATTGCATTACAGACGATAAAGAACTTTATCACAATATTCTAATTTTCTGAGACAGTCCTGTATTACACCATTTTATTTGAGGACAAACTTAAAAAATAAACACATTAATTCAATCATCCTGCAGATTTCTACAACACTTAGTAACCCACCGTGACATTAAACATTCATTTTTTGTCACATGCTGTGGAGGGAAAAGAAAAGCAGCCTCCATCTGCTGAGATATTGTTTGTGCGGTTCACTAACTCAAGATAGATCCACCGTGTTTAGCTTCTGTTGAAACCTGTTTTCTGTCAAAACGCTGTTATGAACCAGGTCTCGCACCAAGGAGCTCACCAAAGACAAACGATGGAGAGCGGTGGCTTCGCCTGAGGCCGGACAAGGAGACAAAGTCATCTCTGAGCGCTTGAGCATCCATCACGCAACAGTTACACAGATCGTCTACAACGAGAGATATTTTGCAACGCGGCCACTCTTCCGAGAAGTGGGTGCCGGGGCAGGAAGACTTCATAGTTACAAGCCTGCAACCTCATTGAGGTCAAGAAGAACCCGTGGCTTCTGGGGTTGTGCCCTCCCTCCTCCATTACACTGCAAAAACTCAAAATCTTACCAGGAATATTTGTCTTATTTCTAGTTAAAACGTCTCATTTTTAGTCAAAAAATCTCATTACACTTAAAACAAGAGTCATTACCAGAAAAATAAGTTGTTATTTGACAATTTTCACCTGTTTCAGGTAAGTTTTTACTTGAAATAAGTAGAAAAATCTGCCAGTGAGACAAGATTTATCTTCTCATTACAAGCAAAAAAATCTTGTTCCACTGGCAGATTTTTCTACTTATTTTAAGTGAACATCTACTTGAAACAGGTGAAAATTGTTGTTTTTTTCCAGTGATGAGTCTTGTTTTAAGTGTAATGAGATTTTTTTTTACTAAAAATTTGACATTTTAACTAGAAATAAGACAAATATTCTTGTTAAGATTTTGAGTTTTTGCAGTGTATAGTTGCAGTTCAGGTAAAACCTTGTTCTCACTTTGCACACACACAGTTACACAGACATACACACCTGCTCACTCACCTACAAACTCACCCCACAGTTTTGGAGGACAGATATTCACAGTAGTCTAGTCTGGATTCAGTCTCAGGGACCTGGAATGGTTGCTGTTTGTCTCTCTGCCTGTTCTTGTGTCTGGTTGTTTGTTTGTTTTCTCTCTTACAGATTTCAAAATTTCAATGTATGAAAAAAAAAAATAGATATATATTTTATATATTAAATTGTTATATATCAAAATGCATATACATGATGAGGTTTTTACCAATGGAGGATCTGAGAGGAGCTGGAAGTGTAGACATTTTTAAACATAGACGAAAAACTCATCTCTTTGGTCTGGCTTTTATGTAGCATCAAATTTTATAGTTTTATTCTGTTAACCATTTTTTTGAGGTATTTGTTTTATTTATTTATCTATTTCTTGTAATGTTTTTATTATTGTTATATTTTATTGTTGTGGACTGATTATTTTTAGCCTTAATTCTTGAACTTTTATCATTATTTCATTTTAATCAACTATATTGTATGTCAGTGTGCATTGGTCTCCCAGTTTGTATTTTATTTTTATTTTTATTTTTCAGTCAAAATGTTAAGCACTTTGTATTTCATGTACTTGGATGAAAAGTGCTATATAAATAAAATGTGATTGATTGATTGATTGAACTTGGTATTAACCATTAATATGTATCCAGACAAAAAAAAAAGAAACAAAAAGAGAAGAACCCATGACTAACAGCTACAGGCTTGAAGACATCAGCGGAGCGGAGGAACATCTCTGAATCTAACACACACAAATCATGGAACAGGCAGGGTGCCCATGGCAGAACACCATGGAGGAAACGCTGCTCTTCAAAAATAAATAATCAATAAAAACATTGCTCTAATTGGCCAAAGAGAACAACAAGGGAACAGGGTTTTCTTCAGGAAGAATTGCAGCATGGTGACGGGAGCATTGTGACTTGGGTTCACTTCACTGTGTCAGGGTTTGACATTCCCCCCCAGTGTGTGTCTGTTCTGTCCCGCCTGTGTCCCATCTGCCCTGATTGTCTGCACCTGTGTCTCGTTATCCTCTGTGTATATCTGGTCTTGTCATGCCCCTGCTCCTGGGGCCTGTACTACGAAGCGGGATTTGGGGTTAGCGAGGTAACTTCAGGTTTAACCCTGGGTTTTCAGGACTACGACGGTGGTTCACTTCTTAGCGGGGCACATCGCCATGGTAACTTATGCTGAACCGCTAACCTGCTCCGGAGCAGGTTATGTTCGAGATACAGATCGCCGGGTGTAAAAGCACCGCCCACTGACCAATCAGCTCTCTTGGAAAATGACATGCCCTTTCGAAGAGACCCCAGTGGAGCTTGGTGCGCGGATCGTGAGAGGATCCCTCCGAAGAGAACGCGTATTCAGGGACCACCAAAACCCCTTTGCTTTCCCTGATGATTACCTGTATGAACGATCCAAAAAAAAAGGAAAAAAAGAAAAAAGAGGTGGAGGAGAAAATAAAAAATAAATCAATCAATGAATAAATAAAACAAATCATCACCCAAAATCCGATGTACAGTCAATCCAAAACTAATACCAATTAAATAAATAAATCAAGAAGAAATGAAAAAGAAGATGCATTTGTAAGGGGATAGCAAAAAAGGGATTTTCAATTTCGTCCCTCGAACATTCTGAGAAGTCACTTTAAAATACTAAATACCCCCCTCCTGAAAAAATAAAAAATTAAATAAAATAAATAAAAAAACCCAATTCTTTGGTACAGCATCAGCACAAGTTATCGGTCAACAACAATAGTTATAGAACCAATATATAGGCTACAGACTGTCTCAGAAAATTAGAATATTGTGATTTTCTGTAATGCAAACACAAAAACAAAAAAAATGTCATACATTCTGGATTCATTACAAATCAACTGAAATATTGCAAGCCTTTTATTATTTTAATATTGCTGATCATGGTTTACAGTTTAAGATTAAGATTCCCAGAATATTCAAATATATGTTTATATCCCTATGAATTTACGCATTTATACAGTCAGCGATCTTTGGCCAGCTGTCTTTCCTGCATTTTGCAGCTGCAACTGTGTTGCTTTTTGCCTGTATTATATGCCTATACTCATCATATTTCCGTAAAATTATTGTTTGCTCTTCGCTACTGAAATAAGCGGCTCTGACAGCGGACTTCTCCACGCTTGCGATTGGTCATGCGCTGAAAACACCGCCCCTTTTATGTGCACGCGCTCATATCCAGATTGGAGAAACCTGGGTTGATATACCGAGTTGATAACCGCCGTCGTGTGACCGCTTAGCGTGATTGCAATTGTCCCGCTTAGTGAATCTGGATAAGGAAAAGATATCCTGGATATGTTGAACTTGCTTCGTAGTACAGGCCTGGTGGTTCCGTACTGTGTTTTCCTCCATGTGTCCTGCCTGTTTTTGCTCCAGTTCCTTGATCCCTGTTTCCGTGAGTTTTTGATCCTGCTAAGCAGCGCTTTTGTTTTTTTGGTTCTTGCCCTTTTTTGTTGGAATTAATAAATCCTTGTTTTTTTGAGAACTCATGCCTCCCACTCTCTCTGTTGCATCTGGGCCCTCAGGACACCAGCCTGACACACTGCTTCAGGGCCTGGCGGGGAAAGTTTCATTCTCAGTTTAGCTAAAAAAAAACACAGGATAATGTCAGAGTGACTGTTTTCTGACTGAAACTCAGGAGAAGATGCGGATGCAGCAGGTCCCAAGAACGGAAGTAAACACACCACATAACGGCTTCAAAAATGAAAATCCACCTTTTCAGAGCGGCCCAGTCAGCCCGGCCCTTGGGCCAACAGAGGTGCTGTAGAGCAGTGTTTCCCAACCCTGGTCCTGGAGGCAACACTGTCCTGCATGTTTTAGATGTTACCCTGCTTCAGAACACCGTGATACCAGTGGCTGTGTCATCAACAGAACTGTGCAGACCTTGATGACAAGCTAATTAGGACCTTTAATTAGAATCAGGTGTGATGATGAAGGGAAACATCTAAAACATGCAGGACAGTGGGCCTTGAGGACCAGGGTTAGGAAACACTGCTGTAGAGCAACCTCAAGAGAGCCCTTAACAACAAACACCCCACCAATGTGTCTGAGCTCAGGCACTTCTGGAGAAGGAAATGCTGTGCAGGTCCTGCAGCACTCTGAATGTTAAGAGAGTCTATTCAATCAAGACCTAAATGTGTAAAGCTGTGTGTTATCAGATCACAATGTATGGCAAATGAATGAATCCAACAAGTTAAGTTCACATACGTTGGCTATTAACTATACTGAAATGATTCTTTCAATCATTTCAACTGAAATGTAAATAATAGTGTTGCAAACGACGTAATCATTTCAAAATCAAGGGATCATTTCCCTCCATAGATCTTTTTAGCTTCCTGTAGTTTAATGTCCTCAGTTACTGTTGGTTTTATTCAATTTATTCAGTAGCAACAAATCTGAGCCCAACATGTTCAGCAGAAGCTGAACATGTTGAGAACGTGATGGAGAGAACCAGACAATAGTAGAAATGTAAGATATTACAAGATGTATATCTTTCCACTACATTTGTAAAGGGTGCAAATAAATAATGATGTCAGTTTGCGTTTTTTGAAATCCTCTGACTAAAAATCAATTGATAGAAGTTGAAACTAAAGGTTATGGAGTTGTGAGACCTACCCTCTTCTGACTGCAGCCCACAATGAGGAAGGTTTCTATGTTGTTTCTCTTCAGGTAGGCGTTCCTCTCTCCACCCGTTCCTGGCTCCACGTCATAGTCTCCGTTCAGATAGTTCAGGGTGGCCTTGGTGATGTGAATGCGCCTGAAGTGACAGCAACAGGGAAGGAGGTGTTCTTTATTCAGGTCCACGCTATATTCTGATCCACAGTACCACAGATATTTTTAGAAGCCTTTAGGCCCTAAAGTTTTAGGGGCTGCATGTAACACTATTGGGTGAATGGGTAGATTTGTTTATATGTATGTACAGAAATGGGCAGCTATGTACGTGTATATGTATGTATATATATATATGTGTATGTATATATATATATATATATATATATATATATATATATATATATATATATATATATATATATATATATATATATATATATATATATATATATATATGTGTATGAATATAGATATATAATTATGTATGGGTGTATGTGTATGTATATGTATGTGTATATGTGTGTATGTAGATATAGATAGATATAGAGCAGATGGAGTTAATATAGAAATAGTATGGTGTAAATAAGTATATTTATATAAATATTTATATGGGCATGTGGTATACAGACATATATAAAATACTCAACTATGTGTACAGGACTGTCTCAGAAAATTTGAATATTGTGATTTTCTGTAATGCTTTTTTTCTTAAGAAAACTCAAATATTATATCTCAAAAAATGTGAATATTCTGGGAATCTTAATCTTAAACTGTAAGCCATAATCAGCAATATTAAAATAATAAAAAGCTTGCAATACTTCAGTTGATTTGTAATGAATCCAGAATGTATGACATTTTTGTTTTTTAATTGCATTACAGAAAATAAAGAACTTTATCACAATATTCTAATTTTCTGAGACAGTCCTGTATGTATGTATACAGTAGGTATGTATGTGAGTATAATTAATAGTTAATAAATGATTAGTGAATGGGGGTAGGATTAAATAAGTTTACATTTCTTCCTACTCCTTTTTGCACATGTAATTAACATATTAAGTGTTAAAGTATGAAAATCTTTGTTTTGTTGTTTCTTTTTTTTTCTTATCTTCTCTTTTAATTGTTGTCTTTTACATGTACAAAATAAATCAAATCAATCAATCAATCAATGAATCAATCACCTACCCAGCTTTGCCTCCAGCTTCCATCTGATTGGCCAGTGTAACGTCGTTGGACCAGACGTCAAACTGCCACTTCCTGAGTCCCAGCACGCCGCAGTGCACCCTGCCGCTGTGGATGCCCACGCGCATGTTCACGTTCACCCCCGTCACCTCCCGTACCAGCCTGGAAGAAACAATCCTCTCAGTGGTAACGGTGTCTCGCTTCTCCAGAATACCTGTCAGGGCATCGTGGTCCCAGAATACATGACTGCACCCACTGCAAATCCAGGTGATCGGTGCCTAGTAATATATTCCTCTGTTTCCCTCGACTTTACTGGGCGCTGTGTAACTGGCACATGTTTGAATTTCAACAAAACTTTCAACACCCAAGTTTGAGTCACCACCAGACAACTTTACCAGTCAGAGAAAGAAGGACTGTCTCAAAAAATTTGAATATTGTGATAAAGTCCTTATTTTCTGTAATGCAAAAATGTCATACATTCTGGATTCATTACAAATCAACTGAAATATTGTAAGCCTTTATTATTTTAATATTGCTGATCATGGCTTACAGCTTAAGAAAACTCAAATATCCTATCTCAAGAAATTAGAATATTCTGGGAATCTTAATATTAAACTCTAAACCATAATCAGCAATATTAAAATAATAAAAGGCTTGCAATATTTCAGTTGATTTGTAATTAATCCAGAATGTATGACATTTTTGTTTTTTTAATTGCATTACAGAAAATAAAGAACTTTATCACAATATTCAAATTTTCTGAGACAGTCCTGTATTGTGATGTGGGTGAAGAGTGAGGACCCCGGTACACATTTAGCTCCTAACGGTGTGGATTATTAACCTGCTTTAAGTGGCACACTGATTCTGTATCTAAGAAACAGGCCGTGAATGGTTTAAGGCATCTTCTCATTCGGACATGCACCAGCAAAAACGTGGACCGATTCCAAAAAACCTTTCAAGATCTGACAAATGACCTGTTGAGACAAAGAGGGGAAAAGAACGCGTCCCAAATAAGCCTGTCTGATTGCTGAGCAGCTAAACGGCCAGATAACGCTATAACAAGGCTAATCGCATTAAGGTGCCGAGCTCTGACTGAGACCACCTCAGAGTTCATTCTCATTTGGAAACAGCCCCTAGGTGTCAGGTTTCCACCACCCGGGAGGTTTGTGCTTTTCCCTAAACTGCATCAATAAAAACGGTGGATGTCATGTGCATAAAGCCAAAAAAGTTGCAAATAGTCTACTTTGTTGAAGCTACAAATCTAAAAATGACATTTGTACTAGATAGTTGTCTAAAGCAGCTGTTCACTCAGTGAAACACTGACTGTGGTCTGAAGTGAAAGCCCAATGTTTTAAGAAATGTAGCTTCATGCACTTTAGAGGCAGAACTGAAGCATGAGCCACTCACTTAACTCTTGGCATGAAATAGAAAACTTTTGGTGAATTTTTGGATATATGGAACCATTAAGTAATTGGCAATTTGAGGGTTTGACGGGATCTCCACATGGACATTTTCCTTAAGCATCAAAAGATGGAAAGGAAATGGGGAGAGTGGGTGAACTGGGAGAGGGGATAGTGCTGGATTTGACTGGCTGATCTATAAAGTTGCATCCAGCTTATTTCAATAATAAAAGATCAGTTAATGGAGGAACAGAGACTCAGAGATGCAGCTTTTCTTATCACAACAGAAGTAATAAGCTCAGACGTCATTACTGGTGCAGTCTATGGTTTCAGAGATAAGATCTGGCTGCTGCTCTGTGAAGTGATTAGTATAGCATCCATCCATCCATCCATCCATCCATCCATCCATCCATCCATCCATCCATCCATCCATCCATCCATCCATCCATCCATCCATCCATCCATCCATCCATCCATCCATCCATCCATCCATCATCCATCCATCCATCCATCCATCCATCCATCCATCCATCCATCCATCCATCCATCCATCCATCCATCCATCCATCCATCCATCCATCCATCCATCCATCCATCCATCAATCCATCCATCCATCCATCCATCCATCCATCCATCCATCCATCCATCCATCCATCCATCCATCCATCCATCCATGCATCCATCCATCCATCCATCCATCATCCATGCATCCATCCATCCATGCATCCATCCATCCATCCATCCATCATCCATGCATCCATCCATCATCCATCCATCCATCCACCCACCCATGCATCCATCCATCCATCCATCCATCCATCCATCCATCCATCCATCCATCCATCCATCCATCCATGCATCCATCCATCCATGCATCCATCCATCCATGCATGCATCCATCCATCCATCCATCCATCCATCCATGCATCCATCCATCCATGCATCCATCCATCCATCCATCCATCCATCCATCCATCCATCCATCCATCCATCCATGTTTATCCAAAGTCATGTTGTTGAATAGAAATAAATAGAATAGAATAGAAAGTTATTGTAATGTCTGTGTGTTGATGTATGTGTGGAGGGGTGAATGTGTCTAGATATATATTTATTTTATTTTATTTTTTTTATTTTATTTTATTTTTTTTTTAGTTCTTTTATTTTATATATGATGCACTGACTGGAGAGCACTTTTCATTTCGTTGTACCTGGTGACAATGACAATGAATATTCTATTCTATTCTGTAATATATAGTATACCTCCCATACGATATTACATAAAGCCATGTCAGAGCCGGTGGTAACCAGTCCCACCCTCCCGCAGCATCTCCTTCTCGTACTCTCGCACAGCAGAGTGGTTTTTATGGCGGCATACTCCGTACTGAGAACCACATGTTGTTGATACATACTGTACTGTAATCTACTTGTAAGTACAGTTCATAAATGAGCATTGACACCTGATGCACCTTTTTAAGAAGTCAGGAGTGAGTTTCCTTCTGTGTGCATCCCTTATTTCTATAAGTATCTCTGAAATGTCAAAATTCAAATGAAATAAATATCTGTTACATAAATGATCTTGGTGAAAATCAATATGAAAAAAGCTTAATGAATCAATATTAGAAGACGTTTTGTTCCACTGATAGGCGAGGCAGTGGGGTAATTAATGTCCTTCCATCCACCTGCCACAGTGACGGTCCCTCTCTACCACATCTGACTTGCAGCTCACGGTCCGACTGGATGTCGATAACTGAGACTACCCAGATACTAGTGATTAGTAGAAAGACAGGACTGAGCAGTGGGATGAATGCTTGTTAAAGAGTTAATTGATAAAAGCAAGTGTGATTACTGTGATTTACTGCCGTGACCTGCAAGTGGAGTAGTAACAACCCACAGCTCCACAGAGCTTAATCCCAAGAACTTTAATGGAGCATTTGCTGGTGGACGAGTTGAGAGGAGACTCTTAGTATGAGTGTTGCCTTCACAAGCAGTCATGGGAAACAGGGCATTCCTGTAATTGTGATTGAGAGTTGGATCATGAAACAGACTTTTGCTGCCGTTGCTGGTTGAATAAAATAAATAAATAAAATAAAATGAATAAAAAGAATCCGTCAGAGTCTCTTTCTCTGATTTCCTCCTCCTGACTCAGACGTCTGACTCCAACCCCCCGACCAATCAGTGGTCTGTAGTGTGATGATGTCAGATACAGCCGACTCAGCCGCTTAGAACCTCAGCAGAATAGTTACAGAAAATAATCTACTCTGCACGTTAGACCCCTAGTGGAAAAGAACCAAACCGAGGCGAGTGGAGTCGGGCTGAGTAGGTACTAGTGGAAAAGCGCCATAAAGCTGACTTTCTGATGGGGCGAACAAAAACACCTGAAAGCAAGCAGACTATCAACAGTGAGGACGAACGATTCCCTTTCTCCATACAGACAAACTACAGACAGGAGCTATTTCACGCATTTTGCCATTTTCATGAATCCCGTTGCCCAGCTTACGAGATGGCTTCGATCATGTCCATCCCCATCTCCACGCAGCAGTGGGCGTGATCGGCCCTGGCCTCCGGCAGCCCAGACACGCAGTAGTAGCAGTCCCCCAGGATCTTGATCCGCAGGCAGTGGTTCTCCTGCACACCCAACAGGAACAGAGCAGAGATTTACTGGAGAACACACCAATCACGCTGGTGTTAACAGTAGAAAAATGGCTTCTCTTTCAGATAAATGCAAACTTAGAAACATGCATTGGGTTCTAGCGAGCAGGTTTTAGCTGTATTAGTCATGGTTTCTTTTGACATTTGAGATGTGTAAACCTGCTCTTGATATGACGTCTGCTTGAGGAAAATGCTGCCCAGCATCTTTTGACAACTTATTTTGGACACCTATTCCTCTCCAAAGAAATAGCATCTACTTCTTTGATGGTATTTTAAAATCACATGTAACAACAAAATGAAACATTTTTTTGTAGCTTTTGCAATAATCTTGATTTCATATTGTCAATCTTGTAAAAGATGTCCACAGCTACTTTCTATCAAACAGAAACAAATGAGTTCAACTGTCAAAACTGCACATTTCTTGCTCTCAGCTACACCTTGGAAATCCTTTATGAGGCTGCAGATCAGTTGTTTCTTCAGTATTTTCCTGAGATTTAATGCCTTGTTTTTTTAGGGTCCTCAAATGTAAATAACAGTCACCTTAAACGGCAGAACTTGTGCATCTTCACACTTCAGCTGCAGCTTAGCTTTCCATGCAATTCTTTCAAGTACTTTCAAGGCGTTATTGATGAAAAAAACTTTTTATCCTTGTGTTTCTCATCTACAAACTTTGGCTGAACTCTTGTTTCTAAATCCACTCTATTAATAAATTATCTGGATTGGATCATTCACAGTCAAAACTTTGCAAACCTTAATCTTCTTAATTTACAGCTATAAAGCACATGGACTTTATTAACTGCAGCATTTCTGTAATAAATGAGTGTCGGCACAGATTTTACACATGATCCTGAGACATCAAAGATCTGTCAGCAGAGTGTGACACAACCGTGATGTGTGTGTGTGTGTGTGTGTGTGTGTGTGTGTGTGTGTGTGTGTGTGTGTGTGTGTGTGTGTGTGTGTGTGTGTGTGTGTGTGTGTGTGTGTGTGTGTATCTTAAGGGCTCAGGAGAAAACCATGTCTCATGATAGCCACCTGAGTATTTTCCTCGAGCACATGGCTCTAAATAAATAAAGACCCACTGTGTAAAGAGCACAGAGAGTGAGAGTGTGTGTAACATGCATGTGTGAGTGTGTACGCCAGTGTGTGTGTGTGTGTATGTGTGTATACACAAAGACACAGACAGAGGATGCATCCGACATGGACATGTCTCTGGGTTACTATGCCAATATGGCCACTTGACTCATAAATATTGATCAGCAGCACATCCTCTCACCTTTCATAAACAAATAGCATGGACTGAGGATTAGCTGGACCAACAATGCTGATCTTGGCTCGGGAAAAACAAAAATATTCATGAACTTTTAAGATGCTTTGAAATTTTAATGGCTCTGAAATTAAAAGAGGCTTAAACAAGTCCACCAAGGACACCAAATACTTTACCAATGACTTATTTCCCAGCTCCCCCGTAAACTCACGGCACTTACATTTGCAAAACATTAAGACATACAAGATAAATGGCATTCTCTTTTTTTTTCAATTCAGTAACTAAGCCATTTGGTAATGTATTTGAAATCAGAAAAAGTATTTTACTTTGGAGTAAAAACATGGAAACTCAACACAGCCAGACAATGTTGGTAACCATCACTCTACTGATCTGTAAAGGTCAGACTTCTTGCCATGCAGTTAAAGCACATTCTCTTCAAAACAGCTTTTTTTATATTACTGCTTGATTGTCCTGATTTTTGATTTGTTGAATTGTTTGTGTTCCCGAACTAGTCCTCTGTACTTTACTTTCTTTGTCAGGTTCAATCTGAACATCTAACCCAAGCGCACCAGAGGTGGAACTTAAAGCAGGAAAAAAAAAAGTTTTCTTTTCCTTATTTTAGTGAAGAAGATGAAATAAACCAGGGTGACGAGTGTGTGTGGCGGACCCAAGTGCAGACAACGGCAAGGAGTGTTCAGTAAATGTCTTTATTAAACACAACCTCACAGCAGGCAATAGTGTCATGGTTTGATACTTCCTGTTTTATTTTGAAGCCTGTGTCTGTGTGTTTGAGTTCTGGTTTGACTTCCTGTTTCCCATCTGCCCTGATTGTCTGCACCTGTGTCTCGTTAACCCTTCTGTATATCTGGTCTTGTCTTTCCCCTGCCCCCTGCTGGTCTGTACTGTTTCCTCCCTCCCTGTTTTCCTCGTCATGTTTTGGTAGTTTTACTTCGTCATGTTCTGGTTTTTGTATCCAGCTCGGCAGCGCTTTGGTTTTGTTTTTGACGAATAAATCACTACTTTTTGGAACTCCTGCCTCCTGGTCTCTCCTGCATTTGGGTCCTCATATACCATCTACCAGGAGGCAGAACTCACAATTCCTGGTTGGCAGGAGGTAGAGGAAGAGGAGTCCCCCATCCGGGGAACACGCCTGGCTCGAGGTGGGCCCAGGTTGTTTTCAGCCCAAGGGGAAATGGCGGCGCCAGCCCCAGCTGTTCCGTTGGGGGTCCTGGACGCACCCGTCGCTGGTCCCGAGGTGGTCCCGTGTCTTTGTGTTTCAGTTCTGGTTTGACTTCCTGTGTCCCATCTGCCCTGATTGTCTGCAACTGTGTCTCGTTAACCCTTCTGTATATCTGGTCTTGTCTTTCCCTGCTCCCTGCTGGTCCGTACTGTTTCCTCCCTCCGTGTTTTCCACGTTAGGTTTTGGTAGTTTTACTTTGTCATGTTCTGGTTTTTGTATCCTGCTCGGCAGCGCTTTGGTTTTGTTTTTGACGAATAAATCACTACTGTTTGGAACTCCTGCCTCCTGGTCTCTCCTGCATTTGGGTCCTCATATACCATTTCGTGACAAATAGAGCAAAGTTCAGTCCTGAGGATCGTGGTAACGCTCAGAGAGGCAGGAGAGCGAATACCAGAAAGCAGCTGGTGTGAGCGTTGAGTAGATCTGGAATCTGTAACACGGGAACTGAAACGCCGGTCAGTTCCTGACCATTTTCCTCATGGCCAGGGAGCAGGGAAACAGAAACCAGAGACGCTCAGGCAGAACCCGTGGTCGGGGACAGAAGGCTGAGGTGATAACCAGGACGGAGACAGGTGAACAGGTCGGGGACAGGGGATCAGTCCAAGGGTGAGTGCTGGAAAGACTTGCATACGTGAAGAACAATCTGGCAGTGACTGCCTGGGAGTAGAACTAGAACTAGATAGAGCTGGCAGGAGTGGAGGTGACACAGGGGGGTTCAAACTGGAACACTGATGGTACAAAAGCTCTTCAATCATCAATGAGAGCCGTGCACCGTCTTTGTACATCTGTGTGGGCAAGTCACATGTTTGTGACCTGCAAATGCAGGTTATTACAAGGGTACAATGAGTATTGAGTTGTCCAGCCTCTCAACATCAATTATTTTAAAAATTATGTTCATCAAGTCTCGGACTGAGGTCAGGATTACATTATACATTTTCAGGCACAACTAACCCCTCCAATCTAGTTTGTTTGTTGGTGTGACTGCTCAATGCCGTCCTCAAGCATGGCACGATTTCTGGTCTCTGGCACAGTGAGAAAACTGTGTTTGGGCATGGTGCAGTTGTGCATGTACATGTACGTGGAGGAGAGCATCGATACAACACATGCATGGCGTAAAGAAAGGTGGTTAATGTCACGATGTGATGTCCAAGCGATAATGGTGTTAAAGTTTGACTGTCACTCAGGTAGTGCGAGTATGAGCCGGAGGGGGGAACCTGGCAGCCGGGTCAGTCGTGCCTGGACACGGCCCAGTCCAACCTGGCTACGGTGAACGTGCCAAAGACGCCAACTTAAGTAAGAGCAGGGTTTGTGTTTATGGACATGTGTGTTCGTGCAGCCTTACCGCTGCCAGCTTGTCAAAGCGGGCGAAGAGTTCGTTCAGTGTCATGACCAGTTCCTGCGCTGTGCACTGCGATGCCAGACTGGTGAAGCCCTCAATGTCTGCAAACAGGATGCTGCAGGAACACAAAAACAGAGAAAGAAAGCATATATTCAGAAGATTTTACTTCCTTCTCCCAGGACTGAATTCCCACCTCTCTGTGTTGCTGTTCCTCTGTACAAACCATATATTTTATTAACAAGACATTTTTTTCCAAACGCTGTGTGTACTGAAATTGAAATTGTAAACGTCAGTTACGTCACTGAAAACGTCAGTTACGTCTATGCAAACGTCTTTCAGGAACCTTTGAGGGGCGAAAAACAATCCTGTAGAAGAAGAGGTACTCAGATCGGCCTTGAGGAACTACCTGGTGGAGTGGAGGGGTCTCTGCTTACCGGGTGTTCTAAATGACTTTCAGCCCTCTCACATGAACATGACTCTTTGAACCATTTGGAGCAGAAACATTTTGCTTTAACTACATATGATGAGAATGGAGATTACAAGAAAAAAACAATAGATCAACCGGAGAGGAAGTCCAGCCTTGTTGGCGTATTACGACAATGAAGAGGCCCAGCAGGGCGGTTTCTTTTAATCTCAATCGATACCATCACAGTGTCTGATTTGAAAAAAAAAAATCAGCAAAATCAGCTGTCCCTTCCATGTTTACTTGTTTCTTCTTCTCTTTCTGGAGAGAAATCCCAGCTAATGGACAAATACCCATATACCCTCACTTAGAAGGTACGGTGTAAGACTTGGATTTAACAACTAAAAGATTTGCAAAGGGATGCGCTTCCTTTTTACATAACTGTACATAAATTGCTTCCTTGTTGGGAATTATAATGGAAAATCAGCCATTCTTGTATCTCCTGAAAAGACTACCAGAAAAATGTTCTACATTATTCCTGTAGGGGTTGCACAGTAAATCATCCACTTCCCTCTTACCCCGTCTCCCGCCTCTTCCTCTGTTACGCCAACCAACTGCATATCCTATTTCCCCACATGCAGAAAACTCCATCTGCACCATAATGTACCTCTGATCAATGTATCCCAGTACCATCTCAATCTACACTTTCCTAGTTTATCTCCAAGACAGTAATGGCTGTTTTTAATCCTATCCATCCTAGTAACTCCGAAAGAAAATCTTAACATCTTCAGCTCTTCCAGCTCTGCTTCCTGTCTCCTGATTCATCTTGTCACCTCCAAGCCATATGCAAGATCTCTTTACAAGTGTAAGAAACATCACATTTAAAGCTTATAAGGCTTACAATGGTTAAAAAAATCTGGATGACAAAAACCTAAAATAACCATCATGGTTATATATGGTGTAAAATCTGAAATCTGACATTAAAATTAAGTAACAATTTAAGATTAGCTAAGTCTGTAGATCCTGCAAATTATCTATCAAGATATTTCTATTGAGTAAATAAATTAAACCAAATCAATTGTGAAAACATGAGGGTGCATTGAGAGATTTAAAAAAAGGGTACATAACTAACATCAAATAAACTGAAGATTATTAAAGAATGGTAAAAAAAAGGTTATTTCAATTGAACATAAAATAAACACTAATGCAGAAAACTTTTATTCCATATCTTAAAATACATTTACAAATGTAAAAAATACAAATAATTTAAATATGATAAATCGAATTGATGATTGAGAGCTGAATGTTTGTAATTCTGTGTTTAAAGGTACCTGCAGCAGAATCTGTTTTAAATGAGGTCTGGATAAAGACTGAGTGTATTTACTGGGTTTTTGAGAGAAAAAAAAAAAGGTGGGAACAAGGTAAACTGATACTGCAAAGGTCTTTTTGTGTTGGAAGCATTTTCATTACTCCCCTAACACAGGCACAACAGCAGGATTAATGATCTCCCTCGGCCGAATCACTTCTCTCAACAATAAAGACAAAGGGGCCGGCAGATACGGGCAGTAATGAGCACAGCATTAGCAGAGAGAGACAGGATTGGCCTCCTGCACTCTCAACGTCCACACCTGCAAGGAAGCTTGTGCTCAGTGGCTCCAGCTGTTCTGCGAAACCACAAAAAGTCACACTCCGCTCTTAACTCTTCGTATTTCAATAAGTATATTTATTCTCCAGTCACCAACTTTCTCTCAGGGTGAAACATGTGATGAGCTTTATAGGTCAAACTCAAGAGGCAATGCCATGTTTTTGCTAAATTTTAATGCTGTTTTTGGAACTCCTAATTAACTCTCAATGGATCTGAACCATTCCAACTGTACCGAGCAACATGGTCAAGTAGGTTGAATCAGGGTGGGCAGTGAGTTAAAACGTTTCCACTTTTGAGAGTCAGACTTAAAGTTATTCTATGCAACTTCCTAGAGCTAGCAAGATTTGAAAGTGGCGCTTCCTCTAAGCCCGTGGCGTGGTTTAAAATGAAGGCATCTGATTGGTTCTTTCCCTTCCTGGACCTGGACCAATCCGTATCATTCGGACCGAATGGGCGGGACTTAGAGGTGCCTCTTTCAAAATTCTTGCTAGCTCTAGGAAGTTGCATAGAATAACTTTAATCGTAACAAAAGTTCCTAATTCTTTTAAACGTAACCTCAAAGTGAAGACATATTCCAGAATGCATGAATACAGTTTAGTTTGACCTCTGTCTCCAGCTCTGATAAGATCATCATGCACGTTGAAAGTATTCCCTCTGTCATTTCATTTAGCAGTTTAATTCTGGGATTTTAACATTGTGATTGGTGCTGTCAAACAGATTGTTTTTGGTTTGATCAGTGGTCTCTGCAATCCACACGTCAGTGTTCTTGGGCAAGACACTAAACCCTCCATTTCCCACGATGTGCAGGTGTCACGTCTGGGGGTGAGGTGTGGACCCAAACGCAGGAGAGAGAGGGAGGCTGGAGGCAGGAGTTCTCAAAAACAAAAGGATTTATTCCACAAAAAAGCCAAACTAAAATGCTGCAGAGCAGGATCAAAAAACTCACAGTAACAGGGATCAAAACTTGGAGCACATGGAGGGAAGAACAGTAACGTCCGACAGGGAACAAGGGTATGACAAGACCAGATATACTGAGGGGATAACGAGACATGACGAGACACAGGTGCAGACAATCAGGGCAGATGGGACACAGGCGGGGCAAAACAGAAACTGAAAGCTGGGGGGAATGTCAAACCTTGACAGCAGGTGTGGATGACAGAGAAGAAAGTACTGCAAATGGCCTAGAAGCACTACACCAACTTGTGAGTGAATACCTCGGTACGTACTGTATAAGCAGCCTGGAAAGCCATATCCAGTACAGAACATACCAAACCAATAGCATCGCTCCGGAGTTGGGCTTTCAGCAAAGACTTATCCAGGAGCATCCAAGAATCCCTATTCAATGCAAGCAAGATGGCTGCAGAATTACTAAGGACACCATGGATAAACCACTCTTTTTTTGTATTGAAGATGGCTTGCCAGGTTGATGTAAACAGTCAGGAGAACAAAGTGTTACTGCTTGTGAATGCAGACTCATTTGATTTTCCATCATATAAAATTACTATTTGCAGATGTTTGCAAGGGTAAAAATGGGATATTCATTACAAGGCAGCACAGAATTCCAGAATGAGGAAATTATTAAATAAAATATGAATTATTTTATATATATATATATATATATATATATATATATATATATATATATATACATACATACATACACACACACGTACATACATATGCAAGAAAATGCATTTTTTGTGCTTTTACAGTAAAGAACCCTGAAGTAAATGGATGAGCAACATCGTATATATTCAACTTTGTTGAATATATACGAAAGAATGGAAAAAAAAACAAGTGATTACTTAAAATGCTAATAGCTTTTTTTATTGCTTTTTTATGTAAGAGCAAGGGGTTTTAAGGTAGTCTCAAAAATACAACAATTATTAAAAGTAAGAAATGTATACATGCCACATATCTTGTTGTTTTGTTTGCCTGTAACTTTCCCACAGCACGAGGCTCCAGCAGACCACCATGACCATAAATCACACTAATTAGTGTAGATAATGGATGAATTACATTACTTATATTACGTTTATACCTATATTACATGCATTGTTGTGTATTATTAGAATATGCATTATTTTTTATGAACTTCCTATTGATGATTAATATTTTTTTTCATTTGAATTGTAGTATTATATTGCTAATTTTCTCACATTTTATCTCTGAGAAGCACATTTAGTACAATTAAACATCTTACATAAATAAAATTGTTATTCCTACAATGATATTTCCTTTTCTTTGAAATGTCCTGTTTCTGAGAAGCTGGAACATTTAAAGCAGGTTTGTCTGATATTATACCATTTTTATCTCATCAATAATATCAATAATATCAGCTTTTCATTTTACAATATGCAGCATATATCCTTCCAGGATACGGAGATATAATCTACACGAAGCAAATAATCAATTTTACATTGGATACATTAAATATTATGTACACTCTGTGAAGACTAGATTATTTTTAACAGTGCTAACTTCAGTAGACTACAGCTTTTTATTATTGCATTTATTTTGGTTAGAATCTGTTTCTGTGATCTTGACCAGTTCACATAAAAAATCTAAATATTACTGAAAGTAGTTTTTAAGAACACTTTAACCAGACAACAATGTCTGTTTTTGTGAAGCAAGATATTTCAACAGTTTCTTGACTATATGGAAGTGGCTTTCAGAGCAGGAAGAGCAGAAAAAGTTATACATTTTCAAATATTTTAGACCAAACTAGCTCACATGAACCTCACACGGCCGGTGCCTGTTGCACGAAGCTAAGGGAACATACTGTAGTGTGTTTGTACAGTATTCCTGCCCAGGACGTTCAGGTGTTTGGAGGTTTGCAAGCACTCTCTGGGTTCAAAGTCTTTTTTCCTTGGCTGCTCACATGTCAAGAGCACTAATATGTTCTAATGAACCCAGGCTTCAAAATGTCTAAATTTACTCAATTTGGGTTTTAAGATGAAAAGGATTAAGTGTCCCCACTCTGGGGTACACATTTCTGAGAAAAATTGATTGCTTTTCTGTGAACGGTTGAATGGGAGGTCAAGTGAAACCAGACACCAGACTGGGTGGAAGCAGAAGTTTAAAGTGAAGGGAACAAAATGAAGTGATGGAAGAAAGGAAGAAGAATTTGAAACCATTTTGATGTATGGGCTCTAAATCTAAATGCATTAGTGTACTGTTTGTTTGCAGATTACAAATGCTTGCAGTGAAGAAGATGAACTGGAGAATATATCACAATAATTACTAACAGAAAATGCGGAAACCTCATAAAAATGCTTCTCGACGTACGTGACAGCCAATAAAAAGCATACGGGGGGTCCTGCTGGACTTTTTCTGGACATTTACCAGTTCAATTAAGTAAACCAGTCACTGGATTTATAACTAGCAGCCTTTAAATGAACTCATTGATGAACTAGTTGTTAAAGAATCATTAAGTGAGAATAAACTAGTAGGAAAAAGTATTAGCTGCTGACAGAAAAATTGATCTGGCAAACGTAAAAGGCATCTTCTTATCCATTTCTTAATTCCCATCTAAGGAAATAGATGTTTTGAAATTCTTTGATACTTTTTGGGAATATTTACTGCTTTTCAGATGTATACTCATGCTTGATAGCTGTTTAGAGTATAATAATAGGGGTGGGTTAAAAATATTGATATATCGTGCCCCTCGATTTATTTTTATTTTTTTTGAGAATCCCTTCCATTGCCAAAGCGAAAGTGGTATTGTAACTAAAATATTGATATCGAATTGTATCAAATCGTATCGGAAATCGTATCAACTTAATAAAGCTCTAAAAGTTGCATAAATTGCATAAATACATTTTTGTCCTAATGATGGCCGTGAGCAAACCATATCCATAACAAGCTAATAAAGATAGTCATCTGTGAGTTAAAATCCCTCAGGGTGCCCAATTGATTGGATGGTTCCTTATTTAAAGATCATGCAAAATAAAGAGAGTACACAAATCCTATTTAAAGTTTTTAAAAGAACATTGCATCTTTGTTCCTTTTGGGTCAGTGCAGCCTCTCCTCACTAAAATATTAACTGATACAGAAATATTTACCATCTTTTGAATGCAATCATATACTGTATTTACTAATGGATTATATACAGCTGCACTCAGTGTAATTGGTTGGCTGGTTGCTTGGGGCATCTAAGCTCTATCGGGGCAAGCGGAAAGTCTAAAGCAGTTGTCTATTATGATATGGACAAATATCATTTGTTCTTCCACACTGCAACAGTATTTTTGTTGTTAGCTGTCCTCTACCTGTCCATGATGCTTTGTGCCAAACAATCACATTTGTGGTCCAACCATAATCTTAACCTCTCATGCCATAGGATTTACAAACACAGTCGAATAATGAGGAAATGGTTGGATTTGAATTCAAATGTTCCTCCATTATCAGTTGTGCTAAACTAAGCTAAGCTAAGTCCATCTAAGTTAGGCTTTATCAAACTCCATGGGTAAAGCAGTCATCTTAGCCAAATGTAAAAAAGAAAAGGATGTTGGCAAGAAACACGACATCACTATGAGGTGAAAAAACAATAAGGAAATTCCTGCAGAGTTGGTTGAAAAAGATAACCTGGGGCCACTGGGATCTGGAGAGTGACAAGAGTAGGTCATGAATGTTTTTGGAAAGTTTGACTGAAATAGCTCAATCACAAAATGTAAACATACAACCGGGACTTACCGAGCAGCTTTGTAACAATTCAATTCAATTCAATTACATTTTATTAATATAGTGTGTATTATAACAGAAGTTGTCTCTAGGATCTTTCCAGAGATCCAGAACATAAACCCCGAGCAATTATTACATAAACAATGGCAGGTAAAAACTCCCCTAGTGGGAGAAAAACCTTAAGCCAAACAGTAGAAAGGAAAACTCCCCTTTAGGAGGGAAGAAAACTGGACCAGGACCTGGATCATAAGGAGAAACCTGGACCAGGACCTGGATCATAAGGGGGTAGAAACCTGGACCAGGACCTGGATCATAAGGGGGTAGAAACCTGGACCAGGACCTGGATCATAAGGGGGTAGAAACCTGGACCAGGACCTGGATCATAAGGGGGTAGAAACCTGGACCAGGACCTGGATCATAAGGGGGTAGAAACCTGGACCAGGACCTGGATCATAAGGGGGTAGAAACCTGGACCAGGACCTGGATCATAAGGGGGTAGAAACCTGGACCAAGACCTGGATCATAAGGGGGTAGAAACCTGGACCAGGACCTGGATCATAAGGGGGGAAGAAACCTGGACCAGGACAAAAGGGAGATAGGAAAGATTTTATTTTTATAACACCTTCACTGACTTCCCTGTTGTGCAACAAAGTGTTATTAAGAATTTTTTTAAGAAAAATGTTTAGACAGACTTTACAAACACACCTTTGCTACTTGTGTTTTTCTGGGTTGCGTTTTTGTGCAAAAACATAATGAGAATTGTCTGATTCCCTTTTTTCCCCACCCATGCCATTATTCATTTGACAAAAATAAACCAAGCAAGGAAAAAGAAAAAAATATAATACTGGGGGCAATATTAAGTACTTCCTTATGCTTTCATAGGATTGAGGAGGCAAGTAGAAGCCAGGTGCTGTAGTCATTCTGACTGTTTACAGGTCTGGAGCACAGGCGTAAATATCGGTGGTGCAACGGGTGCAGCGGCCCCGACGCCATCAGGGGCCCATGAAGGAGGGAGACTAAAAACGTTTTTGAAAAAAAGAAAGAAAAAAAAATAGATGACAAAAATAGCATAGCATCCTGTTCAGCAAGCCCAAACAAAAAAGTGACAAAAGAGAAAAGAAAAAAGAGGATGATGTTAAATCAAAAATAACAAAATTAGTTTTTTACTGCAACCGAGGAAAAAGCCAGCATCCCGTTCGAGGATAGCTTGCCAGTTTCCTCCATAAATGAAACGGCGTTGACCCGGACTTGCCCTGCCTTGCAGGGTGAATGTTGCCACTAACAACATTGGCCTACATGGCGACAATAGCAGTTCTCTACAGTGGTTGTGCATGTGCCAGTTCATGCTTTTGTTTTTGGGCAGGGGTAGGGGCACAAAAAAAATATATTTGCACCATGATGTTACACCACTGACTGGTCTGGAGCATTCAGGTGTGGCATAACACAATGTCAAGAGGGAAAGACATAAGCAAGATCTTAGAGAAGCAATTGTTCCACATCAACATGAAGAGGGTTATAAAAACATTTTCAAAAAATCTGGGGTTCAACGTTCTAAGGAAAAAGATTTGATATAATTACGGTATTTAAAAAAAATATTATCCATGAGAGGAAAGCATTGAAGAAAGTTGCTAGTCTTACCAGTAAATGTTCCAGTAAACTACCCCAGGCCCAGTTTAACAGTGCTAAGAGAAATACTAAATAAGCCCAAGAGCTACATCTCTGAACCCACAAGCCTCATTGAGCATGGTAAATGTTCAAGTCCATGGTAGCACAATCACAAAAAGAATGAACAAGTATGGTTTGTTTGAAAGGGTTCCCAGGAGAAAGCCTCTTCTGTCTTTTGTCATGGGGTATGAGGTTGTTTTGTAGCTGCAGGACCTAGGTACTTGGTAGTCACTTCGTAAAACATGAACTTCTCAGAATATACTAGAGGCGAATGTGAGGCCATCTGTCCAACACTTAAAATGAGTCAAGCAACGGGACAATGATCTGAAGCACACCATCAAATCGACACAAAAATTGATAAAAACAGGGGCACGGTGGCATTCCCTGTGGCATTCCCATGAACATTCCCTGTTCGACCCACTGCCGTTGGGCAGACGGTACTGGGCCATCAAAACCAGAAAAAACAGACCGAGAAATAGTTTTTTTTCCATCTGCTCTCAGAACTATAAATGCATCTTCATGGCAATGAGTGCAATATATTTCTTTTATACATATTCCTGTTCATTTATATTGTTTACACGGCAACAAGTGCAACACCGTCTTACAGTTTTGAGTGTACTGTATGTCACGGTTTTGTTTCTTTTACATTTTTGGTTAGTTAGGTTCCTGTTTTATTTTGAAACCCCATGTCCTTGTGTTTAAGTTCCGTCTTGACTTCCCTTGTTGCCATCTGCCCTGATCTTATGCACCTGTGTCTCATCACGCCTTCTGTGTATATCTTGTCTAGTCTTTCCCTTGTTCCCTGCTGGTCCGTACTGTGTCTACTCTCCATGTGTCATGTCAGATTTTTGGATTTTCTTATCAAGTTCAGGCTCTGGTTTCGTATGTAATCCCTGCTCAGCGGTGCTTTAAATGAAAATAAATCCCATTTCCTGGAACTCCTGCCTCCTCGTCTCTCCTGCATCTGGGTCTTAATCAGCCTGAC
This sequence comes from Cololabis saira, assembly GCF_033807715.1. Classification (NCBI taxonomy): domain Eukaryota; kingdom Metazoa; phylum Chordata; class Actinopteri; order Beloniformes; family Belonidae; genus Cololabis; species Cololabis saira. Next base: position 7,235,883 of record NC_084592.1, on the reverse strand, counting down.
AGAAACGACCCGCCAGCATGGATCCACAAGATGAGACCATCACTCTTTGGGAGTACTTCCGCCGGGAAGCTTAGAAAACAATGCTGCATTGGGAGGAAGGGGAGTCCCGTTTCTGGGGGACGTGCCTGGCTTTCGGCGAGCCCAAGAGCATTCAGGCCCGATATAGGCAGAAACGGCGGCAGGGTCAATCCCCTCCTGTCCCTGTTCCCGAGGAGGTTCCGGATGCACCCCAGCCTTGCCTGCACCCTAGCCGGCACCCAGGCCCCAGCCGAGGACTCTGCCCAGGCCCTTACCCAGGACTCTGCCCACGCCCTTCCCCAGGCCCTTTCCCAGGCCCCAGCCGAGGACTCTGCCCAGGCCCTTCCCCAGGACTCTGCCCAGGCCCTTACCCAGGACTCTGCCCACGCCCTTCCCCAGGCCCTTTCCCAGGCCCCAGCCGAGGACTCTGCCCAGGCCCTTCCCCAGGACTCTGCCCAGGCCCTTACCCAGGACTCTGCCCACGCCCTTCCCCAGGCCCTTTCCCAGGCCCCAGCCGAGGACTCTGCCCAGGCCCTTCCCCAGGACTCTGCCCAGGCCCTTCCCCAGGACTCTGCCCAGGTCCTTCCCCAGGACTCTGCCCAGGCCCCTGCCGAGAGCTTGGCCCAGCTCCCAGGCCCCCTGAACTGTCTTATTTTGCAGCCATGTTCACTCACAGTGTTCTGTTTAATAGCGTTTCTTATACATTAAAACAACAATCTAGACCGCGTGGTGGCGCATCGGGTTAAGCAAGCGGCTCATATACTGAGGCTACTGTCCTCCTGCAGTGGTGGCAGGTTTGAATCCCGGCCTGCGCACCCTTGTCATCCCCATTCTCTCTCTCTACCCCCTTCCTGTCTGCAAGTTCAATAAAGGGCCACTAGAGCCCAAAAGAATCTTTAAAAAAAAAGAACAACAATCTAGCAGCATCAAAACAATCCATAACCCTTTAGTAGATTCCACAACCTTTACAAGTGGAGAACAATTTCACCATTCGAAGGCTGGGCCCTAAACTAAATAAGTGTTGTAAGTACGCAATTCCTCCAAACAAACCAACTGTACTCTCAACTAAAAACTAGATGCATTAAGTGACGATCTAAACATCATGCAGGAAGCCAACTACAGTGATGTCTTTTTTTGCTCTTTGAGTTTTGAGTTGCTCTTTGAGTTCACATCATGTGTGCTTCAGCATAATAGACAGAAACAATACAAAAGAGCTGTAGATATGAAACAAAAGTGTGAGACATTGCGTGAGAAACATCTGATTTCTGAGCTCCTTATGTCACAGATTGGGGTAGGGCAATACTGCCTCAAATTCAAAGGTTCCCTGTATGTTTAAACTATGCTAATGGCAGACAAACCAATCATGCCCTTGAGAACCAGTGGTGCTGCTACAGGGATGTGTCTGCTAATTATCTGAAGCACAGCCAAGCTGCAGGTACCACTACTCAAAGTGAATTGAACCTGTGAGACATATTTTTTCCCCATTCACCATTGTGGTGCATAATGAGTTAAGTAACTGCCGTTCACTCTGAACTGGCACAACTGTGCCCTCAACTCTCATTAACAATTTCTACCTTTGTGTTGGGTAAAAGGATGTTGTAAAATACCTTCCATGGGTCATTAACCGATCTGGCACCTCTGTGTTGAAGTGCCCAGGATCCTCTAATTATGAGCAGAGAACACACATGTCTATTACATATCTATAGCAACAGTAAGCTTCAAAACCCCACGCAACTCCCTCTCCACCTCTTCCTGCCTCGCTCTGTTTATTCTCCTGCTCTTTAGTGGCAGCAGTGGGAGCTGTCACTTTCCTTCCTGTTGATTCTTGGCCTCTCAGCAGAGCCCCAATTACCAAAAGCCACGACTGCTACCTATCACGCCCAGTCACACCTGGTTACCGTGACTCACCATGAACAGAAAACACTTGCGAGCTCAGGTCGGACTCAGTCAAGCTCAATGGACGCCACCAGTGTGCTGCATGCTGTAAAGAGAGCCGCGTTAAACCTTACAGTAGCTCTGGAGCTCCGCCTTCATTTCTTTCCGCGTTGATTCCTTTTGTTTACCCAAACTAAGGCCACGTTTCCACATAGCCGGGTATTTTACAAAAACTGATATTTCCCCATCTATGTTTTGAAAAATACCATCATTTACATGAACCCGCATAAATACGATGTTAAGGTGCTATGAGCAGCCAAACCTACAGGGGGCAGTGTAACGAGACGATAAAGTCATGCTAGCCAATCAGAATCCTGGAAAAAAACATCAACAAATGACACAAGTAACTTCCAGTTACTTCCAAGATGAACGAGAGTCTTTCGTTTGGAGTGACAGAGAAGTGGAGTTACGGTACTTTTAAGTGTGACTTTAGAATATAAAACAGATAAAATACAAGAAAATATTGACTGTGGCCAAACAAATTGTAAACACAGGTCGCACTCATGACGCTGCACTGCAAAAACTCAAAATCTTACCAGGAATATTTGTCTTATTTCTAGTTAAAATGTCTCATTTTTAGTCAAAAAATCTCACTACACTTAAAACAAGAGGCATCACCAGATAAATAACTTGTTATTTGACAATTTTCACCTGTTTCAAGTAAATTTTCACTTTTTTCCAGTGATGACTCTTGTTTTAAGTGTAATGAGATTTTTTTGGACTAAAAACGAAACATTTTAACTAGAAATAAGACAAATATTCTTGTTAAGATTTTGAGTTTTTGCAGTGTGGTGACGTTTCTGTCGCATAATGTGACTTCCTGAAGCCTAAATGTCCGTTTCTTTCTGTTTACAAGCAAACATGAAGACGACGAAGTTTTTGCATATCTCCACTTTGGCCGGATCTTTCAGAAATGATCGTTTTTGGTGACTTTGAGCTTCGTTTTCGTGTAAACAAACGGCCAAAACGCATGAAAACACCACCGTTTTTGCTACGTGGAAACGGGGCCTAAATCAGAGGACTGATCTAGTTTACCGGTTCTAACCGTAAAACATATTCACAGGTAGCAATGTGTTCTAGATTACTGGATTTAGTTTAAAATGTGTCTCCACACCTTTTTTCAACATTTGATGAGTGATTTTGATGTGATTTTAAGAAAAAGAAAATTAATATCTTTAAAATGACCAGAGCTCTGTTATCTGATCTGAACTTTTAAACTAACACAGCAAAAAGAAACAACAGAACTGTCCCAAAAAGAGTCACGTTGAAATACCTGGAAGACCTTTGTGTTCTCAAGTAGGTGACTTGATGCTCTAACCCGTGAGCGTTGGAAGGGACGGAGTTCAGGCCATAAAACTGCACACTTTTACACACAGCATTGTTGTCATCGCTTTGAAGGAATTGTAATACCCTAAATGGAGACTTGGCGAGAAGGTGAGGTTCCAAAGTGTTACTGTAACGATACATTTAGGATCCCACAAAATGAAAAATGAAAGCACTTTCAAGGATTTTCCTGCTCCACAATGTGGAGCTAATACTCAGCTTTATACTCAGTCTTACAAATCACTACTTAAGCTGAAAGTGTCTAAACCAAAATGCATATCTTGGTGCGTGAGATTGAATATCAGAATATCAGTGTAAGCCCAGCATTTTTAGCTTTAAGCATTTTTTTTTACATTATTTCATGAGTCACACTGCACACTGCAGGAATACTGTAGGAAGAAGCAGGTGAACAAAATATTCTGTGAAAACACTGCGTTGTCATGGCAACATGTGCCAGTCTCCCTTCTCTTCCGCCATTGTCTGTGGGTGGGCTGCACCATTCAGGATTGACCTGGATTTAATGGTCATTTATTGAACATTACTGTTCAAAAAGAATTGTGTTTAAATTAATCTAAAGATTTCAAGTTATAATTCCCTCCATGTGCAACACAGCTGTTTCTGAAGCCCCCGTCGTGTGGTAGCTTTGAGGTTATACTGTATATCAAAACATTCAAGTCTGAAACAAACGTGGTGCTTTTATTGAGTGCTGAGCTCATTTAGAAGCTGTTAAATTTTAAAGTACTCGACTGTAGTGATTCAATTCCAAGCGTGATCTCATGTTCGACACACCTGACTGACTGAAATTCAGTTTGGTCTAAAGCTAATAATAAATTTATACCACTTATTTAGCCCAGCTGAAAGTGGTGCAGGTCAGAATAATATAGATAGATTGACAGCCAATAAAAAGATCCTTCAATCGTGCCTTCATAAATGAGTCCACTGGAATTAAAAACAATGCTTTGGGTCGTTTGTGAACTTCTCAAAACGAGAAGCACAGTAGATAGTTGGTATTATCATTGCAAAGAGATTCAACATATCTTTCTCATCTCCAGATGGATAATCACAGCGAGCCCATAATTCAGTATGACTAGAAAAACTCATCTAAAAAACATTATAAGTTATTAAATCAAAGCGCCACTGGAATCAGGGGCTTTAATGTGAGCCACATTTCTATCCTCCTTATGCATTCAACTCCTGGGGGAACCATTGTGGTGTAAATTCATGTGTGTGTGTGTGTGTGTGTGTGTGTGTGTGTGTGTGTGTGTGTGTGTGTGTGTGTGTGTGTGTGTGTGTGTGTGTGTGGCGTCTCTTTCAGAGGGAACATGTAGCTTGAAAGGAAAGTGTGGAGGTGTTGAAATGTCCTATTTGCACCGGCTTCAATCTGTTTCCCCCCGTCATCGCGCTCCCCCTGATGTTACCTGACGTTGTCATGCTTTTGGATGTAGATCTTGTGAAACATCATATCCTCCTGCTTGGCGTTTATGTCAGCTTTCATCTCCATGGCAACATGGCGAGGAAGTACACTGAGTAGGAGACGCTCCTGCATGAGAGAGAATGGAAGTAAGGCTGACGTCCAAGTGAGTCAGTCAAGACACTAAAAATGATTTAGAGACAACTGTTTGAAATGTTGAGGGATTCCCTTTGTGGAAATACGTTCATCTACATGACTACATTGAAGAAAAAAATATGTTTTAGGAGGAGAATTTTCTTTTTTTCATGATAAAATATGGACTTCAACCTGTTCCCACTCCCCAAAAAGAACAAGCCATGAAATATTAGGTTTTTTTTTCAACAATACATGGTTAAGTTATAGCAATTTCAGGGATACGAGCCATTCCCTCATATAAGTGAAACCAAATGTTCATGTGATGTCATTTTGAAAAGAGCGTGCCGATAAAGAAATGAGCAACATGAAAAGTCCGTTTTAATTAATCAGATGTGAGTCAACATTGGAACGATTTTTTTTTAACTTTCAATCCTGAAACTATTATCGCATCAACATTTTCAAGCAATTGTGCTTTAAAAAAATAGTTATTTAAATGTTCTAGTTTTTTTTCAAAGGCTGGAAAATTAAATGTTTTAGTGGACAGGTTTCTAGGAAACCCAGGTTCTATAAGGTTTGGTTGTTTCTTTTAAAAATAGAGTTTAAGGTCATAATTAAATCAAATAAACCCTGGATGGAAAGGTATGCTCATATTCATGCACCGTGATAACCAGATTGTATGTGTGATATTTTTAAACCATTTTCAAGGAAACTCTGAATGCTTTGAGTCTCTCTCTTGTAATCTGAGACTCACATTCAAATGTTGCTATGAGAGTTATTGCATAAAGACAAAACCTTGGCGACGGACTCCTATTGTGGATCCAAGGCTGCGTTTCTGCTCTCTGAGCCACACGCTGCCATGCACGCTTGTTTGAATCATCGTCAAAGCCTACCTGCTGCTGGTTTTCCCTCTGGGAGTGCAGGCGGGCCTGAATGCATTCCCTGGTCTCCTGGAAGGCCTGTCTCTGCGAACCCTCCGCCGGGTAATGGGTGCACACGCCAACGATGTTGGTGCAGGAAAAGATCAGGACGTTGGACACTATCTGTGAAAGAAGGTTGGACACAGACGGTGAGATGCAGATGATCCATTTCTGCACACTAACTGTTTTCCGTGAGAAAGCAGGTTGAGTGTATTTAGTTTCCCACACTCCGGCTCTGCATTTTGGTTTAGTTTTTGTACTTCATAACATGAAGTTATATGTCACATATGGGTTCTACCTGAGGCAAGGCAAGTTTATTTGTATAGCACAATTCAACACAAGGTAATTCAAAGTGCTTTACATCAACATTAAAAGCGGCAACACACAATTAAACAGTAAATAACAAATAAAATGAAATAAAATGATAAGAAAAGAGGTAAGAATAATAAAAAGCACAAGGAGTAAGGGCAGTAGAGTACAACAGGTACATCTCATTCTTACAATGGCAAGAATTACGTTTCTATATGGTCAAAACGTACAAAGACCGGGTAAAATAAGATCTTCCTTCTTCTTTTCATAATTTCTTTTGTGTTAATTCCGATATTCATTCTTATGCCACAAGGCACAAAGATGATTTTAATTTACCGTTTTGTAGAACATGTAAACATCAATCTTTCCCCACTTGTGGAATTCACTCAATTCAATTTCAATTCAATTTTATTTATATAGCGTCTAATACAACAGAGTTGTCTCTAGACGCTTTACAGAGACCTATACCCAGAACATGACCCCCGAGCAGTTATTACATAAACAATGGCAGGTAAAAACTCCCCTAGTGGGAGAAAAACCTTAAGCCAAACAGTGGCAAGGAAAAACTCCCCTTTAGGAGGGAAGAAACCTTGAGCAGGACCAGGCTCATCAGGGGGGACCCTCCTGCCGGGGGCCAGACTGGTGGGTCAGGGACGGCAACAGCACAGCAGGCAGGTGGAAGCAGCAACGGGATGACCGGGGGTGGGGACCGCAGGCCAGCACACAGCTCCCGAAGCTCCGGCCCAATCAGCAAGTCCCAGGTTGGGGTGCAGGGTCAGGAAAAGACTTGTGCTCCGTAATGCAAGCTACAAGCCACCCATGGCCACCTGCAGGACAAAAGAGAGAAAAGGGAGGAGAAGGGGGGGGCAGCAACGGGATGACCAGGGGTGGGGACCGCAGGCCAGCACGCAGCTCCCGAAGCTCCGGCCCAATCAGCAAGTCCCAGGTTGGGGTGCAGGGTCGGGGAAAGACTTGTGCTCCGTAATGCAAGCTACAAGCCACCCACGACCACCTGCAGGTTCCGGTGTCCGGCAAAGGATGCTGCAACATGGACAAAAGAGAGAAAAGGGAGGAGAAGGGGGGGGCCAGCACAAGAAACCACAGGAGCGACTCTGACACACTAAAGTTTACACTACCTAGAGATTTACCAACACCACCTAGAGGTTTACTAAACACTAACTATAGGCTTTACTAAACAGAAATGTTTTAAGTTTAGTTTTAAAGGTGGAGGTGGTGTCAGCCCCCTTAACCCAGATTGGAAGTTGGTTCCATAGTAGTGGCGCCTGATAGCAGAACGCCCGCCCTCCAAATCTACATTTAGATACTCTAGGAACTACAAGTAAACCTGCACTCTGAGAACGGAGAGCTCTGACATGAACATAAGGCACTATCAGGTCTTGCAAATAATGCGGAGCTAAGCCGTTTTGGGCTTTATACGCAAGTAATACAATTTTAAATTGGATTCTGAATTTTACGGGTAACCAATGGAGCGACGCCAACACTGGAGAGACGTGGTCTCTCCTGCTAATTCCTGTCAGTACTCGTGCTGCTGCATTTTGGATCAGCTGGAGCCTATTCAGCAAATTACTTGGACATCCTGCTAACAACACATTACAGTAATCTAGTCTAGAAGATACAAACGCATGAACTAGTTTTTCTGCATCACTCTGTGAGAGGATTTTCCTAATCTTTGCAATATTACGGAGATGGAAAAAGGCTATTTTACAAACCTGATTGACATATCATGACATACTCAATAAATCTCTTAAATCATCACCATCCTTGCCAATATTCAAAAAACATTTAAAGAACTTTCTTATTGTTTCATCTTTTTTTTTTTTTTTTTTTTTTTTTTTTTTTTTTTTCTTTTTTTTTTTATATTTATTTTTTTATTGTGGCCACAAAAATTCCAACAATATTCTTACATCATCTTTTATCTCTATTTTTCCCCTCTTATTGTTTCATCTTTGTAGTGTTTATTATTTAATCTGAGTTACATTTTCTTTTGTGTTTTTTTTTTGTTTTTTTACTCTCCCTTGTGTAGCTTTTTTTTTTTTTTTTTTATTCATATATGGAAAGGATTCTATATAAGCCACCAGGCTTCTTCCTTTCCTTGCATGTTATTTCAATGTTTTTTACATTTATTGTCAATTTGTCTTATATTGCTAAATAAATACTAATAAACTAAACTAAACTAAACTAAATACAGTATTACAAAAGTAATCTGTAACGATTGGTACGGTGAATTAAACCAATTTGATAATTCTATGCCACAATGCCTGTTTCCAGGTCTTATTTCACACAACTGACGAGAATTATGTTTCTATACGGTCACAATAGGGTTGTGCGATTGATCGATATTAAATCTAAATCGGATTTATTAATCAAGACGATGTTAAAAAAAGGAAAATCGGAAAATCGATTTTCCTTTTTTGCAGCTGTCTGCATTACAGACAGAGCTCGTCTAGTCATCTTTGTTTGGTCAGGAAAATTGTAAATGTTGTCACTTTACTAAACTCAAGGAGGATTTACAGTATCTTTCAATTGCACTTCATTCCCAATAGGGAAATTTGTTTGCTATTTTTCTTTAAAAATAAAATATTTGAAACAATTTATTCCATTGTCTTTTGTAGTTTTACCAAAAAAATCGAAATCGAAATCGGGTTGTCAGAGAAAAAAAATCGGGATTTTATTTTTGTCCAAAATCGCACAGCCCTAGGTCACAACGTACAAAGACCAGAGGTATGTATCCGACTTTCAAAACCTGTTCAGGGCTATAAATCTTTCACATAAGTTACATATCCAATTAACATCCACATAGATGCCTGTATCAAAGTCAGGGGTTTTGATTTGGTTGATTTCTGATGTATATGCCCATATTTATTCAAAAGTTTAAGAGCGGTACAATTATTTTTGGAACTCAGAAACATGGAACTGTTAATTAATGTTACCAAGTCACAAGATTTGGTGTAGCCTTACGGGACTTTTCTGGCACACTAAGGTGTCCTTCAGCAGAGTCTGAATGCGACGGCACAGGCAGTATATTGAAGCTTGAAATACGCTGAACAAAGATATGAATAGCTTCACAAAAGCGGTGAGAGATACAAAGTGTTTGAAGTTAGTTGGGTTTTTTTTCCAGGCCTGCAGCTGTTGTCTCTCTGACTGAGAGGAAAGCACTCTTTGTTTCCAATAGCTCAGATTGCGTTCCTCCCTTTCTGCAGCAGGAACAGGGCGTCTCAACCCTCTCCTCCATTCTGACACGCCGTTTGTCAGAACATCCTTATACAACCCCACCGTGGCCGTGTCTGTCTCATTAGAAGACTCGGCACAACCAGAGCCAACTCACATGTTATCAGTTTGAATGTTTAGATATGACTGCATGTGATGAGACGAGCGGCGTGAGTGGAACTGCACTGGTCCAGAATAAACTACTACCGACTGCAGTTCAAGTTTCCAATCTAATCAGAAAGTTTTCAAAATCCGTGCTGCAGCTTCCATTGCATCATGAGTTTATGCAACTCTTCCCAAGTCACAAAAACAAACTAGAACAAATAACAACTAGGCCTGTGTTGAAAAAATAGATTTCCAAATTCTAAATCGATTATCATATTAATTCCTAAAAATCGATTCATATGTCTAAAGATCGATTTTTTTTATTTTTTTTGGGGGGGGGGGGCGGGGTTATTTTCTTTTATTTATTTATGTATTTTTTTTTTTCATCATTACATTACAACTTTTGGTTATTTTTTTGTTTATCCCCAAAAAAGTAATGTTTTGTTGGACACGAGAATAACTGGTGCCATGTTTTTACCTTTAAATATGTTTAAATGTATGAAAACATTAAAGTGTTAGGTTATAATTGCATAAATTGTCTATATTTCATTACTTTATATACTGTCTTGGGGTTAAATTTGCAAAAAATGCTAAAAACCAAATTCTCAAAAATTAAAAACCAAAATAGACCGAAAATGGAACAAATAAAAACGGAATGTGGGAAAAATTAAAACCGATTTAATCCGTCTGTTTGCTGCCCTGGATCTGTTTGGTAATTCTGGCCCACAATGTTTCTGAAAGCAGTTCTAACAACTGTCTCCACACATTGAAAGTAAAGGCTGTGTTTAACACCAACAGGCCCAAAAAAAATGAGTTAGCACTGTACTCTGATACGTAAAAGTGAGCTTTGCAATAGTCAGGACAAGGCCGCTAAATGTTAAATCAACTGGACGGAGTGAGAAATATCTGCTGTCTGCACATCTGAAGTTGAAGGAAGAAAAAAAACAGAAAAAAAGATGGTGTGAAATGAGATTAACCAGGTCAAGCAGTGAGCCATGTGGACCCCACACAACATACTTCATGGTCTGATTGCTGGTTATCCGTTAAGCATCTGACTGCACATCAACAAATTGGTGTGTGAAATGGAAATGTTTCATCAAACTTCATCAAATGTCAAGTGACCAAACTTATGGTTACCTTAAAGCACCCTGAATTCTCAAGTGTCATGTAAATGTCTTTCTTTTTATGTACTAATAAGGAAATAAATAGCTACAAGTTTTTGACTATGCATGATAAAGAGAGTATATAATTGAAGAGTAATAATAAGTCTGGGAGGTGTGGCAGAGACAGTCGTGTTGAAGTCTCCAAAGATCAGCAGGAACATAACGGAGTGTTCGGTTTGTAAAGCGGTAACAACTGAACTGATGATGCCCAGTACTGGAGTTGATGGGGGATGAGGGGGGGTGGCATCCCCCCTGAAATAAAAACGGTCCAAATCATCCCCCCCTGTAAAACTGCCATCCCCCCTTTCCATCCCTTATGTCATTTCATCAATGAATGTGGTTTTACTGCTATTTCAACATTTAGAGTCATCACCAGAAAAATAACACCAGAAAAATAACTTATTTGGCAATTTTCCCCTCTTTCAAGTAAATTTTCACTTGAAATAAGTAGGAAAATCTGCCAGTGGGACAAGATTTATCTTCTTATTACAAGCAAAAAAATCTTGTTCCACTGGCATATTTTTCTATTAATTTTAAGTGAAAATCTACTTGAAACAGGTGAAAATTGTTGTTTTTTTCCAGTGATGAGTCTTGTTTTAAGTGTAATGAGATTTTTTTACTAAAATGAGACATTTTAACTAGAAATAAGACAAATATTCTTGATAAGTTCAGAAAACTGTTTTTTATTGTTGTGTTTTGATGTATTTGATGTAAGCCCAGTGGATATTTAAAGCTTACAGAAGGCTGCATTTAACTGCTGCTATGTCATTCCTGCAGTATTTCTGCAGGTGTTTTGGTCACTGCTATTATTTGTAATATATTATATTATTTGTAATCAGCACAAATTATCTGTCCCCATATGATAAAATCCACCACCCCCCCGATTCTTTTTTACAACTCGAGTACTGATGATGCCACATCCATCAGCAGCAGGTAACACAGGACACTCTCTGTGTGCATGGCATGAATGCAGCATTGCATACGACAGTTTAATGTTTTTCACAGTAACATATCCAGGATTACACCATCTGTTGATACCAAATTAGCGCAGTCCCTCCTCCTTTACCTTAACTGCTCTGTCCGCTGTCTCTGTATATTATGAAGAACTGGTGAAGTCTGGAATATGTTCCTGCAGCCTCCAGCTCGCACCAATTTATCTGCAGTGATCTCATATTACCAGTCGAGAGGTGAAATTTCCTTCGACTTTCCAATATACCTTTCCTCTACATCATTCTTGTCGTTACTCAGACTCCAGAAAGTTAATTTAACTTCTCCCAAACAGCTGACCTTTGTTATGAGTGCAAGATAGGCCTGTGTTGAAAAAAATCGATTTTCCGATTCTAAATCGATTCTCATATTTATTCCTAAAAATCGATTCGTATGTCTAAAGATCGATTTTTTTTTTTCATTACATTACAACTTTTGGTATTTTTTTGTTTATGCCAAAAAAAAGGAATGTTTTGTTGGACACGAGAATAACTGGTGCCATGTTTTTGCCTTTAAATATGTTTAAAGGTATGAAAACTTTAAAGTTTTCAGTTATAATTGCATAAATTGTCTATATTTCATTACTTTATATACTGTCTTGGGGTTAAATTTGCATAAAATACTAAAAATCGAATTCTCAAAAATTAAAAACTGAAATAGGCCGAAAATGGAAAAAATGTAAACGGAATGTGGGAAAAAATAAAACCGATTTCATCCGTCTCTGTTTCCTCCCTGGATCTGTTTGGTAATTCTGACCCACATGATGTTTCTGAAAGCAGTTCTATCAGCATTCTGGGAGCTGATTGGTCCTTACAGCATCATTAGCTGCAATACTTGCTGTTTAATCTCAATATAATACTAGTATTAATATGTTGCATAACTACAGTCATATAATTCATGCAACAGCTCAAAAAACTGTTTCAATAACACTAACCCAAATCAATATCGGAATCGGATCAGATCGAATCAAATCTTGATAATTGATTCTGAATCTTAAGAATCGGAATCGAATCGATTCTTGACTTTGAATCGATCCCCAGCCCTAGTGCAAGAAATACCAACATGAATCCCTTAGGAAGCAAAACATCCAAACTACATTAGAATAATAATATTGTTTTAAAAAATAAGGTAAAATCCATGTTTTAATGAAAAAAAATACAAAAAAAAATATATAGAAAAGACACAAAAACACAGTTTGGCCACAGCAGAACTGCTGCAACAAGATGCTACAACGGCAGCGTCAGAACTAAACAAAAAGTATTCACACTAAGAATAAGAATAATACGTCATCTTCCTTTGTTTTGGATTTATTGTCAAATGTAGATAGATTTTCATTTGTAGGTTGATCATGAAGTCTGCACTCTATCCAAGCTGTCAAGGTCATGACGTCCGAGTTTAAACACACACACACACACACACACACACACACACACACACACACACACACACACACACACACACACACACACACACACACACACACACACACACACACACAAACACACACACACACACACAAACACACATGCACACATGCACGCACACACACGTACGCACACACGCGCGCATCAGTGTCATGTACGACATTGTATCAATTTCCACATTTAAAACATGTTAAAATGATCACTTTTGAACATACTGAAATTGAAAGATGTTCACTCATCTTTTCCTTTCTTCTTTTGTGAAGAAAGTAACAACTCATCCACAACACTTTATCCCCACAAATACTCAGAACTCCATCAACCCGGCAACTCTCTGCTTCCACGGTGACTTTGCCAGTCAGACACAGAGTAAATAAAGCACAAAAAGACCAACGAGACATAAAGGGACAAAACGCCCATAAAGGCTCTGAGCTAAAACACATTTCCCTTTTTCTCCAGATGTAATGAAGTCATTATTTGACTCTGCTCTCCGTTAGTTGCAGCCGAGCGCTACCATGCCTATATGAGATAGTGTTGATGCACAGGAGAGCACACTGAGAGGTTTTATTGTCATCAGTTGGTCATAATGTGCACAACCATACAAAAGGTTCATTAAATCAATAATACAGCTATTCTTTAATGTCTATACATTGCTTCAATTTCATACATGTGTAAAAGGTTTACCTCTCTCTACTGACGATGCACATGCACTAACAGTAACAAATACAAACTGAACTCATGCAGACAATATTTGTATGCTAGTATACTGATTCACTTCTATTACCGAGGTGTATCTTGTATTTTTTAGCTGGCTGCAGATAGTTTATAGTTTGCATGGTTGTACATCAAAGTACTAATCAGCTTCTCTTGCAGTTACCATGGTTATCAGATCATGACAAAATGTTTTCCAACTTTCTAATGTTAATATTCCTGCAGGGGTAAGAAAGGATTGTCTCCAAAGTGAGCAAACTAAAACTGCATGAACTACTGACTCGCTGCATGGAAACACATTGTTACTACAGAAACACCCCGTCCAGTTTCCTGGCTAATCTGGTTTCCTGTGTGCATGTAACATACTGATTAAGCTGGCAGAACAGAGGTTACTTAGGAGAGCTGGCTGAAAATTCCCGGGACGCCCTGTTTAGGGACACGCTGGCATGGGGGTGTCTCAATAAAATCATTTATTATTTACAACAATTAAGTGCATTCACAGACCGGCTGCTCCAAGTTTCCACCTATTAAAACAGCTCGGAAACTGTGGCCATGAGCGAAAAGGCATTGTTTTTTATTCAGTACAAGGTATACAGTAAGTCCCGGGTCTGGCAGCCAGCAGCAAGCCCAGGCCAGCGGGCCGTTCTTTTCATCAACAAGCTGAATCCCATCAACACCGTGGGCCTCCCCGCTGCCGGAACAAACACAGCATGTCTTTATCAAGTCAGAAAGCCCTCAGCAGGTCTCCATGCAAAATCAAGAACACTGAGGAGGAGGAGAGACCGCTGGAAGACCGACCTGGAAGTGAAGCATGAGCAGGGAAAATAAAGAGATAGGTGCAAGACGAGGAGAAGGTGGTGCTTTCAAGCAAAGTAAATATTGCTGTTCCTTCGTCTTCTTATCTTTGCCACGGTCGTAGTTGAGCTAAACTGGATCGACTCACAGGAGATAAAGGACTTCTAAGATAAATAAAGTCAAGCTTCAAGGGACGGCTTTGCCCACAAAGGTTTATTACCCTCCATAAATTGTATTTTTCATGTGCGTCTTTATATCTACTTAGAAAGTGTTGTTCTTATTTTTAAAAAATTATCAAAAATAAATTTCAAATAAATTACCTTTTTAAAAAAAAAAAAGGTTGGGAAGAACGACAATAGTTATCCAAGAATTCTTGAAGAAAATACTCTGCTTAATCCAGGGGTATTCAACTAGATTACAGTAGGCCGGGGGCCACATCTGCAAAAGGACTGTATGGAGAGGGCCGCACTGCGTTCGCGCACAAAGCGGGCAGGCGGAAAATTTGGGGGTTTTCAAAATGTATTTTGCACTCAGAGATGAAGATTTATGTATATATAATACATTTGTGCTCAGGAATGAGCAGGAGAATATATCTGTCTAGTTTACTATGGATTATGTATTAATTGTCTCCAGATTTAGTCATTGTGAATGTTAAATATAATATTCAGATAAAGAAATATTATTTTAAATGCAAGTTCATTTTGAAACCATGCATTGTGCAAACTTAATGAAGTTGATATTGACCTACTTTTAATAAAACACGCCATAACTTTCCACCAAGATTTCTTCATTTGAATATTATATTAAGCATTGAGCACAAGCATTTCAGTCCATAGTAGCCAGTTTGATGTTATAAATAAGCAACCAAAATATTAACCATACGCTCCTTTATTTATGACACATCTGTGCATTATATCAGCAAAATAAAACAATCGCAGGAGGCTTAGAAGTTCATCTGAAATGCAAAGTCCTCATTTAGAGATTCAAATGAAAAAAAATTCAGGCCAATCCTAGAAGCCTAATGATGTAAACAAGTCCTCTATAAACGGAGTTAATAACAAATAATGTGACAAACATTATCACTGTGCAAAACTGGCAAAAAGTAAAAAGTAAAAAACTAGTAAACTAGTAACTAGTAAAAAACATCTCTAGCAGAGATTAACATGTACAAACACTGTCCAATGAATCATTAACCAACTGAAAAGGCTATGAACCATCTTAAACTTTTATTAATTAACAAAATGCGATATGTAAACCATGTTAGTTTCGCTTACTTTGTCACTTCCGGCCGCCGACCAGAAGTGACGCCGTCCGCCGACGATCGGGCGGCCGATCAATCAGGACAACACTACTTTCCCCCCTTTTTTTAAATATGATCAGGGGCCACATAAAAGCTCCTGGCGGGCCGCAAGTGGCTCGCGACCCGCCAGTTGAATATCCCTGGCTTAATCCCTCATAAACACCTGAACCAGCCTCTGCTGAACTGAGTTGCAAACGTCAGCACACTGAATTAAAATATTGCCAAGTTCAACCATGAAGATCTTAAGAAAGAGTTGAGAGGTCAGACGTGAGCAGCGAACAGGCTTATCGTGTCGTTGCAGCAGCTCCTCTGTGCAGGTATCTGGGTTCTACCGGTTTGCTGACGGCCTCTCTTAACCTCAAAATGCTCTAAAGAGCTTTTCTTTGAAAAAGATTGAAGAACATGAGTGACTTGCAGAGAAATAAGTGCATCAATTAGACTAATGGTTCTTTGGTGACACTGAAGCATCAGTGAAATGCTGCAGATGACTGATCAGATGATGAATTGTAACGTGGGTGTAAAAGAGAAATTTCATGGTCAGGTTATGACTTATCCAAAAATCGAATTCAATGCGCCTCCAGAGTATCAAACCAGTGCAAACATAGATTTATGTTTATTTTTTTGCCAAAAAGTATCTCATGAGAAAATAAAAATACTTGCATCTGCAGTCCTGCAGAAATAAACTGATTACTGTACATAGATAAGGATAAAACAAGGTCAAACATGTCTGCTAATGATCACTCAGTGATGCCAGCAGAGTGACATCAAACATAAACTCAAATCCTAATTGGACACAGAAGGGCAGCAGTCCCCTCTTGCATTATTTTCCACTCAATAAAATGTCCTTGTTTAAGGTGCCAGACTGACAGAACTATTCATCTCATAATTAATGTTCCAATATCAATGTACACATTTATAATCTTGCGTCGCAAACCATTACACCTCCCTGACTGAACACGACTCTCGATGAACAAGAATGTATCTGAGGTCAAATTCCTCTCGACAGCTGAAGCTTAAAAATTACACAGAAACCACTTTGTCTTTTTATATTAAAGGAGGTCTCATTAACATAACAAATGCACCCAAATTAACAGAGCTTTTTTTTTCTTTTTTTCGCTGAAATACAAGCATTCCCTGGTGCAAAAACGTGAGTGAGGAGGCAGCTAGGATAATTGCTCGGTTAGTCTGGTTACTAAAAAAAAAAAAAGAAGACAGACTCCTGCTTTTTATCAGCATGTAGTTGACCAAATGTAATATTTAAAAGGTGCTCTCCTGTGTACTCCAGTGGAGTTAACATCCAGCTCCAGCTCCACAGACAGCTCCACAGAGCCCTCGCAGGATCCCGCCTACACACTGTCATAGAAACGGCATGCATCAGATAAAGTCTTTCAACGGGTCAATACAAATATTCCCTAGCAGCAGACTTATTCTATTAATACAACCAGCACTCATCCATGCCTTATTTGGAAGCCATATGGGCTTTTCCTCAGCAAAGAGGAAAGGCTGTATCACAAAAAATACAGGGTTCCTATGTTTAAAGCCGAGTCTCCGATTCAGGATATAAACTATACAGTGAAAAAAAAAAAAAAAAAACTGCAGCAGAAAGTGTTGAGGTATGGATATACTGTTAGTGCACGAGGAGGATCGTTTTTCAGTAATCTCTCCATGTCAGTGAAGCATTGCTAATGTCTGATGCTGACTCCCTTTTAGGCTTTTGAAAAGCTGCTGAATCTGACATCATTCAAGAGAACCATATTTTCACAGAAAGTTATAAAAGGCTCCACGTTTAACTTGATCCAACACATGATCAAAACCAGCCGACCGGGAAGGGGAATAAAACCATCTTGGTACGAGTTTGCAGAGTTTGCTGCAAAAACCTGCATCCTGGCATTATCATGTTTGTTACTTTTACGCATGTCTGCTACCCCCCACCCCAGCTACTTTTGAGGCGTCACATGAAGGACCTATATAACATTAAAGCTGCAAGCAGCGATGAACGGGCCCTCCACCCTTGTGCACGTTCAGGCTGCAGTGGAAGCTTGTATGACTTGATGTAGATTCTTCAGGCCTGGACATTTAGCGGATGACACCAGCCACGACTCTATATATCAAACCATTCAAAGGTTATGGCAGAAAGTAGGAACTATCAGATATGGACCAATCAGAGGAAGTGGGGGCGAGCTTTTTGGCGTCTATCGTCGCCACAGTAACGCTTTTGACTGAGTAAAGTAATGCCCATCGTCGCAGGATTGAGACGCACATTTTGATGTATAACACATGGGTGCACGTTACGGTTCGGGCCGCATTAACTGCCGAAGAAATGGCATAAATTGTGCCATAATTACGCGATTAATTCAAAATGGCCGACTTCCTGTTCGGTTTCGGCCATGGCGCCAATAGACTTTTCTTTAAGTTGTGACATGATACAGGTGTGTACCGATTTTCGTGCATGTACGTCAAACCGTATCGTGGGGCTTGAGGCACAAAGTTTTCTAGGGGGCGCTGTTGAGCCATTAGGCCACGCCCATTAATGCAAACCATTAAATATAAAAAAATTTCGCCAGGCCTGGCTTGCGTGCAAAATTTGGTGACTTTTGTTGCACGTTTAGGGGGGCAAAAAGGCCCTCCTTTCGTCGGAAGAAAAACAAGGAAAACGACAGATACAATAGGGCCTTCGCACTGTCAGTGCTCGGCCCTAATTAGATGGGTGTTTGCAATGTACAATCTATAGGATCTGTTAACCTTATCTGGCTCTATTCCAGCCTCACGTACTAAATAAGCATAAAGAAGGTAATGTTTTGGTTTGTTTTGTTCCTAACCCGGTCTAAGGACACTTCCATACTTCAGCAGAACCCCCTGATCCTCTGATTAGATCCTCTACCACCTGAGGCACAAAAGAACACCAGTCTTCAGCTCACCAAGTACCTGTGACAGGGACAAAGCCACAAGGAAGCTGCTATAACGGTACAATACACAAACACCTGACATCCCTGCTGAGGACTTGAGGACAGAAAAAAATACAGCTGAGGAGGGAAAATATGATGCAACGCTGCAGGCCCAAAACAAGCCTCTTTTGTATAATGGAAGTCCCAGAGGTATTTTACTCTCGTTTACGTCCTTGTTGGTGTTATTGTCTGATTAACGGAGCTCAGTGCAACAAAAAAAACAGCAAATAAACAGTGGATGACAAAGACAAATATGAATACAGCCGTTTCTGTACGTGTGTCTGTTGAGAGGTCTATTTTAGACACAAATTTGTGCAGCACATGAAACACATTATGACACAAAGTAATATTGAAAATCCGACTTAGTGGGATCTGATGCTTACGGAAGAGTATTAGGGCCAGGCAGGAGAAAAATAAAAATAATATTTGAGAGGAGGAAGATTTTTTTTCATTGTGCACTTCGAGAAAAAAGATTAATATTGAAATACAATTTCAAGAATAAAGTCAAAATTTCGTGAATAAAGTCGAAATTTAGCCTTCTATTTCAACTTTATTCACGAAATTTTGACTTTTTTCCTCGACATTTTGACTTTTTTCTCAACATTTCGATTTTTTTCTAAACATTACGATTTTTTTCTCGAAATTGTACTTCAACTTTATTCTCGACATTTCGACTTTTTTCTCGACATTTCAACTTTTTTTCTCGAAGTGCACAATGAAAAAAAAATCTTCTTATTTTTATTTTTCTCCTGCCTGGCCCTAATACTAAAATATTATTTTTATTTTTCTGCTGCCTGGCCCTAATACTCTTCCGTAGATGCTACTGTGCTCCAGCAAGTGGAAAATAATTATTTTTATTCCAATATCTCAAAATCACTAGTAATCACATGGTACAATAGTTAATTTTGTCGCGATGATGGGTTCATCATCTCAAAAAGGGTCTTTTATTTGTCCTCTTGAGAGAAGTTAAAAGAGTCCATTATATTGACATGACAAAAAAAGATTTTTTCTCCAGATCTTGTGGTGATTTAGGAGAATTCAAAGATCAATGTTTGGTTCATTTGATCAGACCTGGTTTCAACTTTCATATAAATGGAATGACTGTTAGGAGGATCCACACCTGATCAGCAGTGAACACAGATGATAAATGTGCAGCCCTGATCACTGCACTTACATTATAACAATACTTAAAGAGACTAGGATCTTTTTTTTAAACCGTCAATTCTTTGAAGGCCCCGTATAAGTCTGAAAAGTAGTATTTCAGTGATCCACACAAATTTGGGGGATTGTGTGACATCATAAACCCAGGTCTAAGTAAAATGAATCAACCTCCCCATGTTTATTTCTATGCAACCTCACATCATGCTGCACTTTAAGTCTTACTAATGGGCTGTGTTAAGCTGCAACACGGATTTCATGTTTTAGTGACTCTACTGTCTAAGATAAGCAGCTTTAAACAAATCTGTGAAGGCATGGTTGAAAGGGGAGCTTTTGTACAGTAGCTCTGCAGTATTTTGACCAAAAGATGTCACAGACACTCAACTAATACGTCCGGAAATGGTTTCAACTTTGAAAAGAAAAGGTACAACATGTTCCCTTAATTTTATTGGAGGAGATTATCTTCTTTCCATCGATAAAATGGGTCCAGATGGATCTTCATATCCACAACAGTGTGAGGGTATAAAGAAAATGGATGTTCAAAAATAAGGAATAGTGACAAGAACCTTGCATCTGCCACATAGTGAGATAACAACAGTCGGTGGCATCACTCCTGCACACATCCATGTAAACCAGCGATTACAATCACAACCCAATGGTTGAACGTTAACCTTTTTCTCTTTACTCAAACTGCAGTAACGGACAGATCACAACATATTTTTGAAAGACATTGGAAGAAATGGAGCCACCACTAGTTCCTGAAACACCATGTTAGTCCATTAGTTACTTTTACTGCTGATTAGATTATTACATTGATTACAAGTCCCCCCCCACCAGTTGGCCCACCACTCGTCAGCACAGTGAGGATCATTGTGTGGTTCCATGATAAATGCAGGTCATGTGCTGCATGATTATAACTGGAGCTGCTACTGCCAGCACAATTCTGCAGGGTAATGTACACAAGCGGGAAAGTCTCTCATGTTTTTTTGTTTTGGTTTTTTTTTTTTGGTATTTTACCTGTCAGCATCTTTATGAAGGCCCTTTTAGCCAGGAACAGAATGAAACCAAACAAAGACTTGGTAACGCAAGGTTTGTCATCACTACTGCACTTACAAGGATAATATTATCAGAGATGTATTTCTATTTGAACAGGCAGTGTCTCATATTCTTGTTTTGTACATGTTTAAAATAATAATATATCTAATAATATTCATGTTAATTGAATAGTTTATTTTTCATGTATGTACACAATTTGTATTTCAGAGAATTTGATCTTTTATCCACAATACTGCACAAACTGATTTCTAAGGAAGTAAAGAGCCTTGCTTTAAGAGAAATTGTCTTACTTTTTGTCTAGTGGCTTGACTATTTTGCTAGTTTTAAGAAAACTATTCAAGTAAATTTTTCCTACCCCATTGGCATTTTTTTTTTTAACTTAATATAGAAGTTTTGACTAGATTTAAGGATATTAGGGTTATTTCTAGAAGTTCTGATTTTGCAGTGAAAACAAACTTATATGCTTGTAAATAAACAAGAAAATTGTACTTTTATAAAAGCACATCTGTGTTGCAATTCACAATCTGCATCTTCAAGCCAGTAGTACATTTCTTCAGCTTTTACAGATGCATAAAATTACATCCTATCCGATGTTGTACTTAAATGCATGTTTTTTTTTCATGAAGAACCAAACCCTCCTAAAAATATGTCACCAGAATACAGTTTCCAGCAGGTGAAAACAGAACCTTGAAAAGGAAAAAAACTTTTGCCTCTATGTATCCTTTGATTTCTTATGTTACGGTGTCCTGAATGAATTTTAAAAAACAAGGTTAAGCTTTGACAAACATTTCTGCTTTCCTACTTTAAACCAGTAGCACTAAGTTACTTTTGAATAGCCCTGACGCCTCACAGGAGATGAGGGTGAACTCCTGGTAACTAAAAGGTCATGATCTGAGTCATGCCTTTGAAGAAGAAAGCCATACAGACGAACAGAAGAAAAAGCTTCGTTAATTTTTCATCTCATGCTTCAAAGAAGTGAGGGGACACCGACTAACTGGAGATTCAACCAAATATAGAGTCAGCCCTTCCGCCCAGGTCATGAGGGAGATGAGGCTGCTTGGCACATGCTTAAAACAAATCCATTTTTAACGCCGTTGGAAATCCACCTTGACCAAAGGGAGACATGACAAACTGGGGGAATTCTCTTTGGGTTTATTTTGGGCTGATTCGTTGAAAAAAAAAATCTTTAACCTCAATGGTCAGAACCAACACTTCTTTACAACATAGTCTGGAGAAGAAAAACGAAATCTATCCTGTTATACACTCACCATATTACTGCAAAAGCTTTGAGCTGAAAGAGAGAAGAACTGGAAACTTTGTACACACAACTTGGATACTCTCAGTAGGGCTGGGCGATATATCGAGATTTTAATATATATCGATATATTTTCAAACGCGATATGGTACGAGACGATATCGTTTATATCAATTTAAAAAAAAAATGTTTTTTTGTTTTTTTTTATGATTTTGATATAGCTTATTTTGTGACAAATTGACTTGAATGTTTTATTTGAGATTTGCATAAATGTTTTGTTATTTGCACAACTGTCAACCTCAGTGGAAAAGTCTGCCTGTTACTGTCTACATTGTATTAATTGCACAGTGTATTTTAATTTAATTGTTATGCAGGAAAGGGATATTTGTTTTATTTTATTCAAGAAGCATTTTTATTCTATATATGCAGGCAGTTTATTTTTATTTCATTTGTTTTATACATTTTGATATTGTGCAGACCTCTGTTAATAAAAGAACCTGTGTGACATTTGGCACGAGGCTTTGTATTAAAACTGACTGTTTTTTAAGGGTTTGCCTCAGAAAAAAATGAAGCTAACAGAGATGCTATGCTATAATCTTTGGGGGAAACCCCAATTATGGCACAGAAAAAATATCGATATATATCGAGTATCACCATTCAGCTAGAAAATATCGAGATATGACTTTTGGTCCATATCGCCCAGCCCTAACTCTCAGTACCATAATATTACCATCGCTAGTATTTCATTATTGTAATATGCATTTTTTGCTCAAGTCACTTTAGATACAATCCATACTGCTTTTAAATGCTGCTAAATCTATTTTGCTACTATGTATGTTTTATGTTTGTTCCCTTGTTTGATTGTATTGTTTGACTGAATTGTTTTTATGTTTTCTGTGGGGACTGCGGGTGGAAACTAGCATTTCTGCTAAAATCCGGTGTATTTACACTGCTTAATGTAGTGTTCATTAATATGCATTGTCCCGTCTAAATAAACTTTGATTTGATTTGATTTGACAGAGAGGGCATCCCCTGGCTTGGCTGGATGATGAAACATTAATATGTGTCCTAGAATGGCTCATCCTGGAATAAAATAGAAAAACATACTTGTGAATTTACTAAAGTAAAGCCGCCCCAAGTATGTGGTGATTTGGATTATGCTTCCACAATCTCTGAACGCACAAAGAGCAGCAGAATACAAGCACAAAGAGACATTCCCACTGATGGGAAGAGAGCTGTCTCCTGGGGCAGCGCTGGGGGACGTTTGTCCTCACAATTGCTACATTTTCTGTCACCTTTACAAAGAAAAAAAAAATCACTAATCGGTCCGGAAAAACCAGACCATTGGACGACTTAAATCACCATGTTGGCTGCACTAGCAGTCAGTCTCTTCTCGGCATGAGAAACTCACATTTCTTTCACATGTGTGAAAAATGTCCAGCCAAGTCTAACAGTGTAAATCTAACAGTAAGTCTAACAGTAAGTCTAACACATACTGTGTGAGATCTGACAACGATGTGCTGAAGCTGCAGCTGAATTTAGCCAAATTTGCATAAAGTCGCAAGCAAGAAGAAACAATTGTTTACCGGCATTTTTCCAGCTCATTTGTGGTTCCATACAGGTTTGTAATTTTTTTAAATGAGCCAATCTATTTCCAAAACTTCATATAATTTAACTGAGAGCAGCAACTATCCTGACTTTAAACAACATTCAGTCTATTGTTAGATCCTCAGGAGAGTAAATGTTTGTTAGTGACCAAAATGGCAATTTTGAGTTTTGAGCTTCCATTCTTATATAGATTCTTGATTCTTATATATTCATGACAAAATAGGCAAGTGTTAGAAGCAGAGTACGGACGATTTGTTGGGACCAAAAACAGCAAATGGACAAAGATTCTTGTCTCAAACTGGTCTCAAAGTTACTTTGGTTTGTGTGCAGGGACCTTATTCAAACTCACTTACTGTAAGCCGAATTACATTTTTGATTCTTGTCAGAGGAATAGAATAGCAATTTATTTTGACTAAGCTCTGTTGTCCCCTGTGCTAACATTAAATGCTTTGAGCAAACACACTCTAAGTAAAAACTCCTTTGATTCACACAGTTTTGGCCCCTGATTAAAGTTTCTCTCCCAACCATCAAATCATGGTTAAAAGTTGTTTTAACTCCAGAATTCAACTTTGAGACTAAATATATGCAAGGATGGGTTATTATTAGTCATAAAGTAACATCTCGTGGAAGAAAAACTGAGCCAAGTGTCAAACACAACGGTTATAAATCCTCTAATCTGTGAAAAGCAATTCATTTTGAAGGAAAAGCAGTGTCGATTCAAGCAATTTGTTCTAAAAGTTATCAATGTGGCTACAAGATGTGGCTTTTTGGGAAACATTGGTCTTAATATTACAGTAATAAATGGAAATATTAGCTAAGAAACAAAACAAAACTAGTTATGTGCACTGACTAATATAATGTATATTTTTATTGTCCGCATAAACAGAAAGTGTATGTTAATAAAACTAAAACATTTCTAACAATCAGCAATGTATCCAAAATGGTAAGTAGGAATTTGATGTTAAGACTCTTAAACTAAATTGCATGAAATACAAAGCTGTTACTCTGAAGTAAGAGCTGGCATGAATTTGCATCAATATCATTGGATGTAGCATTTATCAAAGAACTGAGTGAACATATGAATATTGAGCACTCCAAATGCAAACCACAGTGCCAACATTTCAGTCTGGGTCTTACTGGATCTCAGTCCTGCATTCAACACGGTTGACCAGAACATCTTGATAGGCAGGTTGAAGAACTGGGCGGGACTTTAAATGAAGTTAAATGAAGACAAAACTGAAATAATAGTGTTTGAAGCCGAGGATGAAAGATCTAAAGTCAGCACTCAGCTTCAAGCAGTGAAGCTAAAAACTCTATTTACTCAATGTGTTCTTTGACCTATTTAAGAAGTAAGCATTCTTAATTGTCTTCAGATGTCTCACCTACCCAGTCAATCCCACCTCCACCCCGGCGTTCACCTTAGATTCAAAGGGGGGGTTAGTCCTACACCCCTCTATTTATGTGTAAGCCTGATAAACTATGTCCCAATGGAGCCAAAAACGCCAAATATGTGTTACAATTAAAGTGTTTCAAACTGCGTGAGTTGTCTGACCGACATCTTTTTATGTAAAGCACTTTGAATTGTCTCGCACATGAAATGTGCTGCACTAATAAACTTGCCTTGCCTTAATAACTGATTCTCTCGTGTAATCTACTCATAGTCTATTCATAAGTCTTAAATTAAAAAAAAGAAATTCTACTGAGAGAAATGCAAAACAGCAGGAATAATTTAGATGAACAATACCCTATAAGATGAGTATTATTAGGTTTGATAAAATCTCCACAGGATGTTGCAGTTAGAGTCATCATTACTGGGTTTATGGAAATTAAAATCATACTTTTATGAGAGAAATGAATCTGCGATCCAATGTAAATTTTGTGGCGTTGGCCGTCCAGTTGCATGCTTTCATGTCTGAATAAGGTCATCTGTTTCACTACAAGTAAAAGGTTGGCTAAACAATGCATGGAATTTATTTGCATTTAAAGCACCAGTGACACAAAAGATATCATCATCCGAGCAAAATAATTTCCATGCAAGTATGCAATTGCACGTAACGCCAGCTGAACTAGCCTGCAAGCATGGGACTGCAGGCACACAGTCTGAACTAAGTGGTTACCATAAACACACAGTTAAGACAGTGTGATGGTCCGTGCACCACTTTGTGCACACCAGGTTAGAGACAAAAATAGATGCAGATTAAGATTCAGTTTAATTTTAAAACCTTTTGCACACCAATTTTTATTTCAGTAAATATAGTGCCGTCTTTTGAAAAACACTGTGTAGACAATGAATGCAGAGTTTCTGGCTTGGTACCCATGTTGTAACGCCATTATCTCTGGGGTGGTTTCTCATCAGTGTACAGGCCAATTAATCCCCTTTGTTGACATGTTAACACAAGACACGAGGGATGGAGGTGGTGATATGCTTGTCAGGAGGACCTTTACATGTTATTGCACAAATGTATGGTTGAATAATTCCCCAACTATGCTGAAGAACATTGTACAATGGAGTTCACCGCTACAGAATCCAACAATGACCAACACTGACAAGGAAAATCTTTTCTTGGTTCAAGGTGGAAATGGCTATAGAGCTGCCAGAGGAAGAGTTTAAAGGCTGTATTGCTTCTTTTTTTTCCCATTTAACATAGATGGCTTCCTCAGGTCTTCTTCAAACAGTCTGTTTTCTCGATCCAAAATGTATGACTTATAGTTCTCACAAGAGTGAGAACTTGAGATGCAGTTGGACAGCTGTATATGGACCTGAGGTGTTGCCTCCCTGGTATCAGTGTTTTTGGAGTTTTTTGTTTCTCTTTTGTAAAGAATGGTAAACTATGACTCATATACAACCTTCGGTCTCTGGTTTGTCCTTTGGGTGAAGCAGTTTTTGTTTTGGTAAGTTGTTGTAGGTTTGAAAAGGACCGGGATGTATCTGCAGGTTAGATGAGCTATCCTGAGGCACTTCTGCTTGTTTTCCTATGTTTTAGTGGGAATACTGCAGGACAGTCTGCGCTCCAGTTATTATTAGATGAGTCAAAAAGCAGATACTGGTTTGTGCGTGTATATTTTCAGTATACTTCAATTTCTGTTCTTATCAATGTGTACTGCAAAATCCAGGATCGGCGGCTTGCTGTTTTGTGCTTTCTGGTGAACCTGCTGTTGCTCTCCATGTGTATACACATACAGTATATATATATATATACACACACATATATATATATATATATATATATATATATATATATATATATATATATATATATATATATATATATATATATATATATATATATATACAAGGTCATGTTTACTTGTTCTCTACATTTTTAGTAATACACAAGTGTTAATGTTGAAACGAAACCTGCATTTCTTTATCATTTATTTATGTTTCCAACAGCTCACGGTCTTTAAACAACAAAAATTCCTCTTTTTTTTTGCGCTTTGTAAAAATACATATTTTGCAGTTTTAAAGCATATATTTGAGTAATTTGGTAACATTTATTTTCTATACTAAAGCTATTTGAGAAAAATGTGTTTCATATAATTGTAACCGAACATTTGAGCAGCAAACTGTTCAAATGTTCTATTTCAGAAGAAAGGCGGGAATCTTTTTTTTTTGTACGATTCACAGATGAATCGAAAAAATAATCGACCGATTAATCAATTATTAAAATAATCGTTAGTTGCAGCCCTAATCAATACATTATCATCCAGAGGGGTCAAGGGGTATGCTTCCCCCGGGAGAATATTTGGAAAAGTGGCCCTTTAAATAGCACATTTAAGAGACTAAAATTCAGGTGAATTCCGTCGATATAAATGGACAACATTTACACACGGGATGAACGAGACCAATGTGAGCCTACAGTATATAACAGTAACATCTTTGCGCAGAGCCCCGCAGGCTTCAGGGCCTCGCAGGCTTCAGGGCCCCCTGAGCTCTGAGTTTACCTCAGTTCATCATCAATAACAACCAAAAATTAAAACTCTGGAACAATAACTGAACAAATAAATAAGAAATAAGATACTGTGTTGCGACGGAGATGCGTGTGAGGGAGATTGCTGGAGTGCTTTATGGCTGGAGTCTGATTTGTAGTGTGACAGCGCTGGTTTCCCGCCAGTTCCATACTGTACATCAGCCTCCTTCTGCACCTGGTCGCCAGAGCTTTTTGCACCAGCTCCCAAAGGGATTTCCATCACTACCCACCTCTTCTATCAAAGCCCAGTTCCATTCTGTAAGCGTTGTTTTAGCATCTCGGGTGTCTTCCCCTGCTACAGAAACTTGGGGCTCATCCTGTGATTTACAGTGCTGGTAGGGGAAACACACCCGACGGCACGTGGAGTGACTGCTGGACCTGAATGAGTCTTTTTTACCAAGAACAACGTTGTGGTTGCTATTGTTAGTGTGGTTGAGAGTGAATGCTGCGCCTCTGTGGGACCCGGAGAAATGCCACGCCGGTACGCTGGAGACCCGGCTCAGCGCTGCTATCAGCCATGCACTTTACTTTAAATAGATGATGGACAGGCAGGGGTCCAGTAGGGCTCCGATCTGGGTGGGAGTGAAACTGGTTCTGTCATTTAAGGATCCATCTTTTCCTGCCTCTGGTGTACAGTACACATGTATGTCAATGCTTTCAAATGGAGCCAGCTTATGATGTTTGACAGTGTGGTCCAGATGGTTGCAAGGTCTTTTTTCAATGTTGCAGGTTCTGAGTTGATGCTGATGATGGGCCAGAGTGCCGCTCTTTTCTTGTGTATCTTAGAATCAGAATCAGAATCATCAGAATCATGTTTATTTGGCCAGGTCAAACAAGACATGGAATTTGTCTCGGTTATTGTCGCTCACTGTACAGTAAAAGGGCAAATAGGCAAATGACAGCTCTTATTAACATATATACAATTTTAAAAAGTGAAAGGTGCATCAGTATGAGGTAGACATGATTATTGAAAGGTCTGGCTGCATTTCAGTCACACCTTTTAGGATAAACGTGACCTGGTTGACTGAGAATCTACACCACGATAAAACGGCCGGACCCCGTTTTTGTGGCTGAGCAATATCTGCATATCTGCGTCTCTTCTGTGTCTCCGGCTAAAATAACTCCTACACTGCCCTTCCAAGTCAGTAGCGTGAGAAGATAACTATCATAAGTAAATTCTGTGAAAAGAACTTCAGCATGTGTTGGACCTTTAGAGCCTTATCCTACCGTTAGGTTAGAATATTCATTTAAATTGTCATGTATGATAAAAACATAATGCATTGATTAAAGTTACTGCAGATCAAATATAATCATGGCTGAAATTGTTGCTGCTAAGAAAATAAGAGATGGAAGTGTTTAGGAGAGAAACAAAGAAATGTGCATACATGTTTGACAGAGAGAGCTAGCTCAGTGATACAAAGTACCTAAAACATAGAGAACATACCATGCATGCCATCCGTGACCCGGCACAGGACAAATTCTGATGCTCAACTCTAATACATGGGCAACTCTAACATCTTCTGCCCATTTATTTGACACCTTTCAAAAAAACACAACCAAATATAGCTGAAGATGGCTGCTGTGACATTCTTGGGAAATATACTTAACTAATAAAAGACCCGAGAGCATAAAAAAGTAATAAAACAGTGTACAAACTACTTTTCAATTGTATCCAAGTCTAATGGAACCAACCAACAAGTAAGTGCTTCTACAGAACTTCCACATAATCTGAGATGATTGAACAAAGAGGAAGTTAGAGAAGAAGAAGAAATGAATTTCAAATCCACGTCTGGTTTCCGGCTACTAATGGCGTTTTTCCACTAGTCCCTACTCAGCTCGGCTCGCCTCCACTCAGTTTGCTGCTTTCCTACTAGGGGTCTAACGTGCCGAGTAGATACTTTTCTGTAACTATTCTGCCGAGGTTCTAATTGGGATGAGTGGGCTGTATCTGACATCATCACACTACAGACCACCGATTGGTCGGGGGGTTGGAGTCAGACGTCTGAGTCAGGAGGAGGAAATCAGAGGAAGAGACTCTGACGGATTCTTGTTCATTTTATTCAACCAGCAATGGCAGCAAAAGTCTGTTTGGTGATCCAACTCTGAGGGTCAGATGTTCATAAACCTGGTGCTGAGGAGAGAATTAAAAAGGGATCTAGACGGAGATAAGGAACGAGCAGATCTACCAGGAGCTCTGTCTCTTCATAGCTGCTCACGGCTCCAGATGACTTTTCAGCAGCACAGAGACAAACTAACAAAAAATAAAAAAAGCGTCGCCGCTTGAAGCTTCTCTCTCTCTCATTTTTTAACTTGATATTGAACACAAGCCACAGATCCAGCAGGACATCTATCATCTCCTCCAGGTTCTACATCTTTACTGTTGTGTCTTCTTCCTTTAGATACACAATCAAATACACAGCAGCTTCTCTCCAACCTCCTACTTCTGCTCCAGGAGCTGAATTGTTATGGAAAAGAAACCAGGCCGAGTTGAGATGAGTAGAGCTGAGTAGGTACTAGTGGAAAAGCGCCATAACTGTCCGGCTGCAGCTTGAACTGTGGGAAGTATTTTCGTGCCACACGCTCCACGCTCAACGGCACCGTCCGCTCTCTCTGCCCGGTTTTCTCGCCGCGGGCCTTGTACGGTTCTGTGCCCGCCCGTCTGCTGTGTTTGGGTGTCTGATAGCCCGTCTGCGGGCCAGCGGATGGTTCAGAGCCATCCAACGCCCACGCTTTCATTTCCATAACATCAAGCCAAAACAGAGCGGAGGGACGTGGAGGCCGTTCCACGGAGTCTCGGCTCCAACCGGCCTGTTCACTCACAGTTTACACTGTAACACTTTTCCAAATATGCCAACCACACAGCTGAGCCGGCCAACAGTCCTCCCTGTTGATCAACGGTGTCAACATTCCCCTACAGCACATATTCACTTATCTGCAACGCAATATCTACTGTCCACTTAATCATATCTGGCACCGAGGAGGAACTTTTAATCTAACAACTATTCTTGGATCATCTCATTGACTGTAAAGCCAGGGCAGTATAAGAGAAATACGCCCTTACATCCGTTTTATTGTAACAGTGGCTGATAAAACTAATCTTAACTATAAATTACTTATGCAGCGTTTCAAACTGGGTGTCTTATTTAACCTCTCAGCCAGTTATCTCAAAAGTAAAAGGCTTCTTCGGTCAGTTTTTAACCACCAAGTGTTTTTAAAGATCCTTAATTTGGTCCGTAATCTGTAAAAGCTCCTGTGTGTGTTAAAAAAGGGAAAAAAGGTCCCTAAAAATGAAGTCTTCTCAAAACAATTTCAGAAATCAGATATATGAGGTAAATAGCAGCATTTGATTACAGAAAATCAAAACAAACACAAAGAAATAAGGTAAGAAAAAGGAAAGAAAAACGAAAACAAATGAACTTTATGGAGACAAACCAAAGCAAGACTCTGGGCTTGAGGGAATTATTATCATAATTTGTGCTTGGATCCTGCTGGTTCTGTGCACATCCATCCTTTGTTGTTAATGGCTCATTTGATCTAAAATTCCAGATATTCATCTAAAATAAAAGACCTGAGTCTTTCGGCTGTTTCTAATATCAATATTTTATTTTCAGTCCCACTGTGCGGGCATGCTTCTGTATCTTAACCTTTTATTCCATAAATGAATAAGAAAGGTTAAACTTTCTGTAATTATCCAGGAATTTAATCAAATTGGAGTTTTTATTTTATCCCCTGAAAAAGACTCTTAAGGAGTGGGTTTAAGTAGAAGAAACGAGGGCCAAACTGTCTGTCAGCTCATCCTCCTGCAGGCTGAAAGCTCTCTGCAATATGTGAAACTAAACAAAAGTGTCCACATCATCGGGCTCCATGTTTGATTTATGATCAAATATGGTGACCCAGGATGCCTGACTTTCAAAACTTACACAGTTCTCTATGCAATCAATTTCTAGGAATGTAAATTAATATCCTCTCAAATGGGTGAACCACTACAGTGAATTAGTAGTTCTTCCATTTGTGGCGGGACCATTTGGCTCATGGTTTTACTGACAACAGCGTAACAGTAGTCTTACAAGCATAAATCCTCCTCTACATACTCCAGACACTGAGTCTTGCACTGTAAAATCCTTCGTACAACCACTCTGTGAATGCTGTCACCAAGCCCAGGTCCCGGAAATATTCCAAACATGCAAAACAAATTCTCTGCACTCCCTGTATATGTGAATTTCAGACTTGAAGAGGGTTTGGGTAAATCCTTGATCGCTAGACAGAGTAAACAGACCTCAGAAATCTGCCTGATGATCTGAGATGAAGAGCAAAGTGAAAGTGACCTCAAGGTTCACTTTCCCTTTAAAGGCAAAACCTTCAACAGTCGTTGTCAATGTTTTCGGTTTTATTATCTGAAAAGGCCCTGCTCTTAATTAACACATTTAGATCCAGAAAAGGGAGGCTGCACTGGTATATTAAAGGGGACCTATTATGAAAAACAGGTTTTTTCTTGCTTTAACATATATAAAGTGGTCTCCCCTCAGCCTGCCAACTCAGAGAAGGAGGAAAGCGACCAAATTCTGCAGTGTC
This sequence comes from Cololabis saira, assembly GCF_033807715.1. Taxonomy (NCBI): domain Eukaryota; kingdom Metazoa; phylum Chordata; class Actinopteri; order Beloniformes; family Belonidae; genus Cololabis; species Cololabis saira. Next base: position 7,203,560 of record NC_084592.1, on the reverse strand, counting down.
TGTACAGCCGCCCTGATGAGCCGTCCAGTGTGATGTGGATCTACGAGCCAATAAGATTCTACTATAAAACCGTGTCCTAGTCCAGCCTTCTGCATGTGAGCGTCCGACTATCGTAGCACTGCGTGACATCGTCTCTCTGTCCATCTCCCTCCAGCAGCTGCCACTTTATTGAGTTTTTGTAGTGAAATAAGGAGGAATCATAGAGATAACATCTCATTTCAACTAACTGGATCAGCCGTTCCTCATCCATGACTGTTTCCTACAGCGCTTTCAACCGGCTTTCAACGCGAGCGACGGGAAGAAAATAGAAGCAGGACGTCCGACAAATGTTCAACTCAAAACGACGCTGCGGCGCTGCGTCGCTGCGGCCAGTTAGGACAGTCCAATAGAAAATAAAGCAATGGAAGTGATTTTGTTGCCGACGCTCGCTCGCATCTTATGGGTGTAATGTCTGTACAACAATGGGACACAGTTTAAAGCCTGAATTATGGTTCTGCGTTAAATCGACGCAGAGCCTGCGGCGTAGGTTACGCGGCGACGCACAACGTACGGTGTGCGTCGCCGCGTAACCTACGCCGTAGGGTACGCGTTGGTGTAATGCGGAACCATAAATCAGCCTTAATAGTGGACGCAGCCGGCTGCTCTTCTGCCCAGAGCGAGGCTTTGTGTTCTCCCCTGATACACGTCATTCAGGCAGCCAATCAGCACACAGCCTCATTATCATAGCTCCGCCCCCTCAGAATCCCTCATAGAGAAGGAGGTTAGAAAATTAGAAGATAAAAACATGGCTCAGAGGCTGGATTTCTAATTTATTTAGCAAAAACAATCAAAAGCTTGTTTTTAAGACATTCAAGGCCTGTTTAAAATAGGGATTAGATGCCATAATAGGTCCCCTTTAAGCTAGAACATCACTTAATGCAACAATTTCATGTAAAGACGTGCCTCCACTTCCTACGGCCTGCGTTACTGAATCATAGTGAAAGTTCCCATACTGCCTGCATTTCTGTTGCCGCGGCCACCCTCACTGGAAATTCACTGACTCTAATTTACTTTACATGCTACGGCGTGGATTAGGGAGGGTCCATGAGGATGACAGCCACAAGTAAACCCTGACCTGGAGCTGGTGAGCAGTTCAACCAAGCTGAGCTTACTTAGCAGCCGAGGTTCAAACGCCATCCATATATGGCCGGGTGGGGAGACTGTGAGCCTTATCACACCCCGCGTTACTTTACTGCTCTGCACTGCTCACAGTCATAACACATGTGGGAAGCATCGCTGGAGAGAGATCTGAAGAGCCAGACTGTTCTTTGACAACCAGCCACAGAATAATGATAACCTCAGAGCTGAAGGAAGGCTCTTCTCGCCTGATCTGGACCATGTGTAATTTCAGAGCCTGTTTTAGCTCAATGTAACAAGCGCTTTCTAAATATAAAAGGAACAAACAGATGTGCTGACACAGTCCTCTATTTAGTGTGCAAGAATATACACCCAGACGAGTTTGCTAATATGAAGATGATGTTTCACTTTCTACAAGTTAATCCAGTTTGAGTTAATCCAACAATATTACAGAGTTTCCCAGTCCTGGTCCTTGGGATCCACTGGATCCTTGTGCTTTTTACGTTTCCCTGCTCCTCCAACAGACCTGATTCAGGGGATGATTGGAACTAGGGATGGGCGGTATGGACTAAAAAATGTATCACGATAATTTCTGGCATTTATCCCGATAACGATAAAAATGAAAAAAAAAAAAAAAAAAAAAAAAAAAAAAATACCAATTCAACTCCACCTTTGTAACTATAAATCTATCACCACATTCAGTCTTTGGAGTCCCCAAAACACTGCTCTAAAAGATACTAAATGCTACTAAACTACACCAATTATATTGAATTAATAAAAACCAATTAAATGAGTTACACCTGTACTGCAAAACTGGAATGACTCAGATCCTCCATGTTTGTTACACAAAAACCTCATCAACGGGAATTTTTCTTTCTTTCTTTCTTTCTTTCTTTCTTTCTTTCTTTCTTTCTTTCTTTCTTTCTTTCTTTCTTTCTTTCTTTCTTTCTTTCTTTCTTTCTTTCTTTCTTGCTCATTTCCTTCCTTCCTTCCTTCTTTTCTCCTGCTCTCTCCTTCTTTCTTCCCTTCCTCTTTTCTCACTTCCTTCCTTCCTTCCTTCCTTCCTTCCTTCCTTCCTTCCTTCCTTCCTTCCTTCCTTCCTTCCTTCCTTCCTTCCTTCCTTCCTTCCTTCCTTCCTTCCTTCCTTCCTTCCTTCCTTCCTTCCTTCCTTCCTTCCTTCCTTCACGTACGTTGTCCGTGGATTTAACGCAGAACCATAAATCAGCTTTACACAAAAACATCATCAACGGGAATTTATCATTTTTACCGTGAGATACAAATTCTTACCGTGGGGAATTTTTTTGATGGTTTATCGTGAACGGTAAAATATCACCCATTCCTAATTGGAACCCACACCAGCTCATCACCAAGGTCTGCACTAGTCTGTTTATGACCCATTAGTTTGAGCCAGCTGAGTTAGAGCTGGAAAATATCCCAAACATACAGAGCAGTTTGTCCAGAGGACCTGGATGGGGAAGTTCTGCTGGACTACACACATACAAACAGATTGGTGAAAAAAACAAACTGAATATGAGGTTGGGATAGGGGTGGGCGATATGACGATATTAGATCGGGAAGGTTTACACCGTGAAGACGGTCTCTAAAGCTGCAGAGATCGTGGGATCGTGTAGGATACATTCTATAAATTGCAGTTCTATGCTGATGCACCGACTCACCAGACGTATCGATGTCAACCTGACCAGCCAATCATAGCCAATTACGGTTAGTGACACGCTTTCCTACCCGCCTCCTTGTTTGTGTGTGGAAGGCAAGGCAAGTTTATTTGTATAGCACAATTCAACACAAGGTCATTCAAAGTGCTTTACATCAACATTAAAAGCGGCAAGACACAATTAAACAGTAAATAACAAATAAAATTATAAGAAAAGTGGTAAAATAATAAAAAGCACAAGTTGTTAAAAGGTAAGGGCAGTAGAGTACAGCAGGTACATCACATTCTTACAATGGCAAGAATTAGGTTTCTATACGGTCAAAACGTACAAAGACCAGGTCAAATACAGTATTACAAAAGTAATCTGTAACAATTTGTGCGGTGAATCAGACCAATTTGACAATTCTACGTCACAATGCCTGCATTCAGGGCTTATCCATAACTTTGCGCGGTTTTCAAAAATCATATGTATTTAATTTAAGAGTAAGCTTAAATAACAAATAAAATGAAATAAAATGATAAAAAAAGAGGTAAAGAAAAGAGGTGTAGCGGTAGGGCATGAAGAGTGATGGCTGAAAGCCAAACGGAAGTTGGTTGCAAAAAAAAAATCCACCTCAATCATATGGAATTGGTTTGAATTTTCCGCAAGTGATCGAGCTTGAATGTAATTTTCAAAGACTGTGCAGACACCGTTCTCACGTTGGATGGAGACACGACAAATCTGTTTAATCCCCTAAACAGGAAGTACCTCAAGCAGTGAGAGCCAAACAGCGAGGGGCCGGGCAGCACCGCAGGCCGAGGCAGCAGCTAACGTACAGTAATACCAAAACATACGACATTAACAGGCATTTGACAAGTCAAGCAAGCGATGGAAGAGGTAACAGAAGCTGTTACCTCTTATCTCGCATAGGATATGTTACCGCTAAAGGCGGTACAAAAATGAGGGGTTCAAACACCTGCTTAAAGTAGCTGCCCCGCGGTAACAGCTGCCCAGCCGTAAATACTTTTCCAAAGAAAAGATGTACTGGTAAAAATTCAGCAGAAGTTTTACAGTTAATTCAGCTGTCAGAGTGCAATTAAATCTTTCACTTTAATGACCTTGAAGGAAAGATTTTTTTACACAAACCAGCTTTCTAGAAAGTTGGAATACTGAACAGAATGTAAATAATTAGAATGAAAAAACTGGCAAAACATGAAAACTGACCCATGGACAAAACATCAGTAATTTAAACTGACTGTTTTCCGGACCCATTTCTGCATTGAGGACAACGGTACACGACTTTCCTAGTTTGTAATAACGTGTCGGGCGGCTCTAAAACAGTTTTTAGTAGTCTCTTTAAATTATAATCACCCTCAGCAACATGTCTTGTCTGTTTTTATTTTTTCAATTTAAGAAAAAAAACGTGATTTTATTTTTTTTTTTAAATGGTGATGTGATATTTTTGCCTTATCGCCCACCCCTAGGTTGGGTGATACAGTATCGGTCCCGAATAGTTGTACCCCACATGCAGGGGTGGTAATTGATGCACATGCTGCCCCACATCCAGTTCCTGCAAACACTCCCCCCCTCCACAGGAAATCCCTTTATGTCCCTCACAATGGTGCCTCTATAAAACTATGAAGGGTCTGTGGGAGCTTCGCTGAGGTTTGAAGCCGAGCCGACAAAGTCTTCCTTTTTTGTCGCTACGGGAAACAATCATCATCAGTGAGCTTTGTGGTTAAATTTATTCAGATATTTTGGATTATCAATTGTCATACATTTCATTAGTGAGTCATCTGCAAATGTGTGAGGATTTTTTTGTTCATTTCTATCCTTCCATAAACTGAGGACAGGACAAATGTTTTGCATTTATATGATAATGAAATTACTTACCAGCATTATCATAATGGCACATAATGGGCTCAATGGACACTAGATGCCACCCTGACAATAGCAGCCTGTCAGGTGCTGCATGTAATGTTTCAGACAAACACATTTTGTGCACGATGAGCATGATTCAGTCAGATCTAAGCACATGGTCACCTTTATTTTTCTTTTGTGGAAACAGGAATTTGTAATAACAATATACTGGACCTCATACTTTAGATTATAGAGTAGTGCGAGGAGGATGAGTATCCTGTTGCTTCAGGCTGAGACACCACAGATTCACTCCACCTTATTAAAGAGAGTTTCATGCAGGACACAGGCAGAGAAAAGACATGGTGATCATACAAAAGATAACAGGTGAATGAAACCAGCGCTGCAGATATAATGCTGGACAACGCTACAAGCTGATATTACAGTCATATTACAAGACGTGACAGGGCAAGCTAAATAAAACCGTTCATTCTGCAACTTTTTTGCTACTCGGTTGAAATAGAAAATGTCAAATGGTTTTCTTTTTTCATCAGTAAAATACGATATTTGCAGTGATCTTCTAACTGCTGGGTCCAATCAGACGCTCTGGTTGCATTTGTCACGTCTGGAGGTAAGGTGTGGACCCAAACGCAGGAGAGCAGGAGGCGGGAGGCAGGAGTCGGCAAAAATAGGATTTAATAACAAAAAAAAAAAAAAAAACTAAAGCGCTGCAGAGCAGGATCAAGACAAACTAAAAAGGGATCAAAAAACTTGAGCAAAACGTGGCAGGAAACATGGGGAACAAACAGTACGGTACGACAGGGAACAAGGGAATGACAAGACCAGATATACACAGGGGATAACGAGACATGACGAGACACAGGTGCAGACAATCAGGGCAGATGGGACACAGGCGGGGCAAAACAGAAACTGAAAGCTGGGGGGAATGTCAAACCTTGACAGCATTGGAGCGTTCCAGGCTAGGTGGGACGTGAATAACGCAGTAGACACAGGTAAGTAACAGAGGCCATCGGTTCTTATAAATATCTAGGCATTCTGATTGATGACAAATTGTCTCATATTGATAACCTTGTTTCTAAGCTGAAACTAAAATTAGGTTTCTTTTTTAGGAACAAATCATGTTTTTCATTTCGGGTCCGGAAACATTTGATCAAAACAACTTTTTTGCCCTTGTTGGACTATGGCGATCTGCTTTTTATGAACGCTCCTGAGCAGTATTTAAAGAAATTAGATACCGTGTATCATTGTGCTCTGCGTTTTATCACCGGTTGCAGCTATCAGGTGCCAATTGTCCTCCTTTGCCCGTCCGTAGACTCTCCCACTGGCTGACTTTTATTTACAAATTTATTTTGGGACGTCTCCCTACATATTTGTGCGTGCACATGTGTAAAAACGTCAGCCATTATGAACCTGCGCTCACAGAACTTTATCCAGATGCAGGTCCCGAGAGCCAGAACTGAACTGGGTAAAAAGACTTAATCAACCTGGAATGATGCAGAAGGACTTGAAATTGGTTGATCTAGTATCCTTGGGTAAATTCAAATCCATTTTAAAAGACAGAGAAATTAGCTCTCTCGGTTTTTGCGACTGCCCCGTTGTGTAAATTTTACCATTGTTTTACTATTGTTTCCCCGGAATGTGACTGACTGTCTGTGTTTGTATGTATTGTTGTATTGTTTTTATGCTGCCATTTTGGCCAGGTCACTCTTGAAAAAGAGGTTTTAATCTCAATGAGTTTTTTACCTGGTTAAATAAAGGATATATATATCGGTTTCCCTCAATTTCACATGTTCTAATGATTGTAGTCATAAGGCCAGAGAAGCATCTGAATACAAATGACATTCATGAGGTTGAACCTGTATCTCACTCTTGTTCCAGCTGCAGCTTTTGTGTCTCTCTTCATGGAGGGCCTCCAATCCACAGATTATGAGGCAAGCCTGTGAGGTAGGACGGGAGAAAAACATCCCCTATGCAGCTGGCAGCAACCGGGACTCCACTAATAAACACAAAGCCATGCTGAAAAACAATACCTCGTGCTCATTTAATTACATCTAAACACATTACTTGTTGCCATTTTGAACCCTCACTCAATGTATGAGCTCAAAATCAGATACATTTGAAAGATCTAGTATTTAACACTGAAGACTTGCCCTAAAAGGTCAATCACTGAGTAGCTGAAATAATTTTTTGGAGTGACCCAGACTGGCAGCACTGTGAATTTAAATTTTTCATGAAACACTCATGCAAACACTGATCTAGAGGAGCTTAATGCCCATGAAGGCTCTTATTAAAAAGGGCCACACTCCCACTGCAAAGGGCTCAAAAATGGCACAATTCTGATCCAATGGTTATTAAGGATCATTTCATTTCACGGTAACAAGAGAGCAACAAGGAACAGAAGACATTTGGGACAGATAAGAAACAAGTTGGAGTGAATGTTTAAAGGGAGTCTTTACTGCCGTAAAAGAAAACTATAACCTAATATTTCAACAAAAATGGCATTACACTTTAACAAAGCCGCTACGAGATAATCTTGTCACAATGATTGCTAATTCTTGGTCCAAAATGTAATCTCCAAGACTACGAAGCCCAAGTTGTGCTGCAATCAAATGACAGAAAGAGAAAAGCCTGCAGCTGATTTACGTCATTGTAAGTTACAGGTAGAAACCAGGAAAAGTAGAAAAGGTATTTATCAGCAAAAGCAATTTTCTACAAAAATAAAAAATAAATAAAAATCCTCCCCCACACACACTGGCACAGTGAATGCAGCAGCATAATGGACTGAGCATAAACAGCATTTCTACACTGATGAGTAGGTGTAAAAATGTGCTCTGCTACTATGGATACACAAGTCTGAGACAGACACGTAGCTGCTGAGGAACTGTTGAGATTCAGTCATTATAAAGGGGACATTGAACTGGTTAATTATTTACCACCCCCCAACTGAGGAAAAAATGCAAAAGAAGCACATTTGATCAGATTTTGTAAATAAGTAGTAGCATGTTCGTTAAAAGTGTGACATTAGGTGACTGTTATCCTGATGTCATGCAAAAAAATGAAATTACAATAGATGCATTAAAACATTATACTGCCATTATCAACTAAAAATGTTGTATCTTCTATTCAAAAATCCAATATACAATCTATTTCTCACTGCAAAAACCTTGAAAAATCTTAACAAGAATATTTGTCTTATTTCTAGTTAAAATTTCTCATTTTAGTCAAAAAAAAGCTCATTACACTTAAAACAAGACTCGTCACTGGAAAAAAACAACAATTTTCATCTGTTTCAAGTAGATTTTCACTTAAAATAAGTAGAAAAATCTGCCAGTGGAACAAGATTTTTTTGCTTGTAATGAGAAGATAAATCTTGTCCCACTGGCAGATTTTTCTACTTATTTCAAGTGAAAATGTACTTGAAACAGGTGAAAATTGTCATATATAACAAGTTATTTTTCTGGTAAAGACTCTTGTTTTAAGTGTAATGAGATTTTTTGACTAAAAATGAGACATTTTAACTAGAAATAAGACAAATATTCCAGGTAAGATTTTGAGTTTTTGCAGTGCTCCATTACGCAAAGTTTACTAACCAAATGTCTCTCTGAGCTTCCAAACTTTTTACGTTTTTGAGAAGGTACCGGGATGCAAGATACCGCTTATTTTAGCGAAAGTCTGTCACGCTGACTCATTATTTCTAAAACTGTTGCTGTATCAGATCTTCCAGTATCAGAGCTCAACAGGACAGAACGAGATTCAGCAGGAAACCGTGTTGATTCTGTGTTCTGTAAAGGTTAGTGTTGGGGAACATTTAGATTTGATTGTAATCCGGGGAAGAGAGAGATTTAAAAATAAATACCAATGATTTTAATTTTAAAACCTCCTTTTCCAGAAGGGACAAACACGCCGAATGCCATGAATACAGAATGGAACAAATAGTTAACTGCCTTATCAAAGACCAGGATTACAGTATAGATTACCATAATTACACGCTGAGCAGAAATTAATTTACCAAAGGGCAGCTCCGGCACAAACATCAAAGTAACCTGGGACTCAACATCTGTTTAACGCCGCAGGGAATCCTGCACACACGGCCTCCTGCTGATGCTGACATTAAGGAACACAAGAAACAAGACAAACGCAGTTCAAAAATAGGAAGTAATGAACAAGGTTGAAAGGGAAATATGAAACTGAACACCAGCTCCTTCTTTTATTAAGAGAAATTATGGGAAGTACTTGATCCTAAATGACTTATCTAAAACTAATAACTCTATTTCATCAAACAAAAACTGTATTTTGCTTTTACTTTAGTTGTTCAATAGATAAGTAACGAAGAATAACATTCTGAGGAGACAATCAAGTGGAAATAATCTATCTCTTACAAGTATGTTTCAGATGCCAGCACATTTATATTCATGTGGAATGTTACCTCCCACATTAAATCAATTATCCACTCATCCAAATATAAGAATCATGCAGAGGTTTTTGTGTTGTTGTTTTTTTATTTTGCAGACTGAGCTGTCAACACCAGACAATACTGCAGACGGAGATCATGAGAAATGAACAACGGTTTCCTGATAGTTACACATAAACAGAGTCGATGCGGAGGTCATGAGACTCGCCATGTCTTCTGCCATGAGCAAATCAATATCACATTAATTTAAACGCAGCATGAGCCACCGGTAATGCATGCCCTAGTGTGAAAACCTCTCAGTCGGTGTAAACTCCTGTTCATTCCAGCGGTCTGCTGGAGAAGTAACGGACTCGGCCCAACTGCTTTCACTCTTTTAGGCAGCTGTTGCTGCACTTATACAGCTAGTACTGGAGTTGAGGGGGGATGGCATCCCCCCCCTGAAATAAAAACGGTCCAAATCATCCCCCCTGTAAAACTGCCATCCCCCCTTTCCATCCATTATGTCATTTCATCAATGAATGTGGTTTTACTGCTATTTCAACATTTAGAGTCATCACCAGAAAAATAACACCAGAAAAATTAACTTATTTGACAATTTTCATCTGTTTCAAGTAAATTTTCACTTAAAATAAGTAGGAAAATCCGGCAGTGGGACAAGATTTATCTTCTCATTACAAGCAAAAAGATCTTGTTCCACTGGCAGATTTTTCTACTTATTTTAAGTGAAAATCTACTTGAAACAGGTGAAAATTGTTGTTTTTTCCAGTGATGAGTCTTGTTTTAAGTGTAATAAGATTTTTTTACTAAAATGAGACATTTTAACTAGAAATAAGACAAATATTCTTGTTAAGATTTTGAGTTTTTGCAGTGATCCATGTTACTTATCCTGTGAAGGACAGAGTCATATTGATAAGTTCAGAAAAGTGTTTTTTATTGTTGTGTTTTGATGTATTTGATATAAGCCCAGTGGATATTTAAAGCTTACAGAAGGCTGCATTTAACTGCTGCTATGTCATTCCTGCAGTATTTCTGCAGCTGTTTTGGTCACTGCTATTATTTGTAATATATTATATTATTTGTAATCAGCACAAATTATCTGTCCCCATATGATAAAATCCACCATCCCCTCTGATTTTCTTTCACAACTCGAGTACTGCATACAGGTGAGTTAACCAGGAGAACAGACGCTGCATTTTCTTTTCAACACATCCTCACCTCACTTTTATTACCTCAATGTTTTGAATACATAAAACTGTGAAGGAGACACATGCTGTGTGTGAGAAGGCGTCATGAGTTCATTATACAAATGCTGTCAGATAATCTTAAACTGTGACCAAAAACTACCTGATAGACCTCATCAAAACCAGAGATAAAAGTGCGAAAGACGACACTGAACTAATATTCAAAGAAGCATATCGTTTATTACTCACACCACTAAAGCTAGCCACGAACTGAAGGCTTTAAAGGCTGTTTTAGAAATGAAAAAAGATGGAAAATCTACTGGAAATATCTGAAGTAGACTCCTGAAACAAAATGCCGTAAGCTGTTAATCCTTAAGGTCAGACAAATTTGAATGATGCATTTAATTCCTTCGAAAACATTTGATTTGGGCAACTTTTCTCAAGTTTGCATTGTCATACATAAACATGCATGACTGGCCCCAGATCAGGTAGGAGTGCGTATCATGTCAGCGAACTGCTCAAACGAGTGCATCTGTGTTCTGTGTCTGAGAACAAGCATAACATGACCCACTTTGAGTATGAAAACATTGCTTCACTAATTAATTACTACTAGCACTCAGTGCTGAGTGCTTGTGAATGTAGCATTTTTGTCACGCTTGATTACTTGGGAAGCAGCGGCTACATTCTCCCTAACAAAGGACCGACGAGGGGGAACTTGTTTTCTATGTTTGATTCAGGAATCTAAAGGAAAAACTGCAGCTGAATGTTTGCGCTTCAGTGAAGAAGAAAAAATAAGTTGAACAAAGCTTTAAAGTTCCCAATGTTAGGCAGAAAAAAGGAACAGACACAAACCAAGGCAGCAAAAGATAAGGTTAATTAGGTAATGTATCTTGCTTCTTGACTATTTATTAGAGCAGACAATTAAGTGATGGAGAAAAAAAACTATTAAAAACAGGAATTGGGTGATTGAACAAATAACAGATCAGCTCTCAGTGACCGGCAGAGACTAAGCAGCTAGTTGTTTTTCAGTGGACAACATTTTTAGAATTTAGAAAACAGTTTTTGATACGTTTTTGAACGTATTTGGATAAATAGGTTTCCTGTCCGGCCTCTGCCATTCTTCTTATTTATGCCACAATGTTTGTATGTCATCATTCTGCACTTTTTATCTCATGAAAAAATGGACATACAAGAGCATATGAAAGGTGTAGGATACATTAATCTTTAAACATCTTAAGACGGCTGGTTTTAAGAAGCTGCCTCAGATGTTTCATTAAAAGGAGATCTATGAAAACTTCTCATCAAGAGTAGCTGATCTGCTTAAGTCTGGAAAGGAATGCATATTGGTTCTCAGAGTGTTTGAGCATCCATTAGTCCAAACTTGGGTATAGGTGGAGACAGTAAAGCACTGTTCCTACAGTACATTTCCTGTGGATGCCCAGACAAGATGACTCCAAAAGGCCCAATGCAGAATTCACAGAGAGGTAAATATGAACCCATGATGAACATGAAGGCTAGAGGACAACACTGGAACTGACAAGCATCTCTGAACCTGAGTCTACTGTATGTAACTCATTGAACAGGTCAAAACAAGTCAATGAATAACCTGCCAGTCAGCAAAACTACTGGTAATTGTGAGGTGGACCCGTGAAACCGAAGTTGAATTGCTTGGGGAGAAGCAGCTCCTCTGAACTATGTTCAGTGTATTGTAAAAAAAATTAAAAAAATAGGTGACCAACATCAATATATCATCTCACAACCCAGTCTCACATAAAAACGTACCCTGCCTACGTTGGTACATTTTTCTGACTATTCGTTTTGCGTCCAAGTCACGTGACTTTCAAGATTCTGGCCGTGACACCAAAAAACATGGCAGACATTTCTCATTTTTTAGTGAAACAAATCAATATTTTGAGTTACCAGGGGTGGAAAGTAACTAATTACATTTACTCACGTTACTGTAATTGAGTACTTTTTATGAGTAATTTGTAATTTTCTAAGTAGTTTTTGAAATATGTAATTTGTACTTTTACTCAAGTACATTTTGACCCAAGTATTTTACTTTGCTACATTTGAACCCCCTCACGTTACTGAGTACAAAATTTATGGTGAAAAAATTAAATGCGGGCGGAAACCCCTGTGTCCCGGAAGTGAACGTGAAAGTGCGCCTTGATGCGTCGAAACTGCCGGAAACACAAAAGAAAAAGTGCGCCTTGCCTTCTGCGCGCCCTTTTGGATCCACGCGTTTGAAGATGGATGTTGCTGATATGGCCCGACGAAGATAGAAATTCTGGAGCGGAAAGCCGCAAAAACCCTTGGCCAAGTGTGGATGTGTACTTTAATATGCCTCGAAGTTGATTAAAACAACTTGTGCTGGATTTGATTCGTGACTCATCCTTTTTTTGCATTAAATAACTGAAAGTAACTTTTACTAAAATTACATTTTAAATGAAGTACTTTTGTACTTTTACTCGAGTAAATTTTTAGATGAGTACTTTTACTTTTACTTTGAGTAGGATTTAAGCAAAGTAAAGATACTTTTACTCAATTACAATTTTTCAGTACCTTTTCCACCTCTGTGAGTTACTTTCTGCATAAAAATGCGTTTTGATTACATTTCTAGCGAGAAATATATATTTTACTTTCATAATATTCACTCAGTGAATGTACATAATCATTCGCTTGCTCGTTGTTGCAAAGTTGTTTCAGATCTCGCCAGAATAATGTGAAACCGCAACGTTTGAATAATGTGTAATCGCACCGTTTTGGTTGCTGGACAACAAGCAAGTGATTATGTACATTCACTGAGTGAATATTATGAAAGTAAAATATATATTTCTCGCTAGAAATGTAATCAAAACGCATTTTTATGCAGAAACTAACTGAAAATATTGATTTGTTTCACTAAAAAACGAGAAATGTCTGCCATGTTTTTTGGTGTCACGGCCAGAATCTTGAAAGTCATGTGACTTGGACGCAAAACGAATAGTCAGACAAATGTAACAGTTATACAATTCCAGGGCTATTATTGTAACCCCTCTACGTTTTTGCCCTTTGGACCAACGTAGGCAGGGTACGTTTTTATGTGAGACTGGGTTGCATCTCATCAATGAGCGATGGTGCGGGAGCATTATAATTTGGGCTTGCTTGCCGGCTTCAGGGTCTGGGCAATCATTGGATCTGCATCATCATCTTGCAGTCATTGAGAGCAAACCTAATTCCACCAGGATTTTTTTACAATTTACCAGATAACGTAAATGTCAGGCTGGCTGTCCACCAGCTCCAGCTCAGTAGATGTTGGGTGATGCAGCAGGACAATAGATGCATCCGAGTTCCATCCTTCCACCCTAATGAGTAGCAAGAACAGTATGTGAGATTTTTTAGTGCGTCTGAAACATTAGTACGTACTCAATAGTATGCGCTATCCATACTCAGAAATGTATTAGTATGGATTGATGGACACTAGCTAAGCAGAAACTTCCCACAATGCAATGCAGTGGTGTTTGGTTGGTAAGTGCTGCGAAGATATGTATATGTCATAAGTGTAATATTAAGTATAATAATATTATTATATAATATCAATATTATAATATTGGTATATAATAATATGATATAATGTCATCTTGTTTGGTCCAGGATAAACAGGAAAGAGCAAAGCGGAGCTGCTACTGCTGCTGTGACAGGAGTTGTTCAGGAGTTGTTACCATGGTAACAACTCCCCCTCCCAACGGCAGGAAGTGTCGTGTGGCTCTGAGTAGTACGTCCCAATTAATGCATACTACTGATATTTACTCAAAAGTTTGTATACTGTTTAGTATGGCATTTCGGACGCACCGTATGACTCGAAATATGGAAGTAAAGCAGCTACAAACTTGAGCCTCCTGGTCAGAGATGGCTGGTTGCCATAGTAACCACCTGTTTGTTCACAAGCACTGCACTAGAAGCACCTTTCATTTGATGCAGTTCAATAATGTCAGCACAAAAAGTTAAGTGATTTATGTGTTTGTGTGTGTTTCTTTTTTTAATAACAGGCTTGTCTAATGCCTTCACTTTGTCACACAAAACTTGAACTCTGCACCTCCATTTCACCTCGGAGATTTTATTTGTATAAAAGCAATTTTGACTTCTTTTTTTTTTTTAAATCCCTCCTGGATGTGTGATCACAAGTCTCATGTGCCGACACCTCTAAGGGACGTGGGCTTGCCAGCAAAGAGCACATAAAAGAACTGGTCAACCTCTGTCAAGTTTAAACAACAGAACCTTAGTGTCAGTGTCAGTCCCATGCTCGGAGTCCTGGAGGGGAAAGGGAAAGGCCAAGGCACATGACCAGCTATTTTCAAGGTGGTGAGTGCATGAGCCTGACGAAACTAAACAGCAGTTACTGACACAAAAAGCTGAACGGGAAAACGCAGTGGGAGACTCAGCTGGCCATGCCGGACATGATAATGGGTTGTCAGCTTGTAGTACAAGCCCTCATACCACTTAGTATCACCGAGTGGAAAAACCAAACGTGCTGTGGCTGTCAGGAATGTTAAGAAGAAAAAAAACACAGCAAAAAGCGCAAAAGGCTTTTTAAAATAGACAATGAGCCGTATGACGGATGGAAGGTACGCGTGTGGCCAGAAATTCTGTTCCCTGAAACCGCACAGCAACAGATCTGAACAATGTCACTGTGACATGAGCAGACTCAGGAGAGAGAGAAAACAAACCAAAGTGGCCCAGAGTTTACACAAGATTCCAGAGATCACCACAAGTCACAATAAAACATTTTTATGTTCAATGTCTAAAGAAGAAAGATTCTATTAGATTCTTGGTGGCTGAAATGTTAAGTAGCTGAATCATTTCATCGAAAGGCTGATGGAGTTCCTTTTGAAAGTTCTTCATCAGTGGGCTCATGAAATCACTCTCGTCAACGAAAAATTGAAGGAAAAAAAGTCAGTAAGAAAATAGAACACTACATGCTGTGTTAAAGGGTTCCACGTGGCCTGGTCTGTGGCCTGCTCCGATGTGCAGCTATTAACAAGCCTATTACGGAGGATGGGAAGTGTGAAAGGAAGAGAGAGAAGATCATGGGGCTGCATGTCCTGTTGTTGCATGTTTACCATTGACAAACACCATTCCCTAGTGATATATGTGGAAATACAGCTCTTAAGGTACAGCTCCATCACCTTTGTTTGTCATCAGAAACCAGTTAGATGAATAAAGTCATATTTGATGTTTGGACCTTTAGAGACTGTATACAAATAAATTAACTTAATAGTAAAATGGGTGTGAAGTACCTTTTGAGGATTGCCTAATTTCCTTTTCAAATCTACTATACCTTACTGAGAAGAATTTTAAAACATTATGTGTAATAGTTGCTAAAGGAAATAGAATGAAAATAAAATATGCTGTTCAAAAACCTTTTTAACCAGAGTAGAGCATCAAGTCAATTAAACTTGTGAGTTATTAATCTGGTCAGTTAAGTGGCAGAGGAGGTTGTTGCTCAGTTTCAGCTGCCTTGGTGTGAAAGAAATTAAAGAACAGTTGCACTGGAGTGACAACAATGAGAAGACCCCCACAGCACGACTGGTTTTACAGGTAGAGACCTCTGACAGTTTTCCCCACATTGTTTCTGACTTTGTTTTCTCTACTTCTGCAATTGGGTAGGGTCAGTGTCCCTCAGCGTCCTTACTGGACACATGAGGCGATTTATGGACCCCACAGAGGTTATACAGGCAGTCCAATTCTCCCAGGAGGGCACATTAATGCATGGCATTGCCACAAGGTTTGATGCATCTCTCAGCACAGTCTCAAGAGCACGAGGAAGATTCCAAGAAACAAGGCAGATCGTGTAGGAGATCTGGACGGGGCCGTACAAGGTCCTTACCCCATCAGCAGGATTGGTATCTGCATCTTTGTGCAAAGAGGAGCAAAATGAGCCCTGTCAGAGCCCTACATAGTGACCTCCAGTAGGCCACTGGTGTGACTGTCTTGTACCAAACAATAGAGGGAATAAGCATGACGTCACAGATGCCACTTCACAGCGGGTTACGTCTACTGAGTGGCAGAAAGACTGAGTGACAGAAAGACTGAGTGGCAGAAAGACTGAGTGGCAGAAAGACTGAGTGTCAGAAAGACTGAGTGGCAGAAAGACTGAGTGGCAGCTTAAACTTTCAGTTTGAGCAACTGGAAAACATCTAAAATGGGAAAGAGCTGTTGTGCGATCGACTGTACTCATAGATTTAGCAAGAAATCGGAGTTTTAGTTTTACAGACTGCTGAAAAATAAGCTTAATAGAGACAAATGGATCGCTGCAATTCACAGAAACAACTGGATTCCAGGCACCTAAACGTGGATTTGCGGTTCCCATTTTGTATCAGGTAATGTTGGATTTTTGGGTAGCTAACGTTAAACAGTCAAATCATAAAGTTCGGTGTCCTCATTATTTTAATTTCTACAACAAATCCTGCCCTGAAGTCGAACCAAGCGTCAAGACTTTTGTAAGCCTTCAAGTTTTGCCTCGTGTATTTCCCCGGCGTAGAAATTAAGTACATATAAATATCAGGAAACTGGATTCGTGGCCAAATATTAATGTCCATGGACCACTGGTTCTTGGTAACTGTACCAAATATTAATGTCCATGGACCACTGGTTCTTGGTAACTGTACCAAATATTAATGTCCATGGACCACTGGTTCTTGAGGTAACTGTACCAAATATTAATGTCCATGGACCACTGGTTCTTGGTAACTGTACCAAATATGAATGTCCATGGACCACTGGTTCTTGAGGTAACTGTACCAAATACTAATGTCCATGGACCACTGGTTCTTGGGGTAACTGTACCAAATATTAATGTCCATGGACCACTGGTTCTTGGGGTAACTGTACCAAATATTAATGTCCATGGACCACTGGTTCTTGGTAACTGTACCAAATATTAATGTCCATGGACCACTGGTTCTTGGTAACTGTACCAAATATTAATGTCCATGGACCACTGGTTCTTGGGGAAACTGTACCAAATATTAATGTCCATGGACCACTGGTTCTTGGTAACTGTACCAAATATTAATGTCCATGGACCACTGGTTCTTGGGGTAACTGTACGGGTCACTGTCAAGTGCAACTGCCTTTAATTTAAGCCGATAATCGGCTGTTATCCCGTCTTCTCCACTAGTTGCAGCTGTTTTTGCTGATGTTTTGCCACTCAGTGTGAGTAAGGGGACTGGTCCAGTGGGGAAGTGACGTCAATGCAGACCCTCTATTAGAAACAGCCTTCACGAGGGTGGGCAAGGGCCTGACATCATTTAATGGGTCCTGTCCTCACTGCCTGACACCATGGAGCTGGACTGACACTTGCTAAAGAACACCAGAGCAAGCAGGTCCACCACTTGCACCCTGTGCTTTTCACCGATGAGAGCAGGTTCACCCTGAGCCCATGTGACAGTTGGGAGAGGTCATGGAGGACTTCATGCTGCCTGTGACATTGTTCACCTTGAACAGTTTGGCGGTGGGTCAGTGATGTTCTGGGGAGGCATATCCATGGAGGAAAGCACAGACCTCTACAGGGAGGACAAAGGCATCCTGGCAGTCATTAGGTTTTATAATGAGATCCTAGGTGGGTCCTTGGTTTTCCTGGTGCACAACAATGCCCAGCCTCGAGTTACTGGAGGCAGGGAAGAACACATTTGGGACATTACATTCCAGGTCATCCGACACCGCCAGGTTGCACCTCAAACTGTCCAGAAGCTGAATGACTATGTTTCCATGCAGTCAATAACCCTTTTCTAACCGGAATATTAGCAATAACCCGATTGCGTACGGCCATGTAAACACCAATAACCCCTTTGAATAACCAGGTTTTTAAAAACCCGAACATGACCCCTGGGTTACTCCTTTTCTAACCTGAATATTTAGTAATGTAAACGCCTAACGGAATATCCCCATCAAAAGGAACAGGAATTTGTTTTCTGCATGTTCTTTTCCCAAGGAATCCTGGTCTTTTGAGTCCAGGAAGTTCTTATAAACACGGAGAAACCAAGACCAGGAAGAGACTAATCACTTCATAAATGTAATGTAGGAAATGACAGGAATCGCATCATCACGTTCTCCATGCGTCGCTGGTTTGATCCAGATATCCCAAATGATTACAATTACCATGTATACCGGGATAACCCTGTTTGCTCACACATCTAAACAGATTATTCTGAATGTTTCAGTAACCTAGATACCTGAGGATGCCAGCTTCCATCTCATTTAGAGCTTGCCCTGATGTTATCAGGTGTGCATACAGGCATATGGGGGCCATTCAAGCATTCTGAGTACTCTTATAAGTTACTGCAATGACATTTCTGCAAAATGGATAAGCCTGTTACATTATTGTTTCCCTTTGATTCACTTTGCACAGCAATGCTACTCTAAAATCCCAAAATAACCAAGCCTCTCCAGCACATAGGATCCAATGGACACCACAGGCCAGCTCCCCCTGAAGATCCCACACCTGTTACCCAACATGTCAGGTTTGGCAGCATAGGTGGAGGTACAAAGTATGAGACAGGTGGATTTTAAGTTACTGCTTATTGACATATGTTGGCCCCTATTTCAGCTTTTCAATTCATCTGTCATTTCAAACACGTCTTTCTGCCATACATGTACATTAAGGTCCATGTTTCCCTCATATTCCCACCTTTTTGAGAGTCTATCTTCCTCGTGTTAATTCAGAAAAGCAATGAGGCACATGATGAAAATCTGGACTCAACAAAGTACCCAATCCTCTAACTTTAAGCTCATAGCTGCAAATATATTAAACCCTCAGCTAGATGCATGGCAATTCACCCTGACGGTAAAAGGCTTGGAGGGATTTTCAATTTCTAGAGTTGTCAAAATATAAATGTTTAACATGGAGTAATGAAGGTTGCATGTCCAAGGGGCTTATAAAGCTTGATTTCATCCCGTCTCACCTCCAACAACTCCGAAGCCCTGTGTTGCATTAACTTTATGGTGCCAAGATAACATATTCATTCAAATAAATAATGGTTGGCTTTTTCCCCCCCACACTGAGCAGAAGTCAGTCTGCTTTTACACAACTTGTAAAAAATGTTAGGTCAAGAGGTGGGGTGTCACTGGAACTGGGGAACAGCTCCATTCTTGAAAATGAAAATCAACATTTTGAGCTTTGCACAGTCCAAACATTAACTCCTTAGAAACACACAGTACAATGAACTCAAGGGAGCAGATCACACCTTTTTCACCCATTTATCACCGACACGTTATACAAATGCGTCTGTCATAAACAGCTCTGTAAATTCCCCTTGAATTCTTTGCACATCTGATCCTAAGCTACCAAAAGCACTTACTTAAAGTCATTGCTCCCAGAAGAGGTTCAACCAGCTATTAACTCTGAGCTCACTCACATTTTCCTCTAGCACGGTTATTGTTTAATAGATATGCTCTATAAAGACAAGGTAAATCAGAATTGCGTGTGTGCTTCACATGTTAATGCCATTTGTCTATTATTGTGTCTTAGATGAAGATCAGACCCATATTATGGCTAATGCAGCATTAATGAACAACAATTCCATCCAAATACTAGTTCAGAAATGACCCCCTTTGTTCAGAAAACTAAAAATAAATTGGATAATTTGCTTACATAACAATTAAACGGGTACAAACAAACAAACATCACAAAACTCCTGTATCAGCAAAGCAAATAGCAGTGGCTTACCACTTCACTGAAGAGCAAATATTCAAATTTATGAGTTCTGTCAGCAGACAAATGAGTGCAAATTAGGAATGCACAGCGTAATAATTTATAACATCACCATGAGTGTGAATTTCTACATGGCAAACAAACTAATTACAGCTAATGAATGTCATATGAGGAGAGCGAGGCAGTGTGGAGTCTGAACGCAAGCCGTGATGTCGCTCAGCCCACCGCGGACCAGACTACAGTGTGAGGGGAAAACCCGTCATCAGTTTTAGATTTAAATGTCAAATAATGCCTCTGTAATTACTGTAACATGTCAACAACAAGCAGAGTAGCCAACTTTTATACTTTAGGAGTTTGGACCAATTCATTAGATCTATTCTGATAACATTTGTTTATGCTTTTATTATTATTACTTTGGGCTCTATAATTACATGTATGTGCTTTCACACAGAAAGTTCATTGCATCAAAACCTCTTCTATTATCCAAACACACACACACTCACACACACAAGGAGCAAGGGTCTAAAAATTGCAGGGGAAAAAAAGTGTGATGTGACGGATATAATTCCTGTTAATTACATTTTATCACTGTCACTTCTCATGTAATTTCACTCAAGACTCTCCATCGCTGAAGGTTTGGAGGATGATGGCGTGACTATGGGTTACTGTTGTACTTTTACATTCGATGTATACAGAGTTGATTATATACATTTATCTCACCAATTCACAACAAAAGTAATCTCAGGAAACCTCACGCAGAAAGAGAACTGAACAGTTAATTTCCCAATAAATACCGCATTTTCCGCACTATAAGGCGCACCACATTATAAGGCGCACTAAACATACGGTAAAATACCGTACTATAGTGGCTGGGGTTGAGTTACGTATCTACCTGATGGAGCTGCGCTACAGGAAATGCTACAAAATCCTACAGCAAATGCAAAAAAAAAAAACAAGAAGAAAAGTACCGTATGTCAAACTTTATTAACAAAATAAAAACCAGCTTTGCTCCGTCTCGTCAAAGTCTCCATTATGCGAGTCAGCGTCGCTGCTGTTGTCTTGAACGTCTGTGTTGATTCCTGACATTTTTAGCGCCATTACTTCGGCGACACCAACTACATTACCCACAATCCCCCTGACTACAGTAACAGAAATTACCGTAATGATCATATATAAAGGCACACTGCATTATAAGGCGCACTGCCGGTTTTTGAGAAAATTAAAGGCTTTTAGGTGCGCCTTATAGTGCGGAAAATACGGTACAAAAAAAAATCTAACTTATTATAATCCAACTAATTCTAAGTTTTATTCATATATACAGTAGGTGATGTAGAAAAAGGTAGAACTAAGAAAACCTAAAGGATCACAACAAATGTTTGAGCCTCCTGTCCTGAGAATACACAAGGCATTGGGGGACAGTGGGGCAGAAAAGTAAAATATTTTCCAGCAGGAAAATATCCATTTATTCTAATTGCATAAATTGATGATTAGATTGTGCATTTTTAATAAAAATCTAAATGAATATGATACAAGTATGTAAAAGATAGGCATCTCAGTTGACCCTGTAGAGAGAACTATGCACAGGTGGTCTGTAATTGCAGCACATGCACGGCTGCTCCGAGAGCAGCACTGGCACAAATGGGTTGGCATTTGTTAAATACAGTCTGTTGCTAAGCTACAGGAACACAGCACAGTTTTCTGAATTTCACAAGGGGGTGCGTCAGCACTCGTCTACACAAGATACTATAGCTTATGCCCATATTGTTTTCATATATGCTATCAAAATATAAATGCTAAAAAAAATGTTTTTTAAAGGAGCATCCTGTTTCACAACTATACGTTTGGATGCTGCTTGTTGAGCTGAAGCTCAGGAATGGATCCCAACTCCACTTCCCAGAATGCACCAGTAGCAGCCAGCAGGTTGCTGGTCACATGATCAGTCATTATCACTGATTCTGAGAACCTGAGAAAGACTGGGGGAAGATCAGTTAGTCAAACAAACAAACTTCAGAGGAAGGAAGCTCCAAGTCCACTCATGGACTCAGTCCAAAGACGCAAATGATCGGTGAAATGTTTTATTTGCTTTCATGCTGCTTAATATGGTCAAGTTTACGTTTAACTGCTGTGTAGATAAATTGGTTATTGAAAGCATTTCAGCATTGACTTCATAGATTTTGTGTTGAATGAGTTTGCACTAAGATAATATTTCATTTTTCAGTAAGAAAATATTTCATTTTGAGTTTGAAAATTAAAAGTATAAAATACAGAAGGTAAGAATGTTACAATTCTGTTGAATGTTAAAACTTTACTAAAAATGTGGAAAGTTCATGAAATAAGATTTTTCTTTATTCCATTTAAAAAGGTTTAAAATGTGGGAAATTCATGAAATTAGATTTTCTTTATTCAATTTAAATGGCTTAAAAGATTGATTAATTTTAAAATGTTTAAGATATTTGATTCATTTAAAATGTTTAAGAAATTTAAGATGTTAACTTTTGTTTCTGTCTTTCAAGGTTTTCAACCTATTGTGATGAAGTGACCAACCAAAATAAAAGTTTGAGTTGGAAATTGGAATTGAGTTGTCCTTGTGTCCTTTGGAGGGAAAAAGAGGTGGACTTGACACTGCTGTATATGACAAGCATTAAGCTTTGACTACGTTTACATGCAGTCAAAATTCGGGTTATTGCTAATATTCCGGTTACTGAAACATTGGGAATATTCCGTTTACATGGTAATTAATCATTTGGGATATCTGGATCAAACCAGCGACGCACGGAGAACATCATGACACAATTACCGTCATTTCCACTTCTTCTTCCTGTATCCAAATTCAAAACAAATCCTGCTTCGCGCAACTTTTCGCTCACCTTCTTGTAAATCTGGCTATCCCGGTACTTTCTACCGTCTACAAATGCAGAAATGTTCATATCCTTCATTACATTTATAAAATGATAGGTCTCCTCACTCCAAAAGTGTGGCGTGGTCTTGAGTTTCTCCGTGTTTATAAGAACTTCCTGGACTCAAAAGAACAGGATTCCTTGTGAACAGAGCATGCGTAGAAAACAAATTCCTGTTCCGTTTGATCGGGATATTCCGTTTGGCGTTTACACAACTGAATATTCGGGTTTTAAAAGGAGTAATCCAGGGTTATTCAAAGGGGTTATTGGTGTTTACATGGCCGTGCAAATTCGGGTTATTGCCAATATTCGGGTTTTAAAAGGGTTATTGAGTGCATGTAAACGCAGTCAGTGTGTCTTACACTAGGAAATCAAATGTTTCAATTCAAATAGAGACAGTTTTCCCGAGGGCCACTAACATGTCGTTGCTCTGCAGGACATGCGGTCCATTCCTGGGGAGGAAGAGATCCCCGGGAATCTGTCCACAGGGACGGACATTCACAGGGATATTAAAAGCATGTCCATTCCAAACAGGTCAGGGCCGGGAGTGATAAGTACAACAAGGCAGGTAAATGAAGGCGAGATGAGGTGGACATCTGCTTCGAATTTCCACACATTATGAGAAACAGGCAACTCAATTAGGTAGCCAGAAATCCTGTTAGCACTGGAATCCTGCCGACTTGGACCGGCCCGCTCACACGCCCTCCTCTGTAACGCCGGAGTTAGCGGCAGAAAATGGGATTGGGGCTTTTCAACACAATGCAAGGAAGTAATACAGGAGAAGTGCACACTTATCTCAAAAATGATGACCGAGTTAAACCGAATCAGATCTGAGATCATTTTTTCATCACTAAAGCTTTGCAGAAGTGTTTTAAATAAGAAAAGGCACACAAGAGTACACACATCTGGACATGTCTGACTCCTACGGAGGTTCTAGTGGTCCCTAAGTATCTTAGAGAAATACTCTGCTAGTGCACCTTAGTGGCTGCAGTTCAGCATGAAGCGGTGAAGCTTCACCTTAGATCCCAGGTCAGAGAGCACCAGCCTGTGGACAAACTAGATGCACAAGTATGAACAAAACAGTTGTTCTGTGCAACCCCATTACATAATAGAAAGTGTTTTCCAGCAAAGGAACTCCTCCAGATGGTACAAACGCTTGAAGCTAGTCTTCCTTTTCATAATAGACACCAGGGTCTATATTAGGGAAATTATTTTTTTACCGCCGACAAAGAGTTCCTTCTTGGGAGTTTGTACTTTTTTGAAGTACAGGAACTTTGAGCCGGGGCTTTGGGTGCTAAACACTTGTGACAGCCTGAATAATAAACATCTTTATTCCAGCTACCTTTTTTTTTTTTTTTCTCCAAACTCTGGGGCTGTGGCTGCAATTTGGATTTACAGATGTAACATCTAGAAATTGCTCACTTTAAACCATAGTGCATACAGTGGTGTCCTGGGGGAATCAGTCTTGTCACTATTTTGCTCCCAGTAAGGAATCTTTTTTCCACTTCCATCAATAAAACTCCCCGTGTACATTTCAAAAGATGATGGAAACTAAGATTCTACTTGAAAACCAGGGGCCGGATTCACAAAACATTCTTAAGAAAAAAAATCTTCTTAAGTGTCACTTTTTTCTTAAGTTCAGTCTTAAGAAGAAAAAAGAGAAGAAGTCATATTCTCCAAAAAAGTTCTTAAGTATTTTCTCAACTTTCTTCTTAACTTTCTTCTTAAGAAAAAACATTCTTGAAATAAAAGTTCTCAAATTTGTTCTTGACTTTTTTCTTAACTTTAAGACAACCTTGACCTGTCTTAAAATGTCTTCTGTGAAAAGGTAAGACTCTAATATCACCTTTTTCAACACATTAATCTCATCCACCATAACCTCAAGCCTTCCAGCCTTGAAAAGTTCCTGCATCTCTTTTTCTCCATCTCCATGTTTAGTGACTGACGGTTAAGACCAAACTACCTGTATAAATGTTGTTTGTTGGCAAGTGCAATGCAATGACATATTTTAAGAAGTTCTTAAGTAGGAAAAATAAGAAATTCGTAAGAAATTACAGTTCTTAAGATCGTTCTTAAGAAAATATTGGTGAATCCGGCCCCTGATTTATAAGGTTGTTTAGACTAAGCTGCAATGACACCTACCTAAATCTTGCATTGTACCACCGAGTGCTTATATTCCAATGACCCCAAAATTTGAATAATATCGTTCTTCTTTGGACACGACTCTACAATTCAATGGAAACCGGTTCTGTGACAGCTAAGTATGATAAATTATTAAAGATGTGTCACATGAACGAGAACTAAGGACTGGTGATGGATGTCTGAATACTGAAAGTGGGTTTTTAAGGCCAGTATCTTGGGATCTTAGATAAACAGCAGTTGTCTAAAGCGTCGTCGGGTCCTATGTAACGTTGGAGAGGACAGATATTCTAAAAGCAACAGCATGGTGAGGAAAGAACAACAAATACAGCAGCTTGTTCCCACACTCTCACATCAAATGACAGTGTGGCTTTCACAGAAAATACAAACAGATAGATGTGGGGTCACATACCATTTGGAGAAGAAAAAAAATGATCAGCCTAGTTTTTGTTTAGATAACCAAACATTAAACTCCAAAAAGAAACAAATGGTGAAAAAGAAATTAACTCATTTCCGCCGTTTGACACATCCTTTGCCTGTTTTCCACACTGAACAGCTCCTTTGAAAGCTTGTATGACAATACAATTCATGCATGAAATTACACTTAACACTCAAAAAATGTAATAAACTGCAAAAAAAATGTATTCAAAAATCAATGGAAATGAGTTCTGTGTTAGCCAAGTACAAAAATAACTAACATTTTGGACAAATAATCCATTCTGAATGTTACTGTCTCACATGAAAGAGAGCATATACGGTATAGCCTCAGATCCAGTATATAGATAACATACGTGATCATATAAATGTGTATATGCTTAAAAGGATGTAAACACAAGAACATAACCAGCACTTGAGACGGCTAACAAACTTCCCTTGGAAACCAGGACATGGCTCTGCAGCTGGAACTGCCACCACACGTCTGGTTACGGGCTGTTCGGGAGATTTCAGAGCCAAGCCTCAGGAATTTTTCACCCATTTGGCTGCAGAAGTGCTGCCACGAGTGATGTGGCGGCGATGTAATTGGGCTCAATTAAAGCTAACGATTAATAGGAGATGATCGGCTGCAAATCCAACCAATGTGGCAATCTCATTTGTGGTTCTTTTCTTCCCACAGGTCTACAGTAGCAGGTCTGGTGTGTGTGTGTGTGTGTGTGTGTGTGTGTGTGTGTGTGTGTGTGTGTGTGTGTGTGTGTGTGTGTGTGTGTGTGTGTGTGTGTGTGTGTTCTCTCTTTCTTTGAGTTGTTCCTCTCAGTCCTTAATTCTTTCAAATGTTAAATGGAGCAAAAAAAAAACTATGTTCAGCAGTCTCTAAAATGATTTGCACGGATACACGATCAAAGCAATTCTGGGAAACATGTACAGTAATAAAAATAGCTAACTGTAATAAGTTTTTGTTGCTACGCTGATCACATTTCATAAACAAACAAAAAATGCTTAAATGATGGCCCCTGAAAGATACCACCTGAAAACGAGGTTCCCCTTCCTACAACAATCAGCATAAACTATAAAATCAATGTGTAAATAAAATCCTATAAATGGTTCCTGGAACCATTTGCATGCACCTTCAGCTAAGCAGGAAACACTCGTCGTGAAAACCAAACAAGCATTCTCTGGAAACAGAGGCGTCTTCTGAGAAACAGGACACGGTTGTCAGTGTTAAGTAGAACTTTTATTTAATACCCAACATGCAATAAAACCCTCTCAGAGCTTCCACCTTCATATTTTATTAAAAGTGTTGCCTTTGTCCTTCCATTTATTATAAAGGAACAATAAAAAATCTACTGGTCATGAATCTTCAAAACAAAACACTGACATTATACTGTATAAACAGGCTCTGTACTTGTGAAAGGGGAAAACTGACAAATGCAACTTCTCCCAATGTTTTCTCTTAAAAACATTATTGACCTATGTGTTCTTTAAAAACATCTGAGATAAGGGCTTTTTTCTTCCACAAGTATTTCAAAAA
This sequence comes from Cololabis saira, assembly GCF_033807715.1. Taxonomy (NCBI): domain Eukaryota; kingdom Metazoa; phylum Chordata; class Actinopteri; order Beloniformes; family Belonidae; genus Cololabis; species Cololabis saira. The sequence goes on along the minus strand of NC_084592.1, from coordinate 7,176,626 downwards.
GTATTTTAAACCAGGAGCCAGTCACCGCACTCACGACCAAAATATGCCAAGGTGCCAGAAAACCATGTGTAGACTATGTAAAAAAGAGTAAAAAAGAAGACCTGATGAAGGTCTTCTGACCAAAAGCTTGGTTAATTAAAGATACTTGCATTGATCCAAGTGTGCAGATCCTCTTTTTTACAAAGCATTTTAGAAAGTCTTCTGCATTACTTGCAATGGGACACTCATTGGTGACATCAAATCCAGAATGGCAGCGTTGCTGAGCTGAATCTCACGACTATCTGCAGACAGCAGCGGAGAAATCAACAGCCCCTGAAAAGCCAGTGTGAACTATCTGCTGGCACCTTCGGGCGAGTACGGGGAAAACTTTAAATAAGTCATCAACGCAACTATGTCATTATAAGCACGCATGTTGTTAATGCAGAAAACCAATGCAGAGAGAGAGAGAGAGAGAGAGAGAGAGGGGAGATGTCTGGACAAACAAATACAGAAGGTTCAACAATTCAAGGATAAAGCCCTGAAAGCTGGTCAAGATTTTTCCAAATTATCTCAGACATTAACAAAATACTTAAAAAAAAAAAAAACGCAAAATTCTCTGTGTTCATTCTGGCATCTTTATGAGTACTTAGTTTATAAGAGTTACGCTGTTAAAGCAGGTTTATGAGGTGCACAGAGCCTCGTAAAAATTGCAAATTGGATCAACAGTCAACACACTTTGGTGGGAAAACAAAAAAAGAGCAACAGAGTTAGAAGTTACACAAACTTGCACGTTTAGCCCTGAACGGCAGAACTTGACAGATTGTGCAAATGGATATATACTTTTAGGTAAAATGGTGAGTTCAACATGTTGGAGTAAACAGGTCTATTGCAGATAAAGTCCTGATGAGATACTTGAACGCAGTACAGATGCTAAAAACCCCAGCAGAAGCTTTTGCGTGTGGAGATGAGCAGAATCAAACAGCAAACACAAACCTTCTCCCTGAAACTATCAGATCTAAAAACAGCTGCAAATCCAGATTAAATACAACCAAACCTAAAGTCAGATTTTGGTTTATCCCATTTGTAAAAATAATCTTAAAATGTAGGAATTAAATCAAAAGTCAATGCAAACGTTTAGTCTATTCTTCACTTTTATGAATACAGATTTTTCGAGCTACTTCCCACTCGTTCCCCTGTAGGTGAGGCAGAGCATCATCTGGACACTGGACCAGTAATGAAATAAATAGTGTGAAAGAGTATATGTTTGTTGTCAGAAAAGATCTTTTAGAATTTATATTAGCTGATATATGTTGTTTTGTTTAAAGATGTAATAAATTAAGCCAATTAAAACGTCAGATAAACATCCTCCACATTCTCAAAAACATAATTACACTGAGGGGTTTGCTACACAAGAGAAACAAACAGCCATAAATCCCCATCTTGACAGGAACCCACTGTTTTTATTTGTTTGCTTGATTGTTTTTCTACGGAAATTCGGCACTAATCAGAAAGTCGAGATCTGCGTTTCATCCATGATGATACAACTGAAATGGTGAAGAAAGATGTCATGGAACAGAATTTAAAACAGGCAAATGCACTTTCAAATTCCAATTCTCCAATCAGACACTTTCCAGATAACATTTCTGTTCATTGCTGGTGCTTTGAATAAACTGCTGAGAAAGTAATACTACGATTTGCCTAGAGAACGTAAAAAAAAAATAAAAACAAGTGCAATTAAAGATCTGAGTGTCTGCACTTGTGGATAACCTACAGCTGCAGGTATCCTTCAGGAACAATATACCAACTGTAGTCTCCGTAGCAACCAATGAGTGCATCAGTAAATTAACGCTGGGTCAGATTACACTTTGAGTGACGAGAATCATTTTGAAATTCTTTTTTTCAAGAGTAATGTAGTACTTGGAATTCCAAAAGTAATTAAAGCTGCAAGCAGCAATGAACGGGCCCTCGCGCGTGCAATTTTCACCCATAAAGATCAAGGACTCAAAACTAAGTCCGATGACATGCCAGAAAATAGGGACTATCAAATATAGACCAATCAGAAAAAGGGGCAGGGCTAATTCAGTCCAATGAAAGTCAAGGAGTCAAAACCGAGTCCGATGACACCACCCACATGTCTTTATGTCAAACCATTCAAAAGTTATGGCAGAAAGTAGGAACTATCAAATATGGACCAATGAGATGAAGGGGGGGCGCACTTTTTGGCGTCTAGCGTCGCCACGGTAACGCTTTTGAAAGAGAAAAGTAATGCGCGTCGTCGCAGGATGGAGACATACATTTTGATGTATAACTCACCTGGGTGCACGTAACAGTTCGGGCCGTATTAACGGCCGAAGAAGTGGCATAAATTGCGCCAAAATTACGTGATTAATTCAAAATGGCCGTTCGGTTTCGGCCATGGCGCCAAGAGACTTTTCTTTAAGTTGCAACATGATACAGGTGTGTACCGATTTTTGTGCATGTACGTCAAACCGTATTGTGGGGCTTGAGGCACAAAGTTTTCTAGGGGGCGCTGTTGAGCCATCAGGCCACGCCCATTAATGCAAACCATTAAATATCACATTTTTCGGCAGGCCTGGCTAAATTGGCAAGATTTGGTGACTTTTGGGGCACGTTTAGGGGGGCAAAAAGGCCCTCATTTCGTCGGAAGAAAAATAAAAAAAACGAGAAAAACAACGACATCCCCTACAGATACAATAGGGCCTTCACACTGTAAGTGCTCGGGCCCTAATAAAAAGTAAACTCCATACTTTCAGATCACATACACATATTTAGAGAACAGGAAGTACTTTGAGTCAATAGGTAACTTTACATCTGAGCTGAGAAGGATCACATGTGGACTTCTCAGGGTTCCATCCTGGGACCTCTTCTGTTTAACATCTACATGCTCCCACTGGCAGTGGTAGTTTATATATATATATAGTACACAACACAGTTACATTGCACAACAGGGATGGGGGTTTCTTCTGTGTAGGCGAGACCACCTGATGGACTTGTAACCTGGTGCGTCAGAGCAACTGTAACATTGACTTATCTAGGAGTTGTAACAGTTTGGAAAAAAGGAGGGACTCTCTTTCATGTGCATTTCTGACATCAAATATCAAATGAAATACTTGGCAGATGTTTGGGGGAACCATCTGTCCGTGGCTACCACAGAAAAATGTCATTGAAGATCAATTGATTGGAGCCAGATGACCCCAGGAGAGCCCTTTGCCCTCAGGCTGCAGGCTGACTTGTGGTTCCTACAGTTTCCACGTGTAGAAACAGACGCTTAGACGTTTAGGATGCAGACACCCTTCCATTAAACTTTTTTTGTATTAAGCTTATAGTCGGGGCTTTCTCAGGTGCCCTGAATGAGCCCTTTACTTACCCTATACTGGGGAACGTCCCATGATACACTGAGCTGCTGCCCTTACTCTGGGGTCATTTCTTCTGTGTAAATGTTATTATTGTTGCAATTAACGTTGTTCTCTCTTGTGTTTCCAGGCAGACAGTCCTGGAACAACCTCTCCCTCCCGTCATCTCAGACCCCCCAGTCAGCTGAAGCAGATGGCCACCCTAACTGAGTCGGGTTCTAATGATGGCTTTCTTCTCCCTTTTAAAGAGCTTTTTTCCTCTGTACCGTCTCCTCCTGCTAGCTCAGGATGAGGGTTGGACTGAAGCGGATCAATGCAATCTGTTGGGTTCTCTAGCGAGCCTTTTTACCTTTTTTCTTTTATGAACTGTCATTATAACAGCTTTGAATCTGAAATTGGATTGCACTGAACTGAACTGCACTGAACTTGTCTCCATCAGACTGCAGACGGAAGCTACACAAACCTTTTCTTCAGGAGCTGTGTGAACCCTCAAATCTGGCCCAGATCGGATTTTTTCTGAATCAGATTTAGACCACTTCTTTATGTGGTCCTGAATCAGACTAAGCTCTGGTCATTTTTCAATGTGGACAACCATGGTAGATTTGATGCAACTTTTACTTCAATCTACATCGATATTTGTGAGGGTGAAGTGGTAGATCTCATTAGTATATGGGGAGATACTTCAATTCAGGCGAAACTAGAAGGATTGTACTGCTACCGCTCCGTTTCTGAAAAAATGAAATGCCAGAAATGGAAGAGCGAAGACACGGGATAACGTAGCTGTGGTGCCAAAGGGAGGAGAAGAGCCTTAAAGCTAAATTTAAAGAAGCGAATTAATGTTACGGCTGCCATTACACAAACATTTTGAAATAAAAGCAAAAATGCTTACTTCCTCCATAACCTCCCCAACTTTGGTGCAACAGCGTGCTGCGTCTGACGTCTTTGTTATAGAGCATTAAGACTTGCAGTGTGAACTATGTACTGTATGTAAAGTGTCTTGGGACTACTTTTGTTGTGAATTGGTGCTTTATAAATTAAATAAAACTGGCGTAAAGTGAATTAAAAAAACTCTTACGAATGTCTGTATATTTTGTTAACATTTTTCAAAATCCAATGATATAAAATTTGCCAGAATGCTGTTTAATGTTAATAAATCTGAAGCAGGTGGGAAAACATATCACATTATAAGGCTCAATATCTACAAATCATGTGTCATCCTAAGCCTCGTATGAACCATCACTATACCTGTGGAACCTCTGAATTGTGCCTTTAAGTTTTTATTGGCAACCATCATTTCTACTAAGTGCTTGGAAAAAAAGGATGGAGGGGAGGATTATTCAATTTGCTGCCTTCTGCAAACTAGCTCTTTTAAAAAGCACATTAAAACTGTAATGAAATGCTCTTTGACAATCACATGGAGACAAGTTCAGTGCAGTTTTTCAAATACCTTCTGGACTTCTTTTTCCGGTCAGAAACTTTTAGTATCTACGGAGAGTTTCTAAGACCTTTGCTTTCAGTTCAAGACAACCTTTTCCCCCAAATATCTCTTTCAAATCCCCATTTGCTTCTGGCCAGTTGCCTCTTCAACCCCAATCCCTCTCGAATTTGCCAATGGTTAACCTACTTAAAAGGGACAATCTGGAAGGAATTTTGACTTAAATACCCTTCTTGTCCTTAAGAGCACATATTGGGGTACCTAAAGTCAATCCAACAAAGAAAAACATTGCATTAAACTGTTTGAGATTGTTTAAGGACTGGCAAGTCTCCGTCCCAGCTCAGAGCAGAATTATGAGGCTCTTCATTTTCATCTTTGTTTGTAATCTTCAACCAATTTCACCTTCAAATTGTGCTGCATACCCCCATAATAGTAAGTGGAAACCCCTTTGCCCTTTTTGCTTATTTTAAAACAGAAACCCCTCATCTATCATTATATAATTCTAAAAAGGAATAAGATAAGAATCCTCTTCCAGTATACTTTGTCTTATGTTTCCTATCTGTCTAGGAAATCCCATTTCTAATTTGCTTTTTGCATTTTTTTCCCCTACTATGAAGTTGGAAATTACTTTTCCCTGGACATCATTTAATACATCAACAGCACCAAGTGAAAAATAGCCTGTGCACGCAACAATTCAAAACATGACCCTTTAAAAGTGTAAAAGCTAGAGGAACAGACCCAAACCGGGGACTGGAAAATGGGGCTTTAATCACACTAATGTGTGGTGGAGAAATTACATCAGGATATTAAAAGGAAGTCAGGATATTAAAAAGACACCTGGCCATTACGTACAGTATCTGCTGTGCCTTTTTTCATCAATAAGTGCAGCTCAATGCATGATAAGTCATTCCTGAGGAGAGATAACTTCCCATAGACAAATTGCAGAGGAAGGAAACACAAGTATTTAAAATAAAATAATAATAATCCAGCGCGAGCTCTCAAGCTGATATATGCACTCCCATCAAGGTAACAGGAACGGATTCCCCGTCCTCTACAAACAGAGGTGTAGATTGCCTTAGTTGGTTTGTTTCTCTGTCTATTTTGACCAAAGAAAGTCATAAAGACATCCAATTAATGCCTCAGAAGTTGTGTGTCAAGTTGTGAGTGCAAAGGGCATCTCTCCTTAGAAAATAAATGAAAATAATTAAATAATCAATCAAAATGAATCATAAGTGATGCTCGTTGTAAAAGAGACATATTCTTCTTTTAAAAAGGTTGATGTTGATGTGGCTGATTAATTCCCTGATCAGGGTCAGTGACTTCCCAGTATACGCTCATCTTCTCAGAATTAGATTTCCTCAAATAACGTGGTGGGGTTGCGTTCCCTCTGTGTTTTTGAGTTGGTAGTCACTACAGACACCTAAAGATGTGTTTTCCAAGCAACACACACAAAAACACATCACCTTTAAATGGCCACAATAACTGTGTTCATCACCACACACTTCTGTTTTATCTCCAGAATGCGCTTTCCTCTTTAGTCCAGTTCATATTCCTCCTGAATGATAAAACTGCACTGCCTTATGCTCACACTTTTTATCAACTCATTCTCATATTAAACTTGAGGGGAAACCGGGGACACCTCGCATTCCACTGTGCGTTATGGCGCACATGGGAATGTTGCAAACGCCACTTCTGTGCGGGTTGTTATTCAACTTTATAAACAAAAGCACATTCTTCCACGTACCTGCTTCCACAGAAAGCTGTCCATCCCGTTTAACATCCAAGAAATGGCCACGTGGATGGAGGAGAGAATAATCCCAGTGATGACGGCGGCGCGCATCCGGACGGGCAGCAGCGTGTAGATGACATGGATGAAGAACACGGTCCACCAGATCCCCTCGGAGGCGCTGCGGGGCTGCACCAGCAGAACCCCGATCACCTGCACCACCAGCACCAGCAGGATCACGCCGTAGCACACCAGCCACATGTGGTCCTGGTGGAAGCCGTTCCTGTTGCACAGCAGCATGAGCACCAGCGTCAGCACGATGGCCAGGGAGAACACCAGCACGAAGGTGACGCTGGGGCCGCGCGTCCCCCCGGAGCAGTGGAAGGCCAGCATGACGGAGAACACCAGCACCAGCACGGCCATCAGCATGGTCAGGCTGCTCTGGTTCAGACGGAAGAAGTACCGCTGGTACAGACGCTCCAGCTTCTCCGACTGGAACTTCTTAGACCTGAAATGTACAAACATTAAACCATTTAACCCTTATTGTGCTGTCTTTGGGTCAAGGGAGGGTGAACGGAGAAAAGAAGGAATGAAGGAAGGGAGAAAAGATGGAAGGAAGGAAGAAAAGAAGGAAGGAAGGAAAGAAGGAAGTAAGGAAGAAAGGAGAAAAGAATGAAAGAAGGAAGGAAGTAGGAAAGGAGAAAAGAAGGAAAGAAGGAAGGATGTAGGAAAGGGACTAAGGAAGGGAGAAAAGATGGCAGGAAGAGAGAAAGGAGAAAAGAAGGAAAGAAGGAAGGAAGTAGGAAAGGGACTAAGGAAGAAAAGATGGAAGGAAGGGAGAAAGGAGAAAAGAAGGAAAGAAGGAAGGAAGTAGGAAAGGGAATAAGGAAGGGAGAAAAGATGGAAGGAAGGAAAGAAGGAAGTAAGGAAGAAAGGAGAAAAGAAGGAAAGAAGGAAGGAAGTAGGAAAGGGTCTAAGGAAGGGAGAAAAGATGGAAGGAAGGGAGAAAGAAGGAAAGAAGGAAGTAGGAAAGGGAGTAAGGAAGGGAGAAAAGATGGAAGGAAGGGAGGAAGGAATGGAGAAAAGGAAAGAAAGAAGGGAGGGAATAAGGAAGGAATGGAGAAAATAAGGAAAGAAGGAAGGAAAAGCAAAGAAGGTAATAAAGGAACGAATGACGGAAGGGAGGTAGGAAGAAAAAGGAGTAAAGGAGGGTAAAAAGGAGGAAAAGAGGAAAGGAAGAAGGAAGGAGAGAGCATGGCAGGAGGAAAGAAGGATAGAAGAATTGGGTAATTTTGACCCAAAGACAGTACAAAGGTTAAGAAGAAATATAGAGACATAGTTTATTTGAGGTATAAAAATGAAGACTGTGTTTAAAGATCAGCAGCTGTGTGTGTTCTGCTATTTCGTCATGTTGTTTTGTATGTTTGTATAGATATACCTATTATATTTATATCATAGACTTATATTTATATCATAGTTGTATCATATTTATATCATAGTTACTCTATATTATATTTATGATAGAGATTATATTTGGTATTAAACAGGTTCTTTTTGTAAAAATTATATATATTTATTTATACAAATTAGTGTATAGTATAAAACGTAAATACAGGAATATAATGTATGTTTAGTTGTGGAAAGGGGGTGGGATTAAATAAGTTTATACTTCCTCCCACTCCTTTTCGACCTAACTGAAATATGTTTTGATGTGTTTTTTTTTCTTTATGAGGTGGAATGCCCACCTGTATTTGTTTCTCTTATCTTTTTTTCTTGTTTTTTTTTTTTTTTTATATATACATGTTCGAAATAAATAAAAACGAACGGACCTGAAGACGTGCATGACGCTGACGCAGCACGCCGCGAAGGAGCAGTTCACTTCGGGCATGCCCGGGTCCTCCTGCTCGGCGCCGGGCTTGGTGGCTCTGCGCTCCTGCAGACCCAGCTGCACGGACCTGGCTCTCAGCTCGCCCGGGGCGCGCTGCTTGTCCTCGCCATGGTCCTGCCAGGCCGAGCGGGACCTGAAGCTGACCCTGCTCACGGTGCTGCAGGCTCGGCCCGCCGGGTGCTGCTGCTGCTGCTGCTCCGGGTCATCCTCCTCCCTCCACCGGCGGAGCTGCTGCTGCTGCTTGCGCGGGGATCGGGCCGAGTATGGACAGCCATTGGCCACGGACTCAGCCTCTCCCCAGGCGGACCTGAGCTCGGTCCCTCCCCTCAGCCCGGGAGCTCCGGCCCCGGCCCCGGGGGGGCTCACGCTGTTGGATCTGGACATGGCGTGGGGAGGGAACCCGGGACACGACACATAAACACAGCAGGGGAAACTTTTATTCCACTGGAACTATCTATGCGTAAAAGTCACAAATATGGACTTCCTATTGGTCTGGATAGAAATCAGCTTGTGCTCTTTCCATTCTTACTACATTTTAAGAACCATATATCCATTCAAAGTTATTTCCAGATGAAACTGAATAACAAACTATGGGAATAAAATCAATTGAACGTGAGAAGTCCCCGGGGAGCCCGTGTGGACACGAGGGGGAGGAACTGTCGATCCAGGTGGATTTCACTCTACATCTTTGGGCCCAATTAGCGTTCATCCATTCAAGTTGCACAGCAGTGCGCGCTGGGGATGGAATAAAAGCATTACACAACCCAGCAGTCTCCAGGGATCACAGCGCAGCACCACCAATTACTGCGGATCCGTTATATCCGCGGACCTATTTCCTGGATCCATGAGCGCAGCGTGTGGGGAGAAATGACTGATGCAGACGGGGATAAAAACAGGGATCCCATGATGGCAAAGCTGTCAATTCGTCCAGTCAAGTCTCCGTGCACCTGTGAGGAGAAAACATTGGCCAGAAAGCATCATCATCATCACGACCCTCCTCGTAGGTTCCACTTCCACGGATCGGAGCGGCTCGGAGCGGCTCGGGGGCGCAGAGAGGAGGATCAGCCGCTCCCCCCGCACCTCCTCCCGCAGAACTCAGCCCGGCGGTCCCTGGCGGAACCCGGATCCCCGCGGGGGCCACGCATCATCATCCCTCAGCCCGAACACGGAATCAATGACCAACAGCTGTCCATCATCATCACAGTAGCGCAAGTGTGCGGAGAGCGGCTCCCCGCCGGATCTTCTGCAGCCACGCTCAGGCTCAGTCCGCGCACGTCCACCCCGGCGCCGGGACACATCTCACGGAGAGAGTCCGCGGTGCAAAACCCGCCTTCCTGCAGCCTCCCGGCGGCTCGCTGCGGCTCGGTTCGGAGCGGGGCATCCCAGCACTTTTACCCGCTGATTGCTGCTTTAATGGCCATTCAACCAAGTGTGCTTCCTGCGGCCCGCCTCTCCGCCCGGCCTCCATTGGAAAGCGGCCGCGGCTGAGTCACTGGCGGACGCGCTTCCATTGGATGCTGCGCTGGTCACTCCCGGCGGGGCTGGGGAACCACGCCGCTGCCGCGCAGGGGCGGGTCTGCACAGCTGGAGACCTGCAGGGGGGCCCACTCCGATCCCACACATGCACTGCTTTTACAACTGTTTTCCCAACATTCAGGCTCTTGGTTCTCACAAAATAACCCCCCCACCCCAAAAAAAAAAAACCCAAACAACCTTCCCATGTTGCAGCTTTAGGCCCCCTACGGAAGAGTATTAGGGCAAGGCAGGAGAAAAATAAAAATAATATTTTAGAGGAGTAAGTTTTTTTTTTATTATACACTTTGAGAAAAAATCGAAATGTCGAGAAAAAAGTTGAATTGTTGAGATTAATGTTGAAGTACAATTTCGAGAAGAAAGTCAAAATGGCGAGAAAAAAGTCGAAATGGCGAGATTAATGTTGAAGTACAATTTCGAGAAAAAAGTCGAAATGTTGAGAAAAAAGTCGAAATGGCGAGATTAATGTTGAAGTATAATTTTGAGAAAAAAGTCGAAATGTTGAGAAAAAAGGCAAAATTTCAACTTTATTCTTGAAATTGTATTTCAACATTATTCTCGACATTTCGACTTTTTTCTCGAAACTGTATTTCAACATTAATCTAGACATTTCAACTTTTTTCTCGAAGTGCACAATAAAAAAAAATCTCAAATATTTTTTCTCCTGCATGGCCCTAATACTCTTCCGTAGGTCCCCAGCCTCACACCCAATGTGGATTTCATATCTTTTAAGTGTAAAGTTTTTTTAGTTCATGTTGGTGGTGAATAATTGTAACAAGGTCATCTGTAACTCCACCCAGAGATAAATGGCCTTTAATATGTGAACATTTGAAGATTTAATTTTGGATGACATTCTGGAAACTTGTTAAAATTCCTGTGTTGTACATCCTTGTCAAGCCTTTATATTCAATTCAATTCAATTTTATTTATACAGTGTCTATTACAACAGAAGTTGTCTCTAGGATCTTTCCAGAGACACAGAACATAAACCCCCGAGCAATTATTACATAAACAATGGCAGGTAAAAACTCCCCTAGTGGGAGAAAAACCTTAAGCCAAACAGTGGCAAGAAAAACTCCCCTTTAGGAGGGAAGAAACCTGGACCAGGACCTGGATCATAAGGGGGGACCTCTTGCTGAAGACCAACTGGACAGAGCAGGAAAAGAGAAAACAGACAGAGAGAATGAATAACAGAGAAAGGAGAGACACAGACACAATGGCTAACTGGTGCAATACAGGGATGACTGTATAAACAGATGTAGACAGCAGACACTGAGACACTATATATTCCCAGTCACCCCACAAGTGTCTGAGTCTTTAAAATGTGTGATTTAATCCAGTGTTTCAGTTCCCTCCACATGTATAATCTGCCCTCTTTGTCCTAGCAGTGTCATTTGCATACGGAGAAAAGAACATGTGCAACATTTAAGCTCACATTGTGTGCTAATGAATGTGAAGTGGAAGCATGTGACAGGGAGCTTCATGTGTTTTCTGTGACCAGCAGGCTCACCTCTAACTGAATTCCCTATTCCCGTTTTGGAATCCATCAGGGGTGAAACACTGTTAACGGAGAGAACAGCGGCTCCCATTCAGCACTGTTCTCATCAAATAAAAAGAGAACTCAGATATAAATCAGATACAAAGTTATCTTAATCCAAGTTGTGTAACTTATTTTCCCTGCTTGTCTTATGACTACTTATTTGCTTGGCCTCTTTTGGTCTTTCCCTCTGCTCTCTTACACACACATAACACAATTTATCGATGGATGATAAGGGACAATAACAGATAAAAGAGAAAAATGTGGTTAATTCAGGAAATATGATTGCTCTATTTTTCTCATCTTTTCACAACGAGTCCGCGGTGGAAAGAAACGATTTCTTTTTACACAAGTTCTATTTGTACATGAGCATGATAATCTGGCACTTCAGTTGTTTCGAGGAAACAGTGACAGGTTTGGTATCTTTGACTGCCTACGATGACTAACATAACATAATGGCCAATTGTAAATGATTGTTTGATTCAAAAATCAAATCAAAATGTTACTTCTGATTCCAAAATCAGCTGTATTTTGCCCATTAACGTTTTCACCATTAACGGTAAGATTTATAAACCTTCTCCAGAAGCGATAATGTAGTGTCTTAAATGAAAATAAAGTCCATACACATGTAGAGCTAAAAGTAACTACGCACATGCCGCTGACCCAATAAACAAAACTGTAATAAACACAGTGAAAGCAGTCATTCTGAATACTGACTTCTCAACATCTGAGTACACTTTGCTGATAAAATTAACAGACATTGGTCAGTAATTGCTATATTCTTTCAAAAACTGCTACTTTTACACATAAAAACCATTACAATTATGATTGAAATTAGTAATAAAATTATATTTGTTTGGACTCTACTATAGAGCCAGCTGGTAGATGTCTTTTTAGATGTGTAGGTGTCTGCTATATGCTGCTGATATCCTGGTTTTTCCTGGCCACTGTTGGGCTTAAGGTTTTTCTCCCACTAGGGGAGTTTTTACCTGCCATTGTTTATGTAATAATTGCTCGGGGGGTCATGTTCTGGGTCCCTGGAAAGATCCTAGAGACAACTTCCTGTTGTAGTAGACGCTATATAAATAAAATTTAATTGAATTGAGTTGAAAATTGAATTGCATCACAAAGTCAGATTATTTTCCTTTGCCCCGTAAAGAAGACTGTATAGATTGGATTGGTTCAGTAAAATCAGTAAGGGTGCTTTCACACCTGTCCCGTTTGGAGCAGTTGTTCCGAAACAGGGAGCGTTTCCCCCTAAAGATCGGCTGGTTTGGTACATGTGAACACAGCAATCGCGCTCGATGCGGGACAAAACAAGCAAGCTGAGATCCTAGGAGAGGTGGTCTCAGCTCGCTTCCATTCCAGACCTGGGGTGGTTCGTTTGCAGTGAGAACAGAATCCACACAGCAACCCACACAACTCACTCATAACCTTTGTTGTTTTTCCCGGGGTACGGAAGAGGAAACTCCTTCCGCGTTCATTTCTGACCAATGAGAGAACAGTTGGTTCATGGCATTTGTTAACAGCTTTGAACCGCTACAGACGGTTGCCTTGTGAACACAAACGCCACAAACGTCTGAAACACCCTAAATTTGACTTTTTTTTTTTTAAGATTTTTTTGGGCTCTAGTGGCCCTTTATTCAAGCTGCAGATATGAAAGGGGTAGAGAGAGAGATCGGGGATGACATGCAGTAAAGGTGCGCAGGCCGGGATTCAAACCTGCGACCGCTGCAGGAGGACTGTAGCCTCAGTATATGAGCCGTTGCTTAACCCACTGCGCCACCGAGCGGCCCTTAAATTTGACTTATTGAAGGGCCATTGGGAAGTGCAATGGGAGATAGTCTCTTTCTTAACCCCTACTGACTTGTATTCCCAGTTATGCCTTTTGGTCTAAAAGATATGATGTTGCCACCTTCCACCGGTTAATGAACGAAGGGGTTTATGGGCTGGAGCAGTGTGGTGTGCACTTGGATGACGTGGTCATCTACAGTGACACATGGGAAGATCATGTCAAGTGAATACAAGCTATGTTCGAGCTACGAGTTTGCAAAGGCCACCGTGACTTACTTGGGTAAGGTTGTTGGTCAGGGTCAGATACTAGCAATTGATCAGTTTATAACTCCACACGAGGAGGGACCCATGCGGTTCCTGAGCATGGCAGGTTACTCTGGACACGTATGCATGGCTTTTTCTACTGTTGCTACACTTCTTACCAGCCGTGTTAGTCCTAACATTAAGTTTGAGTGGACACCTGTTTGCCAAGATGCTTTTGAGAAAATTAGACCACTGATTTCCTTTACCCTTGTATTGTTTTCTCCCTATATGGGTTAGCCCTTCCAATTGGAAGTAGATGCTGCTGCTGTTCTGTTACAAGTGGGAGATCAATGCTTAACAGTTGAACTATTCTGTTGTGGAGAAAGAGGGAATAGCATTGATATGGGCCTTGCAGCATTTTAAAGGTTTATGTTAGATCAGGGGGTAAACCAGTTACAGTTTATGCCAATTATAACCACTTCATGTTCCTCCCTTCTCTTCAAAATCCAAACCAGAGCCTTATGAAATAGCGTCTTTTCCCTCAGCCATATGAATTGGACATTCACCTTGTGAAGGATTTGGAGAATGTAATGACTCATTTTCTGTCTTGGGCTGTGCTGCAGCAAAATACCAACATTTCTTCTTTCCTTTCCAAGGTTAATACTGAACAGGTTGCGCCCCATCTTTAACTTGTCAATGGGGGGGGGGGGTTGTGATGGCCTACAGTCGTCTCTTTTCTGCACCTAGGTTGTGGGAGTGGCTGCGGCCACAAAAGGCTCTGATAGAGCTTGAGGCAGCTTCCCTCTCTGGGCAGAGAAGGAGTATTCTGTGCAGCTTGAAGAAGTTTGGATGTGTTAAAAAAAAAAAAAAAAAACTTTAATTGGTTGTACAACTCTATTTCTGTCCCGACTCTCCATCTTTGTTACTAACTAGAGCCAGGTTGGCAGCAACAATACAGACAAAATATATTGTTAAAAAACAAAATGACATTTTGAGCTAAATGAATAAATAAAAAACCATGTCTGTGTATAATTTAAGTATTGCATAGCCATGGAAGCAAAAAAAAAAGAAAAAAAATGGAAATAAACCAAGACTAACATTCAAGTAGCAGTGAAACATTGAAGTCAAAAGCCTCACAACCTCTGGAAAGAAACCATTCTTTACCCTGGAAGATCTGGCCCTGATTCCTTTGTCTGACAGCAGGCTGGACAACATTCCCCATGCCGGTTTAATGGCTTGACAAGACACAAATGACTGCAGGCCGATCTTAAATCTTCAATTTTTAAGCAAGATAATTGAAAAAACGTTTTTTCAAGTTAACTTTTTAACTCAAAACAATTGCTATAATGTCTTCCAGTCATGTTTTAGACAGAACCACAGCACTGAGACGCTCTAACCGAGGTGTTTAATGACATATGCTTGAATACAGACATGGACAAGTGTCAGTATTTGTCAGGGTTTGACACTTCCCCCCAGTTTGAGTTTTAGTTCTGTCCCTCCTGTTTCCCCTTTGCCCTGATTGTGTCTGCACCTGTGTCTCGTCGTGTCTCGTTATCCCCTGTGTATATCTGGTCTTGTCATTCCTTTGTTGCCTGTCGGTCCGTACTGTTTGTTCCCTCCATGTACTCCTGGTTTTCGATCCCTGTATACGTGAGTTGTTTTTGATCCTGCTCTGCAGCATTTTAGTTTGACTTTTTTGTGGAATAAATCCTTCTGTTTTTTGAGAACTCCTGCCTCCAGCCTCCCTCCCTCTCTCTCCTTGCGTTTGGGTCCTCAACACCACGCCTTGTGACAGAACGGACCGACCAGCATGGACCCAGCAGGAGAGAGTGCATCGGCCCCTGCTCCGGTGATGGTCCCGGACCCCCCACAGCCTGCGCCTCGGACCCGGGTACCCCTGCAGCCTGCGCCTCGGACCCAGGTACCCCCGCAGCCAGCGCCACGGACCCGGGTCCCCACTCGGGCTGCTCCGGGGATCCTCTGCCCCCCGACGCCGGCTCCCCGCATCCTGTCTGCCCCTGTTCCGGCGCCCCGCAGCCTGTCTGCCCCTGTTCCGGCGCCCCGCAGCCTGTCTGCCCCTGTTCCGGCGCCCCGCAGCCTGTCTGCCCCTGTTCCGGCGCCCCGCAGCCTGTCTGCCCCTGTTCCGGCGCCCCGCAGCCTGTCTGCCCCTGTTCCGGCGCCCCGCATCCTGTCTGCCCCTGTTCCGGCGCCCCGCATCCTGTCTGCCCCTGTTCCGGCGCCCCGCATCCTGTCTGCCCCTGTTCCGGCGCCCCGCATCCTGTCTGCCCCTGTTCCGGCGCCCCGCATCCTGTCTGCCCCTGTTCCGGCGCCCCGCATCCTGTCTGCCCCTGTTCCGGCTTCCCGCATCCTGTCTGCCTCTGTTCCTGAGGCGGTCCCGCCGCCCATCTCGGTTCCTGAGGCGGTCCCGGATGGATCTGCCCAGCCCCGAAAACGGCCCTCTGGCCGGTGTGCCTGGCCCCGAGTCTGGTTCTGGTGTTGGGCCCCCAAAATGACTCTCCGGTTGGCCCGGCCCCGTCGGCGTCCTCCGGAACTCTCTCGCCGGTCTGCCCGGCCTCGAGGACGGCCCCCGGAACGCTCTCGCTGGTCTGCTCAGTCCCGAGGACGGCCTCCAGAACTTTGGCCGTGTGGGGCCTGGGCCCCCTCTGCCCGCCCTGGGTGTGGACTGTTGGGACATCTGGGATCTGTCCCTTGAGGGGGGGGTACTGTCAGGGTTTGACACTTCCCCCCAGTTTGAGTTTTAGTTCTGTCCCTCCTGTTTCCCCTTTGCCCTGATTGTGTCTGCACCTGTGTCTCGTCGTGTCTCGTTATCCCCTGTGTATATCTGGTCTTGTCATTCCTTTGTTGCCTGTCGGTCCGTACTGTTTGTTCCCTCCATGTACTCCTGGTTTTCGATCCCTGTATACGTGAGTTGTTTTTGATCCTGCTCTGCAGCTTTTTAGTTTGACTTTTTTGTGGAATAAATCCTTCTGTTTTTTGAGAACTCCTGCCTCCAGCCTCCCTCTCTCTCCTTGCGTTTGGGTCCTCAACACCACGCCTTGTGACAGTATTAGTTTTACTGGATCTCAGTGCAGCATTTGATACAGCTGACCACAATATTCAACTCAAAATGACTAGAGAACCGGGTGGGTCTTTCCAGAACTGTACTAAACTGGTTCAAAACATACTTAGAGAACAGAAAGTACTTTGTGTCAATAGGTAACTTTACATCTGAGCTGACAAGAATCACATGTGGAGTTCTCCAGTTCCATCCTGGGACCTCTTCTGTTTAACATCTACATGCTCCCACTGGCACAGATTATAAAGAACAACAAAATAAACTACCAGAGAAATTATTACAGGCCACCACAGAGCTTCAATCTATACACCTAAAAACTACCAACCAGGCCAGAAATCTGGGTGTAATGATGGATTCAGACCTAAGTGTGAAAAAACACATTAAAGGTATAGTCTGTAATCGTATTCAAATACATTTATTGTTATACTGGGTGAAATGGTCCTTCCATCCTGAGAGAACAGGTGAATAATGTGTTCAGAAAAAGGAAAGAAAAAAATCCGACCTCTCTGACAGCTTTAATCCTGTAAAAACTCTGACTAATCTGTTTTTTTGCGCACCGAATGGCACGGATTGGTCAGAGGACCAGAGGATTGGCAGGGGGGAAAGAACCAATCAGATGCCTTCATTTTAAGTTTAATTTTACAGGTGAATGAGACATGGGGTAGTTTTGTTGAAAATGTGCTGTCCAAAATGTCCTGGAAAACTCGACTCCTGCAAATGCGCGTTCCCCAAAGTTTGTGGGGGCTTGGCTTTGGACGGAGCGCTGACGGGGGGGGGGGGGGGGGCTTAGAGGAGGCGCCACTTTCAAATTATGCTAGCTCTCCAACATTACAGACTATACCTTTAATGCAGCCTACTATCACCGTAAGAATATATCAAGGTTAAAAGATCTGACGTCTCCCCCCTCTCTCTCTCTCCTTCCTCTCTTTCCCCCCCATCTCTCTATGTTCCCCTTTTAATTTGCAATTATTGTCACGATCTTACACGTTTTTATTGTAGTGCTATTGTTGTTTCGTTTTTGTTTATTTGGCCGGGATATTTGTCATTGCCTTGATCTGTATGGACAGGACTGTTATCTCACAGGCGGTGACTGAAACCTTATCAGTATTCTGGGATTTCTGCGTATCCAGGGCCCGCCTGTCCCAGCTCTATGTGGGCCTCACTCCCCCATCTCAGAATGTCTTGGACTGCCATACCTAGCCCTGTTCACATGTCAGGCTACAATCTGTGCCTCTAATGTCCTTGCTTTATTATCTACTACTACCCAATATTTTTTTTTGTGAGATTGTACTGTAGGTTTTTTTTTTTTTTTTTTTTCTCTGCACATCTATATATTATTTTGTACAGCCATGCAATTGTGGGTGGGTTGGGGTTTTAAAAAAAATGGCATACTTGATAGGGTTGGTTTTGATATCTGTGTTTTTACCATTTTGTTATTGCCCAAAAATACCAATAAAAAGATCAATTAAAAAAAAAAAAAAAAAAAAAAAAAAAAAGATCTGATGTCTCAGCAGGACCTGGGGACACTAGTAATGCATTCATCTTTAGTAGCTTTATTATTGTAACAGCATCTTTACATCCACCTTAAGAGTCAGTTAGACAACTGCAGCTCATCCAGAACTCTGCTGCTCCAGTCCTCACTAGGACCAGAAAAGTGGACACATCAGTCCAGCTCTGAGCTCTTTACACCGGCTGTCTGTCCGTCAGAGGACAGACTTTAAAGTTCTGGTGCTGGTGTATAAAGCTCTGAATGGTCCAGGACCAGAACACATCATGGACTCCTGACCCAGTATGAACCTTCAGACCCCTCAGTTCGTCTGGATCTGGTTTTTCATCAGTTCCCAGAGTCAGAACCAGACATGGAGAAGCTGCATTCAGCTTCTATGCTCCACATGTCTGGAACAAACTCCCAGAAGCCTCAGATCAGCTGAAACACTCAGTTTATTTACAGTAAATCCAGATTGAAGACTCGCCTGTTCTCAGCTGCATATGATTTAAGCTCCAAATCCAAGTTTAACTTTTTAAGCCTGTGTTGCAAAACTTGATCATATTTTAACTACTGATTTGATCTATTTCTCTTTTTTGTTCTTTATTTTTGCTGTGCTTTTTTTCCTATTTGATGATGCTCTAATGTCTCTGTAAAGCACTTTGAATCACCTTGTTGTTGAATTGTGCTACAAATAAACGTAATAAACTTGCCTTTAAGATGTGATGGGCCTTTTTACTACATAAGTTGATATAAATGTCACTGACGGTGAACAGACTGCCATCTGTGATCATTTAAACCCGACTTCCCCAATGCTTTCCTGTCAGCAACAGAGCAGTTACCACAAAGTGATGCAAGAGACAAGGATGCTTATCACAGCACACTTGCAGAAGGCCTGAGTACTGAGACACACAAACCTACACACTTCACTTTCATCAAGAAGTAGAGGTACTCATGTAAGTCATCAGCAAAATAAACCACCAGGGATTGAAAGCCTTGGAAAACCTGAACAGCCGCTCCTCCCATGTAGGGGGTCCAATCTGCATGAAGCTTCCAGATGTTTTACCCCCTGCCTGTAGTCTGACACATTGTTCTGGGCAGTACTGGAGTTGAGGGGGGATGAGGGGGGACGGCATCCCCCCCTGAAATAAAAACAGTCAAAATCATCCCCCCTGTAAAACTGCCATCCCTCCTTTCCATCCCTTATGTCATTTCATCAATGAATGTGGTTTTACTGCTATTTCAATATTTAGAGTCATCACCAGAAAAATAACACCAGAAAAATAACTTATTTGACAATTTTCACCTGTTTCAAGTAGATTTTCACTTGAAATAAGTAGGAAAATCTACCAGTGGGACAAGATTTATCTTGTCATTACAAGAAAAAAAATCTTGTTCCACTGGCAGATTTTTCTACTTATTTCAAGTGAAAATCTACTTGAAACAGGTGAAAATTGTTGTTTTTTCCAGTGATGAGTCTTGTTTTAAGTGTAATGTAAAGTGTAATTTAAAGTGCAAAAACTCAAAATCTTTGTTAAGATTTGGAGTTTTTGCAGTGATCCATTTTACTTATCCTGTGAAGGACAGAGTCATATTGATAAGTTCAGAAAAGTGTTTTTTATTGTTGTGTTTTGATGTATTTGATGTAAGCCCAGTGGATATTTAAAGCTTACAGAAGGCTGCATTTAACTGCTGCTATGTCATTCCTGCAGTATTTCTGCAGGTGTTTTGGTCAGTGCTATTATTTGTAATATATTATATTATTTGTAATCAGCACAAATTATCTGTGCCCATATGATAAAATCCACCATCCCCCCTGATTTTATTTTTACAACTCGAATACTGGTTCTGGGAGCTCAGTCTCCCCACTGCTGTGTTGTCTACAAACCATACAAAAGGACTGCATGAGCACTGTTCTGTACTCATAACTCAGTAGGGTGTGCAGAGGGGGGGCTCCCCTCATGCACCCCTGAGGGTCCACAGTGTTAAGGATGATGAGGAGATGTTGGGTGAAAAGATCTTATTCCAAGTGTTGCCACTTTGTTTGCCAGGTTTTGAGGACAGGAGTATTTAAGGCAGATCAAAGAAGTCAAAGAAACGCAGTGTGGCATAAGAATCTCTGTGTTCTAGGTGGCTGAGATCCAGGTACACCATAGATGATATTGCATCATCAAAGAAGC
Organism: Cololabis saira; assembly: GCF_033807715.1. Lineage (NCBI taxonomy): Eukaryota > Metazoa > Chordata > Actinopteri > Beloniformes > Belonidae > Cololabis > Cololabis saira. Next base: position 7,156,375 of record NC_084592.1, on the reverse strand, counting down.
ACGATTTCTTGCACTTTGATTAGGGTCCATGCTGTTTTCAATACTGCCCTCTATAGGCGCTTTTCCACTAGTACCTACACAGCCCAACTCGACTCGTCACGCCTTGCCCTCGTTTCTTTTCAATACCCAGATCAGAAGTAGGAGGTTGGAGTGAAGCTGCTGTGACGTATTTGATTGTGTGATCTAAAGGAAGAAGACAACAACACTAAAGATGTAGAACCTGGAGGACAGTGGCGTCAATTCAGTGGAAGCTAAGGTATTTCAACGTTACGAGTCACAGAACTTAACTACAGTATCAATCAACATGCCCAGCAAATACTCATCACAGAAGTCTGCTTTGTAGCTTATCTGTGTGTTCAAGAAAATTTTAACTTTTTCAAATGCAGTCTCACTCACATCCTGCTAACTATGAACACTAGTACACTTTAACGTGTTGATCAATTCAGTGAATGCGCCTTTATGCAATACGCATCCGTTTTCGGCGCCATGGACAGCAAGCGGCAATTAGAGAGCAGAAAAATTTTATCTGACAAACGCAATTTAACTCATTCTGTTCACTTCATTCACTACTGTATGTCAGTGCAACAGTATCACGTGAACATGAAGTGGCTAACAGCCTCGTTAATAGCCTCCCGCTTTCGCTACCTGGTCCTCCTCCCTCCGCTGCCGGGGCAACATTGGACCCATCACTTACCTTTTTTTTTTTTTTTTAAATTGCAGGGTTGTCTGCTTCCTTTTCATTTTTGTAAGTTAGCAAAACCGCAAAGCGCGCTAAAAATGAGATTGACCTAGCGACCACTGTCGTCAGGGACGCTGGGACACATCACAGTTCAAGATATGAGGGGGGGGGGGGGGGTACAAGTGTTGGGAAAGATAATACCTAGTGAAATTGATCATGTTGTTGTGATTTTTGTAGTTATTTTATATGTGTTAAATAATAGAATAATCAATACAAATAGACACAGAGTAATTCCATACATTTATTTAAAAAACAAACAGCTGATCACGATGGTGGCAGTCTTCAGCCATGTAGGCACAGACGCCTTGGGCAGGAAACAGTTAAACATGTCCACCTGCAGTCCCTCAGAAATCAGCATGGGACGTTATCTGGGCACGCAGCCTTTTACGACTCAGCTTTTAACAGTCTTTGTGTTTTCAATAGCCACACTCACTGGCAGCTCACCTGGTGGAAGGTTGAACCTGGTGTGGGGGGAGGGTTTGGAAGCCTTGAAATGGAAAGAAAGCCTAGTAACAAGGTGATTCACACCTAGACCAGGAAGACATCTCTGGGGAATTCTGCATCACCTGTGTTGTGTGATGGTGATGTCTTGACATCCTTTCCAAATGCTCTGGGAAGCGTTGGTAGAAATCCTGCCTGTGGATTTTTCCTCATTTCTCTCAGTACAGGGGCATAACCAGACCTTAATGCAGAGCCCCAGTCTCCTACAGAGCACAGGCCTCAGGACTCATCAGGGTTCATCAGGACAGACGGTGACTGTTCTGGAACCAATGACATTGTTGACACACACATACTGACATAGCCCAGGACTGATACTGCATTCTCCTTCAAGTCTACATTTCTGGTGTGGATTGCTGACTCCCTGAGACTCTGACAATCAATACATGCAAAATGGTCCTAGAGAATGGGCGCAATGGGCCAAACAGGGATAATCTTCATTGTCGATTGCCTGGACATGAGTACAGCACGGTGAGAGGGTAGTATTCTCACAATCAAGAGGGGAGAGGTGGGCTGGAGATGGGGCTGGAGATGGCTCTGTATGCCTCCTTTCATTTGCATAGACTCAGTCATGAGGGTTGTTCCCACGGGTTCCAGAGGTGACAACGATGAATTTAAAGGCTGAATTATACTTCTGCGTCAAAACGACGCCGTGTCTACGGCGTGTGGTTTTTGTACACGCAGAGGACACGCCGTCACATGCGCCGTCAGTGACGTGCACCTCCCGAAAATTGTAACTACGCGTCGAGGAGACGCCGTCCACACGCAGACCGAGAGGGCTGTGATTGGTTCGTTTGAAAGCGAAGCATTTCCGGTTTCCGGTTTGAAGCAGTAGTGAACTTCCAGGGCTTTTTTCTTCGTTTATGTGTGATTTTTTTTGTTTTTGTTTTTTGCACAATAGTTGTCCTTATTTCTTTGATTTACTGTGACCGGAAAAAGTCGGATAAACCATTCAGAAAAAGATCGCTAACTAGTGGCCGCGGGGGGTACTGCACCGCGACCAAATGGAGAGACGGAGAAGTCTGAACAGTTCGTGACGGTGTCACGGGTGCGCCGTGTGCTCTGCGTGTGTGTGACGCAGAACCATACTCAGCCCTTTAGTGCACAAACCACAGAGGCTTGACCGCATATTAAACTCAACAGGTTATGGTCCACTCAGAAGTGTAGCACATTGGTACATGGTTGTTTAGTCACGTTTCTGTCAGAAGAGGTTTGCAGTCATGCACACACATGCACACATAAACACAATTTCAGTTTTTCATTTCATTTATTGATTCCATCCAGACATGTCAAAACCATTGTATAGAGCATAACTACATTAACACTAGTATAAATCTATGTATCTATATATAAATGGATATACATATGTGCATACACACACGTATTGAACATATAGAACCCCTTGTAAATAAATTAATATAAATAAATTGATCTATTTGAACTGAATGTACAAAATAAATAAATCTATACCCAATATTATTTTAAGAATGAGATGTACCTGCTGTACTCTACTGCCCCAGCACAGGCAGTGTAGACATCCCAGCGGTAACGAAGAGCGACGGGAGAGGCACCGGGGCCACACCCCCAGCAGTGCCACCGAGGGCCTGAACACCCATGCCAGTGCTGCGCTCCACCCAAACAAGGACCCCCAGAACCCTGCCCCCCGCCCCGCCACCAAGGGGCACACGATGTGGACCACACTGCTGGAACCCAAACCCAAACAACCATGGAACCAAACCACAGCACACAGGGACCAGGAAAAGTGATGGAGATTCAACTACCTCCCAATCCAACGTGACTCATCCACAAACACAAACCCACCCAAAAATATACAATCATACTGATAAGTACAATCCTATTTACAATGTTAGAAACGCCAGTTCAACTTCACCTCAGATCATCATCGCTGTACTTGATGAAAATCATCAGTCTGAGCCTTTTCTTAAACAAACTCATGCTTGGACGTTGCTCCAGGTCTTGGCTGAGTTTAATCCAGACCTTCACAGCACTGACTGAGGTGTTCTCTTCATGGTTGTTGGTTCATATATGGCAAAATAAGCGAGCAAATTACAAATAATGCTTTGTTATTTAGTAGATATTTAGCTTTACTGAGTACTGAAGTACTTCTGGATACTTTAGCTTGAACATATTGAAGGTTTCCAGCTGGTCTTGTAGTCGATCATCACATCTAGAAACTTTGTTTCATTAACTCTGTCTATATTTACACTCCCTATTCCAACTTTTAAATCACTCTTCCCCTTACGATTTCCAAACAACAAACTTTGTTTTGTCCAAATGTAATGATAGTTTATTTATATCAAACCACTTTTTTTAATTTGTTCAGTTCTGAGTTGATTTCCTCCAGAAGCTGCTGTAAACTCTCCCCTTCACAGAAAATATTTGTATCATCAGCAAACAGAACAAATTGTAGTACTTTGTAGTACCTTTGCATATGTCATTTATGTATAGAATAAAGAGTTTAGGTCCCAATACTGGCCCCTGAGGGACACCACAAACAATGCCCAAGCATGATGGTTGAAAGTCACCTATTTTCACAAATTGCTGTCCGTTGCTTAAGTAACTTTCCATCCAGTGTAAATCAATTTCCCTGATACCATAACACTCCAGTTTCTTACTTAATATGTCATAATTTATTGTGTCAAACGGTTTTTTAAGATCAATGAACACCCCAACTGCAAATTTCCTTTTGTCTATGGAGCTGGTGATTTCTTATGTTAACTCAAGGACTGCCAACTATGTGGATCTTATTTGTGTTTATCATTAAATTAGTCATCTGTACTGTAAATAAATTATTTTTCCAAATTTTTAGAAAATTGTGGGTGTAAAATAAAGAGACCTGTAATAATGAATTGGGGTCTGTCTCCAGTTTTGAATCATGGAATGACTTTTGCAGTTTTCATTTCTTTTCCCGGTTCTGAAGACAGATTTCAGATGTATGTCAGTGGTTGAACAATCGCCTCAATAACCTTTTGGACTATTGTACTATCTATATTTATAACTATACTTTCTGCTGAGAGCCAAAGCACTGTCTTGTCAAAAAAATCTGCTTATTTAAATTTCCACAGCAAAGTAAAATAATACAATGCTGCAGTCTTTATTGCTATCAATACTTCCCATCAGATCAGTAAACATATGAAAGAGAGGGGCTAATAATGCTGTTCTAATGTTTTATATCCTGACTAAAACATCTAAACTATTACTGGAATGTTATTCGTTTTTTACTCTACACTTGGACTTTGTAAAATCTATGCTCCCATTTGCAATAGTTCAGAATCAGAACCAGAATCAGCTTTATTTGTTACTTATGTAGACGCATACAAGTATTCTTTGCCAGCAGTCATTATGTTTTTAGACAACAAACTGTAATGAATATCTAACGAAGACAGCTTTTGGGTGATCATGAACAATGTATGTTCATGATACCCATCTGCAGTGCGGTGCTTTATATATACTGTATATATATATATATATATATATATATATATATATATATATATATATATATATATATATATATATATATATATATATATATATAGCAGTTTTATATGCAGTGTGGTGTTTTAACATGGGTGGCCAATTCAACCATGACTCACAACAATACTGTGCTTATAAGCTGGTTTAGGACCACCTGTAACCTATTATCAATTGCAGAGGTGGACAGAGTACTCAACCCCAGTACTTGAGTAAGAGTACAAATACTACTGGTCAAAATTTACTCTGTTACAAGTAAAAGTAGCTCAGTCAAAATATTACTCGAGTAAGAGTAGAAAAGTACTTGCTTTTAAAGGTACTTAAGTATCCAAAAGTAAATGCTTTTAAATTTACTTTAAGTAAAAGTAAGAGTAAGAGTAAATTTCTTATTTTCCACATCAGTAAATTACTATATTTTTTCTAAATTAATTTAAGGATCTTTTAACTCTTGTTTCTGAGAATTAACTCTTTGAAACCAGCTGCACTGATGTGCTGCTTTTAGAACCACAATGTTATATAAAACCTGCAGAAACACCAAAAACTAATCAAATGAATGGGATCATAAGAGGACAGCAGATGATGCAGAGTTTATTAACAATCATGAACTGAAACCAAATGAACCTCCACCATCCAACTAAGTCTGGATCCCCCTCAAAGACCACTGCTTTACAAAAAACTACATCTCTGCTTTCGATAACTCAATGTTGAAGTCACTTAACTTTACAGGAAGGACATCTACCAGTACAATATAGCAATATACTACTTTGGCGGTATCGTTTTGAGGAGGCTTGACGTATTTCCGCTTTGCGTACATCCCAGTGGAGAGCGTGCACTGTGATAGGTCTCCTCCTTTGACAAAAACAGCTTGTGTCCAATAGGATTTTAGGGAAGAAGAAAAAAGAGCAGACCTGAAAGTAACGAGTACTTTTCAGCCTTCCTAGAAATTTACTCGAGTAAAAGTAAAAATATTTGTCTTGGAAATGTATTCAAGTAAGAGTAATAAGTACCAAAGAAATCTAATACTCAAGTAAAGTACAAATCCTCTGGATATGTACTTAAGTACAGTACTCAAGTAAATTTACTCCATTACTGTCCACCACTGATCAATTGTACCAAGTCATGTTTAATACTTCAAGGAAGAAATTATTCTTTTACATTAAGATTAACTTTCTAGAGTTCATATTTAATAAAATGTAATTGATGTCATTTGATGTGCCTGACAGTTTAAGCCGATTGATTCCTTAGCTGCTCCTTGACACATCTGACCCTGCAAAATCATTTCTCATTACCTGTACAGCTGCTACACATCAAATGCAAATATATGACTTTAAGAGAGCAAATACAAAACTGTTGTCTGCACATTTTTACACTTGCAGGCCTGCTCCCAAGTATCAAATCAATTCAAAACAGCATAGAGGTACGACACAGTGTCTAATGTATATAACGATAGCTGGAGTTGGTTTCATTTTAGATGATAAAACCCTTGAGTGCTGATAAAATGTAAAGCATTCATTGTTCCCACTGACGTAGTATAACCTAACATGTCAGCACAGATATGTAACTACAGGTTTTCCTTACTTACCCACTGACAGGCGCTGCAAAATGTAATTTCCTTTCAGAGATTAATAAAGCACTCCTGAACTGACCTGAATGGTGCAGGAGTGAGTCACTGGAACATTAAGTCACACTTGACAACACATTTGTCATCTGAGAGAAAAACAGAACAGAAATACTGAACATGCTTTCCATGTTACTGGTTTATTGTAAATATACTTGATAATCATAGCTGTACAAAGTCTCCTTGCTCCATGCAAAACATTTGTATCAAAACTTTAACAGAACCAGTTCTGGAGTAATATACCGTGCTTCTGTCATTTTTTTTTCTTTTTGACTGAAGTTATAAGACAGGGCATCATTCCAGGCATCCACATCTCCTCTTTCATGCAGTCTTCCAACATACAGCCCAAATCACCCTCAGTTCGGAGGAAAAGGAAAGCAGGAACAAACAGGAATACAGCCACTTCTGTGCTAACTTTATAGAATAAAGTGTTAAGTTTCTGGTCACACAAGCAGGGACTGGACGGATGTTTTTTTTTGTGAGCGATCAACAATAATGACTTAAAATACACACTAACACATCAGCTTCTCAGGTCTCACTTTACACATACAGACATTTTCAACCTCTAGAGGTGCAGCATTCACATTAAACAAGGATGGAACAGTTTAACAATGACTTATTTACTTATTTTGCTCTGGAGTGTGGAAACCACAGTTTCAATCATTGTGGCAAACGTTTGGTTCTTATTGGCTGCAGTGCTTACTGGAAGTACTGCCTAAAAAAGAAATTAAACCCCTGTAGAGAAGGGGATGAGAAAAAAGACACCAAAGAGCTGGTTAAGTGGGCTCAGAACAAGATGAAACCCTTGTGAAATATGTCAGTGTGGTTGTCAGAGAAGTTGAGTGGGAGTACTTATTTAAAAAAAGCTACTTTTTTTCTGATGTTGCATTGATGTAGAAGACAAGAAGCCTCACGTTCAGGATGCCATGACAGTAAGAGGACAACAGGGCCAAAATCTTAACTATGCCAATGCATTTGAGGCAGAAAAAAAAAAAGTCACATACCTAGCATTAAATTCCTCAGTGGCAAATCATCATTCACCAACAGCATTCCAGCCTCACATTCCTCAATATAAGACTGTGACCCTCAATTTTAAGTAGCCAAGCAATTTCACTCAGATTTCAAAATAAAAGCCCTTACACTTAAAATATCCAACAAATATTTAGGCTACAGTTTTGTTACATATTAAAGCTTATTTCATCTGAAAACACCGTTGCTACTATATGTTGTGCTATCTGATGTATATAATAATAATTATATATATATATATATATATATATATATATATATATATATATATATATATATATATATATATATATATAAAATAATGTATTATTTTGTTTTTTTGCTGAACTCCCCTGCAACATCTTTAGTCATGGTGAAAACTTGGGGCTTAAAGCAGAAACCGATGTTTTATTTTAGTGGAATATCAAAGTGTAACTTTAATATAGATAAAAAATATAAAAATTACAGTCGTAATAAAATAAAGGTGATGTTTGCTCACTGAGATTGATGTGTGGAATAAAACATGATATATAAACCACCTAAACAACAAAATAATGGCAGAATCAAATGTCAACTCACGATTGTTAATGAGAAAAAATAAGTATAAAACTAATACTTAGACAAGGAGACGACAAACACCAAACAAACAGCAGATAAAACATATATAAGTAAATGAAAAACCAAGCATGGAATGAAAAATGTTTATTGAGCAAAATGTGGAATGTAATCAAGCTTTTGAATAAATTAACTAAATGAAAAATGACAAATCTGCACCACAGTGTGTATCAAACAATACACTGCAGAAGGAAAACCTACGGACAAGTACTTTCAGTGCTACAATTCACATTTTTCGCCCAGTATCAGTAGCACAAAACAAAGCTGCTTCTGAAAAAGGGATCAAACGAGGAGCCACGGGGAGGGAGGAACCTACTCTAGTCTTTCCTACAGTGCTATTCAACAGAAGGTCGTCAGCTCTTAGTGTTTCATTTTATTCAGATGTTCTGTGGTGTTGATCAAGTGTAATTCAAGTCTTCTTACAATTTCTTTGCAGCTGCAAGGTCTCCAACTTAACAAAAATAATTCGAATTACTTTGCATGTTAAACAAAAGAGAAAAATCCACAATTTCAGTAAAAGCTAAACAACAGTTTAAAAAAAAAGAAGATGTTGCTTATTATTTGATAATCTGCCAGGTCAGCTGTGGCAGTTTGAAAACTGGTTGGGCGTTATGTTTCAACAAAGAGACACCGTTTCCCCTTCACTCATCCGTGGGATATTTTGGCTTCTTCTCCCTCATTGAATTGTTCTTAACCCCGCTGGGCTCACTCCACCTTTCTGTAGTCCTCCGTGTGGCCCAGCACCTTCTTCCTCTGCCGCAGCATGTGGAAGTAAAGCTGGGGAAAGACTGAGAGGGAGACGCAGAAAGATTTCAGTTACCACCAAAATAATGCGTCCCTGTACAACAAGACATGATTTCACTAATAAACTGAGAACTAGATCTTCATCACTGCCAACAGAAGGTTAAAATAATGAACCGTATAGTAAATAATGCTGAATTACTTCAGATTGTGACTTTACTTCAGATTACAAAAGGCCTTTCATCTACACACAGAATAACTAGTGTTGATGTTCTCTTTAACCTTTAATATACCATGCCGTACCTCGACATATTTGATTAAATTCTTAGCCGTTATGACTTTTACAATGAAAATACGTCATATTGCTTCAAAGTTAATAAAACGGGTTGTTGCTAAATTAGCCAGAGAAATAATCCAGAAAATGATTTTATTTTCTTTAAAAAAAAGACTGAACAAAAAGAAAAGAAGCAATACTGTATGTACAGGACAGTCTCAGAAAATTAGAATATTGTGATAAAGTCCTTTATTTTCTGTAATGCAAAAATGTCATACATTCTGGATTCATTACAAATCAACTGAAATATTGCAAGCCTTTAATATTTTAATATTGCTGATCATGGTTTACAGCTTAAGACCCCGTCCACACGTAGCCGGATATCTGCGGATATCTGCTAAACGGGAGATATTTTCCTACGTTTGGACCTGTCATCCACATGAAAACGCAAATAAACGAAGGTTTAAAAAAACTCCGGGCAAAGTGAAGATTTTTGAAAACTCCGTTTATGTAGATGCGTGTAGACACACACAACCGGAGTTTTGCGTTTTCGAACGTCACATTATGCGCCAAAACAACAACAAATCTGCTCTGACGTGCGCCTTTTGTTTACTACAGAACTACAGATGATCCAGCATCTGTTCTCCAAGCTATTTATTAAATAAATGGTCTCTGGTCTTGACCACCACTTACTGCGTTACACCGACACAGAGCCTACGCCGTAGGGTACGCGGCGATGCGCACCCTACGCCGTACCCTACGGCGTAGGGCTGCGTCGATAACGCGGCAGCTCCGTGCCGGGGAAGCAGAACCGCGGAGGCGCAGCTTCCCCGGGAGCCGCAGATTATCTACAGGTTTGAAATGCTTATGAATGTGGTCGAAAACGCAGATCTTCGGTTATGTGTGGAAGGGTTTTTTTTTTAAAAACGATGTAATGTGGATGCAAATTTTTTTATAAACGGAGGGGGGAAATATTTGGTTTTAAAAATACCCGGCTACGTGTGGACGGGGTCTAAGAAAACTCAAATATCCTATCTCAAAAAATTTGAATATTCTGGGAATCTTAATCTTAAACTGTAAACCATAATCAGCAATATTAAAATAATAAAAGGCTTGCAATATTTCAGTTGATTTGTAATGAATCCAGAATGTATGACATTTTTGTTTTTGTAATTGCATTACAGAAAATAAAGAACTTTATCACAATATTCTAATTTTCTGAGACAGTCCTGTATATGAAGGGAAGTTTATCTTTATTTCAAATGTATATCAGCACTGAAAGGTGACGTAAGAGACGTGTACTATCCTGTTATTACTTTATTATTCTGGGAAACATTGGATCAAAACTATGCTTGAGTTATGCAGAAATGACTCAATCCAGACTGCAGAAGCATATCTGTTTGTTTTTTTTTTCTCAGAAAAATGTATGCAGATTGACTTTACAAAAGGGACAGCAAAAACCCATGAATCAGACAGAGCAGATCAGTAAGAGTGTGGGCTCACACTTTCACTGTGGTGTTGACATGACGAGGCGTAGTGGTGTCAACAACAAAGGTAAGAGACTCTCTTTTCCATTGTGATACACATTAAGAAATAGGTGATGTCATAATAACATTATAGATACTTTAACCCAATGTTCTCGTTCTTTGTTAAATGTAGCTTATTAAATGCACTTTCATACATTTGCAGTAAAAAGATCTTTTGTACTTTATATTAGCAGCCTCTTTATTGTCCCAATTCACCAATCAGTTAGTTCTAACCATTTTATTTTGTATAGGGATTAATCTATCTCAGCTGATATTGATCAGAGGTGGGATTCACCACGGACAGGTCCCTAAAACGTCACAGTCTAACAAACAAAGGCAACTACACTGGAAAAACTCAAAATCTTACCAGGAATATTTGTCTTATTTCTAGTTAAAATGTCTCATTTTTAGTCAAAAAAATCTCATTACACTTAAAACAAGAGTCATTACCAGAAAAATAGCTTTTTGTCACCTTGAGTGGTACTGACCAGTGAAATTTTGGGCTCTGGCCCATGGACTATAACGTAAAAGTACATATGCAGTACTGGAGTTGAGGGGGATGAGGGGGGATGGCATCCCCCCCCTGAAATAAAAACGGTCCAAATCATCCCCCTGTAAAACTGCCATCCCCCCCTTTCCATCCCTTATGTCATTTCATCAATGAATGTGGTTTTACTGCTATTTCAACATTTAGAGTCATCACCAGAAAAATAACTTATTTGACAATTTTCACCTGTTTCAAGTAAATTTTCACTTGAAATAAGTAGGAAAATCTGCCAGTGGGACAAGATTTATCTTCTAATTACAAGAAAAAAAATCTTGTTCCACTGGCAGATTTTTCTACTTATTTTAAGTGAAAATCTACTTGAAACAGGTGAAAATTGTTTTTTTTTTCAGGGATGAGTCTTGTTTTAAGTGTAATGAGATTTTTTTTAATTAAAAACGAGACATTTTAACTAGAAATAAGACAAATATTCTTGTTAAGATTTTGAGTTTTTGCAATGTATGAGCTTTTTAGTATCACCAATTAACCTAAGAAGCATATAATCGACAAAACAGTAGAGAAAAAATTACAAATCTGCTTGTTAACTTACGGGGGATGTAGGAGATCATGATCAGGATGAGGAAGGTGTAGTAGTCAAAAGAGAAGTTGTACTTGTTGGGAAGGGTAACAGAGTACAGGCCGGTCTTTTGCACGTACGGCAGCGCTGCATAGATGGTCAACAGTTCTCCCGTCACCCCCATGGGATACAGCACGATGAAAAACGTGTACCTGCAAAACAGTTCGGTAGAGAATTGTGTGAGACAAGAATAAATATGAACCCACTTTATTAGTCACAGTTTTTCTGCTACTATTATAGGAATAAAAACCCTGAGGGAGTGATACATCTGAGAGTTTTGAGTTCATGACTTTATAACTGAAATACATCATTTGATAATCTCTTCAAATCGTAGTTTAACCATTTTAAAAATGTGAAAGCAAAAGGTAATGTAGTGGTAAACATAAAAAAAAGCCCTAGCATTTATAGCTTGGACATGGATTGGTTAAAAAAAAAAATATTTGCAGAAGAAAAGGATAAATACTTGTTGCCAGGGGCAACGATACCAGACATGATTTTATCTTTTCAAATAAAAACTTGAAAAACATGAGCAAGGTCTCAGAACGGGAATCCGACTCTGGCAGAAGTAACTCTAGCAGACAATGGTTCAAGGAAATCTTGAAAACTAGCAAACTAATGTGTTACAGAGGGACAGCCAAATTAAACAGAATACAATGATGTACACTATTATCTCCCAAAATACACTGCTGTACACATTAAACATAACGCACTGTTTCGCAAGACAACCTCAAAGAAAGGAAACAAAGGAGGCACAATTGCATCTGGGTGGCTCTAAATTCTTTATTATTAGATTACTGAGCGATGAGATCATGTGAGGAAGAAGAAGTGCAGTCGTGTTATCAACGATGAGAGAAAGATTTTGCTTATTTTCTTGTTCAGAGAGAATCAAAGCCATCAAAGTGAAAAATCAAGACTTCCACTTTGTTTTGTGTGTTTTTGTTAAACTAGCTCTCCAAACCTTGCAAGAGGCTTTTCTGATCGTTCTCTGAAGGTCCCCACAACCACAAGCAATCTTTCTGTCTCTCAGGGTGAAAGTTGAATACCAATATAGCAGCAGTCTCATTTGCTACCTAGCAACAAAGATGGCAGGAGGGGAAGCACTTAACAACTGTTGCCTTGGATAGAGAAGCAAAACAAGTACCATTAGCCAGATAGACAAATGCAATAATAATAATAATAATAATAATAATAATAATAATAATAATAATAATACTAGAAGCACAAGAAGAACTAAAAATGAAATCCTTTACTTTAAAAAAAGATATAGGTAGCAACTGCAAACTATGTATGTACTGTAACAAGGAAGAAGGAGATCCCAATTTTGTTGTTGACTTTTGTTTAGACATTCCATGCTCCAATATTGATTGCAAAAACTAGACCAAACAAAGATAAACAAGGGACTTGTGAAGATACGAGCACAAGGTAAATCCATCAAAACACACTTAAAATGGGTCACAAATATAATTGAAAGGAATGACTGTTGCACAAGTTTTTGCGATTACTTTATTGCTTTTTAATTAATTAGGGCCCGAGCACTGACAGTGCTTTTGTATCTGTAGGAATTTTTTTTCCTTTTCCTCGTTTTTTCCCCCCCGTTTTTTTTCCTCCTTCCGTCGAAATGAGGGCCTTTTTGCCCCCATAAACGTGCCCCAAAAGTCACCAAATTTTGCACGCAAGCCAGGCCTGGGGAAAAATGTGATATTTAATGGTTTTCATTAATGGGCGTGGCCTAATGGCTCAACAGCGCCCCCTAGAAAACTTTGTGCCTCAAGCCCCAAAATACGGTTTGACGTACATGCACGAAAATCGGTACACACCTGTATCATGTCACAACTTAAAGAAAAGTCTCTTGGCGCCATGGCCGAAACTGAACAGGAAGTTGGCCATTTTGAATTAATCGTGTAATTTTGGCACAATTCATGCCATTTCTTCAGACGCTTTTTCACCCGAACCTTCATGTGCACCCAGGTGTGTTATACATCAAAATGTTCGATCCTGCGACGATGCGCATTACTTTTCTCAGTCAAAAGCGTTACCGTGGCGACGATAGACGCCAAAAAGCGCGCCCCCCCTTCATCTGATTGGTCCATATTTGATAGTTCCTACTTTCTGCCATAACTTTTGAATGGTTTGACATAAAGACTTTTGGGTGGTGTCATCGGACTCGGTTTTGAGTCCTTGAACAAAATTAGTGCAAATTAGCCCCGCCCCTTATTCTGATTGGTTGATATTTGATAATCCATATTTTCTGCCATAACTTTTGAATGGTTTGATATAGAGAGTCGTGGGTGGTGTCATCTGCTAAATGTCCAGGCCTGAAGAATCTACATCAAGTCATACAAGCTTCCACTGCAGCCTGAACGTGCACAAGGGTGGAGGGCCGTTCATCGCTGCTTGCAGCTTTAATTGTTATTGTTATTGTTGATTTAGTTTTGAATTACTTTCTGCCAATATACTAGGTACTTCAGCGAAAAAAAAAAAAAAAATATTATTTCAGATTACGTTACACATTTAGGTCCAAGTAAACCCTCTTTTACCCCTTATTTTCAATCTTAGCAGAGCTGGTTTGAAATTAACGCACCTTCTTGCACCAGTATTGTTGACCACTTACAGCAAACTGGGCTTTGAAATCTATAAATATTTGCAGGGGATTAAAACTCCATTTGCTATTTTCATGGAAACTTTAAGCACAAACAGACTTCAGACTTCAAACTCTGCAACATGTCATCATGCAGCTTGGCCTGAAGCTGATGACTAACACAACACCTGCAGTGGATTATTCTGATTTCTTTGGCCTTCGAGAACGTCTAAGCAAAATAAACTCCACTTTCCATCTCAACCATGAGAGTGTTTAGTTTTCACTGCCTGTGAAGCGTCATATTAGGAAATATTAGAAAAATATGCAGTAAACATTTTAGGATTTTGAAGGAGTTGCTCCAGCAATAACTACAACATAGCTTTAAATATTATATGCCTTCTTGCAAACAATTGTTTTAAATACCGTATTTAGATTTTTGTGATTAATATTAATTCATAAATTAATTTTTAACTCACCCCTACTTTAATTAATGAGTTAATATTAATTCAAAATTCTATGCTTGTCCAGATTGATACAATACTGAAAATACTGAAAATGACAAAACACTGACCATGTTTATGGATTTGTATCATAAAGTGATGTTGCAGAATCATGAAGCTGCAGCTGCAGCTACTTACTCCAGGATGCTTGCTCTGTATAATGCAGGTTTTCACTTCCTAAACCAAACGCTAATTTTCTGAAGCATACAGTAGAATATAGATCAATGAAATCATGGAATTCTTTACCACTATATGACTAAATTAACACAGAAATAAATATTCAAAAAGGCAAATTAAGAAACACTTTGCAATATCATATGTATAGGAAACCATACACGCACACACACACACACACACACACACACACACACACACACACACACACACACACACACACACACACACACACACACTTATACTGATACATATACTGTACATACTGGACAGGGTAAGGTGTATTTTTGATCTGATTTTCATGGCCTAGATGATGTTTTACTGTATTTTGGAATGTTTCATGTATGTTTTTTTGCTTTAAGATAATGATTTAAAGTTTAATGTAGGTTTGTCGTGTTATTTTGTTTTCTTTATGTCTTGTTTTTACGACGGAGTATTAGGGCCAAACTAAGACAAAAAGAAATTGGAAATTACGAGAATAAAGTCGTAAAATTACGAGAATAAAGTCATAGCCTAATGTTGCGAGAATAAAGTTGTAATATTACGACTTTATTCTTTCAACAATATGACTTTATTCTTGTAATTTTACGACTTTATTCTCGTAATATTACGAATGTATTCTCGCAACATTAGGCTATGACTTTATTCTCGTATTTTTACGACTTTATTCTCGTAATATTACGACTTTATTCTCATAATATTACGACTTTATTCTCGTAATTTTGCGACTATATTCTCGTAATTTCCAATTTTTTTTTTGTCTTAGTTTGGCCCTAATACTCCGTTGTATGTTTTTAATTGTATGTTTTAAATTTATTGTTTTTTATTGTGGCCCCCAGAAAGACTTGCTGTGTTTAAGGGCATAGCTAATGGGGATCCTTACAAATAAACTAATGAGTGAATAACCTGAAGACGTCCCTGGTAATGGACGTGTTCAGCCTGCTTGGATATTCCTCTCACGCTCATTTCTCTACCTGGCCCATTTGATGAGGTACGGCAGGTGATTGAGGAGACTGAAGGTGTAGAAGGAATAGCGGATGATCTCTGTGACGGTCCAGGCTGTGACAAACAGCAGGACGCTGTCCTCACTTTGCACCTGTAAAAAACACAAAGAAAGGAAGAATAAAGGAGGATGGATGGGTGGATTGGGGGAAGGGGTGCAGACTTCAATCATGCTTTGGTCTGCTGTAGGCTAACGGAGATCTAATCACAGAACCATGCTGGTTGTTTCAGATGCTTGGAGATCAGATGACACTGCAGGCTCAGGGTCATTGTCTTCAGATATTAGGTTAAAGCCAGTGCAAAAGAGATGTTAAAGAGAAAAGGCACACTTTGTATCATTAACTCACAACTAATATGCTTTTTTTTTCTTTTAAACACACATTCACATAAGAAAGAAATAAAAAGGACGGACTGAGAAATTGTCAGTATCTCCTCATACAACAGAAAGACAAAAAGAAATAAAAGACCCAAAATTAATGACACATCGTTCGTAAAATAGAGCAAACTCATTCCTGCAACCCTTCAACATCTCCATCCAATGTTACTTACACAGGTACTCCTCTCCAATCTATGGACGGGGCAAACAGTACATCAACCAGTCACTGGTGGACATCACTTAACTATTTCAGGGTTCAGACACATTTTAACCAACACATTTCCATGACTTTCCCATGACTTGGCAGCAAGTTTCCATGACTATACATGACCCTCTAAAACATCAATGTATGAATGAAATATAGGAATAAAACTATGTAAAAAGTCCCCACAGAGGAGATCTAATGACAATTATGGTTTAATACAAAATAAACATTTGTTTAAAGTAACACTGATATACCAGCAGTATGTTGTAGTATATGTTGTATAGTAATCTAATATAACTGTAATAATTGTAATAATAACCGATCTGCATGATGCGCAAGATGCTAGGAACGTCACATGTGAGAACGCGCAAGACTTTTCAATTAGAAATATTTATTGATCAATTCTAAATCTACCTTATAGGCTGTTATTACTAAATGGTATCATTAAGTGGGAAAAATAAATTCCATGACTTTTCCAAAACTTTTGGGGTGAACTTATGTTTCCAAAACCTCGTTTCCAGACCTTGAAAATTACATTTTCAAATTCCATGACTTTTCCAGGTTTTTTCAAAACGTATGAACCATGCTATTTGCAATGGCATGTCAGTCCATTAAAGACTATTCAAGTACCGGTAGTGTATCATGGATGGAAAATACCTCTCTGACGCTGTGAGTGACGGCCCAGGTGAGGAAAACCCTGGACAGGACCTGGAACCCGGTCAGCACCACAGAGGACGGGACGATTCCTGGGTTACACCACAAAAGATAGAAATACCAAATAGGTTACAACGCAAGACAGCAATGCCAAGATGGAGGAACAGCAGAACCCTGAAAAACACAACCGGTGGAATGAGGAAGAGGAATGGGAGTGGAAAGTGAAGGCAAAAGCAATGTATGTCGACCTATGGAGTGAAACTGTGGAACAGCCTGAAAATGGAGCTAAAACAAAGTCAAAACATATCACCATTTAAAATAAGATACAAAGAAACATTCTATTCAAAATACAGATGCGAATAAACATGTAGATATGTACATTTATTAATATAGGTAGATATATAGATGTATATTATGGATATAGATATGTTATATGTAGGTATGTATATATTGAGATGTATTATACGTACAGTATTTGTGTATCTATATCTCTATTAATATATACTGATTTATAGTTATATGTAGATATGTCGATATATAGATTTATAGTCATTTTTATGTATATAATTGGAGGTAAATATATGAACCAGTATATATAGCATATCTACTCTTATATAGTTATTCAAGTATATTGTTATATCATTGCTGTCTATTGTTCTCTATTATATTGTAGTATAATAGTAAAGTAATGATAATGTAATACTATTCATTATAATTACTTCTATTAGTACATACATACATACATAGCAGTACAACTAAATGCTGGGCGTTTGGTTTGTTTTCTTTTGTTTGCTTTGATTTGATTTGCTTGGATTTTGACTATATTTATATATACATATAATTGAGTATTATATCACTGTATAGAACAGTTATTGAAACTCGTCTTGTTATATGTAACAATGTTAGATGTAAGAATGTATTTAAGATTCAGGGGTAGGACTCGATAAGTGGTTACTTCATTCCTACTCCGTTTCGAGCATGTTGGTGGTCGTATTATGAAGTGCTGTACATACACACACATATGTGTATGTATGTATATATATATATATATATATATTATTATTTGTATTCTGTTTTTTCACTTTTTTTGTACGCTTTTTTATCATGCATGTTTGAAATATAATCTTCAAATCAAATCAAAAGCAGTGGTAAATGGAGAACTGGGAGTTCCACATGGAAGAGCAGAACTACAACATTCAACCTGCAACCTCCCTGCTGGAGCAGCTGGGCTCAAGGGCAGAGGAGCTGCCCACTCAGGGAAGCCGGAAAGGGGGATGTTGTTTTCTTCTCTTTCTGATAATCACGTGCATTTCATTAGTTGCACATTGCAGCCACTGACCCTCTTAAATCTATGGAAGCAGTAAGGCTTCATTTTTCAACACTTTAGCTTAGTTTGTGACCAGTAAGTAATGATGCACCAACTCTTCAAACCTAGAACTCTTTCTGAATTCCCTGAATCCAGTTCTTCAGCTGAATCCCTGTCCGCTTTCAGACAGAACCGTATAAAAACAGCAGTCAAATGGAGATGCAGTTCCTGTCCCTGACCAGCAGAGGAACCCAGAGCTCCATGTTCACATCCAACTGTGTGCTGTGAGTGGACAGCTCCAGCAGGAGGCCTGTTTTCACTGGGGAAAGGTCATCTAGTTTTAGCCTCAATTCCCAAATAAAGAGAAGGAGTGAAGGGAAACAGCCAGGCAAGCCGGTTTAACTCAACACGTTAACACCCGAAAACCCCGCTGCTTCTCCGCATACTGCACTTCCTCTCTGATCAGACTCTGTTAACCTGTAAGCATCTCAGTTCCATGTACAAATCCTTCCTTTCAAGTGTATTTTCTATGCTAACACTCAGCTATTAGTCGTTTCTGTAAAGACCGCGTAACGACAACTAAAAGCAAGTATTTCCAAAATTAGAAAAACATGTCAGCTCCAAGTAAAGTATAAATATACCTCGTCATACATTCTCAGCTATCTGGAACTGCACTAGAGGGAGGAACGGCCTTTTCCCACAAGGCATTCCTTCATTTGGTAATTTGATGAGAACAAGCTCATACTCCTGACACACTCAAATGTGAACCGTCTGTAGAAATAATCACACAGAATATCCGAATGATGTTAAACTGGAAATGATCACATTGGCAAATCTGTATAATGCAGACTCTGCTGGTACATCTGGAGTGGATTTAATGTATGACTCGGTGACAGCCCACCCCCGCCCGCTCACTCCCTAACAGGACAGGAGCTTCAGATCCAGGATTTCCCTTAAGACTGTCACCCCCAGTGCCTAAAGGCAGAACATGCTCTGGGCGTAGGCCTCATCTTCCAACGGGGGACGCATTTTGCGCGAGGGGACACATTTGCTCGGCAACGCATTTGCTCGGCAACGCATATACTGTACGTAGTGAATGAGGGGGAGGAGGGGAGAAAGAGATCTGAATGGTGAGTAATCTGGCCGTGCATTGATTGGCAACACCAGAAATCTGACCAATCAGAAGGTGCAGGCAGGCTCTTGCAGAGATTTCAACTTTTCATCCAAAAGACGTCACAAATCAGGAGCAAGAGAAGAAAAAAGTGCAAAACACGAGGAAACTCGTGCTTCACTTGAAAGTGGGTATGTTGTTGAAATAAAACTTTGTAGCACAAACACCTAAACTGCCACTCATTAGAGACAAATCTGTCTCCAGTCTCTCTCTAGACTGGAGATTTGTGTTTTTCCAGCAGCCCTGATGAACATTTATTGAACACCTTGTTAACGCCCTCTGCAATCACCTCTGTTGAAAAAGAGTGGTAAAATGACCAGTTGGTCGTATATAAGCTACAAACTTTAGCTAATATATAATAAATTGGCTATAGTTTTATATCAATTTATATTGTTCAGAAGTTTGACTATTTTTAATGAGATAAATGTGCATCTGTAAAAGGCACACGTGCGTGTTTAGCTCTGATTTCAGACCTGCGAGACCTGCTTTCAGTTTTTTGTGGGGGATTGAGGTGGTGGAGGGAACTTTCTTTTGGTGAGTAATTGATCGCTATTTGTGACTTGTTTAATATTATAAATATTATAAAGTTTTTTATTTAATATTTATTTATTATTTCAGGTTGATTTTTTATTTTTATTTCATTTGACTCATACAGTCAAACTACTTTATCTACCATATATTTGTTATTATTGACAGGTTGTCAAGTTAAATAGCATGTTCTTATAAGGTCCTTTTGTAGCAATGATACATTTGGAATGGGGAGAGGTTTGAGGGCGGGGGGGGCCTCCAAATAACATTTTGCTGCTCCCCCCTGCTCATGTGTACACCAGGAGACTTTAAACTGCTATCAAAGATCAGCGGTGAGTTTGTGTGTGTGTGCACAACCGGGAAGCTTACCCACTGCACAGTGCAGGATCTGTCAAATGGAAAATAACAGAAAATTACTCAATATGCTCCAACAACCTTCAACAAAGTACTGCAACAGTCAAAACCAGCATGTTATTTGATAAATGACAAATGGGGGACACAATTTGCCGTCGCAGAGCTGCGGTGTCTGGACAGGATCAGTGGAACGCCTCGTGCTGCTGTTCAACACGCATGTCAGTCCACGCTCACATGCCAGATCTCATCCCATGAGGGGACAAGGGGATTCTCCTTTACATTTTATAAACTATCTCAAGAAAAATAGGATAGGGAACTTGAATTATCTGTGAAATTTCCACAATATACTGTGATTCATTATTTAAAAAAAAAAGCAAAGACAAAAAGACGACACAAGAGAAAAAATGCTCAAGTGTTTTAGGTTGTGTGTCTTTAACATAGCACTGTGAGGTATGTTATCAGGTTGTCAGGCGAATATTTTACAGGGGGCATACTGAACAGTGTTCAGATAACAGAAAAGCAGACTGGGCACACCTTTGTCAGAGGTTGGTTACTAACAGCATTAAACATTAGCTGCATCCCTGGTATCTGCACATATTTTTACTGAGGACTGATGACATTTATAAACTTTGTCTCTGAAGCACGAAAACATGATATTATATATTGCGTTTTGTCTGTACGCTCATATCGCACCTCCAGCATAGCTCCGGTCTGGAAGAACTTCAGAGGCTTCTCTATGGAGTAATACAGTCCATGGTAGCTCCCTCTAGCCAGATAAGCTCGGACCAGACCCACGGCTATTACCAGCCACCTGCAACGTACAGGGAAATACAATATATTATCAGTCACAAGCTTCACAGTTCTATTAGATTAACTTGTCATGTAAAATAATAATAATGATAATAACTGATCTGCCTTTTATGACAATGGAAGGAAGTTGAAATGTGATAGATGTGGTTTAATCTTACAGGGGTGTGGTGTAAACATTATTCTTTCTGCCTTCTTTCTGGGTGGGTGGAGGTCTCTTATGGTTACTTAAAAATAAAGACCAAAGTAGTGCCAATATCTATAAACAATTAAAAAAAGAAACATAATAGTGAATCCAAATATCTTTAATTGGTTCATTTGAAAACTTTCATTAAAAAAAGATTGTTGCCAAGGCTGATAGTGAATCAGATTCAAGCGTAAATGCAAGAAGAAGATGATGCAAAAAAAAAATCATGATTTTCATACTTAACTTGCGAGTAATTGCAAGAAAAGTCTGAAATAATTCAAATGTAAAGAAACATCTGACCTTAATTAGTGTATTTTACTAAACACACTAATATGTGTTCCTTCAAGGCCTATTATAGGCCTGTTATTGGAAAAAAAATGCACAAAACTGCTTCACAATGGTATGGTGAGACTGAAATAAGGAGATAACAAACTGTCTTCATGTTTATTCTTTGCAGAAATAAAATGAAAAAATTAACAAACTGACAAAATTTGACACACTGGAGCAGCCTTGAAGTGTAGAGGGGAAAAAGGACAGTTAAGCAAACAAGAAGGCAAGAAGAGAGCCCTAAAATAGCAAAATAACATTCAGTTCTGAGCAGGTCAGATCGTTCTGATGCAGACTAAACAATCAGCAAGGCCTCAGCAAAGAATGAAAAATAAAATAATATAAAAACAATAAAAAAGAAAAAAGTGAATAAATTATTCTCTCAGCATGTACCCATACATAGTTTATTACATCACAAAGTGTACTTAATATAGTGATACACATGTAAGTACTTAATTTTTCTTTCAAGATTGATATGGAAGTGTGTTTCATTGTTTTACTTTGTGTAAAAATAAAAGATTGATTGCAAAGTTAATTTCAAGTCAGCATTTGTTATGGACGGAAAACATTACAATGTCTTTCTCAACACTGAGTCAGCCAATGATCAGCACTGCAGAGGAGACCAAACCAGCGGGGATGTTTCTGTTTTCACTCCGGTTTCAGTCACTCCAGTTTGAACCAGTTTGCCTCGTATCGACTGGCTCACATTCTCAGTCAAGAATAATGACAAATATTAATATGAAGGCCAGTGGGGCAGAAACTATGTCAGGCTTTGGAGCAGCTCTGGTTTGCTACTGCGAGAATCTGCAAAAGTACAACACAATGCAAGCAGTGTATCGCCCATCAGTACTGAGTCGGGTAAATGTGACCCAACTGGTTGGAACAGTGACAAAACAATGGCTGCCCTTCAATTGTGCAATAGTTTTCAAATCAGAGTAATAAAAGACACAGAGATTTCTGAGATCATGGTTCAAGGTAACTGCTCCAGGGGGGTGAAATATGTGATATCTGACTATAATTTAATACTAAAACAACAACAGAAACCAGCTCCCAAATATGTGTTTTAAGGCAAAAAAAGACAATTTTCTAATCAGTTTAATCATAAATAACATTTATAACAGAAACCTATTTTAAACAAAAGCAAAGATCTGTTGTGG
Organism: Cololabis saira; assembly: GCF_033807715.1. Classification (NCBI taxonomy): domain Eukaryota; kingdom Metazoa; phylum Chordata; class Actinopteri; order Beloniformes; family Belonidae; genus Cololabis; species Cololabis saira. Next base: position 7,133,414 of record NC_084592.1, on the reverse strand, counting down.
GGAACTGGGCAAACTATTAGAGATTCCCCCCTTTCATTTAACAATAAATAAATAGATTACTACCAGCAATGTTGGAGGTTATCTCCATCTTTAAATCACAATGAAGTAAAACACAATATGCTGATGCATATTTCCATATTTCCTGCAGAACTCGTTTAAAAGGGCCTCCCCTCAACCTCACATCACCTCTGTGTGCTGATCGGTCCCGTCCAGTGGCCTGATCAGACACCGCCCTCATCCTACAGAAACTGGCCTGAAATCTCACTTTTAAAAGGTCCTGCACAAACTAGTGCAGAGGTGACATGTGGGGTGGACAGGTGCCATGAAAGCATATAAACTTTGACAGGTTGATTCAGCAGCAATCAAGTAAATACGGTTTGAATGCCAAAAGTCTCAGTCTAGTCAATTTCCTGTTAACATGTTGGCTGGGATTCAAAATAAACGCTCTTCTTAATATTTGGCAATTATTTTGACCTATGTACACATATAAAGCATGATCAGTCAGATGCATGAAAAAAAAACAGCAACTAAAGACGAAAACACATGTTTTCTGGCACAAAAACTTAATTAACCCGCAGCAGCCGCCGTCAGCCACAGATGATGTCTGTAAAGCCTGAATTATGGTTCTGCGTTAAATCGACGCAAAGCCCAAGCCGTAGTCTACGCGGCGACGCACACCGTACGATGTGCGTCGCCGCGTAACGTACGGCGTACGCTCTGCGTTGGTGTGACGCGGGACCACAAATCAGCCTTTACTCGTCTATTGTTAATCTGTCTAAGTAGTATGATTGGCTGAGGGAAAACCTACAGTTTATTCATAATGTTTGCACTGGCAGTTTTTAAACTCATAACCGCACACAGATGGCGCTTTGCAAATGGATAAGGTTCAAAACTCTGAAGTATAGCTGGAACGGTCCAAACCTGACTCAGACACACATGCTGCACATGTTAGCAGGAGGGACGCTACTACTCACCCCGCTGTCATAACAACGTTGTAAATGACCAGGTAGGCCGTGGCCAGGGCCCCGGGGCCCCTCTTCTTCTTGGCGGCCGGGTCGCCGTGGGCCGCCTTGCTGGCCCCAGGAGCAGATGCCGACATGACTGCAGCCGTTGACAGTTTCTGGTCCTGCGAGGAGGCTGTCAGAGCCGAGGAGAGGCTTCACCAGGAAGTGTCATCCTGGGGAAAGAGGAGTCACTGCTACACACTTCCGCCTTCGCTTTTCTTGTTTTGGTTTTTTAAATCAACCTATATTTTGATCGAGAATTATTTTATCACGCAAATGTATTTATTATTCAAGTGTTTCTACAGACTTTAAAACTTTGAAGTAATTATTATAAAAGCTAGGGTTATTCTAAAGCTAATATAGCTGTCTTCATACTTAGACGGACGGGGATGAAACTCTTCACTTGACTCGCAGGAGTGATCTATCTTTGGCTAATGCTTCTCTATTCTGTAAATGTTTAGAAAAGAATGTCTGTGTTGCGCCCCCTTGAGTAAGAGCAAGACAATAACAATAATAGTAATAATAATAACAATACATACTTAAATATTTGGCCAAAGTACAGTTTACATGTTTATTCATTCATTTTCTGTTAATTTTTTTCCTGTTTTTTTTCCTTACTCTTAGGAAAAGTTGCTAATATTATCAAGAAAAAGAATGCATAACCAAAGTGCCACAAATTGATGACAATATACGTTTCTCAAACAATCATAGCAATAGCAAGGCGTGTCCAGTACTTTTTTTCTTGCAATATAAGTTGAAAAAAATTATACTTTCGTTCCATAGTTTCTCAATGCTAATAAATTAGTTAATTATGATCATGACATATTTGCAACGTTTTATGACTTGTTACTATTAATAATATCACAACAATACGTGTCTATTAGTGCATGTACTATTTAAAAAAAATCTAAAATAGTGTTTGAAACAAACAAAAGGCTTCACGTTATGATTAAAATTAATTTTGATTAACCGTTGTCTCTTGTCTACTAGATACTCGCTTTCATTGTGAACGACGCTTTTACGCTCAAGGTGTGAATATTATCCAAGTTTGTATCTTTTTTTTTTTTTTTTTTTTTTTTAAATGTGTGTGAATGTTGTACATAGTAAAAACTGTTTTTTAAGCATAACACTAATTTAAAGCACATCCCCTTGCAGGCATTATGAAAGACAGCCCAGACTCCGGAAGAGCAACTGGTGCGAGTTTAATGGACGAGGAGAGACATTTGTTTAGGTTTAGTCCAGTCTCCATAAACTACACAATTCTTTTTCGTCACAAGGTTTAATCCTCCTTTTAGTCGCTAGAATGCCTTTGTTTTCCCAAAACCCGTTTGACCAGGATGTTGGTAAGTGAAGTGATGTTTTTCTTCAACTTTCCGGGGCAGTTGTCGACAGGCCAGCGGCCGCGGAGCTAGCGTAGCGGAGCTCCGGCTCGGAGCGGCTGCACCGCGGCTCCCTGGGCTCTCTGCCCGGGCTGATGTCGCTCAGCCCCGGGACTCCAGCCCGGTGTGGGGGGACGGGGTTACGGGTTGACAACACATATATGCTGTACTCGAGTTGTAAAAAAAAAAAATATCAGGGGGGGATGGTGGATTTTATCATATGGGGACAGATAATTTGTGCTGATTACAAATAATATAATATATTACAAATAATAGCAGTGACCAAAACACCTGCAGAAATACTGCAGGAATGACATAGCAGCAGTTAAATGCAGCCTTCTGTAAGATTTAAATATCCACTGGGCTTATATCAAATACATCAAAACACAACAATAAAAAACAGTTTTCTGAACTCATCAATATGACTCTGTCCTTCACAGGATAAGTAAAATGGATCACTGCAAAAACTCAAAATCTTAACAAGAATATTTGTCTTATTTCTAGTTAAAATGTCTCATTTTAGTTAAAAAAATCTCATTACACTTAAAACAAGACTCATCACTGGAAAAAAAAACAACAATTTACACCTGTTTCAAGTAGATTTTCACTTGAAATAAGTAGAAAAATCTGCCAGTGGAACAAGATTTTTTTGCTTGTAATAAGAAGATAAATCTTGTCCCACTGGCAGATTTTCCTACTTATTTCAAGAGAAAATTGACTTGAAACGGGTGAAAATGGTCAACTAAGTTATTATTCTGGTGTTATTTTTCTGGTGATGACTCTAAATGTTGAAATAGCAGTAAAACCACATTCATTGATGAAATGACATAAGGGATGGAAAGGAGGGATGGCAGTTTTACAGGGGGGATGATTTTGACCGTTTTTATTTCAGGGGGGGATGCCATCCCCCTCATCCCCCCTCAACTCCAGTACTGCATATATGTACTTTTTCGTTATAGTCCATGGGCCAGAGCCCAAAATTTCACTTGTCAGTACCACTCAAGGTGACAAAACAAAACATGGTTATAATTTTTTGAAAATATCCATGTCTGTAGATGATATTCTGGTATGATAACCTTCCTGAGTGGCAGCTGTATCATAGTTATCAGCTCATGAAGTTACCCAGCCCCTTAAGAAAATTACATTTTAGATGCTGGTGCATATCCTGGTTTAGACTCATGTACAGGAAATCTGTCAATGTTTCACTATATTGTCTTTGGTATCATTTTAAAGGGGACCTTTTTAAGCATTCATTCAAGCTAAGATGTGATACATTTCCTGAATCCTTATGGTCCTGAGAGTATATCATTTAGGCAAAAATTGTGCAAAAATGTGTGTTGTTTATACTTTAAAGAGCTGCAGTGACCTCTATGCTGGTCAGAAAGATTAACATCTTAGCTTGAATCAATGCTTAAAATGATACCAAAGACAATATTGTGAAACATTGACAGATATCCTGTACATGAGTCTAAACCAGGATATGCACCAGCATCTAAAATGTAATTTTCTGAACTTCATGAGCTGATAACTATGATCCAGCTGCCACTCAGGAAGGTTATCATACCAAAATATAATCTACAGATATGGATATTTTCAAAAATTATAAGCAGGTTTTGTCACCTTGAATGGTGCTGCTGATATCTGGTCTGGCCCGTGGACTATTATGGGGTTCAAGTTAGCCCTCCAACTTCTACTTTGACTCATAAACAGACTGCTACAATAGTGAATAGTGTGCATTATGCCACTCAGGGGATTTTGGACAGAGAGAAACGGCGTTAGTTCACATTATCTCTTCAGTTCAGTTCAGTTTCAGTTTATTTTCGGTCATGACATCACAAAAAAAAAAAAAAAAGACAAAAACATCAAAATAGCTTTTACAAAATTTAAAATAAAAAATGACAACAAGGAAACAAATACACTGTTCAAAGAAAACATTACAAAAAAAAAGTTTCCAATATACAAATAACATCCAGACCGAAAAAGGTGTAGGCTAAAGCAAAGCTTGTTCATTGCCTACCCTCAAAAGGATTATTTAAGTAATGAAATAAAAGCAAGAAGTAAGAGATAAGTATGACTGCAAGCTGTAAAACAAATTGCCTCCATAGGGATAACAAAGATTCCTCGAACCTCGAGAAATAAGAAAAAAAAGGTGCAGTCTACATGTTTCCTTCATCCTTGAATAATCAAATCAAATCATCAAATAAATGAATACCCAAATCAACATGGCAAGCATCACCGCTCATTACTTTGATATAGAGAAGTCATCCTTCTTTTAAATGTTTATTTAAATAAGGTTAAGGTTCTACTTGATTTCAAATCCCTCTCCAACTTATTCCAAACATCCACCGCTGCCACTGTAGCATCTCAGTTTGGTGTTGGTTCTGATTTTTGATTTCCTGAATCTGCTCTCCCCTCTGAGGTTGGAATGGCTTTGTTTTAAATGAAACATGTTTTGGATACAGTCTGGGAGCATGTTATTGTTGATTTTGAACATAAGCTGTGCAGTTTTGAAGTCCACCAGTTCATTGAATTTGAGCTCATTTGTATCTATAAATAATTGGTTGGTTGGGTGCTCTTCGCCCTGAATGTACACTTTGTTCACTTTGGCTCAGACAGTAAAACCGTTACCGTGTCTGGGACAAATGCACAGCAGCATTTTTATTTGGAATCAACAAGAGCTCATCTCTAATCCCATATGCAAATAATGGTGGCTATGTTTAAATAGAGAACAGTGGACTACTGTCTGTCTTCTTCCTTATACTACATCCTAACTGATTCAGGGAAGGGTTATATAAAACTGTACCAATGTTTTTTGCCAGTTAAAGTATAAATAATAAACACAAGTATATCTTAAAACTGGGCAATACAGCCTCTGATAAACAAAATCATACAATATTGGTCTTTATTAGTCAAAAACAAAGCCTTGTTGATGTTGACATGAGGTAGCATTTTTCTGACCTGTATAATTGAAATTGAATTAAACGTTATTGATCCTGAAAGTGAAATAATATTTTGTAGTGTAAAACACTTAGGAAAATATAAGAATGTAAAAAAGGAAATTAATTTCAGCTAAAATAGAAATGAGGTCAGAAACTGTCGAATAGTTGCCAACCTGTTCTTTTGAAAGTTGGACATTTTAGTCGGCTGCTTCCACGTGTTAACAACTTTCTTTTCTCATGAATACTCATCATAGCAAGTGCCAGAATTACCAGTGGAAATTCTCAGGGCAGAGTAGCATCCAAGCATGGAAAATGTTTCAAAAACCATAATTGAAAGACAAAGACTGTTTAAAAAGAGGAAAAATATGGTACAAAGACACAATTTTAAAGAGCAAATGTAAAAGGATGTTGGGATGCACTTTATGTTCCTCATGACTTTATGATTAAGATGTATTAAACAAAACTTCACTTCCATTGTGCCATAACGGCTTAGGGGGGAAATGCGGCAACTTCTTTTATGGAGAAATTGTTACTGCAAGGTTACATTGTTGCTTTAAGATATTTCAGTTAAGGCTAACAGGCTGTGGGGCAAACTTTACATGTATATATGATTGCAACACATTCCTGCCGGAGTGGTATAGACAACACATAGCCATGATAGCAGTGGATATGTTTTCTCCATTGACTGTATGTATTCATTTTCATCCATTCATATTCATATATTTGCAGAGAAGGCAACCAATGAAAACAACACAACAGATGATTGGGGGCTCATTATGGACATCTGTGATAAGATTGGAACTACACCCAATGGGTAAGCTGGACGTCAGGAGCTGTGCCTCTGGCATCCAGATGCAATGTTTTGTTTAATAAATATTGTACTGGGAATTCATTATGATTTTCTCTTTTGGTACAGACCAAAGGACAGCTTGAAATCCATGATGAAGAGAGTCAACCACAAAGTGCCTCATGTTGCCATGCAGGCTCTCAATGTGAGTTTGTTACTGCTTTTCATCAATAAAAAAGTATGAAAATTAAATTTTAAACAGCTTTAAAAATGCAGGGAACTATACATAATCCCCAACGTTGTACCCCCCAAATCTAGTAAAGGTAATTATTTAGTTCATGCAGAATTGTCTGCTTTGTCCCTATAAGGATAATAACGTTATTAATTCAAGACAACATAACTGTATTATAAACTTTTTTTTTCACAGAGCAAGAGTCAATAAATGTTACTCTGTAAGGAACATATTTCTTATTTTTATGTGTGTATGTAATATGCTCAAAATGCAAAAACTGAGATAGTGGGTGATATCTTGGATATACATTTTGTGTATTTTATATCACGTTTGCCACCGTTACTCAAATAATCATATAAAAGTTCAAGCATACAATGAAATCATCAGAAAAATAACAACACTGTTCAAGGCAATAAAATAAGTATGCGCTGATGTCCTATTTACTCACAAGAAGTCCAAATAGCAGCATTTTAAAACTCAATATTGCTATTTTTAGAACTCATTAAAGAGAAGGTTTCATACTTTCAAGATTAAACAATTTTTTAGTTGTTCCGTTCGAACCACAGTGAGCAAATACTGTAACATGACCTGCTCTATTCTTAGACGTCTGTGTTCATTCATTCTGACAAATAAACCCCCAAAGTCATCAAAATGATTCATAATCATAAAAACGTCACCTCTTATTAAAATCTGCTTTAAATTATTCAGTTGGCTAAGAAATTCTCCTCTTAGGTTGAAATACTCAGACATATACATTTATTTTTTCGTGTTAAAAATGTCCCCATTTTCTCTTGCAGTTGCTGGGTGCTTGTGTATCAAACTGTGGCAAAATATTTCATTTGGAAATCTGTTCAAGAGATTTTGCCAGTGAAGTACGAAGTGTGTTGAATAGGGTTTGTAGACTTGTTTTCTTCTCCTCACTATTTTCCTCTCTGCATTCTTTACTAATATAGTTGTATGTTTTGTTCACACCGAGGAACTTTAACCGAAATGCTGTAGATAAAGTCATTATTTTCTTAATTAAGGCAATCAACACCTTTTTTTTTAAAAATGTCACAGCTGTGAAATTGGGACAAAATTTTGTTTGCCTCTTGGAGGAATCAACTTATTTGTGTTTCCTATATTTTTTGCAGGCCCACCCTAAAGTGTGTGAGAAACTAAAGGCATTAATGGCGGAGTGGGCAGAGGAATTCCAGAAGGATCCACAGCTCAGCCTGATCAGCGCCACCATCAAGAGTCTGAAAGAAGAAGGGATCAGCTTCCCCTCCGCATCCTCAGGGGTGAGTTACACCCTGAAACCAGCTGACAATCATAACTGGCTTTGTGAAGTTGCTGTTGAGTTTTTATTCCCACTTTATTATTTTTAATCTGTTGTTTATCTGAGAACCTATTAGCAAAGGCCCTGACTCATTTCAAAGTAAAGTTTGAGTTTATTCCAGGCGTTGCAAATTCACCATCATCGGACCCTCACAACCTCGAGTTCTGCTGTTTGAAATCCAAGATATCTGTCCACTATACAACAGATTGGACCTTAAAATCAGCCTCCAATTGCTGTTTACTGAAACCGTTCACTATTCAGTCATCTTTTAGTACAGAAAAATTCCTGTTTACAACAAATTCAGATTTGATGTTAAAATAGGAATTACATCAAAATGGCTTTCAAGCTGCAGTTCACCCAGTTGCATCCTAAATCTCAAAGTGCTTCAAACTACAGATTTAGACTTGTGTATTGTCATCCATTGTTGTTTTTTAACTTTGAATCCATTTAGTCTGTGGATTACAGTAATAAAAAATATTAACGGATGGATACATTTTGTCCATTTCATTCTGTGGTGTAGCCAGGTTTGGTGGATGTAACTTGATTGTCAGAAATTATATGGTGCTCACACTGGAATTTACTTTTTTAACACTCTAACAACACCTTAAAAAAGTTTTCTTTAAGTAGACAGAGATATGGAAGAGATGGTTCCTCTTCCACTGCTAGATACGTGTATATTTTATGTAAATGTATACGTATAACAAGTTACATAACTATAACAAGGTGGACTTTACTCTGAAGCCGCATTAAAATAACTGACCGACAACTCTGTTATAAATATTGTTTGTAAAGGGAGGGTTTATTCCATCGCTGCATCAATAAATGCATCAAGTGGTCACTTGATATGTATTGATGATCTTAACAAGTTTCTACAGTACTAGGCATAGATGCACATTATGGCTTTATTAGGAATAATTAGAAAAAGAGCTGCAACCACGCGTCGACGTAATCTATTTTGTCAATTACGTAAATACGCCGGCTTGTGTTGAGTGCGTTGATGTGTCGCATGCCGCATATACACAACACCCTCACAATAACCACTACAAGTAGCATACATTCATCAAATTAAACTTCTACCTCTTAAAACTGGATTTGAGCATTAGGTTTGGGACTTTTCTTAAGGAGAAACCCGACAAAATGATGCTCAGTAAAATCAAAATATCGTATCACAGCAGCACGACCGCCGTGAGTCAGCATCTCCAAAGAAAACATCCTGGTTCTCAAAGCTTAAAGTGACGATACTACAACAATATAAGCATTTACCTGATTAAGTGACCGTAAACGTGTTGGCCGCATTAAATGTAATTTGTTATTTTATAGTTTTCATGTGTAAGTCGTGGCTTGTTTGGGTCTTTGTTTGAGCACTTAAAACTTAACAATATTGATTTCTATTAATGTCATGTTTGTGCTGTCTGTCAATATAACAGTTGGCAAATATACATCCCTGTTTGTGCTACCACCTGGTAAAAGATAATTTAAGATTTAAAAAATAACGTATTCAACCTGAATTGTGCAGTGATTAACGCTTGTGAAGGAAAACCATTCAGACTCACAACTTTGGGCAGAAGTGTTTGCACTTTTTGGGCTTTGAAGTTATTTAAGATTTACACCGTGTCCACACTGCATGCGACGCGAGCGAGCGTCAGCGTCAAGAACAGTTCCATTGCTTTATTTTTTATTTGCACTGTCTACACTGGTTGCGAGCGACGCAGCGCGATGCGGCGCGCCGTTTTGAGCTGGACTTTTGTCGCACGCCCTGCTCCTATTTTCTTCCCGTCGGTCGCGTTGAAAGCCGGTTGAAAGTTGGAAAAAAAAGTTGAAAGCGCTGTAGGAAACAGTCATTTCAATACAAGAACCTCAATAAAGTGGCAGCTGCTGGAGGGAGATCGCCAAGGAGCTGGAAGGTTCTGATAAGATAATAAGATATAATAAGAATCTTATCTTAATCTTATTAGGGCTTAATTTGTGCCCGATCCAACAAGATCTGGTACCTATTTGATCATTTCTCGTGTCCTCTGCTTTTTCCCACATCCCAGTAATGATCTGACATGCTCACATTTGCTGCTTTAACACCACGAACACGCCGGTCACTCCAGCTGTTCGCTGTTTGATTGCGTCAACACACGCCGTTATTTTGTTCGTTTTTTTCCCCACTTTGGTCGGACGTTAGACCTGCTTCTATTTTCTTCCTGCCGCCTGCGTTGAAAGTCGGTTGTAACCGCTGTAGGAAACAGTCATGATGAGGAACGGCTGATCCAGTTAGTTGAAATGAGAAGTTATCTCTATGATTCCTCCTCATTTCACTACAAAAACCTCAATAAAGTGGCAGCTGCTGGAAGGAGAGGGACAGGGAGCTGCAAAGGGAGCGCACGGGCGGTTGGTGGGGCGAACAAAAGGCGAGTCTCGGGCGGGTGAATAAAGGGAGATTTATGGTTCCGCGTAAAATCGACGGCGTAGGGTACGCTGTGACGCGCACCGTTCGGTGAGTGCGCCGCGTACCCTACGCCATAAGGTCTGTGTTGGTGTAACGCGGAACCATAAATCAGCCTTTTAAAAGGCGAGTCTCCGCTGTCAATCAAAAGAACGTGGTAGAACGTGGGGGCCGATAACGCATTCAGTGTGGACAGAGCGCGTCCGATTCCACGCAGTGCGACGCGACAGTCGGACGCTCGCATGCAGTTAGGACAAGCTGTTATGGAGATTGTTCTGAATAAACCAAATGATTTCCTTCAAAAGTTAAAAATTGTGAGAATGGTAAAATGTATTTGTTGGCATTTAACAGAAATATGTATCCAAAAGTGGAAAAAAAATCATAAGATTAATGTGCAGAAAAAAAAAATCGTTAGATTAATGGACAACAAAGAAATGGTTAGTGACAGTCCTAATGATTGTTTAGATTGTTGCTTTGTCACTACCGGTTGTGGCAGTAACGGATGAGAAACGTGCCTCACTGGAGAGCAGGTGACATATGAGACAGCAGGTATGACATTTCATCTGTATCAGCTTATGACCAAATATCAGCAGGCTGTTGAGCTCCAGCTGTGGCAGTATTTACCTTTCTGAACATAAATGTCATTTTTTTTTATGACTGCTTGTAGGAAATCTTTTCTCTCGGATTCAGTCTTCCCATTATGTAGCGATTTAAAACTTGACTTAAGTCCCTGCTGTTAACCTCTCTTTTGTTACATCTTTCTGTTCTGGTTGAGATGATTTTCAGTGGATGTGAAACGGCACCTATTAAATCCTTTTGTTGAGGTTATATTTATAGTAACAGTTGTAAAACCCCCTGCTACATTTAAGGGACTGAACAACATGTGGTACCCAACTTGAACTGCAGGTGGCAGGAAACATGTTTTTCACCTTGTAGTCTTTGTGCTGCCTTTTTCCCTCCTATCTCACTGCCTTTTTTATATTTATTATATTTATGCACTTTCACAAACACAGATGTGACCTTCTCTTTCTATTTTCACCACAGGGGTCCAGTACAAAAGCTAGCTCACCTGCTGCAAGCAAACCATCAGATGATGATGACCTGGCCAAAGGTAAATGCCATAATGTTTTCTATGTGTTAAATTAGTTTTCCTTGATGACTTGTCATGATTTTGTCTTTTGGCTCAAAAGTTTTTTTTTGTTTTTTAATATTTTTAAAGGGGACCTATTACGAAAAACAGGTTTTCTCTTGCTTTAACATATATAAAGTGGTCTCCCCTCAGCCTGCCAACTCAGAGAAGGAGGAAAGCAACCAAATACTGCAGTGTCTGTACAGCCGCCCGGATGAGCCGTCCAGTGTGATGTGGATCTACGAGCCATTCAGATTCTGCTCCCTTTTGTTACGTAACCAAAATGCAAACCACGCCCACAACTATAAAACCGTGTAACTGCATGCGAGCGTCCGACTATCGCGTCGCACTGCGTGACATCGGACGCTCTCTGTCCATCTCCCTCCAGCAGCTGCCACTTTATTGAGGTTTTTGTAGTGAAATGAGGAGGAATCATAGAGATAACTTCTCATTTCAACTAACTGGATCAGCCGTTCCTCATCATGACCGTTTCCTATGCTTTCAACCGGCTTTCAACGCTCGCGGCAGGAAACGGCCAGCTCAAACGGCGTCGCTGCGGCCAGTTAGGACAGTCCAATAGAAAATAAAGCAATGGAATTGATTTTGTCGCCGACGCTCGCTCGCATGCAGTTATGACACGGTGTTAGGACACTTCCACCATTTTTTCGTAGCGGTGTATCGCGTTTTCAACTAACTGGATCAGCCGTTCCATGACTGTTTCCTACAGCGCTTTCAACTGGCTTTCAACGCGAGCGACAGGAAGAAAATAGAAGCAGGGCGTCCGACAAATGTTCAGCTCAAAACGGCACGTCGCGCTGCGGCCAGTTAGGACAGTCCAATAGAAAATAAAGCAATGGAATTGATTTTGTCGCTGCCGCTCGCTCGCATCGCATGCAGTTATGACACGGTGTAACTCTGGAGCTTGCGCCATTTTTTCGTAGCGGTGTATCGCGTCATTCAGGCAGCCAATCAGCGCAGAGCCTCATTATCATAGCCCCGCCCACTCAGAATCCTGCATAGATAATGAGGTTAGAGAATGGGAAGATAAAGACATGGCCCAGAGACTGAATTTCTAATTTATTTAGCAAAAACAATCAAAAGCTTGTTTTTAAGACATTCAAGGCCTCTTTAAAATATGGATTAGATGCCATAATAGGTCCCCTTTAAATCAGCTCATGTTTGTTTGTTTGTTAGTTTGAAGTTGACAAAGCTCTTCTCTTGTCTTTTCGTCGGCAGCAATTGAGCTGTCCTTACAGGAGCAGAAGCAGCCGGCGGAGGTACGACCCCTGACCCAAACCTCCGACCCACCCAGCTACACAAACGGTGGTGGTGGAGGGCAGGAGGTCCGGAAGGTGCGCGCACTTTACGACTTCGAAGCAGCTGAAGACAACGAGTTGACCTTCAAAGCCGGAGAACTTATTTTGGTTTTGGATGACAGGTAATTAATGTTTCATACCTGTTCCGTTCATAACTTGGCTTCTGTTGTGTCTTTGACTGAATTCAAAGGGATGCCATCAGTAAGATGTGCAAGCAGGTGGAGGTATAAGACAAACAATAGTGACCAAAAAACTGTTTTAATTCAGAAGAGTGCATGTTCCTAATGTTTTGTGGAAAAGGCCGGTCAATGTTTTCTTGTTGGCTCAGACTGTAATTATCTAACGGTCTTCTCACAGTCATGATTCTAACGGAATGAAACACCAGTCTTCAGACAGGTCACCAGTCCTTCACAGGGCCATATATGCTCATCGGCCACTTAGTGAGGTACAGCTGATATAGCGAATAACTACACACAGTGATGCTGCATACAGTAATAAATAAATCAACAGACAAATCAATATAAAAATCAACATCAACAATATCAACCATCACCATCAACAATAAAAGCAGTCACTATCAGTAACAAAAAACAATCTATTATCACAATCAATGCAACTATCAATAGAGGATTTCTTAAATCCAAGAAATACTTCACAATAAGGAACCACTACAGTGGTAGTTTAATGAATAACGTTACCCCCATTTCATCTATTGCACTTGCAAGCTGTGGACTTGCCAAAAGATATGGGTGAAATGGTTAATGTTGCTGTCTACAGAGTTTGTTCTTGCTACATTAAACAATGATAGCTTTGGCTTTTTTGAGTCTTTGCAACATGCTGGGAGTCCATCCGTTTGCCCTCAGAGGTTTATACATGAATGTTTATCCCATTTTGTGTTTTTGTGTGCAGTGATCCAAACTGGTGGAAAGGAGAGAACCACAGAGGAGTTGGGCTTTTCCCCTCTAACTTTGTCACGACCAGCCTAAACGCCGACCCAGAGCCAGGTTGGTCCGTCTATTCACCCTGAAAGTTGTCACTAGCTTATTCAGCTTTATACACACTACTCTCTGGCTGGTATATAGTGTTTTTTTTTTTTTTACACTAGTAACAAATTTGTTTTCAAGGCTGCTAATTAAATACGGTAAACCCTTCTCTTCCGCAGTGGCTTATGTTGAGAAGACGGCCACCCCTGAAGAGACGAGCCTTGAAGCCAGAGTGGAGCCGGAGCCCGTCTACATTGACGAGGTACAAAAGTTCCTCTAGTTCAGATTAATTTTCCAACTCAAATCGCCTTTCAATAAAATTACAGATCCAAATTTGCTGTCTTCTCTCTGCAGGCAAAGATGGACAGAACACTGGCACTTCTTCAAAATGCAGATCCTGCAGATCCAACTCCTGATTCCTTTGAGCTAATCCAGCTTGAGGGTATAGATTTTAATGCTGGTGTAAATCTAGTTGCATTATGAATGACAGCTGCAGTCTGTCTGAGTCGTGCTTTTATGTTCTAACTGTGATCCTGTTTTCCTCCCCATCCATCAATATCTGATTGAACAGCTGCATGTGAACAGATGAACCCCCTGATTGATGAGAAGCTACAAGGGATTGACAGGTATTATGTTAAAGATGTGACTTATGAATGAAAATTTGAGCCATAATAAACAGCACACAGTCAGTAAATGTCTCCCCTCCATTTTTCAGGAGTCATTCAGAATTGTCGGAACTGAATGTGAAAGTGTTAGAGGCCCTGGAGCTTTACAACACCCTGATGAATGAAGCGCCTTTCTACTCTGCCTACTCCAAGATGCAGTCACAATATGCACCAGCTGGCTCGTCCGTGTCCATGCAGGTCAGAACAATACACCACAGATGAGCTGCCAAAACGTTGTTTCTGAACTGTCTTGAAAGAATCTGAGGTTACTAGGAATGGGCGATATTTTACCGTTCACATTATATCGTCCAAAAAATTCCCCACGGTAAGAATTTGTCATCTCACGGTAAAAATGATAAAAAGAAAGAAAGAAAGAAAGATATGAGCCTGAAATAAATAAATAAATAAATAAATAAATAAATAAATAAATAAATGAGCAAGAAAGAAAGAAAGAAAGAAAGAAAGAAAGAAAGAAAGAAAGAAAGAAAGAAAGAAAGAAAGAAAGAAAGAAAGAAAGAAAGAAAGAAAGAAAGAAAGAAAGAAAGAAAGAAAGAAAGAAAGAAAGAAAGAAAGAAAGAAAGAAAAAAGGATAAATTCCTGTTGATGAGGTTTTTGTTTAACAAACATGGCGGATCTGACAGCGAGGAGTCATTCCAGTTTTGCAGTACATGTGTAACTCATTTATTTGGTTTTTATTAATTCAATTTAAAGGACCATGAGGCCGGATTGTGGCAAGATTTATGAAAAAAATCCGTATACATTTTAAGTTTTCTAGTAATGTCAGATGAAGCGTTCCAAACCCAAAAGAATGAGCCCTCTAGTGCAGGGGTTCTTAACCTTTCTGACCTTGGGGCCCAATTTTTTCAGTACAGAGTGGCCCGGGGCCCATTAAATATAAACACTGTATAGCAGGGGTATTCAACTAAAACTTTAAGAGGTCCATTTAGAGAAAATTTACTCAAGCGAAGGTCCAGAACATCATAATATATATATACACATATATATATATATATGTGTGTGTGTGTATATTCAAGTAGCCTCATAGTTGTATCAACATCTGCATCTGACTGTTATATTAAAAAAAGTACATATTTGCCAATTAACATGTGTAACTTGAATTAAACATATTTTTTTCTCTTAAAAATAAAGTAGATTTTATTTTATTTTTCCAATGCTATTTTATTTCTCTACCAGCAGTTTGAATGTCCCCTTTTCTTTGTTAATTGTCTCAACACATTTTTATACTAAATTAATATAAACACATCTTAACAATTTAACAGTTTTGCAGTTTTTCTTTCTTCCCCTCTTATAATCTTATGCCCCCACTTTCTGTTGTTCAGTGAGAGAACTGAGCTCTAATTTCTCCTGTCAGAACTTTAAATCTGGGCTGGATGGTGTCAGGTTCTCATATGCATGTGGAGGTGCTCATTGATGAGCCTGAAACGATATTTAGTTTTAATTATGTTCACTGTGGAGAAAGCTGCTTCACAGCTGTATGTGGACCCAAACATGTTTTAAGATGGTCAGTTTATTTTTCTGTGACTGCAGTTCAGTTCAGTTTCACTTTCGCACTTTGAACGCCACGGTCTCTGAACGTATGAGACACTGGTTTTGTCCCAGTGGGAAGACTGAACAGGATGAATTTGTCCATTCCGGGTTGCATATTTAAGAATACAGCGAGGACAAAACTTAGTTTGATTTTACTTTAAGTTATTTACATTAATAAGTTGTCAGGACTCAGTGTGTCGGGTTCATCCGAGCCTGATCAGCTGCGGCGGGCACAGCCCGCACCGCAGCTCTCTGGTCGCGCTGCAGCAGTTACTTTCCGATGCTTTTTCGAAAGCCCGAACAGTCCAGTCCAGCAGACACGACAGCCCACGCATCTACATCTACCATCCTTCAGCAGTAACGACGGAGCCCACCGCCCGAGCGGCAGCCTCAGCCGACCTCTCCGGCCGCGGGGAGGAGCCGGGATAAATGATCACGCCGCGCTCGCTCGCTCTGGGCGCAGACCCAATTAATCGATCCCTAATCCTGGCGAATCTAAACCTACTCTGTGCAAAATGAAGGATTTTCTCTGTAAAGACACACCATTTCTCTTACTATTACACGTACAGCTAGCTGAGTGTCTTCTTCTCCTCATTTGGTTGGGAGTTGCTATGCAGTCCCGCGGCCCCCGCGGCCCACACTTACAAAACTGAATTTTTTTTGGCGGCCCACTAGATGGCGCTCGCGGCCCAAGTGTGGGCCGCGGCCCTATGGTTAAGAATCACTGCTCTAGTGTATCTCTCCTTTGCCTTGAACAGGCTGTGTGCTGCAAAATGTGCTGCAATTCGGTCCCGAATTTCCCGCGCTGGGCTGCGGATGTGACGTCACATGACGCTGCATGTGCGTTCTCCCCGTTCTCCAGTGCCGGCTTCACTGTTGGCTGCAGTACCCCCAACGGCCGTCGTGGTGAAGGGTGGCGCTAGAGAGTCTCATTTCTTAAAAGGAGCCTCAAGCTCCTTTTAATTGGTGTAGATTAGTAGCATTTAGGATTCTTTTAGAGCAGTGTTTTGGGGACTCCAAAGACTGAATGTGGTGATAGATTTATAGTTACAAAGGTGGAGTTGAATTGGTATTTTTTTTTTAGCGTTATCGGGATAAATGCCAGAAATTATCGTGATACATTTTTTTAGTCCATACCGCCCATCCCTAGAAGTTACTGAATTTTCGTTCTTAATTTACATTTCAATCACAAACAGTTTTGCACATAAGAATAAGTATAGAAAAAATATGCAGTAGCCAACTGAAAAGGACGCACAACAAAACACAATTATAGGTGTAACTGAACCCCCGCGAATCAGAAATGAACTTCACCGTTGTGGACCGGGCTATATTTACTGTGTTCAGACCCCAGGCAGCTTGTTTGTCTGATTGTTTATTTCCAAAAAGCACTTAGCAGCAAATCTAGGGACTTTTTTCAGGTATTATTGAAGACTTTAGGAGACTCAAATGTGAAAACATAAATCATTCTTCCCAACGTGCAGCAGCGGGTCCTGCTGTGCCCCCCCCCATCCCAAAGCACTCTCAAGCAGCAGCCCCATTTTAACCATCTATACTGCAAATGTAACACACAATCGCAAAGCTGCTGGTTGTTCCTGCACGGGCCCAGCACCACTGAATAATAATAATAATAATAATACTGAATGATTAATTTTATAATTATAAAATTGATTACATGGTGCTGTGTATTGCTATATTGGCCTTCAGTCAGGAGAAATGGAAATCATTTTTCCTAAGATAAATAAGTTGGCATTTATAAAAAAAAAAGGTTTGTATTAGTTTATTTTAGTGTCTTATTTATTTATTTCGTTGGCTATTTACTAATTTCAGTATTTATTTATTTAGTTTTGAATGAAACTGTGTTCCATATAAAAGATTTCACCAATTTTGGATAGGAAAACACTGACTATAAGTCGAGAGCTGTTTTTGGGTGGCCCACCCCGGTATTCATTTTGAATGTTTTTCTTTTTGGCACACAGTAGGGGCGCAAAGATTATTCAACATTGTCGCCACAAATCAATAATAAACATAGTTTCCAATTAATTTAATTGTCGACTATTGGCACCACATGTGTTTTTCAACAGAGTGAGGCTTCTTCCTCCCTTCCATCTCTGTAGAGTTGCACATACAATAGATTACAGCGCCAGGTAAACAATATGAATCAAGTTTCATTGCATTCTGCGACTGACTGATTGACTAGCTTTTGCAGCCGTCTTCTATCTCCATTGACTCCCATGTTAAAATGTCCGACTTTAGAGCCGAAATAAACATATTTACAGCCAAATTCTAACAATAATTTTGGTCTCAATGGCTTGATTTCACACCCATGGCCACTTTGAGGAGTGCATTTTTTTTTGGTACCACGCCAGGAGAGTTTATATAAAGCACTGGCTGTTATCACTTTTCACCCGTGATCGTCATGCTAGCACGCTTAGTGAAGCAACCACCCATTTGTGTGAATCCATCCATCCATCCATCCATCCATCCATCCATCCATCCATCACTGCTTATCTGGAACCGGGGCAGCAGCCTCAACAGGGATGCCCAGACTTCCTTCACCCCGGACACTTCCTCCATCTCTTCTGAGGGGAGTCCGAGACGTTCCCAGGCCAGCCGAGAGACATAGGGCCAATCCCAATGTTCCCCCTACTCACTACCACTAGCCCTCACTCACTACCACTTCACCCTAAAAATGAAGCCACAGCGGTAGGGCTTTGTAATCTTCCCTAGGGATTGGGACACCACTTGCTACGTCACTGCATGGTTTACGTTTGGGTACGTAAACGGCCGAGAGCTAAAAGCAAGTTTTAATTTCCGCTGTAGCGCTAATCTGCCACTTTATTAAGTTTTAATATTTTTTCAGGCGTAAAAGTAACCGTTGATCCCCAACCTGGGCTCAGTTTATCCAAATAACGCCTGTTAAGAAATTTGATCTGATGTTTTCGGGGATGAGAAGAGCCGCCGGCGATTTATGGTTCCGCGTTGGTGTAACGCGGAACCATAAATCAGCCTTTATTCTGGCGAGATCTGAAGATACAACGAAACAACGAGCAAGCGAGTGATTATGTACATTCAGTGAATGAATATATTATGAAAGTAAAATATATATTTCTCACTAAAAATGTAATCAAAACGCATTTTTATTCAGAAACTAACTCAAAATATTGATTTTATTCACTAAAAATTAGAAATGTCCGCCATGTTTTTTTGTTTGATTCAGTCTGCAAATGATGACTTAAAGCATTCTGGGAAATTTCTCTAGCCCTCGTTCGGTGAGTCAGCAATCTCGCTCTGAAGGGCTAGATTCATACTCCCTAGCCCTCGTTATGTCCACTACCCCTACATGCAAAGAGAGTTGGGACACCACTACCCTCACAGGAACGCACAAAATGTAGGGGTAGGGATGAAAAGTAGGACTAGGGGGGGATTGGGACTGGCCCATAGTCTCTCCAGCGTGTCCTGGGTCTTCCCCGGGGTCTCCTCCCGGTGGGACATGCCTGGAACACCTCCCTAGGGAGGCGTCCAGGAGGATCCGATACAGATGTCCAAGTCACCTCAGCTGACTCCTCTCAATGTGACTCCAGCGTTGAGTCAACATGTTAAACGGTATGGAAACATCTGATGGCACATCTCCAAATATTTCTACGGGGCTCGGCTGAAGGAACTGGGAGCAGAGCTAACTGTGAATGACATGTTGTGGGCGTGTTCCCATCGACTTGCTGAGCAACATGACGAAAAACCTATGTAGAAAAACGGGCCTCAAAACCAGTCTTCACAAACAATGGGTCACATGACCGACCGAATGCTTTCATCCATTGTTATATAATCTATATATTCACCAAGGTGACTGGCAGCAAAGTTCATTAAAAGATGTGTTTTGAATGAGGTGTTGTCTTTCATTTTTAACCAGGACATCATTAAAACAACCTCGTGCAAAATGTTAAAACTGAGAGCTAAATAAGAGCCATTTAAAAATTATGAGATTCACAATCCGATTAGTGGACTAATCATTTCAGTAGTCGATGACTAATGGACCATCAGGTTAGTGGTCAGTTGCAGCTCTAGTGCACAGCAGACATTTTTTCTGTCCTGTATCATGGGTTATATCAGAGCTTCTGGCAGAGGTCAAGAAATGGAAGACTTTCTGTTTTTCTGTTTTTAAAGAAGGATTTTATTTTGACAGAACGTGCTTCAACTGTGGCACCAGTAGAGGGTTAGTGGTGGGGGAGATTCAAAGGTTTGGGAGTGATAGAGGTATTCAAGTCAATTAGATTTTAATTATACAGTGTGTATTACAATACTTTGTCTCCAGGTGCTTTTCAGAGACTTTGAGCATGACCCAAAGCAAAATATAGGGAGAAAAAATGCGGAGGACGAGAGGAGTAAAAGTGTAGGAAAAAGGTGAATGTTAGGGAGGGAGATGTTTAAAATGTGGGTGGTGAGTTGTGGAGATGACAGTGGGAGGAGGAGAAGCAGACAGAGAAAGGGATGAGGGTTCCCACAATATGTTTACATGCACAGATTTGTCAAGCTATGACTTTAAATTGACATGGCCTTTTGTAATTGGACTCCTTTCTTTATGAAAAAAAATCCAAAATGCCAACATGTTAAGGGAATATATTTACCAACCAAAGTAATACGGTTTCTGTCTTTGTTGCCATAAAATTTAACAACTTCAAAAAGTTATTGCACACCAATACATGTTTTCTTTCTCACTTTGAAGAGGTAAAATTCTGTGTTGTCTAGAAAAAGATAATTATTTGTTATTATTTGCAACACAGAAGATTTGGAACCAAAGAGTCATGTTCATACTGTAGTTATCTGAGAAAGTAGATGACTTGATCAAGTAGATAAGTTAATGAGAGTGGGGTCAAGATCACAGCTGAAGGTAACCTCTAAAGGGATAAACTGTTGATTTAACCGTGTCCTTTATGAACGTGATGAGCTCCACTCACAAAGGAATGAATGACCTTCACAGTTAAAACGATAAATCTATGGACGTTATTGATATATTCATACACTTAAAATTAAAAGGTGCGGTTGACACCTTTTTCAAAGACATGAGGCGAAACATTAAGCACCTTTCTCAAGAAAAAAATATTTTTTGTTAATTGCTTCATTAATACCCTAATTGCTCCCCGGGCGAAATGGTGTTTGTTTATAGTTTTATTTGGATCCCCATTAGCTACAGCAAAACTGCAGCTATTCTTCCTGGGATCCGACACATAATACACAATACATTTCAGCAAAACATTAAAAGCAAACCTAAAGAGGTAGCATATAAAAAAAAGAAAGGAAAAAACAGAAAATAAAGAAAAATAAAAAGTTATTCCATTTAACATTTAGATATAAATAAAAACAATACGTATTCATAAATGTTACATCATCAACAAATTCAAAGAGTGTGTGTGTGTGTGTGTGTGTGTGTGTGTGTGTGTGTGTGTGTGTGTGTGTGTGTGTGTGTGTGTGTGTGTGTGTGTGTGTGTGTGTGTGTGTGTGTGTGTGTGTGTGTGTGTGTGTGTGTGTGTGTGTGTGTGTGTGTGTGTGTGTGTGTGTGTGTGTGTGTGTGTGTGAGAGATTAAGACGCAAATGACCAATCCCGTAAAAAGTAAAAACTCCCTTGCTCAATTCTGTTGGATGTAATGGAGGCAAATAATTGCAAGTAAATAATGTGAATATTTACTTCATTACAATTATTCTTCACTCACATCTGGTAAGCATTTTATATTCTTTCTTAGATTTGTCCTAATAGCTTGACATTCATGCCTGCGTGTTCTCAGCAGTGACCGTTTTCATAGCAGTGATTGATGTCACTGTCTTTCCCCCCAGATGTAGAAATCTGCCCACCTCACTGGCCACGTCTCTCACTCCAGTTCCCCTCCATAAATCACTTTCTATATTTTTGCTGCATACTGTAAAAGTCACAATCTAATTATTTTTGGACACTTAAGTATGTTGAGAAACTGCAACAGTAAAATCATGGAAACATTTTTTGTAAAAAGTGTAGCAACCAATGTGCCTTATCTCATTCATGTAAATACAAATATAGCAGAGATGCCTAATTTCAGGAGCAGTTAAACTGTTTTATATTTCTAGTGATATAATTGATTCTCAGTGATCTGGCTTTTCTTTTCTCCTTCCTTCCTGTCCTTAAATGAGGAACTCCTTTTTAATAATTCTTGTCTAGGACCAGCCTGGACCACAAAATACATTTCAAAGCTATACAAGAAACATGTATATGACAAGGTAGAATAACGAATTCACCTGTTATGTTCATGAATACATAAACTCTTTGAATTTCAAATAGTATCTGCTATTTCATCCAATTTAGAGATGAATTTGAAGGAATATTTTGAAATGTTACCGGAAAAATGTGTGTCAGACTTGTTTCCATTACTTGGTTTGTGTAGGTAGTGAAGTGTTGCCAGCAGGTGGCAGTTTAGAACGCAATGTTTGGGTTTTCAGTAAAAAGTAGTCATTAATAACCATTAAAAAAAACTTCATTGCTTTATCCTAGGAGGGGAAAGCAATTACACGTTTCTCACTCAAGGCTTCAGTTTCCAGACTGAAACCAGAAAAATGATGGACAAACCTGTAGTTATTTGTTCTAGATAATCTTCCTGTTGGTATTTGAAAATGTTGGATTTCACTGTGTAATTGAACATCTGGAGCCGTTGTACAGTGTCAGAAATGCAACTCTGACTTCTCTTTATGTAATAAATATCAACCTATTTTAATGCACATCAAAAACTTGACATGGCTAATGAGCTGCTTTTCAGCTTTTGTCTCTTTATCAGTTGAGTTGAGAAATCAGTAAACTGGTGCCACCTTTAACCATCCTTTATAACAAAGAAAAATGAAATCCTTAACCGTAACTCTCACTTGCTAAAATCATTTCTTTTCCTGTTCCTGTTAGGGTTATCTTGGACCAGCCGGTGCCCCGTATATGCCGGCGGGGATGTCCCACCCTCCTGCAGCGCAGCCCTACCCTGTTCACGGGGACCAGCCTGGACCGCTGCACTCCCTGCCATCCAGTGTGTCGGCTCCACCCAGCAGCCAGGCGGCTCAGCCTCCTTACATGAGGTACGACCACAGCTGCACACGATGCGCACACACCACTGAGCATCAAGTCTCCCGTTTTGGCCGGGAAACTACTGTTTTTTACCTCTCTTTCCCACCGTCCTCCCGTATTAGTATTTTCCCGTAAATTTCCTTTTTTAATATAATAATTTTTAAACTGAATTGTCACTAGCCTCGCGACAACTGTAACCTGTAACTGTATTGCAGTTTTCACAATACAGTAATCCCTCGCTATAACGCGTTTCACCTTTCACGTCTCGCTGCTTCACAGATTTGCATTGTGCATCTTGTTCTGCATTCTGATTGGCTAAATAGTCTCCTCGCTTCCTCAATTCCTGTGTCAATAACGTTAGTCGTCGCTTAGCAACAATGATGAGAACGGTCAATGAGCTTCTGCAGCAGCTCAAGAACGGGACCCTATGAGGAATCGTTCATTACAGTTCTCAGATATAGAGGGAATGTGCATGACGTCACAGATGCGACTTCACAGTGGGTTACTCCCACTGAGTGTCAGAAAGACTGAGTGTCAGAAAGACTGAGGCCCCGTTTACACGGAGCAAAAACGGAGGCGTTTTCATGCGTTTTGGCCGTTCCTTTACTCAAAAACTCAGTTTTCATGTTTGCGTCTAAACAGAGGAAAACGGAGGAAAACGGAGGTTTAGGCTCAGAACGTCACAGAAACGTCACCAGCATCATTTGTGCGACCTGTGTTTACTGTAAACACAGGTTTTTACATATTGTAAACTTTACAATTTGTTTGGCCACCGTCAATATTTTCTTGTATTTTATATTCTAAAGTCACACTTAAAAAGTAAGACCCCGTCCACACGTAGCCGGGTATTTTTAAAACCAAATATTTCCCCCCCTCCGTTTATAAAATAATTTGTATCCACATTACATCGTTTTAAAAAAAAAAAAAAAAACCCTTCCACACATAACTGAAGATCTGCTTTTACGACCACATTCATAAGCATTCTAACCTGTAGATCATCTGCGCCTCTGCTGCAGCTTCCCCGGGAGGCGCGTCTCCTTTTCTGTAAGCCGCAGTTAACGAGCCCAAGTCCCCCCGTGTCCCGGCCACGGAGCTGCCGCGTTAATATCTTAATATCTTCGGTTTAGCAGATACCCGGCTACGTGTGGACGGGGTCTAACTCCACTTCTCTGTCACTCCAAACGAAAGACTCTCGTTCAGTCTTGGAAGTAACTGGCAGTCAAAGCTGATTTATGGTTCCGCGTTACACCAACGCAGAGCCTACGGCGTAGGGTACGCGGCGACGCGCTCCGTACTGCCCCCTGCAGGTTTGGCTGCTCATAGCACCTTAACAGCGTTTTCATGCCGCTTCGTGTAAACGAGGATTTTTTTGAAAACGTAGAGGGGGAAATATCCGTTTTTGTAAATACCCGGCTACGTGTAAACGTGGCCTGAGTGTCAGAAAGACTGAGTGTCAGAAAGACTGAGTGTCAGAAAGACTGAGTGTCAGAAAGACTGAGTGTCAGAAAGACTGAGTGTCAGAAAGACTGAGTGTCAGAAAGACTGAGTGTCAGAAAGACTGAGTGTCAGAAAGACTGAGTGTCAGAAAGACTGAGTGTCAGAAAGACTGAGTGTCAGAAAGACTGAGTGTCAGAAAGACTGAGTGTCAGAAAGACTGAGTGTCAGAAAGACTGAGTGTCAGAAAGACTGAGTGTCAGAAAGACTGAGTGTCAGAAAGACTGAGTGTCAGAAAGACTGAGTGTCAGAAAGACTGAGTGTCAGAAAGACTGAGTGTCAGAAAGACTGAGTGTCAGAAAGACTGAGTGTCAGAAAGACTGAGTGGCAGAAAGACTGAGTGGCAGAAAGACTGAGTGGCAGAAAGACTGAGTGGCAGAAAGACTGAGTGGCAGAAAGACTGAGTGGCAGAAAGACTGAGTGGCAGAAAGACTGAGTGGCAGAAAGACTGAGTGGCAGAAAGACTGAGTGGCAGAAAGACTGAGTGGCAGAAAGACTGAGTGGCAGAAAGACTGAGTGGCAGAAAGACTGAGTGGCAGAAAGACTGAGTGGCAGAAAGACTGAGTGGCAGAAAGACTGAGTGGCAGAAAGACTGAGTGGCAGAAAGACTGAGTGGCAGAAAGACTGAGTGAAACAGCGTAAACTTTCAAGTTTGAGCAACTCAAAAACATCTAAAATGGGAAAGAGCTTTTGTGCGATCGACCGTACTCATAGATTTAGCAAGAAATCGGAGTTATCGTTTTACAGATAATGTTGGATTTTTGGGTAGCTAACGTTAAACGGTCAAATCATAAAGTTTGGTGTCCTCATCACTTTAATTTCTACAACAAATCCTGCCTTGAAGTCGGACCAAGCGTCAAGACTTTTGTAAGCCTTCAAGCTTTGCTTCGTGTATTTCCCCGGTGTACAAATTAAGTACAAATGTTAATGTCCATGGACCACTGGTTCTTGGTAACTGTACCAAATATTAATGTCCATGGACCACTGGTTCTTGGTAACTGTACCAAATATTAATGTCCATGGACCACTGGTTCTTGGTAACTGTACCAAATATTAATGTCCATGGACCACTGGTTCTTGGGGTAACTGTACCAAATATTAATGTCCATGGACCACTGGTTCTTGGTAACTGTACCAAATTTTAATGTCCATGGACCACTGGTTCTTGGTAACTGTACCAAATTTTAATGTCCATGGACCACTGGTTCTTGGGGTAACTGTACGGGTCACTGTCAAGTCAAACTGCCTTTTAATTTAAGCTGATAATCGGCTGTTATCCCGTCTTCTCCACTAGTTTCAACTGTTTTTGCTGATGTTTTGCCACTCGGTGTGAGTAAGGAGGCTGGTCCAGTGGGAAAGTGACGTCAATGCAGACCCTCTATAATCGATGGTGGCATATCGGTTTATAAGAATCTTTTTGCCCAGAAGAAAAAGGAGCGATAACTACTACCCATAACTATGTTCTTCTCTGGAAAAAACACACCTGCACCACAGCTTTAGAAGAAAAAGACGCTACAGAGCGAGTCAGCATGCAGCAGCATCAGAGAGCAGGGAAATACGCGCCAGTCACAATCTGTCCTACTGTACTTATTGTATTTTTTTTCATAATAATTTTTCCTTTTCTCCCACCCAAATCCAATTACTTGGGTGGGTGGGGGGACTCATCTCCGCAATTTGAAGCCTTGTATAATAATTGTAAAAAAACAGATTTCACGTATCACGGGTTCTTTTTGGAACGTAACCCACGCGAAAAACCAGGGATTACTGTACAACGGGAGCAAACTCTTAACAAATCCGAGAGATGGATGGATGTAATGAGAGGAGACATTTCGGCCCAAAAAGCGAAGACTTCTTGTAAATATCTCTAAAAATGGGAAACTGAAGTTACTGTCCTAAAGAGGAGCAGGATGGGGCTCAGTTACGCTTTCTGAAAGACTTGTAACTGCGTTTTTAGTCTCTCACGCCGGAGGAACGATGTCCGTCAGCAGCACCAGCGTAGCACCAGAGAGCCACATGAAAGTAAATGACAAATAAAAAGAAAAAGGAAATGTTTCACTTGAAAACAATCAATGTGTATATAAACTGAAAATATTTAGAATAAATAAGTGGGCTTTAATTCCCCCTTTGTATTCATTGAGGCTCTTATATAGGAATTACATACACAGGAATGTCCTCAGCATTTCAGTATCAACAAAGGTCTGATTATCAGATTCTGAGCTTAATTGTAGTTGTAAATGTTTGACAGGTAGTTATTTTGGATTTTTCGTAAATCTGTCGGTTGGGCTGGTGGGACAGGGGAGGAAAATTTCCTGTATTTTTAAATCCAAAACTTGACAGGTATGCTACTGAGAGAAGTTATGCCATTGTTGTGTGACCGGTAGGGCTCCAACTAACGACTATTTTAATAGTGGACTAGTCACCGACTATTGAAACGATTAGTCGACTAATTGGATAATTAGTCTTTTTTTTTTTTTATTTAGTATGAGGTTGCTTTAATCATGTGGCAAATGATAACAAACACAAGAAAGATGGCACTAGAGCCCCGCTATAGTGGGACTGTTTTCTTCATCCTGCTCCCGCCCACATCCGCAAAACTCTGAGAATTCATGCTGCACAATAATAGAGATGCATTGATTTAGTGTCTTCCCCCGTCCTGCAAGAGAAAAGTCCAGACAAATCTATCTGATTTAATGTTAACATGATCATTGTGGAGCTTGATGGATAATTGACAGTTAATAGGCACCTGACTGAAAGTTAGATGAAAATCCATTGTCATCATCACACAAGCTTTTTCGCCTTTCGCGCCGATTCAATTATGTGATTGAGGTTATAGCAACGAGAGTAGGCTGTGAGTGGCTCAAATAATACTAATAAATAACATGAAATAAACAAAGTTAACAAATTAATTTAACAAATGAAAATAGGCTTAATATCTTACCAAGGCGAGTCCGTTTCGTTCAACACTCCGACGTGCTTTCTGTTCAAATGCATTACCGACGTGCTCCCGTGAAAAACAAGGTCGGCTTTGCAAACCTTGCAAGTCATCTTTTTATTTGCCGTATCGAGGCTAAAATGCTCCCAAACTTTTGAAGGTTTATTACCCGCAGCTGCGCTGAGACGCTATCGCGCATGTGCGACTCTCGGCAGAGATCGTATTGAAATGAGATGCCTCACTCCATTGGAAAAACACGCCTTGCGACAATTGTCGACAATGGAATTCATTGTCGACAATTTTGATTATGGATTTTTGTCGACAACGTCAACGAATCGTTGCAGCCCTAGTGACCGGTAATGTTCACTTGATACCTTTTTGCAGCAACTGGCTAGAAATTCCTAAATTGTATTTAGCTCTTTCATATTCCATATGTAACATTGCCACTATATTTGTCCCCTGTTCTCTTCACAGCAGTGGTATGAACTCTCAGTACATGAACCCGGCTGCCGGAGCTCCGTATGCCCCTCAGGTGGGAGCTGCCATGGATATGTCAGCCTATCAAAACTCTACCATGCCACCTGTGTCCTTTCCTGTGGCTGCTCCCCCCCACCAGGCTCCCCAGCAGCAGCAGCAGGCGGCGTATTACCAGCAACCTCTGCTGTAAACCTCTGACTCACAGCAGTTCCCATAAGACATACTTCAGGTATATCATCTGCCAGCTGTTTGTTCATTTGAGAGTGTGTGTATGACTGTGTCAGTTTGCTTTAGGTTATTTCTTTCGCTAAGTAATTTCCAATAGTGTAGATTGATCCCACAGCAGGACAGTTGAAATAACTAAAGTGTGTATGTAACATGGATGCTCTGTGCATCAGTTAGGAGTCAGCTATTAAATATGAGGCTAAACATGGTTCCAGGGGGTTTCTCCTGATTTCGAACTGAACACACCCTGTTTTTAAAGGTCAATGCAAAAGTAAATTTGGGTTTGCCCACAAGTGTGGGATTAGGTAGTGAGAAATCTTTTCACTGATTAATGGTCATTTGCATTTTACAATCGTAGTTCAACAGAATGCTACTCCACACGAGCAAAAGAGTTCCCACAACATGCCATTTCTGGATGTGTTGGATGATGGTTAGATGACATTACTGTAAATAATTAGATTTTATTTTATTTTTTTGAATCTGCCTTCTCTTCACACATGTTTGCAATGGTCATCCAGAGAAAAGCACTGCAAGAGCTCATATTATGTGTGTTCAGCCCCAGTACTAAACACAGCAAACAATCAATCAAACCACATCACACCAATTAATACACTAATGCGCTCCCCTATAAGAAAAGCACAAGCAGTTGTAGGTCTTAATGTTGCTTTGGCGATAACATCTGGATTTTCCTTTTCATAGATGTCTTTATCTTTTTTTTTTTCATTGCCCTATCTGGCTTTAATCAAATGTTTAAGTACCAGTCTGAATTGATCTTAAGAAAGGTTTGGTTTATTCTGTGCTGTTTGCTCCACACAACTGAAATCCCTTGAACTGGTGAGGGAACGTATCTTTCCCCGAAGCCAGTTCTTCATCTCACCAGCATCGATCATAATAGCACCTCGCTGTCTTGAACAGAGCTTTTGAAGGGTGAATTCAATTTTTCAAATGTCATAAATGAATGTTAGCAGTTGCATTAGTGTAAATGGTTTAGAGTGTAATTTACCATAAACACACTGCCTTGCATTTCGTGGTTGCATTTGAGATGTATAAATAGAATGGGTGTATGTAATTTGGTTTTGTTTTGTTTTTTTGTTTAGTTTTTTCTTGGGGGGGGTCTGTGTGTGTGTGTGTTTAAGGACTTATCCGGACATTCTGCATCACTGTAAGTTGACATAATATTTCAAATGATCACCATGTTTTAGGGTGAACTACCTGGCTCCCTCTGCGAGTGTGTGTGTTAATCTGATGAAATGCTGCATCTAGTAATGGTTATTACGTCTGTACCGCTCTGCCTCTCTTCGTGAGCGGAGTCTTCTCCAGTTACTGGAACCTGTCAAGATTCCATGTTTATGCAAAGAGATGTTAAATTTCTAAAGTTTGTTCAAAATTGACCTTGCCTGTACTTTGATTTCTATATATATTGAGATATACATGTGTAATTTTCAAGGCAAAGAAATTTGTAATTATTGTTCTTCTCTGCTTTTGTTTTTACTTCACCTGGGAAAAATGTAAATGGAACAAAGTTTTCAAAATGTTTAGAAGTATCTCGAGGAATGAGAAACATTTTTTAAACCTACTGTTGTTTTTTTCTTGTTAATTAATGTAGCTTTTGGAGAATCTACAGTGATATTGGAGTAATTCTGTTCTAATTTTAGTTATAATTGTCTGTATTTCCATTCAACAGCCTGATGTTAAAGGTGATGCATATTAGATGTAAAATACCTGGATTTGTCATTTGCACCTTAGCTTTGTAAACATTTATTTACCACTAAATGCCTTGTTTTTGAAGAAATTGAAGAGGGACGTAGACACAACTTTGACATCTTGGAATCTTGTGTTTCTGAATTCTCTGGATATGTATAATTCCATATATTTAAAATATTCCAGGTAAGATTCCTTTATCCGGGATTTTAAAACTGCTTTTGTAACAGCAAACTTATAAATATTCTTTGCAATAAAAAAAATATATGTACATATATATATATATCAATACAGTATATACCGACATGCAGTCTACTTTGGTTCGGTTTAATTCCAGTTCTATGTTTAATTACAGTTCTATAATTAAAAGAAAAATGATTAAAATAGTAACTGTCCATCAAGAGTAATTACCCTGCTCTATTCCCTGCACACATCACCAGCTGCTTGAGATTTACAAGCCTGTAATGAGATCTACCAAGAAGAAATGACTTATTCATTAAATTTGGTCTTTTGATAATTTTAGGATCTTTTTTTTTTTTCCCCCATGCTGACACATTTAAGATGATTTGAATATCAGTCATTTTCAGGGGGTGAAGTACAAATGAAAATAGTTTTTTGGTAAATATACAAGGTGGAGCATTTGCTCTATCAGGAACCAGTCTGAAGGTTTTGGCACAGCTCTGCTGTGAGATTGTCTGCCATCAGCACAGCTGGTAACTACTGATGATGAGTAATAAGTTGTTTATTATATATATTAATAGAAAAGTAGTCCCTCAACAGTGATTGTGTTTGACTTCTAGTGCTTTAACTGCTAAAGGTTAGCAGTCCTCAGCAACAAAAAGCGCTCAAATTATTCTACAGTCCATCATACTAGTGATGCAGGATTTGTAACTTGACACCTTTTTTTGGTTTCTATGATTTTTGTTTTGTATATTAACAAAATGTACCTGGTCAGAACTTAAAAGCTACTATAGTTTATGGTGCATTTACGGATCCTCGTTAATTCTAACTTTACTAATATCAGTATCGTGTTTTCATAGGTTACATAAATATATTTATCCATTAACATCAGATATCTCTATCAATGACTTTATCTTAGATTAGAGGAATGTTTAACAAACATTTTGGGGGTGCGATTCCTATAACTGTGAAAGTGTGTCTCGTTCACGAACGTCGCACAGCGTATAAAGGGACTGGAAGGGGAGGCAGTGAAGGCCACTTGCTGTCCGAGTGTGGTGGTCTCTGCAGCTCCAGAGCAGAGACACGTCTGGACATCTGCAGCCGTCACCACCATCTCCTCCTCCCGAGGGCTCGGAGCGACCTGAACCTGGAGCCCGCGGTCCTCGGTCCCGCCGCGGAGCCGCAGCAGCTCCGCTGGGGCGGCGCAGAGCGGCAACCGCCGCCGTGGAGCGACGAGCTGGCGGAGATGTCCCGGCACATCTACACCCGCCGCGGGGCAGCGGAGCTGCACAAGCCCGCCCTGCAGGTACTGTTCTCCTCTTTATACCTCCAGTTTTAATGCAGTGGACGTTTTCAACTGTGCAAAATAAATCTGATATTATAACAATATTGTATCATATCCAAAAATAAAAGTGTACCCTGCTCCGAGGAATAAAAAATGAATTAAATGATTGTTGGACCCCCACAGGCACTAAGGCTGATTTATGGTTCTGCGTTACACCGACGCAGAGCTTACGCCGTAGGGTACTGTACTCTCCGCGTCGCCGCGTACCTTACGCCGTGGCTACGCCGTCGTTTTAACGCGGAACCATAATTCAGGCTTTAATCCCCATGACGGTGCTTTTGGGTGTAACTAAAGATGTCCAGTATTGTCCTCGTTTCTAACCAGCTTTCAGAAACAGTCCTGCAGGTGATGAGGACTTGATGTATTGAAAAGGGAATGAAACGGCATGTTTAATAATTAAGCATTTCCTGGCAGAGCTCCTCGCATGATTTATCACTGCTCCAAATCACTTTTCTACTAAAGGAAGATGGTTCTTTCTTCTATTCAGCACATTTTTATTTATTTTTTTGTCTCTTTTAGTTTTTTTTTCCTGCTTCAGGTTTGAATCAGCCCTCAAAGAAGTAAAACCATAGCAATATATTGATTTAAAAACAATCCATTGATTGATTATAAGGCAAGGCAAGGCAGGTTTATTTGTATAGCACAATTCAACACAAGGTAATTCAAAGTGCTTTACATCAACATTAAAAGCGGCAAGACATACTTAAACAGTAAATAACAAATAAAATGAAATAAAACGATAAGAAAAGAGGTAAAATAAGAAGCACAAGTTGTTAAAAAAGGGCAGTAGATTACAGCAGGTACATCTCATTCTTACAATGGCAAGAATTACATTTCTATACGGTCAAAACGTACAAAGACCGGGTCAAATACAGTATTACAAAAGTAATCTGTAACAATTCATACGGTGAATTAAACCAATTTGACAATTCCATGCCACAGGCAACTGATCAACTGTTTTGAGTTGGATGATCCAGGTTTTGGACATTTCATTGCACCTATTTGAAGTTCTGACTGCAATATGATTCATAATTCTTTTTTTGAACTTTTGACAGTTAATGGATTATTATGGGAATGACTGAGTTGCTCAGGGTGACTGATTGGTTCAGCCTCAGATTAACTTGAATGCTGTAGTGTTGTTTTTAGCAGCCTGTTTCAATTTTAGTTTTAGTCTAGTCTTTGGGTCCAGCTATTATTTTAGTTTTTATTAGTTTTAGTCACGTTCATTCTCCTTTTAGTCGTGTCAAGTTTCAGTCGACTAAAAGTCTGAGCATTTTAGTCTTATTTTAGTCAGAATTGTCCAGGACCATTTTAGTCTAGTTTTAGTCAAATATTGTATTTAGCCAAACCCATTTTACAATACAAGGTTATCTTATTATTATATTATTGTTACCTTATAGACTCAAGAATACATTCATTCCAGATACGGAAAACTTTTGGGCGACACATTCAGTCTTCTTTTCCAGGTTTAGGTAGGAAAGTGTATCCAAAGATCTAAAGACTAAACTGATTTAAAAGACTAAACCAGAGCAAACGACGTAAAAAAAAGTATATTAAGGATCTTTGTTATAACATTTCGTTTCGTCTCGTTTTGGTCAACGAAAATGAAGACACATTTTAGCAGAGTTTTTATTTTGTAATCTACATTTTAGTCTGGTTTTTTTTCGTCTACGATATTGCATTATATATTTAATTATCGTTATCGTCACATGACCAGCATTTTCGTTGCGTCTCGTCTTGTTTTCCTCAGGTGATAAAGGTTAATTGACAACGATATTTAGTCATAATTTCCATTGACGAAAGCAACTTTAGAATGCTGAACGGAGCAGGTTGTCCTTCCTTCACCTGAAAGATCGGCTCCAGTTATGACACAAAGTTTGTTGTATATTGTGATATCCTTGTTTTGAGTTTCTCAGCGCAGCCATACAGCCGATGGTGCCCTGAAAAATGTGAACCCTTTCACTTTGGCCCAGATGCTGTACAGCGTCACCGTGGGACAGGATGGCACACATGCTGAGTTAGGAGAGCTGCGACTGAAGCCATTTATCATGCACCCCCCTCCTCCCACACCTCAGGTGTTACGACAACACACTTGAACAAACTGGCTTAGCCAAAAATAGGTCAGGGGAAGAAAAATCTATACCATCGAGCAGCGGTCGTGCAAAAACTGAATTTATCCAGGGTTTTGTGGGCTGTGGCTTTCTGAGAGAGCTGTGATGGATTGACTTCATGTAATCAGGTCATCAGAGAAGAACAAGAGAGAGCTTGGTGGAGCCACAGCCATGCGCCCCCCCCTCCAGGGACTGAGATGTTAGCGTTAATGGGACTGCTGGAAGGAAGGTGCCCTTGAGTTTGATGCAGGAGGAGGAGAGGGGGGAAAGACGGGTAAGATGCAACAAAAACCCAGATACAAATTACAGCCTCAGCATTATGGAATATTCGGGGCCAATTCTCACAGGGAATAAAAGAAGATAAGGATAAAATGTACTTTACTGTCACATGGGAGAACTTGCCTTGGAGTAAAAAGCTGCGGCATCAACATGTAAAATCACAAAAGGAGAGCATGCTGTTCCAAAGACCACAATATATCAATCAAATGTTATTTATATAGCAACTTTCATCCAAGTACATGAAATACAAAGTGCTTAACATTTTGACTGAAAAATAAGCATAATAAAATTAAAATTAAATAAAAACTGGGAGACCAATGCACACTGACATAGCCTACAATAGTTAATTAAAATGAAATAATGACAAAAGTTCAAGAATTAAGGCTAAACATAATCAGTCCACAACAATAAAATATAACAATAATAAAAACATTACAAGAAATAGATGAATAAATAAAACAAATACCTCTAAAAAAATGTTAAACAGAATAAAACTATAAAATTTGATGCTACATAAAAGCCAGACCAAAGAGATGAGTTTTTAGTCTACGTTTAAAAATGTCCACATTTCCAGCTCCTCTCAGATCCTCCGGCAGGCTGTTCCACAGTTTTGGAGCATCGTGGCTAAAAGCAGCATCACCAAATGTTTTAGTTCTGCTCTGTGGAAACAGCTAGAAAGGAAGAGCCAGAGGATCTGAGTTCCTTCCTGGTTCATAGAATAAAAACATCTCTGAAATATACTCTGGTGCAAGCCCATGTAGCGCTTTATAAACTAATAAAAGAACTTTGACATGGACACAGGTTGGCTGGTCTTACTGCCAGTAAGTGCTTGACCCTCTGGATCACAGATTTTCTGTCTTGCTCAAAGGGTTCGTGTTAACCCACTTCTGTCAGAGGAGCGTATCAGAAGCACCGGGTGCCCACAGTAGGCCTGTGTTGAAAAAAATCGATTTCCCAATTCTAAATCGATTCTCATATTAATTCCTAAAAATCGATTCATATGTCTAAAGATCGATTATTTTTTTTTCTTTTATTCATTTATTTTTTTTTTTTCATCAGTACATTACAACTTTTGGTTATTTTTTTGTTTATCCCCAAAAAAGGAATGTTTTGTTGGACACGAGAATAACAGGTGCCATGTTTTTGCCTTTAAATATGTTTAAAGGTATGAAAACATTAAAGTGTGAGGTTATAATTGCATAAATTGTCTATATTTCATTACTTTATATACTGTCTTGGGGTTACATTTGCAAAAAATGCTAAAAACCAAATGCTCAAAAATTAAAAAAACAAAATAGACGAAAATGGAACAAATAAAAACGGAATGTGGGAAAAAATAAAACCGATTTCATACGGCCTCTGTTTTGCTGCCCTGGATCTGTTTGATAATTCTGATCCACATGATGTTTCTGTTTGCAGTTCTATCAGCATTCTGGGAGCTGATTGGTCCTTACAGCATCATTAGCTGCAATTGTTGAATCTCAATATAATACTAGTATTAATATGTTGCAGAACTACAGTCATATAATTCATGCAACCGCTCAAAAACAGTTTTAATAACACTAACCCAAATCAATATCGGAATCGGATCGAATCAAATCTTGATAATCAATTCTGAATCTTAAGAATCGGAATCAAATCGATTCTTGACATTTGAATGGATCCCCAGCCCTAGCCCACAGGGCAGCGTTCTTTCTCCGATGCCGTTTTCGCTGTTTACTTATGACAATTAATTCAATATGCAGATGATTTGGCTGTAGTTGGTCTTTTAGTGAAGATGGACTCTCTTGGTGACCTCTCTTATATTGCTCACATGAAGGCCCTTGAAACGTGGTGTCTTCATAGCCATTTATACATAAATGTAACCAAAACGAAGGAGCTTCAAGACAAAACAGGAAATGAAGATGGAGCCCGTTTCACTCGATGGCCAGCTTATTGACTCTGTAGAAAGCTTCACGTATCTTGGTACTGTTCCTCATAGCCATTTGAGCTTCTCTGGAAACACAGATTTTATCTTTAAACAACGTCAGCAGCGACTCAGCCTCCTCAGAAGACTTAGCTGGCTTGGTGTTAATCCAGAGGTTTTAGATGCGGGATACCCGGCTCACCTAGAAAGTGTTTTAACCCGCCATCTGTCTGCCTGCTGTCACCTGACCTGCCAGTGCTACAACAAACAAATAAAATAGTTAAAATAGGTAGTAAAATAGTGGAGGAAGCCCTTGGCCAACATGTATACTGACAGGACCGGATCAGAAAATCCTGTCCGACAGCTCTCATCCTCCGTCCTGTCACTTTGAGCCTCTGAAGTCTGGGAGGCGCTACAGACTTTCCTCTGGCTAAACGTTGTTAAAAAAAATACTTCATACCAAATTGCATGTCTGAGTACAACAAAGTAAACAACCCACAACCTTCAACTGAGCTGCTACGCCCCTGTTTCATCTTACTTTTTAAAACATGTCTTTTATCCAGGCTTTTATGTTATACTTGTGATTTTAGAATTGCTCATCTTTTATGTTGGTGAGCCGAAGACAATTTTCCAGCCTGGTGGACGATAAAAAAATATTCCATTCTATAGAAGTAAAACAGTTTTCTAGTGAACGCTGGTAGAAAGTGGACTGCAGTGAATCATGATGCTTCTATTTAATACATTGTAATAATAAAAAAAATGCCACTGAAATTGTAAATCTACGACAAACACACTGAAGAATTTTTTTTGTTTGTTTTTTTTTTCCACCCCAAGGATCAATATACTTAATAAGACAAATAGTGTTTGAGCTTGTCATCATTCATTTGCAGAGGGATTGGATGATGCCCAAGCCAAGGGCATATACACAAACATAACATGCTCAAAATTATGAATAAAAAAAATAGAGCACAATTTTTATATGTACTTAGATTATTATTTTTCAATAATTCTTACATGAAAAGTTTAAAAGAAGGAGAGCTTACATCTTCCTTATTCATCAGTTTAATGTCTTGATGGCAGGTGGAATGGATAAGTTCTTGTACTGTTTTCACTTGGACATTGGTATCCTAAATCTCTGACATGATCATTTAAAACATTTCTATGCTTTTTATATGAAGACTGAAGATGGGTATGTCCTTTTTTCAAGCTCTTTGTAAAAAAAGTAAACTCTGCTGGAGCCAAGAACAAAGGTTTTCACACGATCCTGCCAAGTAAGACACGGGTATTTAGGTATTTCTAAGACGACACCTTTTAGCTCTTTCATTACCTTTGCGAAAAGTTGGTCACTCTGAATAGTTTTGGGCAAGCCAAAAGTTGAAAAGAATTTAGTGAGAACTTTTACAACTGGTTTTGCTCTGAGAGAGCGCAGTGGGATGGCCTCAGGGTACCGCGTCGCAGCGCACATAATAGTCAAAATATACTGATGTCCGGATTTAGTTTTCGGTAACGGGCCCACACAATCCACCGACTCTCGTTCAAACGGATCGGACGTAGGGGTGCCAGAGGAACAGGTTGGTTGGGCTTTCCCACAACTTGACAAATATGACAGGTGCGGCAATATTCCGCTACGTCGGTTTTTAACCCTGGCCAAAATAAATTGCGCAACACACGATTATACGTCTTTTTGACACCGAGATGGCCAGCTAAGCTGGAGTCATGTGCTAGACTCAAAACCTGCGCTCGATAGTCTGTTGGCACAACCACCTGATTAACAACACTCATTAAGACACTGTTGTCCAAGAAAAAACCACAAGGCTGGCTGTCGTCCTCGGCGGCTACAACAGAGGACAAAAACAAAGTTAGAGACGGATCATTTCTCTGAGCCTTCATCAACATTTCTCAAGGAAACACATCAAGCTCAGTGACACATTTTGGTACCTTTTCACACTTAGTAGCGGGGGACACTGAAAAGGAGGGCTCACCCTCATCTAATGTAGCCATAAACGAGCTAGACAAATCCACAACATCACCCAATTTGCTGCGCATACAGGAAACACATTTGGCACAGAGGTGGGGCAGCAAGCAGGTGCAACCGAAATGGGATCATTAACGACCTCTGGCAGAGGAAACACATTTCCTCCGGCCAGATCGTTACCTAAAATAAACGAAATGCCACTAATCAGAAACCGTGGGAGCATGGCAACTTTCACACGTCCCGACACAAGTGGTGAATGCAAATGGATCATGTGAAGTGGGGCGTTCAGTTCACTAATTTTAATTCCCCACACTAACAAATCAGAAGAACACAAAGTTTTGTTTGAGAGGGGCAGAACACTAGCCAGCATGAATGAATGATAGGCGGCTGTATCTCTGAGGATAGTTACCGGCACTTTATCTGCTTCCTCACCGGTTACTGACACAAATCCCTGAGAAACAAACGGTTTGAAACGAGGGTCAACCTCCGCATTTAACTCTGCTTCAGGTGAAGACCCAGTGTGTTTTACAGGTGGGGACGCAGTGTTTATAAAACCCACACCTGCAGGAGGGTTAACATTTTTGTGTTGTCCTTTTTTCCTAAGAGCCGTATCAGCACCTATCTGCATATTAAATTAACACAAGAAAACCACAGGACACACACACACACACACACACACACACACACACACACACACACACACACACACACACACACACACACACACACACACACACACACACACACACACACACACACAGAGCAGACAGACTACAAAATATGACCACAGTCATAACAAAGAGAAAAAAAAACAGAAGAAAAAATTCACATAAGAAAAACTGAACATTTCCTGTAAAGGAAAAAGTGGAAAAAAATAGGGGGTCCTATTATTCTAAATCAAATGATTTAGAGAGCAGAGCATTCTTCAGTTTCTTTTTGTACATAGACAGTGACAAAGATAAATCAATTAAATGTACATAATTGTTCCACATGATAACTGCACGGTATTTAATAGAAAACTGACCATGGGATGTTTTATACAATGGAAGATGAAGTTTTTTAATAACTTGAGAGTTATTAACAAAATAATATCTAAAACCATAAGGTAAATACTCAGTCTTATGATTCACTTTAAACACAAATGTACAGATTTGAAGAATGTTGATGTCATCGATAGTCAATAATTGCAATTTAAAGAAGAGAGGTGCACTTGAAACATCAGCTTTGGAAAAAGTTGCTAATCTAACAAAACGTTTCTGCAACAATAATATTTTCTGCAAATAAGATGGAAACCATCCTCACCTGCTGCTTCTACCTCCAACCAGGGGTTTGTGATCAGGAGTTGGATGGATGGGGCTGTTGCCGCTGCTCTTCCACCTCATGTTTCACTCTTCACGTGTTCAAAGCCAGACCAGGAAAGCTCCAGTCTACAAATGTTAAAACGTCGGTATTTATTGTTTGGGATGCACGATATTGATCCGACCGATCATTTATGGGTCGATATGGGAGGATTATGACATCATTTTTATCGGTCCCATAAATAGACCCGATCAATTTTCTATCCGGGATATGTCACATTCCTCATCGATCTCATCTGTGTCTTTCCTGGCAGGACCACAGCAGGGCCCGGTGTCTGCCTGGCTGGAAATAAGCACTGACGGCACAATAGTGCAGCTTACACACCGGTCTGTTTGTTTTGGGTATTTGTTTTGATGATAGTGATGTTTTTCAGAGCATATTCAACAAGGATTCAGAGAGGACGACAGAAAAAACAGCAGGCTATGACACAACCAGTCTCATATCTCATCTGAAAGGTTGTCGTGGCGATGAAGCTTCATTAGGAGAAGATGAAGCAGCAGCTAGTCGCACTAATAACCAATAACACGTGTACTGCAATAACCAATAACGAGTGTTGATGTTCTTGTTCAGGAGACATTTGAAAACGTTTGAAAAAAAGTTTTCCAGACTCAGTAAAAATGCTGAAGCCATAAATGATCAAAGTAATGGAGTCAGCGCTTTCTGATGATTCTGTAAACACCTTTTCTTGAGGATGCAATTTATTTAGTTGTTTTTCATGTCAGTACATTTATTACACCTTTCGTATCCTCATGTAATTGTAAAAGTCGAGATGTATTTTATTTTTGGTTCATAAAATACTTAATTATTTTTGTTGTTTTCACTTAAAGGAGCTTGAGGCTCCTTTTAAGAAATGAGACTCTCTAGCGCCACCCTTCACCACGACGGCCGTTGGGGGTACTGCAGCCAACAGTGAAGCCGGCACGGGAGAACGGGGAGAACGTGCATGCAGCGTCATGTGACGTCACATCCACAGCCCAGCGTGGGAAATTCGGGACCGAATTGCAGCACATTTTGCAGAACACAGCCTGTTCAAGGCAAAGGAGAGATACACTAGAGGATCATTCTTTTGGGTTTGGAACGCTTCATCTGACATTATTACTAGAAAACTTAAAATGTATACGGATTTTTTTCATAAATCCTGCCACAATCCGGCCTCAAGCTCCTTTAAAGCAGTCAACATTCTGTTAACACATATCTGTGCATTAGATTTACTAAACTGTGAGTGAGTGAGTGAGTGAGTGAGTGAGTGAGTGAGTGAGTGAGTGAGTGAGTGAGTGAGTGAGTGAGTGAGTGAGTGAGTGAGTGAGTGAGTGAGTGAGTGAGTGAGTGAGTGAGATTGTGTGTGAATTGACCATATACCTTGCGTTTAAGATTTATAGATGCACACATATTTTCCATGAGCAATCACCATTTGACTGTTTGATATCACACATCCCAAGTTTCTGAACAAAAGTGTGTTTATTGTTCGTTAAGTATCGTGGTACCGAAGTCACACCAAAGAGAAATGATCAGTTGGGGATCTAGGGCTTCGGTTTGCTCTTATAGTTTGGCCAGAGCTACTAAAATATTAGTTTT
Source organism: Cololabis saira (assembly GCF_033807715.1). NCBI lineage: Eukaryota > Metazoa > Chordata > Actinopteri > Beloniformes > Belonidae > Cololabis > Cololabis saira. Next base: position 7,093,055 of record NC_084592.1, on the reverse strand, counting down.
TCCATCACTGCATCTCAAATGTCATACTTTTCTGGGTTCGGACACTGCAGGATACATAAAGATTTTGCCGACGAACCCACCGTGGTCGGGCTCCTCTCAGGCGGAGACGAGGCGGTGTACAGAGATGGGGTTAATAAACTGTCAGTGTTCAGAGAACAACCTCTCACTGAGCACCACACAAGCAAAATAACTCATCCTGGACCTCCGTAAACGCAGAGCTGGCCCCTCTGATCGTCAACAGAGACTGCTTTGGAAGAGTCCAGACCTTTACATTCTTGGGCGTCCACATCATGGAGAACCTCCTCTGGTCTGCCAGCACCAAGGCGTGGTGAAGAAGCTCAGCAACGTCTCCATGTCCTAAGGTGCTCGGGAGAAACGGCCTGGAGAAGAAGCTACTGGGGTCCTCCCATCCTGGCGTCATCACAGCGGTACGCTGGGTGCAGAGCAGCAGACAGGACAGCCCTGCAGAGGGGGATCAACACGGCCCAGAAGATCACCGCTTCCTCTCTAGGGATGGGAACTGAGAAGATTTTTACCATTCCAATTCCATTTTCGATTCTGCGTAACGATTCGGTTCTTTATCAATTCCCTTATTGATTCTCATTTGGAAAAAAAAGGACAATAAAAGTTCACCAAACATCACCAATATACAGTGGCAATTCCACGAGAATGTCCAACATTTCTGTAATAGAAATTAAAATTCTCCTTTTTAAAAGGAGAATGATATGAACTGAGCACAATAAAACTGTCAGCCAGTGACAAATAATATCAAGTCAAATCCAATCAAACTGTATATTTTGCAAACCTGCATCCCTAACCCTTTGATGAAATATTCACTTGGCAAGTATGGAAAGTTGCCCTGTTGTCATCTTTTTTACCGAAATGTAACGAGGCTTTCGAGCTTGAGTGCCATGTTTATTATTGACTGCTGGCTACGTGCGTGATGACGTCATTCGTGCTCACGGGACTTGAAAAGGGAATCGTTTTCAAAATTTGCAAACGATGCCTTGAAAAAGGTCTATGACCGAAACGTTGGCCCAATAAACACGAGTACGGTGAGAAGAAGGTGTGCAGGAGTTTTCCTTTTTAAAATTGGCTGCAGCTTTCCTCCTCTGACGCACCTTTCTGCATATCCGGTGTGCTAAAAGTTTTCTACTTTGGATTTATCGTGGCACAAAATGGAGAAGCGCTCCAAATTTAATTTTATGTCTGACATCTAATGACAATAAAGTCTTTCTATTCTAAGATTTTATTATATTGTAAATATTGTGCATCCCTATTATACAACAATATCCATCCAATAAAAATATTAAGGGTATGAAGGTTAGAGTTTGTTTACTTTCCAGTAAGTTATTTCATGAATGTACACTTGCAGCTGAGCTGCTCGGGCTGCATCACTGCGCTACATAAAAAGAGAGGACTTGATTATGGAGCACTTGCTTACTGATGTGTGTGTGTTTTGGCATCACCAGGGTAACAGAGGGACCTACTCCAGACGCAGCCGGCTGAAGAGGTCCGACGGCAGCACCACCTCCACCAGCTTCATCCTCAGACAGGTAAGACGTGTCTCTCAACAGAAGGGCTCGGCACATTCAGCAGGGGAATCCATCATTTTACATGGCAGTTCTCAGACGAGCAGCGTGTGTTCTGTCTGCTCTGGGAACAGACTGAAGGATCCATGATTAAACCCTGGCTGAATCCAGGCTTTTCTTTCTTTTCTTTCTTTGAAATGAACAACATAATGCACTAAAGACTATTGAGGAAATGAGAACAAGGTGTTGGAAGATTGGAAGTGGAGATCCAGGCATAGTTGAAACCTTCAGAGTCACCACGACTGCGTCTGGTTGTTGTTTTTTTTAGAAACAACTAAGTTGATGACATCCTGTCCAGCATCGACAGGGAACAGGGGAACTCTTCGTAGTGAACATCCAGCATTTCAGTATCCACGGTGCCGAGACGCTCCTTCACAGTCGCATTTCCAAAAGATTAGTGGACAGCAAATTGCACCTTCTTTACTTTTAGCACTCTTTCTCCTCTATTTTCAGTTTATAGAGTCCAACATCCATATGGAGAGGTGTTGGAGTCCAGAATAGGTTCCTGCAGCCGTTGTCTCTGTGAAACACATGAATCCATACTCTGATACTGATATCCTCCCGTGTTGTCAGCACTCCAAGGTGGTCCGTCCCTCATGATGGACGACCTTGAGATGGACGACCTTGAGATGGACATGTCCGTCCCTCATGATGACTGAGCCAAGGTTGAAACTGCCACCTCCTGGCTCTCCTTTGACTCTCTCCCTACATCCATGACTTCACTTAAACTATCTGACTTTTTATTAGTTGGAAAGCTTAATAAGCGTCTCTCATTATAACATCTATACTTTTGTATTTGCTCGACGTCATTATAAATGAGGGCTCGCCCTCAATGATTTTCAAGTTTAAATAAAGAAATATATACGGTATACATATATTCAAAATAATTACTGGAATTACTGACAGGAATCTGCCTCTCCTGGCTCACTGTGGAGAAGAGGCTCTCATTCAACACACTATCAATGTTTACATTGGTTACTAGTAGTAAAACTCCAGTTTTTCTGTTTGAACAAGTTGTTTTTACTAATACTATTCATGATCACAACACTAGAGGCTCCAGGGGCCTGTACTACGAAGCGGGATTTGGGGTTAGCGAGGTAACTTCAGGTTTAACCCTGGGTTTTCAGGACTACGACGGTGGTTCACTTCTTAGCGGGGCACATCGCCATGGTAACTTATGCTGAACCGCTAACCTGCTCCGGAGCAGGTTATGTTCGAGATACAGATCGCCGGGTGTAAAAGCACCGCCCACTGACCAATCAGCTCTCTTGGAAAATGACATGCCCTTTCGAAGAGAATCCAGCGGAGCTTGGTGCGCGGATCGTGAGAGGATCCCTCCGAAGAGAACGCGTATTCAGGGACCACCAAAACCCCTTTGCTTTCCCTGATGAGTACCTGTATGAACGATCCAAAAAAAAAGGAAAAAAAGAAAAAAGAGGTGGAGGAGAAAATAAAAAATAAATCAATCAATGAATAAATAAAACAAATCATCACCCAAAATCCGATGTACAGTCAATCCAAAACTAATACCAATTAAATAAATAAATCAAGAAGAAATGAAAAAGAAGATGCATTTGTAAGGGGATAGCAAAAAAGGGATTTTCAATTTCGTCCCTCGAACATTCTGAGAAGTCACTTTAAAATACTAAATACCCCCCTCCTGAAAAAATAAAAAATTAAATTAAATTAATAAAAAAACCCAATTCTTTGGTACAGCATCAGCACAAGTTATCGGTCAACAACAATAGTTATAGAACCAATATATACAGACTGTCTCAGAAAATTAGAATATTGTGATTTTCTGTAATGCAAACACAAAAACAAAAAAAATGTCATACATTCTGGATTCATTACAAATCAACTGAAATATTGCAAGCCTTTTATTATTTTAATATCGCTGATCATGGTTTACAGTTTAAGATTAAGATTCCCAGAATATTCAAATATATGTTTATATCCCTATGAATTTACGCATTTATACAGTCAGCGATCTTTTGCCAGCTGTCTTTCCTGCATTTTGCAGCTGCAACTGTGTTGCTTTTTGCCTGTATTATATGCCTATACTCATCATATTTCCGTAAAATTATTGTTTGCTCTTCGCTACTGAAGTAAGCGGCTCTGACAGCGGACTTCTCCATGCTTGCGATTGGTCATGCGCTGAAAACACTGCCCCTTTTATGTGCACGCGCTCATATCCAGATTGGAGAAACCTGGGTTGATATACCGAGTTGATAACCACCGTCGTGTGACCGCTTAGCGTGATTGCAATTGTCCCGCTTAGTGAATCTGGATAAGGAAAAGATATCCTGGATATGTTGAACTTGCTTCGTAGTACAGGCCCCAGTAATGGTCTGCTTGTATCGCCTCGTTCAAAAACAAATGCTTTACAACCTTCTTTTATCTACAGATCAATGTCTGTCTGGAATTATCTACCTCAGTATCTCCGCTGTATTTACAGTAAATCCATTTTTAAGAGGAAACTTACATTTTATTTAAGACAGTAATTTCGTCTGTTTGGTGTGTTGTGGATATGATTTGTTTTAGATGACGGGTTTGTCTATTATCTATGGTATGTATTTCTTTTGTTTTGTGTGCCTTTTAATTGTGATTGTACTGTACATGTTGCGGGTCCCAGGAAGACTAGCTGGCTGCTATGGCACCAACTAATGGGGATCCTTAATAAATACATAAATAAATCGCTAAGGCAGCACCGCATCCAAACCAGTAAAGACAATATTTAAAATGTCTTTGTTTAATGCAAAAAAAAAGAAGAAGTTAAGTTCAGTAGAAAATCTTAAGAGCTACGTCATATTCACAAGGCAACGACTGCGTCGCTGATTGCAGTTTAGTAACTCAAACTGCACGGCCAGAGTAGTCATTTACTGAGCAGCATACGTTTGTGAGCTGCAAGCTTCACGTTACAGGGTTTGTTTCTTATTGCCTGAAATCTGAGTGGAATTCACTTTGAAATAAATACTTTAATAAAGCGTTTTTGATAAAAGTTTGCCATGACTAGGATACAGTCCAGTGGCCGCTGCATGATAGGAGCTCCAACACTCGCCCTGAATGTTTGAACTCACCTCAGGGGGCTGATGAGCATGAAGCTTTGCTTTGTTGCTCGCTTTTGACCTCAATTCATAATTTCACAGCTCCAAGTTGGACTGTAATTTCTCCTTTGATATGAAGTGAAAGCAGCGCTGATATGAGATGATATGGCACAGGGATGAGAGCTGTGGGCCGCTGCTCTGGTGCCGGGAATCAGTGGCCTTTGTTTGGGCCTGGGAATTGAGCCTGCTGCGGTTCTTTGTGATGCGTCCATCATCAGTGTAGCATTCAGAAATCCTCTGCTGTCTGAATGCAGATGAACTGCCTCTTCTATATGTGCCACTGTAAAACAGATTAATTTTGTCTCCTGTAACTAGTCCTTTCTGTACTGTATAATACGGTCTGGGCTCAGCGTGGACGTTGTCTCCCCATGAACGAGTCACCGAGGAAACGGACGCCCCGTAAAGTCACACAAGGACAGTTTGTCTTTGATTAACTTTGTCTCCGACCTCTTCTGTTTCATGCTTTAGCATCTCCATACTTTATTTTTTTGTTTATTTTTGGCTTTATCTCAAACTAAAACAAATCACCATCAAATTAAAAGCGTCAAAATATAAAAAAAAGCTAAATAATTTAACAGTCTCATCCAGAAATAAAGAAAAGCAAAAAAATATGTGGGGGAGAGGGAACAGGAGGAAGCATAACTTATTTAGTCCTGTCCCTTCCTCACAATATCATATCATATGCAATATAAAATATAAAAATGTAAAATTTAAATAAAATAAAATAAGAAAAGAAAGAAAAAACGAAATAATAACAAAAAATAAATAAATACAACACAAACAATAAACAAAGATCAATACATAATTAAACTAGCCCCCTACAATATCCTAAACTCAAAAATGTAATTTCCAGTCACTTCTTTGATGATCCATGACCAGCCATGAATGCAGGGAGTTACATTTGTATCGTATATGGATCACATAAGGAACAGAATAATAATAACAGAAATACATACAGAAGGTAAATTGAGTTCTTTAGAGGTCTTTATTTTTATATTTGTCAAGAACTGTTTTCTTGTATGTGTTTTTAAACTGTATAGAGTTAGTGCTTCGTTTGATTTCTTCATCAAGACCATTCCACAAAGTTCCCCCACAGACTGATATGCACATGCTTTTAATTAAGAGCAGTACGCACACAAGGTTGTTTAAAATTTAGTTTTCCTCTTAGATGATATTTTCCTTCTTTATCTTGAAACATTTTTTTAATGTTTTCAGGCAGTGCATTATTTCTTGCTTTGAACATTATTATTGCTGTTCTAATTTTCCCTAAGTCCAACTTAGTGAAAATGAGATCTTCACCAGTACTGTGCAAAACAAGGGTCATATCACAGCCAGAAGGTCTCAATTCATGTCTGATTGCACTTTAAACTAGATGGGTTTAGAGGATTCACAACAACTTTTCATTTGAAAGATCTTTAATGTCTAATTTTGTACTTCACACCCTTTATCCCTGCTGTTCTGCGAAGACAATGGAGCTGAAGAAGTGGCAGATTGTCACACCTTGACAGTTGGTGTTTCTATTTTAATCACAACCCACCAGCGAATGCACTGTTTGTTCAAAGTGTTGACTTCATCAGCTATTTATTGAGTTCCAAATGCTTGAAATCAGCGTGGAAAAACTACACGGCTCACAGAAGGGAAGCGTTCATTGTAAAAATCTAGAAGGATAAAGACCCTTCACATAGAAATGAGGGGGAAAGTAAATAAGAGAATGACACACAAGCTGTTGCCCACTTGTTTTCCACATTCCACATTCAGACGGTTCTGCAACACCTCCGCGGTGATTACTGTCATCAGTGGGATCGTCATCAGGTGAGCCGGAGAGCAAGTGGGTTCTGTTGATTCCCTTGTGTATCCATGGCGACAACCACCCTTCAAAAACAGAGGTCAAACCCAGAAAGAGGGTTGATCAGCAGCAAACAACACCTCCGCCTTCTTTTCATAAGACAGTGCAGATTTTTTTGTTTTTGTTACATCTAATACTGACGTGAAAGAAGAGAAAAATGTGAATAATCTTTACAGAAACGTGTCCAATGTAGCTATTAAATATTCAGACTCACTCCGCTCTCCATCTTCCTGGGGGCAGCACAGTTGGTGTTGTTCTGCATGAGCTCCCCTGGGTGCAGGAAGCGTCTCGGGGGGAAAACTGCTGGATATATCGGGATGGAAGGGTGGTACATATGGGTCTGGGGGGGGAGAGCCCTCGCTCCATCTTCTCATCGGTTTCTGGAAGCTACAGTACATGCAGCAGTGCTATCAGTTACAGTATATGCAGTACTAGAGTTGTAAAAAAAAATCAGGGGGGATGGTGGATTTTATCATATGGGGACAGATAATTTGTGCTGATTACAAATAATATAATATATTACAAATAATAGCAGTGACCAAAACACCTGCAGAAATACTGCAGGAATGACATAGCAGCAGTTAAATGCAGCCTTCTGTAAGCTTTAAATATCCACTGGGCTTACATCAAATACATCAAAACACAACAATAAAAAACACTTTTCTGAACTTATCAATATGACTCTGTCCTTCACAGGATAAGTAAAATGGATCACTGCAAAAACTCAAAATCTTAACAAGAATATTTGTCTAATTTCTTATTAAAATGTCTCGTTTTAGTAAAAAAATCTCATTACACTTAAAACAAGACTCATCACTGGAAAAAACAATAATTTTCACCTGTTTCAAGTAGATTTTCACTTGAAATAAGTAGAAAAATCTGCCAGTGGAACAAGATTTTTTTGCTTGGAATAAGAAGATAAATCTTGTCCCACTGGCAGATTTTTCTACTTATTTCAAGTGAAAATTTACTTGAAACAGGTGAAAATTGTCAAATAAGTTATTTTTCTGGTGTTATTTTTCTGGTGATGACTCTAAATGTTGAAATAGCAGTAAAACCACATTCATTGATGAAATGACATAAGGGATGGAAAGGGGGGATGGCAGTTTTACAGGGGGGATGATTTGGACCATTTTTATTTCAGGGGGGATGCCATCACCCCTCATCCCCCCTCATCCCCCCTCAACTCCAGTACTGTATGTCAGATATGTCAAAACACGTGGGATTTGCTTTTGAAAAACAAAAGAAAACACACTGTTGTGGATGTATACTAATACTCGGATACTGAAGGGAGAAAGAACTGAAATGCAGTCTCACAACTAGTTTGTTGGAAGACGTTGATAGTTGTTCACTTTTTATGTGAAAAGGGGACTGACCAATGTTCAAGCTCCTTAACAAAATAAAAACACTCACATTATGTCAAATATTTCTGAGTAAATGAAGAATCAAAGTTTTAATCAGGAAGACGTAAAATAATAATGCTCTGTCTTTGTCTGGACTGTGTTGATGTGCTTCACCTGCACCGGTAGCTTGAGAACTGTTCAGATCGGGATTTCAAGAACATTAAGGTACCTTATAGATCTGAGTCTGAAGGAAAAATAAACTAAAAAAGGAGAAAAAAAAACCTTCCAGATGTGTAAAACCTATAAAGATAAGACAGCCTTTGTTGAGATTGCTTTAAATTGTCAGCTTGTTGTTCAACTGATTTTACAAATAAATGACAGCATGTTGGATTGAGTGTGAGTCAGAGCGAGAGTTTCTGTGTTGCTCTGCTACTTGGGGATGATGGTTGACAGTCGATTCTCCCAGATGGTGCAGCGAGCACCACGTGCACGGCTCTCTGGACAGATGTTGCCCAGCTCGGTTGGAGAGTGGATGCTTCCTCGATTTCTGGGCCAGCCTGAGCTGCTGGAACAGAGGACAAAAAAGCAGATGCTTGCTCTGGAAGAATCCAGATCTGTAGAGCTGAAGTGCCACAATGAGCCTTTGCATGGATCCTGCACTTGTTCTCATAACTTAAGTTTAATTGTTGAATTTGAATTGAATTTGAATTGTGGGGATGGCGTTGGCAGTGGCCAGTATTTGGCCGACTGATGATTTGCTCAATTTACAATATCATCCCTGTAATCCTTGTTGGACTCTGTATTCTCCTAATACATAGTATTATACTGTTTTTTTTCATCTTCACTTTTTCATCATAAATTATATCCTGTATGTTTGTAGGAATTTAAGTTAAGAATTTAAGTTTCAATTAAGTGAATTCAAATTGACATCTTTCAAAAGATGTATTGATCTTGAAGGGGCTGATTAATGGTTCTCTGTTTTGTTGCTTAAGTTTGGTGATTATGGACAGAATATGTTAATTGGCCAGGATCCAGACACTGCGGAAGTCAGCTTCTGATTGGCCAGGAGGGTAAAGAACTCTTCCAGCGCAATTTAGAGCAAAGAAGCCGCCTTATAACAGGTCCAGTACATACTGCTCCAATGTGGATTAAACGCATTCTTAGGCCATAAAGAAAAGAATGAAACACAGTTTGTGATTTGTGAAAACTTTATTCAATTTCTGGAAATGCAAAATAGGCCCATATCCCTGCACCGACGGTCAGACCACCCAAGACCACGTCCCAAACCAAAACACAATACATACACTGCTCAAACATAGATCAGATTATGTTTTACATAGTAGAAAATATATAAAACACAGGCTGTGATTTTTAAAGCCTCCTTTTCAAATTGTGAAAATGCTACATTGGGCCATTTGACAGTCAGACCACTGGGGCCTCATCTATAAAGCTTGCTTGCGCAGAAAAAGCGCCTGAAAGTTGCGGAAGCCGCCTTCTACGCAAAGTCTCGGATCTAAAAAGAAAAAACTAACCGAAAAATCTGCGTATCTTTACGGCAACTCGGACCCTCCCGTAAGAATTTACTTAAGACACGGGGAACTGGCGACGCAGGGTTTGAGGTGGTGAAATGAAGCCAGATTCATGTCATACTCTTAATAATGTCATCACATAGGCTATCACAACATATATCAGACTTATAATAAAATAGTGCTGATAACGGAGCAGGCGGCGGGGGGGGGGGGGGGGGGGGGGGGGGACTGCCGCTCCGAGCCCACTACTCCACGCCGAAGAGGAAAAAAGAAAGTGTTCTGATTAAAATAAGGAAAGTTGGACTATATAACAATTGTGTTCATAAGGATAAAGTTTAAAAAAAAAAAAAAATTAAAGAAATAGTCTCTTCTCCCCGTGTGTGTCTGCCTGTCATGCACGGGTACGTGCGCTCATGTTGTTACAGCCGGAATTATGGTTCTGCGTCACACCAACGCAGAGCCCACGCCGTAGGGTCCGGCGTAGGTGCGCGTCGCCGCGTACCCTACGCCGTAGGCTCTGCGTTGGTGTGACGCGGAACCATAAATCAGCCCTGAGCAGCTCTGAGGGGACACGGGAGGGAGGAGGGGGAGCGGGGGCTGCCGGGCCGCCGTCCCGAGTGTCTGGATGATTTGCTGATCCTACCGTTAGTTTTTAAACTGTAAAAAGTGGGGGGGACAAATACATCATTTTGAAAAGACGGGGGGACATGTCCCCCCTGTTGCGCCGGGGAACTCACGGCGTTTAGCGCAGCAACGGCGTGCTGCCACTCACTCGCTTTATTTTATTGTATAGCCTACTATTTATATACTTATTCTAACTTTTACTGTGACCACCAAATAATGTGGTTTTCCTGTCCTCCACATCATATCTAGGTCTCCGTGAAAGTCAGTGTCACGGACGGTGGCTGCTACTTCTCATTCATTCTGACGCCAAACCATGGATCTGCGCCAAACAGGCTGCAGAAAGCCACTGCGCATGCTCAGCAGGCTCATCCATATGCATTTCTGGGCGTGATAGGAGGCGGATTCAGCTACGCAACCTTCCAGCTGGACTGCGTGGAAGTCTGCGTGCACATGGTTTTATTGATCCGGATTTTTTTTTGCGCACGGCATTTTCGGTTTTTGAGAGTACGTGCACTTTTAGTATGAATCCTACGCACTCCATTTTAAATGAGGCCCCAGGTCCCAATATTACAAATATTTTGCAAAAACCAGAATTTTTATTAAATAAATTATTTATCAATGTTTTTAGATTTATTAAATAGGAATCCATAATCTATTCGCGCTTTATTCAATTCAGGGTCACGGGGTGAGCTGGAGCCTATCCCAGCTCTCTTAAGTAGGGGTGCACCCTGCACAGGTCACTATTAGGGAGGAAAATATATCCATCCATCCTGCCTGCTGTTGTCAGACCAGTATGCTGCTGAGACGGGTACTGCTACTAAAAGCATATTTTTTTATTTTTACATTTAGGCTCTATCTTAAATACTCTTAATTCTGAGCATGAAAATGAATAACTAGGGGACCTATTATGGCATCTAATACCTATTTTAAACAGGCCTTGAATGTCTTAAAAACAAGATTTTCATTGTTTTTGCTAAATAAATTAGAAATTCAGCCTCTGAGCCATGTCTTTATCTTCCCATTCTCTAACCTCATTATCTATGTGTGATTCTGAGTGGGCGGGGCTATGATAATGAGGCTCTGTGCTGATTGGCTGCCTGAATGACGCGATACACCGCTACGGAAAAATGGCAGAAGCTCTGGCCGGAGTTAGTTGTGGGCGTGGTTTCACGCATCCAAGGCCAAACTATGTAAATCACATTTTGGTTACTACTTATTTACAATAGTTCCAACAGTAACGACAGGAGCAGAATCTTATTGGCTCGTAGATCCACATCACACTGGACGTCTCATCCGGGCGGCTGTACAGACACTGCAGAATTTGGTTGCTTTCCTCCTTCTCTGAGTTGGCAGGCTGAGGGGAGACCACTTTATATATGTTAAAGTAAGAGAAAACCTGTTTTTCATAACAGGTCTCCTTTAAAACCAGAAATTCTTAACACTCAAATTTGATGACCAAGGACAAAATTTGGCAACCAGGACAAAACCAAAGTTTTCATTATCGGCCCGAACCTGGTTGTCATTCTTGACCTTGAGCTTAGTTTATTCCACGTGTTAAGCATGTGATCAAAACAGGTTTTTATCTTCCTAAGAAGTGAGCGTCTGCCCGTTTCTCTCTCGGGACAACACAGAGATGCTGATGCATCCTTTTATCCCAGTCACGTTGACTACTGTAATGCCCTACTTTCTGGTCTTCCCAAAAGAAAAACATTTCACACCTCGGATGGGTAGGATTCACTTTGTTTTCACTGTTAAGCCTTTGTGCTGCATTTGATTGTTTGCAAAGTGTTAAAAAACTCAGGTTTGCTTTAATTTGAAGCTTTTTAATAGAGGCTGTTTACCCAAAAATACCTTTTTTACAACCAACTAGGTCTATTCTCTCAACACAGACATTGCTTGATTATTTTTACGCTGTAGGTTTTGTTTGCTTTAATGTATAATCACCCTACCAACCGCTAGGCAAAAGTGTATCCTTTTTCTAAAGCACCGTAGCGCCCAGTGGCAACTTTTCTCCTGTTTACTTCCTGTATGTTGCTCATACATAGGCAGAGCAAATAAAGTTTATTTATAAATGTTGCGAATCAGTCATTTATACGGACATTGCAGCAAATATATGCACTATCAAACATACTAAACATTTGGTTTGGTACAGAATGCACCGAACGAATCACAGTGGGGCGTGCTTTACGCAATTATTCATATAGGAGCATGCACGAGCCTCGATTCAGAACAGTTTCAGTTCACAGACGTCTCCATGGCAGTTGAGTTTTCCCAGCTAACTTGAAGGCATCTGTCTTCAGTTCAGTCCTGAAGACTGATTTAAAGCGTCTTCAGATCCGCTGCAGCAAAGACCACTCCAGGAGATCCTTCCTGCCCAGCAGTAAAACCTCTACACTGACTCTTTTGAGAAGCTTAAATCCTGACTACTGCAACAGTTTTTTCCCTTCGGGCATTAATTAAGTATCTTGAATTTGAGTCCACTTAATGTGTGAAATGACGCACAGATGATGCACTCACATAATGCGGAGAAGCTTGCACTTGTTTGGTGTTACTGTTGCTTCAAAGCTTGTTTTAACTATTAGTAGTGCATTCTCTGTAAGCTCCTCCATCCATCCATTATCCAATCCTGCGTTTTCCTGTTATGGAGACCATCCCATTCCTCTTTGGGCAGAAGGCAGACGTACATCCTGGACTGATCACCAGTCCATTACAGGGCCACATGTAGACGAACAACTACACACACTTCCAATTTCCAACTCAAACTCATACCTGCCAACATTGGGCTGTGAAAAAGAGGGAGATTTTCTGGGGTAGCGGTTGGAATGCTCCACTCACAACATCCCCGCCCTGATATAAACAAGGCGACTTTTAATGAGCTTTAAATCCATAGCTACAATGAAATGTGCTAAAATGTACCTCCCAAAATGATTCTACAGCCTTCTTGGAGCCAAATAAGTTTAGTATTAATAACAATAAAATACAATATTTGTAGAATTTTCCAGGTTCCCTTTGTCACCGTAGGACCTGTTGTATTTGTAGGTGTCAGACTTTGCAGCTTCAATCACTTTCTTGGAGGAACATACTTGTGGCCAGGGCTGGTATGGTTTATCCTGCAAGAAAGGAGTGCGCAAAGAGTAGAATTATCCATACTCATTCTGTTTTCTGTGAGGATCTTTTTCACCTTGCTGAATGACCTCTCTGAGCTTGCATTGCTGTGAGGGATGCAGACCATTGCCTTCATCAGTGATGCCAGATTTGTAAAGCTCTCCTCTTTCCCTAGAAGGCCCCAGAACCTTCAACTCTCTCTTCCTGTGGGAGATCCTTGCTTGCTATGACTTGATACTCCACCAACTCTTCCCTCAGCTTTTTTTCAAAGCATTTTCTCAAACAAAACAAATTTTCAAATTTTCAAATAACAAAATAACATATTTTAACCATTTTCCAAACAATAAAATAACTGAAAAAATCTGAAAAATGGTTCAAATATGTTATTTTGTAACTTGACATTTTTAAAATATGTTTATGTAATGCTTTGCTGATGAGAGAATATATTTCTCTATTTTTCTTGTTTTTGTGAGGGGGAGAAATATTGTTTTTCGGCACTACCTTGTTCTCTATAGCTGATATAACATGAATTACTGTGGGATCAATAAAGTTCTTATTTTTGCCATCTGAGAAAATTAAATATATTATATTTGGTGCCTAACTGTTTCCCAAGTATATTAGTGCGTGTGTGAATGAATAAATGAGACGTAAAACGTACATTTCTTTGTAGAAAGGCGCTTTATGAAAATAAGTCCATTTACTTGTATTAGTTTACAGCGCAGTCTTGCCACATCCAATATGGCGGCGACGTTGACGTATCGCAGCAGCTCCATGGGGCGGAGCTTGGACGTAGGCAGTGCTTTTGGGTTGGGTTGCCAGGTTTGTCAGGAACCCGTTAATATAATACATCCATGCAGGAACCCCGACACGTGAAACACCATTGACTCATTTCACTTTAAAATCGGGAGATAAGCGGGAGACATTACAAATCGGGAGCAGGGCGGGAGAAGTGGTTGAAAATCGGGAGACTCCCGCTTAAATCGGGAGTGTTGGCAGGTATGCTCAAACTTTTATTTTTCTTTAGGTTGGTTGGTCACTTCATCACAATAGGTTGTAAAACTTTAAAGACAGAAACAAAAGTTAACATCTTGAACATTTTTAAATTAATCAAATATCTTAAACATTTTTAAATTAATCAAATATCTTAAACATTTTTAAATTAATCAAATATCTTAAACATTTTAAACATTTTTAAATTAATCAAATATCTTAAACATTTTAAAATTAATCAAATATCTTAAACATTTTAAACATTTTTTTGAACAAAGAAAATCTAATTTCATTGTGATAATGACTGATCAGGTGACCAGCAGCCTGCTGGCTGCTACTGGTGCATTCTGGGAAGTGGAGTTGGGATCCATTCTTGAGATTCAGCTCAACACTTGTGCTCACTCCTATGTAAAAATAAAACCCTTTAATCATTGTGAGTGACTCCAGCAGAGTCCCTGGGTTGTGGACTCCTCTGTACAGGCTTTAATCAATCAATCAATCAATCAATCAATCAATCAATCAATCAATCAATCAATCAATCAATCAATCAATCAATCAATCAATCAATCAATCAATCAATCAATCAATCAATCAATCAATCAATCAATCAATCAATCAATCAATCAATCAATCAATCAATCAATCAATCAATCAATCAATCAATCAATCAATCAATCAATCAATCAATCAATCAATCAATCAATCAATCAATCAATCAATCAATCAATCAATCAATCAATCAATCAATCAATCAATCAATCAATCAATCAATCAATCAATCAATCAATCAATCAATCAATCAATCAATCAATCAATCAATCAATCAATCAATCAATCAATCAATCAATCAATCAATCAATCAATCAATCAATCAATCAATCAATCAATCAATCAATCAATCAATCAATCAATCACATTTTATTTGTATAGCACCTTTCATCCAAGTACATGAAATACAAAGTGCTTTAACATTTTGACTGAAAAATAAGCATAATAAAAACAAAAATAAAAACTTGGAAACCAATGCACACTGACATAAAATATAGTTAATTAAAATGAAATAATGATAAAAGTTCAAGAATTAAGGCTAAAAAAGAATCAGTCCACAGCAATAAAATATAATAATAATAAAAACATTACAAGAAATAGATAAATAAATAAAACAAATACCTCTACAAAAAAATGTCAAACAGAATAAAACTATATAATATTTGATGCTACATAAAAGCCAGACCAAAGAGATGAGTTTTTAGTTTAAGTTTAAGTTTAAAAATGTCCACATTTCCAGCTCCTCTCAGATCCTCCGGCTGTTCCACAGTTTTGGAGCATCGTGGTTAAAAGCAGTATCACCAAATGTTTTAGTTCTACTCTGTGGAACAGCTAAAGAGGAAGAGCCAGAGGATCTGAGTTCCTTCCTGGTTCATAGAATAAAAACATCTCTGAAATATACTCTGGTGCAAGCCCATGTAGCGCTTTATAAACTAATAAAAGAACTTTAAAATCAACACAAAAACTACCAGGTAGCCAATGTAAGGATTTTAAAATGGGCCTAATGTGTTTCTCTCCTTCTGATCTGAGTCAGAACTGGCGCTGCAGCGTTTTGAACCAGTTGCAGCTGATTTTATGGTATTCTTGGGTAGACCAGTAAGAAGAGCATTACAGTCGTCTATCCTGCTAGTTATGAAGGCGTTAGTGCATTATTCTCTCCGTGTTGCTCAGAGAGAGAGAAACAGCCTTACCTTAGAAATATTTTTTATTTGGAGGGGTGTTTTCAGAGCAGGCCAGAAGGACAGGTCAGGGGATTGTACTTTCTGTTTTTCCAAGGTCTCCTACCAAACCACTCAGACGGATGAAGGTTCATACAAGAATGTGTTTCTAGTGTGCCAACATCTCTCTTCTATTCCAATCAAACGCTGAATGTAACAGCGCTGCTCATTAGTCGCCAGGCGGGACACGATTCAGCTCCAGCGGGAGTGAGAGCCAGGCAGGCGTGGTACATGATTGAGTTCAACAGGGTTACAATAGTTGTTGGATGCAGAGAATATGCTGTCAGTTCGGTTGTATTGCAAATTACAAACCGAACGTTTGTGTTTGTCAGCTGCAGCCCCAGCTCAAATGCAGTGAAACAAACATCTCTCAGAAAGTCTAAACCCATATTCACATCCAAAGTGTAATTCCCTACAATGCCAGAAACCTCAATAGCACATCTGAAATGTTTATTTAAATATGTACATCCAACTAACGTAACCCTTTAACCTAATTTTTCTGCTCGCAGCCTGTAAAGTGATGAGGAAGGGACCTCTCTGTACTAATCTCCTCTTATGCAGGCCACGTGGTTCAAGCCAGCACAGCAGCTTTTAATTCATGAATGGCTTGAAGGTCCCGGACCAGTTCTGTTGTAGTCACCACGTCACCAGGCGGTCAGTATCTCCTGGGAACATGCAAGTTAATAATCAAATCAAATCAAATCAAACTTTATTTGTAAAGCACCTTTCATACAAAAAATGTAACACAAAGTGCTTTCCACAAACATATACATAACATAAAACATAAACATAAAAATGTATTAATGCGGAGCAGTGCAGAGCAGTAAGATCCAATAAAAATAAGGGTGAGCATAAAAAATTTAAAAGAGTTAAATGAGTCAGTTAAAAGCCTGATTAAAGAATAAATGAACAAAGCACCAAATTCTTTCAATTAAATGCGTGGTTTCTCTGTACAACTCCTATAAATCTAAGTTTGCTGAAAGTGATCATTTATCCAGAAATTATTTCATAATTAACTCAGACAATATCAAGATATGCAGACTTGAACTCAGAAATTAAAGTGCAAATGATGACATTCACTACAATTCTTGTCCATGCAATGACATTTATTTCATTTTCTTGTTCTGGCATCTCCAAAAATCTGGCAGCCGATCAGTTCTGTGGGCATCCACAACGACTGTTGTCCATGTAGTTGATGTTATTCAGAAAGAGAAAGATGCTACCTGAACTCGGTCTTCTCAGTTTTTACAGAAATGGGTTTGTTTTCACTTCAACATATTCTGAGGTGTTAAGTAGTTTTAACGCTCTCAGTGGAAATAACCCTGCGAAGATCTGAGCCTGATCTGTCAGTGTTTCCAAAGACCGCCATCAAAAGTGTCACTTTTTCTGAGAGTTTTAGTCTTAATCTCTCTCTCACTCTCAAACTAAAACAAAAGATATATGTAATATATATAAGTTATGTCACCAAGAAGGCATAAATGTTTTAAAAGTTGCTTGTTAAGTTACAGGAGAAAGAAGTCTTGGTTTCACCGGTCGCCTCTAGGTGGTGATGTTGCTCTTTTTTTATAAAGTGACCATTTGAATCCAATCTTACTTGAATTTGCTCACTCAAACAATAGAAAGGCAGCATTAACAATACTGTTTTTTTATTATTGTTCTGATTGTCTTTATTCTAATGTTAATATGTTTAATTATGTTCTTCCAGTGATGTCTTTGTACATCCTTGTTGTAGCAACAGGAGCAAATGTTTACTCCAATAATGCTATAATTCAGCTATTTTCTCTATCTGTGTTCGTTTTGTTGCTGTTTTTGATAACTTTTACTCCCCTTGCAATTACACAATATCTTGAATAAGTTTAATGGTAAAATTGGTCATTAATTATTATTCTGTAGTCACTTATAATGGAGCCTGTCCATGTGATGTGTAAACCCACAAACTAAACGCTACACCGTGCTCGCCTTGATCAGTTTGCAGCATAATCAGTTTCCGTGTTACAGACACTTGTGGATTGATTTTTATGGCCCCCAGTGTGTCCAGGAAGCTTTGGAGACACGAGCACTTCTCATAACAGAGACTCTGGTTGATATGATCAGTTCTGTCTCCTGTTTAATGTATCATCCCTCAGCTGGCCACCTCTGCCGCGCTCGTGCAAGTGCAGATTAAATGGCAGTCTGTGCAGGAGTGTTTATCATGAGAGATGATCTCACATGAGCGTCTCTACACACAAGCGCGCAGGACTTGTTGGTTAATGATGCTCTGAGGTTTCAGACACCCCTGCCTGCCTCTCTCCCACTTCCTTATTCACAGCCAAGCCAAAGCTGACTGGAGCCTCCAGCAGCCAATCCACAGGCTGTACCCCGCCGCTGTCATCAGCCCGTGTTAGGGGAAGGGATTGGCTCGTGCGATCTGCGCTTGGAAAGGCAGATAAAATGCCAGGTCTCCTCTGTAACTGGGGATAGCCAGGCTGCCTTATAATGGGAACCAGTATTTGCTGGAGTTGTGAGCAGTAACACCCATTTCCGACCCCGGGAAAACACAAGCCTGCATCTTTTTTTTTTTTTCTTTGTATCTGTTGCTCTGTTGTGGTCTGGGCTCTTTGTTGTCCATCTTCATGTGGAGTCAGAGGCTGCTGGCGGGCTCTGTCACTCCCCGGTCTCTTCCATCCTTCTTCCCTGGAGCAGGTTGATCGTTCTCTTGTTTTTTGTGCTGAAGAGCTGCTCTTTGGAATCTCGCTCCTCCATGTACGATAACTTGTACCTACATGGCTTTGATGACTCGGAGGCGGTGAGTGATGTGCGTCCGTCACCATGCTGTTTTTCTCGTGTCACGGCCGGTTGTTTCCCCTTCAGGAACACCTGCAGAATACGATGAGACTTGAGGGGACTCAGTGTGCACTTTTCCTCAGGGGAGTGAAGGGAGGCTGGGGAGGGTGTGGATGTATGTGTCAGCTTGCTCATAAATCAGCCAAATGGACAGTTTTCTCCTTGATACTATAAGCCAGATGATGATCTCTCCTCCTTTTTAAGGTGTACATTCTGAAACCTTTAACATCTATCTCTGTGATGAATGTCTAGCTTTTGGATCTGAGCATGTTTGATGGATTTCCAGCATCCTCTCACCCGTGTGCCTCTCCATCCATCATATCCAACTGTACATCATCATGCTTTACTGGAAAGTCCAGCAAACACAATCATTCTTCACTTGGGCTGTCAGTCAGATATTTATATGCTGTTGCATCCAAGTGCTGCCCCCCCCCCCCCCCCCCCCATTCACACAAGAAGCATGTCTGCGTGCTGGAGAAACATTCCCCTGTCATTCAGTCACCTTTTTCCACATCCATACAGCTCACTGACACATTGCTGAAACGAAGAGCGAGTATCCACGAGATGAAAATGTTTCAGAGATGCAGAAAAATGCTTACAAAGGCAGTAAGTGTAGAAACCTGTGCTGCGTGGAGAGGCGGAGGGAATCCTGCTGAGACAGTCTGTCCAGGGCCTTCTGTAGCGCCATCTGACAATCTGGCAGCCTACAGAAGATGCAAAGTGGAGGTCTAAGCAAGCAAATGTTCTTTACGATGACATTTAGATATAAATATATATTTATGATGCTTAATTTCTTTTTTCTCACCTAGTTATATCTGCAGTGTTGATACTTATGGAGGTGTTTGTCGTGCACTACACGGTTGTTCTTTTAGCCTGGTCTAAAACAGGGAGCAGTGATAGGAGCTATGAAAGACGAGGTTCATTGAGGTCCATCATGGGTCCAGATGGAGAGGAGTTCTGGCTCACAGTCGGGGGCTTTACACTCAAAGTAAGAGGGTCATGTTGAAGACAGGGCTTTAGACTCGTCGCGTCTTTGAGCTGAAACCTGGAAGCAAGGCAAAGGTACACCTTTCAACAAGGGTATCCACGTACTTTTTACAACATCCCAGAAAGCCACTGTCACCATGGTGACTAATATGCAACAGCGTTCTTTCCTGATTTAGCGAGACATGTTTTCTGAAGCTTCTACATCATTTAATACAAAGCCTGATTCCACTGACGTGGGGAGGTTGCGTAAAAGATAAGTAAAAAAGAAGTTCTTTACAACCTATCTTCAATTAAATAGGCTACAAAGATAAAATATAAAATATCTAAAGATAAAATATCTACTGTTAAACTGACACCCATTGTTTAGTTTCATTCCAAATAGCAATTAGCAGAAGAGGCGTCTGCTAAATGACAGTAGTAGTAGTGGTATTAAATGTACACTCATTTCAATGGGACCTTTATCAATAATGGTGACAGATGTGCAGGCTACCCATGATACATATACACATATATACACCCACAACCCCTGGATATTTCTTTAATATCTTCATGACTGTAAATATTGGTCTGTCTTGTGCATACTGTATATAATGTACATATTTTACTGATTGCTGTGGCTTTTTTTTCTTTGTTTATTTTATTTTATTACTTGGACATTTTTGTCTTCTAATGACCCCAAAGAAAATAAACAGAAGCAACACTCAAAGTTTAAGTACATTATTTTGACGTTTAAGTACATTATGTGAAAGTTTATGTACATTATTTCAAAGTTTAAGTACATTATTTAAAAGTTTAAGTATATTATTTGAAAGTTTACATACATTACTTGAAAGTTTAAGTACAAGTCGGGACACTCGTCTGTGTCCATTGAACTCGTTCACCTGTGAAATGTTCCAAATGGGTGTTTTCTGAGCGTTCCTCAACTTTCCTCAAAGTTTTTTCTTGCCCTGTCTCAGCTTTTCTCAAACATGTTGCAGATATCAAATTCAACATAAGTCAATACTTGCCTAAAATGTGTTATATATCATTAGATATCTTGTCTTTGTAGTGTATTTAATTGACTAAAGGTTGAAAAAGATTTGCAAATCATGATATTCTGTTTTTATTTATGCTTTACACAAGGTAGTAACTTGATGCAAATTGGGGTTTGCACATACTGGCCCCAGTTTGCTGACAGAAGAGACAAAAATAAACAATAGAAGTTTCTTTTGTCTCTTAGACATTAGTAATACCAATTTTTTTCAAGTACTTTTTAAATCAACGGAGCAAAAAACTAGCAGTTTTGTCCCCCATTATTCTGTTTTTATTCAATTTGAAGCACTTTCTGCTAGTCCGACCCACGCGAGCGTCGCCTCCGCAGCACCTGGCGCCCAGAAATACCACCCTCATAGCTATTTAATTTGCTGGTGATAACAACGAGAACAGCGACTGCTTTCTGTTCATCTAGATGTCATTATGAAGGACTGTTATTCCATTATTTCTGGGCTTGAGTAGCTGCTGAAATTACAATCCCGAATCATGAAAGGTTGGCACAAAACGGAAAATGTGAATAAGAATAATACTAATAATAACCATGCTGGGATTTTATATTTCAAATCTTTTCATGCAACGGGCCAACTTTATTTCATTTGTTAATATTGATCCGTTTTATATTGTTGGCTGGAAACACACAAAAACAGGAAGTACAGGGGCAGTTTAGCGCTACTAATGAGATGATGGAAAAAGAATGTTTTTCTTTTTTAGGTGTTTGTAATGATGATTTGGCACAAACGCGTATCTGTGTAGAGGATGGCACCCTGGTCAACAAATCCCCAAGGAAATAGTGGACATTTTTAAACACGTCGTTTCTCAAGAAAGAGTTTTGCATAATTCTCCCAAAGTATATAACATGACTGAACAAGTCGATGAATCTTGAGTGTGTATTTTAGTGTGTAAAGGGCACAAAGCTAAGCTTGTGCTGGATTCCTGCAATGTCGTAAAACAGACTGCAATGCTTCATAAATGATGATCATCAGTGGATCAAAACCACGTATGCAGGTATAGAGGGGATGCGCATGACGTCACAGATGCGACTTCACAGCAGGTTACGCCCACTGAGTGTCAGAAAGACTGAGTGTCGGAAAGACTGAGTGTCAGAAAGACTGAGTGGCAGAAAGACTGAGAGGCAGCTGTTGTGAGATCGACTGTACTCATAGATTTAGCAAGAAATCGTAGTTATTGTTTTACAGACTGACGAAAAATAATCTTAAGAGAGACAAATGGATCACTGCAATGCACAGAAACAACTGGATTCCAGACACCGAAACGTGGATTTGTGGTTCCCATTTTGTATCAGGTAATGTTGGATTTTTGGGTAGCTAACGTTAAACGGTCAAATCATAAAGTTCGGTGTCCTCATCACTTTAATTTCACCAACAAATCCTGCCTTGAAGTCGGACCAAGCGTCAAGACTTTTGTAAGCCTTCAAGCTTTGCTTCGTGTATTTCCCCGGCGTAGAAATTAAGTACAGATAAATATCAGGAAACTGGATTGGTGGCCAAATATTAATGTCCATGGACCACTGGTTCTGGGTAACTGTACCAAATATTCATGTCCATGGACCACTGGTTCTTGGTAACTGTACCAAATATTAATGTCCATGGACCACTGGTTCTTGGTAACTGTACCAAATTTTAATGTCCATGGACCACTGGTTCTTGGTAACTGTACCAAATATTAATGTCCATGGACCACTGGTTCTTGGGGTAACTGTACCAAATATTAATGTCCATGGACCACTGGTTCTTGGTAACTGTACCAAATATTAATCTCATGAACCACTGGTTCTTGGGGTAACTGTACGGGTCACTGTCAAGTCCAACTGCCTTTAATTTAAGCCCATAATCGGCTGTCATCCCGTCTTCTCCACTAGTTGCAGTCATTTTTGCTGATGTTTTGCCACTCAGTGTGAGTAAGGGGGCTGGTCCAGCGGGGAAGTGATGTCAATGCAGACCCTCTATAGAACATAGACTTTAACCTTTTCCAGAGAGCGTGTCCACACCTCTGGACCCTGAGGCATTCTGGACGGACCATTACGACTAAAAACATCCCTGTGGTCAAGAAATCACTATTACTAATCTTTTTTTTTGGAAAGAACAGGCACTTGTTGCTCCAGACCGAAGGTAAAGAGGAGCATCCAGACTGTTACAGTTAGCAGCATCGTCTGTGATGCATGAAGCTGCATCAGTGCCCTCGCCACAGGTCATCTCCACTTCTGTCATATCTGTTGATGCAGGAAAAGGACTCTGAAAGTTCAGGGCAACATATGTTGCCTTCAGGACCACATCTTCTCCAGGAATGTCCTTGCTTTCTTTCAGCGAGACATGTCTGTACACACACCTGCAGCCCTTGCAATCCTCAGTGGCAGAATGTCCTTAAAGTGTTCTGAGAGCAAATAGCAACATTACAAAGATGCAAAAGCTTTACTGTCAATACTAGTAAATACTAGATTCTCTGTAGTACTAACTGAAGTACAGCTCTTCTTCCCATCAATTTCACTCAACAAGTGCTGTCTGTTTATGGTCTGCCTCCCTTGGGATACAAACCTAACTGTCATGTTACGTGCTGAACTGGCATTCCTTTGAAAAAAGAGAAGAATGTATTTGAGGCTCTGGGAGTCCTCGTGGTTTCCTAGTGGGCGTCTGTTTTTAGTCTGTCAGAGAAACCTCAGGAAGTATGCTTTTCAAACACTCTTGCTTATTGTCTGCAAGTATGCAACATTTTTTTTTTGATTGATTGATTGATTAATTGATTTGATTTATTTTGTACAAGTAAAAAGACAACAATTAAAAGAGAAGATAAGAAAACAAAACAAAAAAACAAAAAATAATATAAAGAATTTCATCCTTTAACACTTAATATCTTAATTTACATGTATAAAAAGGAGTAGGAAGAAGTGTAAACTTATTTAATCCTACCCCCATTCACTAATCATTTATTAACAAGTATTTATAATAACTAACTATACTATAATTATACGCACACACATACCTATACACACATAGTTGAATATTTCTACAGCAAATAAAGCAAATAAAGAACTTCATCACAATATTCTAATTTTCTGAGACAGTCCTGTATATACACATACACATGCATACATACACACATACATAGCGTAACTACCATTTAGTTAATCTTCAGGGTTAAATGTTAGTGTTAGTATTTGCATGATAAAGTGAGTCATGTTTGCCACAGTTATCATGTAAATATAAACCCATTAAACCTGCCGCGGTGGCTCGTGGTCATTGTACTGCGGCATGTACGTTCAGGTCCTAATAGTGCAGGCTCCAAGGCCGTGTTTGGACCCAACCTGCACCAGGGAAGGCTTTCACACGGGCAGCCAGTCTCTGATAGGCCCAGAGGTGGCGGGGGGGAAGGAAGATGGAGACGGGACAACAGACCGAACTTTGGCGTCTAAACAGATAAGGCTTGAGTGTAGCCCGATGGACTCAAGACCGGCCACTTGACTGTCTGAGATAAGGATTCACGTACGACTCACTGGTCCGTGTGCGTTTGAGTCTGTGTCAATAGAGAAGGAGCGCGGACAGATAGGAGCGTAGAGGCTGCTCTGGTAGAGTCGCTGCTTGTGTCTTTCATGAGTCATTTTGGGAACGCTCCAAAGTACCATGTGGCCTGACTGACATCATCACTGGGATTCGTGCATTAATAGTGTCAGGAGTGTAAAGTGACACATGCAGGGTCATTCGGTCCTCTTCTTTGTGTTTTTGAATGTTTTGTGTGACTTGGCTATCTTCCTACTATACAGGACTGTCTCAGAAAATTAGAATATTGTGATAAAGTTCTTTATTTTCTGTAATGCAATTAAAAAAACAAAAATGTCATACATTCTGGATTCATTACAAATCAACTGAAATATTGCAAGCCTTTTATTATTTTAATATTGCTGATTATGGCTTACAGTTTAAGATTAAGATTCCCAGAATATTCTAATTTTTTGAGATAGGATATTTGAGTTTTCTTAAACTGTAAGCCATGATCAGCAATATTAAAATAATAAAAGGCTTGCAATATTTCAGTTGATTTGTAATGAATCCAGAATGTATGACATTTTTGTTTTTGTAATTGCATTACAGAAAATTACAATATTCAAATTTTCTGAGACAGTCCTGTATGTAAATCTCTTTCTGGGAGTACGGCTGGAATGAGTTAAACGTGATATCCTGCAGCTAACAAACAAAAACAAGGTATATCATTATTATTTGTAGTATTTCATCATAGAGCAGGTCCAGATCCTTTGCAACCAGTGGTTTTGCTGCTTTTATTTTCCTTTTCTTCCAGTTCCCCAGCTATAGATTTCATTTGCAACGAGGCAGTAAATAACAGTGGTTTGTATGAAGAAATCACTCCCCTGGCTCTGGACGGATCATTAGCAGGGACGCCTAGAAACCCCGAACAAAGGAATGTATCCTCAACGTCCAGCTTGTCAGGTTTATTTCAAAGAGTTACTGCAGAACAAATCCTGGATTAGACATCTCAGTATTTATTTTCATTCAGTTATTGTTTGCGGTATAATTCATGTTTTATCAGAGCCATTTATCAGGCTCCCAACAAGGCCTCTGCATTCAAAACATGCATTCATCTTTTATAAGTGAAGTTCAAAAGTGGTTCATGATTTAC
The DNA here is from genome assembly GCF_033807715.1 of Cololabis saira. Taxonomy (NCBI): domain Eukaryota; kingdom Metazoa; phylum Chordata; class Actinopteri; order Beloniformes; family Belonidae; genus Cololabis; species Cololabis saira. Next base: position 7,067,664 of record NC_084592.1, on the reverse strand, counting down.
CGGTAGGTTTATATCCGTCTATGTACATGTGTACATGTAGATAACGTTAGCAGTTATTTCTTCTTGTCGAAGGTGCTACTGTGGCTCGTTGGAGTGTATTTTTTAAGAGGCAGCTCTGGTCTCTTAACAACACTACTAATCTTTTTTACCAGAATGTAACAATGAGTGGTTCTGGCCTGCGTTCACTGAGTACAGAGCAAAACCCTGCGAGGCATGCACATGCAAACAGGATTTATTAGAGGCTTCAAGTTGGGTTGCAGAGAGTCTCGCATGAATTTGTGTTTCACATTTAGTTGGTGTGAATGTTTTATGAGAGTTCACGATCTTAGAGTCCGTAGCTAGTAAACTGAGAGTTCTCAGCTAGTCAGCAAAAATCTGAATTTAAATGAAAACATTGCTACGAATCCATCCCAGCCACCGCGTCTCTTAGGAACTCCAGTTGCTCCTGACAGGGTGCAGATTGCTCCTCCGGGACAAATAGACTCAGAAACTATTCATCCCAGTGGCTAATGCTTTCTCTTCTCTTTTTATAACCACTGAATAATTGTCAGTGTTCTTTTTATTATTTAGTCATTGAAATGTATGAATGCGTTCATGTACAGTGATGTTGGCTGGCAGTGGCATTACATGGTTCAATGGTCATGTTATATAATGTGCAGATTGTTGTGTGCACAAGACGGGTTTATAGTGTTTCTATGCACCGATCAGGATTTTAGAGGCCGATCTCCAAAAGCAGTATCTTCCGATCCCGACATTGCCGATCACCGATCACAGCGTGAAATCCATAAATTCGTCAATAGTGTTGTCTCATGTACACAACACTGACATTGTATTATTAGGTATAAAAAATAGGAGATGAGAAAGTATCATGGATTGACTGTTTATTTCAGGCTGAGGCAATGAGCAATATTTCACCCTCTAGAGACTCTTAGAGACGACTTAGACTTGAAGTCTAGCTCACTAGCTTCAGCTTCCTGTGGTAATAATTATGTACAACATGTGACCAACACAGACAACAGCAGACATGTCACTCTCTGGAAGTTCATACAAGTTGTAAACTATAAACCTTGGTTTTCCTGTGGAAAGAGGAATTAAATCTTAAAATGAATTATGAATTATTAAGGTTTGTGAAAGCTTTAGCGATAGCATCCGCCGCGTGTGAGGAAACTCTTCACACTAGAACTCCAAATGTCACTCGTGAAGCGACTGACACGACTGTCATCCTGCGTGAGGGTTTGGACTGTATATAGTCTGGTAAAACTCCGACAGGATTTCATCAGTGAAATATTTACGACGCGGCAGCTTGTACCGCGGATCCAAGCAGCTAACGACGTGTTTAAACCTGATGTCTTCTACAACAGAAAGCGCTGATCAATATGAATTAATTACCTTAAGATGTAGTTCTTTATTTTTCTTGCTGTCGTTTAAAGGTCTCTGTTATGTTCAGCGGAGTTAGCGGCGTTGCTCCTTTTCTTTCTCTGCCTTAGCCAACTTAAACAACTCAATATCCTCCTTCGTGTGAAAAACTTTCAAATGTCTTATCAGCGTCGTTATGTTGAAATTCTTTTGTAACATTCCTCCTCGGGGTATCTCCTTTGCACACAGCTTGCAAACTGAAAATGTATTGTCCTATTCGGACATGGTAAAACTGCCATACCACCGAGGCCAGTTTCAGTGTTGATGCTTTGCAGAGACTGTCACGCCGCCTTAGGAGACCTGGGTATTAGGTGTGGGAACACCAGCGCGGGCGGCGGTTTGTTGTTGTAAAAGTCATCTGATAGGCCTGCTTTGAACTATTATTTTCCGATCTCCGATCAAAACCGATAGGGGCATTACCGGGCCGATACCAATCGGTTGCCAATCGATCGGTGCATCTCTAGTTTCTATATGTTTCAAGAAATGATGTTTGTGTTAAATGATTTTCACTCTGTTATTGAGTTCTTCCACTTATTGACTGGTGACAGACGGGGGTGTCTGGGCCCGGGCCGGTCCCGGTGAACGGCTGCCTGCATGCTGATGAGCAGCAGATCGCTGCTGGACCAGAGACTCTCTAGTCTCGTCTCTGTCTCGGTGATCCTTGCCGGGGAAGAAAATGTCTATTGTTCATGTGAATTGGTAATTTTTCAGCTGTGGGGTGAAGTGAGTTACAGATTTTCTGCCACAAAGCCGCGGCATCTCTGTCCATCACAGGGAGAGAACAGCTAATTGGATTAGAAGGAGAGGACAGAGTAGAAATTGCTGCTGTGATGTGTCTTTTAATCATGTCGTCATTTAGATTTTTAGTCTTTGTCTGTATCATACTTCAGACTTCAGACTTTTTATTGTCATTATACGAGGCATACAACGAAATGAAAGCAGCACGTAGTCGTGTTTTCCTTCAAAAAATGTAGAATAAGTATAAAATAAAATAGTACAAAATAAAATAGAATAGACTCTGTATCACATTATATGTACAAAAATGTGAAACAGTGCAACAGTGCAAACACATAACTTCACACATGTTACTGTACATCATCACTACGGGTAGTTGGGCCTGGCAGGTTATTCTTTTAATAAAGTCTGTTTTTGTTTTTTTTTTCAACTGCAATGAAGCGCTGGAGTGTCTGCAGGAGTTCACTTAGTGGTCATTATCAAATCACAAATGTATGAAATTAATTTGCAGGTCGAATGAACTCATTATTTCTTCTGATGACTTGGTTACCTTTCAAAGACCTGCAGGAAAAATTGAAGTAAAAGCAAAGCATGAACTCACCGAGACCTTTTAAAGCTCACCAGGGTTCACTCAAGTAAACGTCACAAATTCCTGCAAAACATCATCCATGCCACATAGTTCTAATGAACTTTACTGTTTATTGCTTTGCAACATATATCCAACCGTAACGTTTCCAACACTATGCCTTCAAAACCAGTTTTAAAAGAAGACTGAAGCAGGCTGTAGTTCAGAAGGAAGTTATGATCTCTCCGAGGTATATATTGTGATTATAGTGCAAATTGTATGTATATTATAAATTAATAGTAAATATATTCTAAATCTCTGTAGGCTATGAGTGTATATATGGTTTAGAAGTATGAATATATTATAATGTATGAGTATATTATGATATGTAATATATATTTATACTTCTATATATATATATACTTCTATGATGTGGATGGTTGGTTACTTAATCTTTTATTTTGGTTCAATTTATTATTTCAGGAATTATAGTGAAGTTTTTCACCCTTTTTGAGTTGGACTATTGTCATCTTTATTGTTATGTTATTATATTATTATTATATTATCATCTTTTATATTATCTTTTGTATGTCTATGTGTGGACCCCAGGAAGAATAGTCTTCCCATGGCGAAGACTATTGGGGATCCCTTTTAAATAAACAAATAAACAAAACCTCATCTCATGCTGATGCTTTTGAGGTGGGGCAGTGCAGGTACTATTATACCGTAGTCATAACTAGTCAATGAACCTGGTTGCGTCAGCCTGACCAGGACTCACAGGAGACCAAGACAGCCGTGTTCAAGCTCACACTAATGCCGCTTTTACATTAATACCTACTCAGCCCGTCAGCTCGTTTATTTTCAATACCCAGATCAGAAGTAACAGGTTGGAGTGAAGCTGCTGTGACGTATTTGATTGTGTGATCTAAACGAAGAAGACAACAACACTAAAGATGTAGAACCTGGAGGAGATGATACATGTGCTGCTGGATCTGTGGATTGTGTTTGATATCAAGTTAAAAAATGAGAGTGAGAGAAACTTCAAGCAGCAACATTTTTCGAATTTTATTTTAGTTTGTCTCGGCGCTGCTGAAAAGTCAGCTGGAGCCGTGAGCAGCTATGAAGAGACAGAGCTCCTGGTAGATGTGGTCGTTCCTTATCGCCCGTCTACTGTAGATCTCTTTTTAATTCTCTCCTCAGCACCAGGTTTATGAACATCTGCACCTCAGAGTTGGATCACCAAACAGACTTTTGCGCTGCCACATCCTGACTCAGACGTCTGACTCCAACCCCCCGACCAATCGGTGGCCTGTAGTGTGATGATGTCAGATACAGCCGACTCAGCTGCTTAGAACCTCGGCAGAATAGTTACAGAAAAGTATCTACCGTATTTTCACGACCATTCGGCGCACCGTGTGAAAAGGCGCACCCTCATTTTTGTGTGTTATTTTTGGATTTAAAACACACATACGGCGCACCGACCCAAAAGGCGCAGTCTACAGACACGGAGCTGCACACACGCGCGCCGCAAAACACACACACCCGCTGCAAAACACACACACCCGCTGCAGAACACACGCACAAGCACACAAGTGTGCTTATTTAAAAATAGAGCGGTAGCAAAACTTAGTTTGATTGTATTTTATTTCAGTTTTTACATTAATGAAACCCTTCAAAGTCCTCATCCCCTGTTTCTGCATTAAAGAGCTCCGCTAAATCAGCTGCGCCAGTCCGAATTTCCTCGCTGTCAGAGTCACTTTCTGTGCCGTGCGTGCCCTCGGAAATGCCGGCTTTTGCAAAAGCCCGAACAACAGTCCCAGCAGACACGTTAACGTACACATGATATGTGAAAAAAACCACCGGGTCGCCGCACATAGACCTGCCTCAGCCGCTTGATCATCATCCCTTCATCCAGCCAGCCCTTTTCATTCGCCTTTATAATGACTCCGGCTGGAAACGTCTTTAGGCAAAGTTTTTCTTTTAAAAATGACCATAGTTTCTGTCCATCAGCGTGGCAGGCAAGCACAACAATACCCCCCCCCCCCCCCTGCCCCTTTTAACTTCTGAGGATGGTCTCATTCACGTCCGCAACTCACGGGTGCTTCACACGCCCCCTTCTCCCTTTACCGTTCTCATGGTGGCCGTCCGCCTTACATTACCGTAATACAGGTAATAGATACGGCGCACCGTTTCATTGGGCGCGCAGCACATTTTTAAAAAGAAAAAAGAATTTTATGTGCGCCTTATGGTCGTGAAAATACGGTACTCGGCACTCGGGTAGACTCCTGGTGGGAGAGCGCGAAACCGAGGCGAGTCGAGTCGAGTCGGCTGAGTACGTACTAGTGGAAAAGTTCAAGATCAAAGATCAAGAGGCCTATCAGCTCTTCGTGATCTTGTAACGTACTATAAAAAGTTGTCATTGGATGACTCCTGATTGCAACGTGCAACTGCATTATACTTTAAATCTGAAGCCATTTTTCCTTATTTTCTGTCTTGATTCTACAAACTGAAGGATAAAATGTGTTGAAAGTGTTCCAGATTGCCATCAAATTGTCATTTTTCACAAAGTACAAACATAAAGGGCTGTTCTTCTATTATGTATGTATGTTGTACCTGTCCACGTACCAGAGAGACAAAGGACCTCAGAGCCAAGTTGTGTTACTTCTAAGGGAATCATTTAAGGCAAATCTAGGTTAGCACTTTTAGAAATAAGGTTGTATTGCTCTGTAGATCGAAACACCTGGAATGATTGATGGGTTTATAGTTTCTGTCTGTTAGCTGGGGTTGTACTCACCTCCTATGAGTTTTTTTTGAGGTGCCCACCTCCTATTGTGGGCTCCTCAAAGGGCTGAAGATTAAGCCAACATCCTCTCCGCCAGACTTCACTGTTGCTTCTTTTAGGTCTCGCACATACCGTCAGATAGTTGGCCACGGTCCTAGTGTCTATGTAGTCCACAATCACTCCTCGCTCCGCGCCGTAAATAAGTCGGTGGGCGTTTTTACTGCCGCTTTTACCCGCCAGCCACTGACTTGCAGATAATAAGGTTGAGGATGGAGGGAGCGGGTGAGTGAGGAGGCTGTGACTCCGCTGATACAGACGGTATGAGACTGATGTTCAGCCTGAGGCAGACTGAGGTGGGAGGAAACCACCTCACTGCCCTGTTAGTGACAAAACACTCACGCAGGTAAATGCAAACCATGTCAGTTCAAAGAAGGATTAGGCAGTAAATGGTCAAATATATCAAATAAATTAACAGTCAGATAAAACGGACATGAATGTGAGGGGTTCGTGGAGGGTAAATTTTACTGACGTAATCAGGTCCCCCTATCCACTTTGAGGTGAGAGTACATTTTAAATTGGAACTTGATTACTTTTTCATGGCACTACTAATGTATTTCCATTTGATTTGAACTCTACAATATCCATCCATCCATCCATCCATCCATCCATCCATCCATCCATCCATCCATCCATCCATCCATCCATCCATCCATCCATCCATCCATCCATCCATCCATCCATCCATCCATCTATCCATCTATCCATCATCCATCCATCCATCTATCCATCTATCCATCCATCCATCCATTCATCTATCCATCATCCACCAATAAATCCATCCTTCCATCCATCCTTCCATCCATCCTTCCATCCATCCATCCATCCATCCTTCCATCCATCCATCCATCCATCCATCCATCTATCCATCCATCATCCACCAATAAATCCATCCATCCATCCATCCATCCATCCATCCATCCATCCATCCATCCATCCATCCATCCATCCATCCATCCATCCATCCATCCATCCATCCATCCATCCATCCATCCATCCATCCATCCATCCATAATATCAAACCTTCTAGACTGCTACATTCCTTTGACAGCATTAGATACGAGTTGCATTAAAGATGATGATTTTACCCAATGGGTAATAACAAACTTTTACATTTCCAAAGGTTAAACCAGTGATTTTCAACCCCCTTCACCACTGATATCCCTCTAAAAGCAAATGGCATCAAAGTCATACTTAAAATGTTTAGTAACAGTCAAAATCTTACAAAAAAAAAGCGGTACAAAAGAAATTGAAACAACTTTCTAAGTGATGCAATGATCTGAGCTATTTTGTGTCGCTGTATATGAACTTGTTCAAAGCGGGCTCCCCCCACAATGTCAGCAGGAGTACATCCTCCTTACAGAAGCAGAGATGAAATCCTCCACCTAGAACCGGTGATGGAGGGCCGTCCTGACGGAGCAGGGGCCTCATTTATAAAGCTTGCGTGCGCACAAAACAGGGCTTGAAAGATGCACACGCCACCTTCTACGCAAAGGTTGGGATTTAAAAAAAATAATTTTTGAAGATATGGGGAACTGGCGACGCAGGCGGTGAGGTGGTGAAATGAAGCCAGATTCATGTCATACTTTTAATGTCATCACATATCAGACTTATAATAGAATAGCGCTGATCATGTCCCTCTGTGTTTGAAACACAGCATCAGCGCTTGGATCGCTCTGGTGCTGCTGCTGCTGCAGCCGCGGTGCAGGAAACGCCGTGCCGGGAACTTCCTCGTCACCCACCGCTTCCAACTGTAGAGTGACTGAGGACAGAACAAATGAGTGCCGGGCCACTCTCCTCTTGGCCTCCACCTTCAGATCAAACCACTTCTTTTTTATTTCTGCCACAGATCTGTCCGTGGCACTCACAGCGTTTAGCGCAGCAATGACGTGCTGCCACTCACTCGCTTTCTTTTTGTTAGTGATGCCACTACTGTGACCACCAAATAATATGGTTGTCCTTCCTCCACCTCATCCACAACATCTCCATCTCAGTCTCCGTGAAATTTAGTGACACGGTGGCTCGACACGTCTCATTCATCCTGACACACAGCAGAAACAGGCTGCAGTTGGCGCTGCGCATGCTCAGCAGGCTCATTCATATGCAAATACAGTCATCAAGTACTTTGCTTTGACCATTCATGGTAGAAAGTGGGCGTGTAGAGGGCGGGATATGAGGCGAATTCACGTGCACAACCTTCCAGCTGGACTGTGATGTATAAAGAGAACATTGCGTGCAGATGTGCGTTCACACGGTTTTATAAATCAGGATTTTTTTGTGCGCACGACATTTTCGGCTTTTGAGCGCACGTACACTTTTAGTATGAATCCTACGCACTCTTTTATAAATGAGGCCCCAGGTCTCTGTTGTTCTCTGTGAGGTCATACCAGCCACATTGGACTCGTTCCCTGGATCTGAGGCTCATCTTCTCCAGCAGCAGGTCATAGACGTGACCTGGGAGGACGAGGGACGCCATCCTGCTGGGCAGCAACACACCTTTGGTCAAGCTCATGACCAAACAGAGACTACACAGATGAAGGATTCATTTTACACTTCTTGCTTTCACTTTTAAAGCAGTAGTAAGACCCCTGCAGTATACTTCTGAGCTCTTAACAGTTAAACTCTTGCTGGTCTGTCCCTGAGGTCTTCTGAGCAAAGATTTCTGGTGGTGCCTCGCTTTAATTTTGACAAATGTTGTAATTGGGTTTTAGAGGTAGAGGTAAGAACTCTTTCCACCGTCTCTTCATTCTGTAATTACAGAAGATGCTTTTAAAAAAAACAGCTGAAAACGGCATGTGATGTTTTATGAAGTTGCTGCTGTTCTTTTCACTTTTACTTTTAATACAGGGGTGATAGCGCTCCGGCGTCACGCCGGATTTCCGGCATACCGAGGTGTTTGCGAGAAAAAAATAAAATAAAGTCTGGTTTGCCGTTTATTTTTCTTATGATATGAATTTTTCATATAGCCTACCGTAATACCGGTGAGTCGCGTACAAAACGTTGGGAACGCAGCGCAGCGCGGCGGAACGTAGCGCCGCTGGACACTGTTTGTGAGGGGACTGTTTAGCCAGTGAGCAGTGAGCAGAGCCGGCAGGGAAAAGTCAACAGTGTCCGCGTGTAACCTAAATCTACCATGGCCTCAGCGTTAGGGCCAAGTGAGGCTTTATTAATATATGGGCTTTATACATTTATTAAATATATGAGCGCGGAGTTGGCGAGGAGCTGCGCGTGGCGAGTAGTACGAGCCGGGCGCACAGTGAGTCGCGCTGTGAGAGCTCATTTATGGTTCCGCGTTAAATCGACGCAGAGCTTTTGCCGTAGGGTACGCCGTAGTTCGCGTAACCCACGGCGTAAGGCCTGCGTTGGTGTAACGCGGAACCATAAATCAGCCTTAAACCAGCAGCCCGCCAGCTCATGAGGATGAGAGGTTAAAACAGCTGCTAGTTGTTGATTGCTGGTTCGTTTTGTTAACTCTGAGAGCTTTATTGGTTTGTTTGTTAGCTTGCTGGTGTTTTTTTTCTCTCTGGGAGTTATTTATGAAGAAGTTCTGAGTTCCGTGTGAGCAGTATTCGAGTTGAGGGGGGATGAGGGGTGATGTGATGGCACCCCCCCTGAAATTAAAACGGTCCAAATCACCCCACCCCTGAAATAAAAATGGTCCAAATCATCCCCCCTGTAAAACTGCCATCCCTCCTTTCCATCCCTTATGTCATTTCATCAATGAATGTGGTTTTACTGCTATTTCAACATTTAGAGTCATCACCAGAAAAATAACACCAGAAAAATTACTTATTTGACAATTTTCACCTGTTTCAAGTAGATTTTCACTTGAAATAAGTAGAAAAATCTGCCAGTGGGACAAGATTTATCTTCTTATTACAAGCAAAAAAATCTTGTTCCACTGGCAGATTTTTCTACTTATTTCAAGTGAAAATCTACTTGAAACAGACTGATTTATTGCTTGTGTAGTTGAAAAATACATGAGAACAGGACCTTGAAAAAAAATAATCACATATTAAATCGCAATCGTAATATTGAGGAAAAAAATCGCAATTAGATTATTTTAAAAAATCGTTCAGCCCTACATTAGAATCATAAGTGTTGCCACCTCATTGTAAACAGCATCATTTTGTGAGGCCATGCAAACCTGTATTTATACTAGTGTGGACATTAATGTTTTTCTACAATCTTTCCTCCTCATGACAGTAAAATAGGCCATTCAATTTAATTAACTATTTATCAAAATGTTGTCCCAGGGAACACCCCTGGCCTATGTTGTTCAATTTACTCATTCTGTTTTCTATGGGCTGCATGTGGTGAGCTTGAACAACAGGACCCTGGGTCAATTTACACCAGACTTACACTTTAAGAGGACAAAAAATGACAATTGTGTTGATCGGGGCATATATCTTGGCTTAGGGGCTCGCTTACCTCCCAGGGAAAAAAAGTTCAGGCTCAGGATTTTTTTTTACTATCACCCCTGTTAATAGCTTTATTGATTTTATTTAGGATGTTATCATCAAGTAATTTCTGTGAAAAGTGCTCTATAAATAAACTATACTCACCTACTAACGGGACCAGTAACTAAATGAACCCAGTCCCCCTTTTCAGAAAGGGACCACCCCCTGATCTGTGCTGCAAAATGAGAGGGGATTTAGTAGCTGCAAGAACGAACCAAAGGCAATGAACATGGATACATCCAAGACAGTCAAAGCATCTAACAACAAAATCCAAACATATACACATAAATAATGTAATGCAGTTGTGACATGACGTAACAGAAGCCTGGTGTGAAACGCGGGAAGGAAGAGAAGCTGAAAGCTGCAGAAGGGACGTACGTTCTCTGACAGCAAGTAAAGCAAAATACGGTGCGGAAGAAGAAAAAAACTCACCTGATAGAGGGGAAAACTGACTAAACGTGCAACAGAAGCTTTACAAAGACTACAAAATTACAGAGGAGCAAGGCTGAACAAACAAAACCAGAAGATCTTGACAATAAAACAGAACGTGTAAACCTTAACAACCATGTTGTTTATTCACATGATCTTATCAATAATCTCAGGATGTCTCGTACAAGGATATATCATATATCAGTCAGTACTTTTGCTCTAATACTATAACTAGATTTAGCTGCTTGTTCTGGAGACAAAAACAGTCAAAATACAATAGATTTATGTCAAATGCTTTACTTTTCCAGCATTTAAATCTTCCATTAAAATCCACCGTGAGTTATACTGGGATTGTAGTGAAAACCTCTCAACTCTCAAATTTAAACTTACTCAAATGAAGCAAAGTTTTCTGATAGACATTTATTTTATTGTCTGTTTTTGTGGCTTCTAATCGGATCCACTGAAATAAAAGCACAATCTTTGTGAAGCTTCAAGCCCAGTAGGTCAATTGTCTTTAATCCTTCAGTCTTTGATCCTGCATGAGACAATGATACAACAAATCACAGGACACGTCAGTCTCCTTCTACTCATTACTTAGTCTCTGTGGTTTTAACCAATACGCTCATGTAAGGTATGAAATCCATTAGCAATATTTTGCCTCTGAATGTGTTTAGTTTTGGACTGGGTGCACACAAATCACACAATACAGTCGTTTGTTTTCTCTTGAGTTTTGTTTTAATCTGCACCTCATGAGGAAAGTGTGGTCATGTAGTGTTGTTGGTTTTGTTGTTACATTAGGTATTCTGGTAACAGGTGTTTCCTTATTCTTCATCTTGTTCTCCAGGGCTCAGCTGATTCCTACACAAGCCGCCCGTCTGACTCGGATGTGTCCCTGGAGGAGGAGAAAGAAGGCGGCCAGCAGGAGAGGGAGCAGCAGGCCACGGTTCAGCTGGAGAGGGCAAAGGTCAGGTTCACAGGGAATCATTTACAGGACAAAGGAGCTGCAAACTGTACTTTATAACACACTTATGGCGCTTTTCCACTAGTACCTACTCAGCCCGACTCTACTCGCCTCGCCTCGGTTTGGTTCTTTTCCACTAGGAGTCTAACGTGCCGAGTAGATACTTTCCTGTATCTATTCTGCTGAGGTTCTAAGCGGCTGAGTCGGCTGTATCTGACATCATCACACTACAGGCCACCGATTGGTCGGGGGGTTGGAGTCAGACGTCTGAGTCAGGATGTGACATCAGTGAAAGAGACTCTGACGGCTTCTTGTTCATTTTATCCAACAGGCAATAGCAGCGTAAAAGTGTGTTTCATGATCCAACTCTGAGGGTCAGATGTTCATAAACCTGGTGCTGAGGAGAGAATTAAAAAGGGATCTAGACGGGCGATAATGAACGACCAGATCTACCAGGAGCTCTATCTCTTCATAGCTGCTCACGGCTCCAGCTGACTTTTCAGCAGCGCCGAGACAAACTAAATTTAAAAAAAAAGCGTTGCCGCTTGAAGTTTCTCTCACTCTCATTTTTTAACTTGATATCAAACACAAGTCACAGACCCAGCAGCACATCTATCATCTCCTCCAGGTTCTACATCTTTAGTGTTGTTGTTTTCTTCGTTTAGATACACAATCAAATATGTCACAGCAGCTTCACTCCAACCTCCTACTTCTGCTCCAGGTGCTGAATTGTAGTGGAAAAGAAACCAGGCCGAGTTGAGTCGAGCTGAGCTGAGATGAGTAGAGCCGAGTAGGTACTAGTGGAAAAGCGACATTAAGGACACAAAAGAAGACACATAGCAGCTAATGAGTCAGCCTCACAAGCTACACTGTTCTTTTGCATTCGTGGCGTTAAAGGAAGCCAGTCAAATTCAGTAAAAAAGGTTACACTGTTGCGTTTCATTTCTTTACTTCTCATTGACTTAATTAACCAGCATTGCAAAGCTCTATTTAGAGCAAGTATTGAGTTTAGTTGAGTTTTTTTTTATGGGTTATTTGCATGAAATTTTGCTTTAAAATGGGAAGCAGATCTTTTTTCAACTGAAGCCCTTGAATCTCCGATGGTATTGTTATGCAGGATCAGTGGAACTAATATCCATCCCAATGTTCAGTTGTGTCAGTGAGCCAGGAGACATGAAGGCTCCTACTAAGTTAAAGGTATGGTGCTGTGAAAAAGAGAAGGCTATTATTAGATACACTGGCTATATATGACTGACAATAAAGAAGTCTAAGTGTAAGTGTTGATTTTTGAACAAAATATCAACCAAACAGGGCGCCAGCCCCACGTGCAGAAACCCTCTGATGATTGTTGACTGGCAGGAGTAAAGCCTGATTTAAGGTTCTGTGTTACACCAACGCAGAGCCGTTGCCGTGACGTCGTCGTGAACCTTCGGACTTCTCCGTCACTCCATTTCCCCACGGTGCAAAACTCCCCCAGAGCGCTAGGGGGTTGCGTTCTTTTCCTGAATGGTTTATCGTCAGCTCTAGTTGATTCTTTGCTTAGCTTCCGGCTTTTCCGGTCACAGTGAACAATTACTAGTACAAAGGGGCAAAAATACAACATTAATGAAAAACTCAAATATGACAAGTTTACCTATTGTGTATATAAAAAAGAAACTACGTTAAACTATTATATGAACTAAAACAGTGCAAGACTGGTACATTAAAGTACAAGCATAAAGTGTTACTGGCATTAAAACAGGTGAATATTTAAACATATATAATTCATGTTTATCGGTGTTCACTTGTTTTAATGGGTTACATTTTTTTTTTTTTTTTTTTTTTTCCCGTCCTTGTTTGCAACATGGGTTACATTTTTACACTTTAATAAATTATAGCCCAATGGTTTTGTGTATACACACTGGACTACACGAGACAAGATGTTTAAAAATGGCGGGGATGGTGCAGTCTGGAACTGCAGCGTTGCTACCAAGCGAACCAATCCCAGCCCTCTCGGTCTGCATTGGGTCTGCGTCGCCTCAACGCGTAGTTAGATTTTTTGGGAGGTGCAGGTCAGGCTACGGCGTAGGCTCTGCGTTGGTGTGACGCAGAACCATAAACCAGGCTTAATGTTGATGGTTTATGGTGGCAGGCTGCCCCGACTCTGTCTATTTTCCGTTTACAGACGCCGTCTGAAGGCTGCTTTGTTCTATGGTGTACTCATGAGATGGGCAGCAGATGGTGGGGAGGTATTCACTGAATGTGACAAAATGTGTTCTGGGTTAGAAATCGTCAGACACTTACCGCGTCTTTAAGATATCTGTCAGTGAAACTCATCTCTGCAAAACCACATTCAGCATTCAGAACAGGCCGTCACCCTGCTGAAAGCCTTGGCGTGCTACAATAGGCTGCCCACAGCTCACATCTAATACAATATCAAATGAAAAATTCAGCATAAGATGCTTTGATATATTGAATAGCTGAATTGTAACCCTGAGCAAGACTGTCTCGTCTCTGTCTCCCAGTTTGCTCTTAAAAGAAGAGATGTTGTAACGGAAGAATGTTTTAAGAGCTGTTGGTGTCAAATACCAAATTAGTATAAATGTTAATGGAATTTCAACAAATGTGTTGTGTTTGTACTGTTTTCAATGAAACATAGGCTTTAGATGGTTTGCAAATATTTGAATGCCGTTCTTTCTTTCATGTCATCTGGTTAATTTGTACTTTGCTTAGCGTGCATATGTTGCCTGTCTCTGGCGTGTGCAGTGGATATGGCCAGTCCTGCTTCCGTCTGGTGAGCAGTGCTGCTCTCTCACTGCAGGCAGGCTTGCTGCATGTGTGAAGCTGCAGCTGCATGACCGGACTGCCAGACTGGACTACTGTAATGCTGGTCTCACGGGTCCAGAACCTCCATCACCCAGCTGCAGTTAGTCCAGAACCTGCTGGAGTCCTGAGACCAGGAGACCAGAGTCCTAATGAGACCAGAGTCCTCACTGAGACCAGGAGACTGGACCATATAACTCCAGTTCTTAGATCTCTTCACGTGCTTCCTGTCCGTCCCAGACTAGACGTTAAATCCAGCTGTTGGTTTATAAATCTCTGAAACATCTCTGACCTCCTGGTCCAGGAACCAACCAGAACCCTCAGGTCGTCCGGGTCACGCCTACTTTCTGTTCCCAGAGTTAGAACCAAACACGGTGAGGTAGCGCTCAACTTCTATGCTCCTCACCTGTGGAACAAACTCCCAGAATGCATCAGGGCTGCTGAAACACACAGTTGCTTTAAGACTAGTCATGGTTGAAAACCTTTTTATTTATTGCTGCATTTCAATATTCTCCCATAATGCACTGCAAACCTTTAATTCCTGCATCTCATTTGTTTAATTATTGTTAACTGATGCCTGTCTTTAATTACTGATTTTAAACTCTTTTCTGCACTGGTACTTTTGAATTTGAGTTTCAAAACTTGATCATATTTTAACTCTGTGTGGGTTAGAGTCCCTCGGGTCGGAGTGCTGTTGACAACAAGCAGCTCCGTTGTTGTAGAGGTGTTAAGGAGCAGGTGGTTGTTCGAGCACCACTCTGCCAGCCGTTGTTCTATTTTATTGCTTTTTTGTTCAAACTTTAAATCATGCTTTTTATTTACGTTTTAATGTCTTTGTAAAGCACCTTGAATCACCTTGTTTTTGGATTGTGCTCTAGAAATAAACTTACCTTGCCTAACTGTATCCCTGCCCTCGTTCAAATATGTCCCCGTTTACTTTATATTCTATCTATGATAAACAATTCCCCTGCTGACATCATATTTTCTGTGATATCTACACTAACCTTCTCTAATATGCATTTGCATGTCCTGTATCTGGTCTCTTGTCTCTTGCAGAGCAAAGCAGTGGCATTTGCTGTGAGAACCAACGTGAGCTACTGCGGTGCGTTGGATGAGGACGTTCCTGTGGCTGGAACCGCCGTCTCTTTTGATACCAAGGACTTTCTCCACATCAAAGAGGTACAAAAACATGACATACATGACTTATCGTGTGGAGGTATGGGGTAACACCTATAAAACAAATACAAACCCTATTTTCTTATTACAGAAAAGAGCTTTAAGGATATTCAATAGATCTGACTATTATGAACCAACAAATAATCTCTTTAATAAATATAATACTCTAAAATTCCATGATATAGTAGAGCAGAAAACTGTTTTATTTGCCTTTAAAGCCCAGCAGAAACTGCTTCCAAACTGAATTCAGGACCTGTTCCAAATCAAAGAAACCTGCTATGACCTGAGGGGGAAACTCATGTTTGAGATGACGACAGCAAGAACAAATATTAAAAAAAGATGTACATCAAGAGAAATATGGAATAGTTGTGACAACGACCTAAAAATGTGCAATTCTATCTACAAGTTTAAAAAAAAAAGGTTTAAAGAAAATATTGTAAATAAATATAAAACACTATAACTATAAAGTATATTATCAAAAACATTCTAGAATGTGAAACGTCAATTTTATATTTTGTCTTATTTATTTTTGTCATCTTTATGCATTTGTTTCCACGGATTAATGCTAATGTTTCTGATTTAAGTTGTTCACAAGAGAAAAAGGGTAGGCACTATAAAGCTACGGCTTCAGCCTACAACTTTTCGGCAAAAGCAATGTTTATTTTACTTTTTTCATTTTGTTTTGTAAAATAACTTGTACTTGTCGAAATAAAGACAATTCATTCATCATTCATTCAAATCAGTCGAAATACAATCAATATCTGCGGCAGCTCTATATGAGAATAAACCTGATGTTATAGTAGGATTCTTGGGCAACAGCACTGTGTTTCATAGTTAAGGTTAATGGTGAGCTACATTGCTCAGCTATATTTTGCTTGTGTTTTTTAGTGTGGGACCATTGGATAGCTCTGACTGGAGCTTTGCAAGTGGAAAATTATAAAAACGCATTTATATCAACCCAAAACACGATCTTTCACTGAACCCAAACAGATTTTTATCAGACGTAACCAAACTATGATTGAGAACATCTGTGTTTAAAGGAGAAAAAACAAAAACAAATGTATGAGCAATACTTAAAAAAAAAAAAAGTTATAGTGAAAAAATAAATAGTGACTGAAAATGAAGCTAACTTTCAAAACAAAACCCTGTCGTCTGGGTCCTCATGTTACACTCAAGCAGAAATTAATCATAAAGAAAAATTAAGACTTTAAAGATTACAGTCAGTTCCTTGAATGGTCTGTTTATACCCTGTGGTGAAAATCTGAAAATAAAGACCGACAAAATAACCAAATGGTCTTTATGTCATTTAATTAAAACCTTGCAAGGGATCAGCATACAATCACAACAAAGTATAATTGCATACTGATGGTTTGCTCCAAGGTGTAGGTGTGTTTTATAGACAAAGATTGTGTAAGTAAAGGTATAATAATCCATAGGATGTGTTGTAATGGCAAATGTCATCAAGTCTGTAAACAGTCAAGAAAGAAATGACAATGGTCAGGTGATCAGTGGTTCCTTCCTGAATTCAAATAAAGATAAGATGATTGCATTTCCAAGACTCAGACAGTGAGTTCATTCAAAGTAGAAGTCTGGAATCAAAGTGCATCATATAAAGTATTACCATGTGTCCAAAATGTAGAATACATTGTCATTTTTCCATTACAATCCTCTTTCAACTGCTTGTGAAATTAACTTTGTTAATTACATATTAGTACAGGAGGGTCAGCTCTGTATGAAGGGTAAGTGTATCACTGGATTCAATCACTTGTATATCAGTTCTGGCTGCAAAAAACCCAAGACATAACAGCCAAATGACAAAATCATGATGAGAAATGAGGAATGAGGAAATAGGAAGTTGGGGTATATACAGGTATCACCCACATGATTGGAAATGTAACAACTGTCCGCTCCTGCTGTTTTCTCACCGATGCTTATCTGCGTGTGTGTGTTGTAGAAGTACAACAACGACTGGTGGATCGGGCGCCTGGTGAAAGAGGGCTGCGACATTGGCTTCATTCCAAGCCCGCTGAAGCTGGAAAACATTAAACTTCAGCAGGAACAAAAGAGGGGACGCTTCCATGGGTGAGCGTACTGGGACGACTGAGTGCTGAAAGGGGAGGAATCCTAATCAAAGGGGACAGAGACAGTTGGAGGGTGCAGGTCTATTCTTGAGGAGAGTCACTTCGGGGATGAGTAGAGTCTGGCGGCCGAGCCCACAGATAAGCAGGATGTCAGATGGATAACAGCCAAGTTTTGCTGTGTGGTCCGACCTCTTTGAGGTGCACGTGGATTGAAGCCACTGCTATTGGGTTTTAGCCCACAAAGTGATGAATGATGCTGTGACAACGCCAAGTGATAAAACACTACCATTTTGAGTCATTATGCTTGTGTATTTGTTGGACAGCCACCTTGTCTGTGGCCCCAGCCCAGTAGTAGCACGATTGCCATTTATGTTGTCCTACTTTTCTATCTTTCTTTAAATCTTTCTATCTTTTTTTAAACTTTATTTAGCACAAAGAATGTACAGATCAAGGCAAGGATGAAAAAGGTATAAAATTAGGAAATAATTACAGTAACAATGGTGAAAATAAGAGATTCACACAAGAAACAAAAACAAACAAAAAGCACAAGGACAGCAAGGTACAATAAAATCAAAAGAGCAAGAACTGAGTTATGTATGACTACAGTTTCTTGGCAACCCTATTCATATTATCAATCTTTTTCATAGATTTAAAGTACCGGTAGTTGGTAAAAAAAAATGTAAAAATATAGTAAAGGAGGGAGTATTTCCACTCCACTTACAAGTGTTAATATGATATTTACCCAAAATAAACACCAGGTTGATAATGTTTGAATATTTAGGATCCAAGTTATCCATATAATAAATAACATCATTGTAAGTAAAAATTTTTTTTAAAGATAACCAATTATGAATGTCAGACCAAAAGGACTTTGTAAAAGAGAAATTGAAAAAAAGATGTTCAATGGTCTCGGCCTCAGAAGAACAAAATATTCAAGGATCAACTTCCAATTTGAATCTTCTTTGTAACAAATCATTAAAAGGATACATTTTACCTCATTATCTTTCCATCTTTTATGGCTTGTCTGTTTTAGTTAAGTATACCTGTACATTTGTTCAATTATTCTTATGAAGCATTATGTTATGAAGCAAAACAAAACCATACCACTGGCTCTTTTGTAGGAATTCCATCCAATACTTAATATAAACTACTAATTGAAGAGCTTGTAATATTTCTTTTGAAGTACAATTAATTGTCTGTTTGATTCATGTGTTTGATTAGACATGCTGGATTTTATGTGAGCTACTTTTTCTTCTTCCCCGTTATCACCGCAGCAGTAAATCCAGTGGAAACTCCTCCTCCAGTCTGGGAGATATGGTGTCAGGCACGTTCAAACCAAACCCAAACTCTGCAGGTTGGTACCCCAGTTAAACATCTGTTTAGATGTGAGAAAAAACAAGTGGCCGTGATGTGATCTGCTCAGGATAATCTCATGTCCTGTTTTATTCCCCTGGTCTTTTCTTGCAGGAAAGCAGAAACAGAAAGTTGTGAGTATGATTCATTTATTATTGTTTATGTAATCCAGTATTTCTTAAAAATGACATGGCCAGCCTTGTAAAGTATGTTTTCAAAATAAACTGAATTACTGATTTAAAAAGTCTAAAAACAATAATCCAAAAAAATAATTGTCCATTTTTAGTTTAGAGAAGTTTAGAACGATGGGAAATGTTCCATCCTGTTCTGATGGGGATTTTACTTGAGGTTCAAGGATGTTTATTAGAATTGAAAATATTACAAATAACAAGATGAATTGCTTTAACCCATGTTTCTTCCTAAAGATGGCTTCAGAAGCCACTTATAAAATATGAAACCTTAACTGCGTCTGTGCTATCTTGACCCGTTAAGGCTGAGCACGTCCCTCCATACGATGTGGTTCCCTCCATGAGGCCAGTTGTCCTGGTGGGACCGTCCCTGAAAGGTTATGAGGTAGGACGTGCTGCTGCTGCCGTTTACTCAGACTTTTATTCACAGTCAGAAGCAAATTCTCTTCAAACTTTTATAATCCTTCCAAAACTCAGCCAGCCTTCTGTGATTAAAGATAGAAACACACAATGTTATAGGCACTTTGTGTTCACTTGATGTTCTTGTTTTATCATTCTGCAAGGTCAACAATGTACGGAAGAGTATTAGGGCCATGCAAGAGAAAAAATATTTGAGAGGGGAATATTTTTTTTTATTGTGCACTTCGAGAAAAAAGTCAAAATGTCGAGAAAAAAGTCGAAATGTCGAGATTAATGTTGAAATACAATTTTGAGAAAAAAGTGGAAATGTCGAGAATAATGTTGAAATACAATTTCGAGAAAAAAGTTGAAATTTTGCCTTTTTTCTCAACATTTCAACTTTATTCACGAAATTTTGACTTTTTTCTCAACATTTTGACTTTTTTCTCGAAGTGCATAATGAAAAAAAAAATCTTCCTCCTCTTAAATATTATTTTTATTTTATTCTCCTGCCTGGCCCTAATACTCTCGTAACAATGTTATATATATATATATATATATATATATATATATATATATATATATATATATATATATATATATATATATATACACATTTGTGGTTTAACATTAAAATAAACATTTCTCTTTGTGGAAACAGTAGGCAGAAAACAAGCCTGACATAACTGTTAATTGGATACACTTTTAATCTGGAAAGGAAATCCTTCATTGAGTGCTGAATCAGATGAAAGCACTATCTTGTTTCCCTTTTGACATGATGTTTTAATATATCCATTATGGACCAAGCTCACAGACTATCTTGTTGTGGAGTCCTCAAACGTTCACCTAGATTAACTCCTTGAATTCCTTGCGCTTGCCACATGAAAATACACTATCAGTTGGAACCGCAGTGCAAACAATAAGGGATGCCAAGGAGGTGGTGGGAGCGCTGAAGTCAGTTGTCATGGAATCACGGTCCCTGCCTCCCGTCCTGGTGTTGCCGTGGTAACAAGCTTCTGGGTAAACTGCATCAGTCTGAAAAAGTGGAACATGGTTTGAAATTAGAAACACGGCATTGTGTCGACTGCGCTGCCGGTCCTGGAATGAGACAAGTGAACAGTATTTTCAGTTTCTTGTTTTTGAGGCATGAATCAGTTCTAATAATAGAGCTCACGTTAGCAGAACTTTTCTTTCTGCCACTGGCAGAGAGAAAGGACATATTAATAAATAGTTATGTATATTAATAACATAGTCATCTGTCCTCTAACAGCCTTGTATAAAGCGTGAGACTTTTCCAGTACTTGAAGAAGCATTCAGGTTTTATAAATATGTTTAATCTGAAATATTATAAATCATCTATTACAAGCAAGTGTGTACACAATGTATTGCCATGTGTATGTATATTATTAATCATCTAAAGAATCCTCTGATTGTAATAAAACTCATCTGAATGAATTAGGTCATGTTTGGCAAATACAACATATAACGTCTTTCCCCGTGGCTGTAATTTCAACAAAAATTAAGCTAGAAAGAAAAATAATTGCCAATACTAAGTACCCCCATGTTTCTGTAGCTTCACCCTAGTGGCAATTACTGAAAGTAGTTGCTTATGTTATGATTGTATCAGTCTTTCAGATTTCATTTTTCTTCACAACATTGCTTGAGTTCATTGAGATTTTGAGGATTTTGCATACTGTATGCTCAGTTTTCTCAATGTCCCAGCACAGCATTTCCACTGGTTTGAGGTCTGGACTTTGATGAGGCCATTCCAAGACCTTGATCTTTTTAAACATTTCCCTGCCATCCTAATGTAGAGATGTTTGATGTACTTAAGATCATCATCTAGTTGCATGACTCAGTTTTGACCCAGCTTTAGCTGTTGGACGGTTGGCCTCACGCTTGCTTTCAGGAGCTCATGGACGACCCGATGAAAGCAAAGTGCCAAGGTCTTGTGGCTGCAAAATCAACCCCAAATCATCCCCCTTCCTCTGCCATGCTTGACATGTGGTATGAAATATTTCTGCAGAAATGCTATGTTTGAAACGTGCTTGACAAACATGGCCCTGGTCATTCAAATAAAATAAAAAAAGATAAATTTTAGTATCATCTGTCCTTAAGACTTTGTTCCACAAAACTAATGGGTTCTGTGCTCTTTCAACATAGAAGATACTTTATCTAAACTGACCAAACCTGTCTCATCTTCTTCAAAATGTCTTGCCATAGAATTAAATATTTACCATGCTCACGTCGCCCTGCAGAATTTAAGATTTAATTCTCTGGTTTTGATGATTTTTGATGATTTCAACTCCTGGGGAGCTTGGCGACTGTCTTGAATGCTTTCCATTTGTGAATAATGTTTCTCACTGCATAAGATTAAACTCAATGGGTGAAGATTAACAGCACCTTACCGCACCTTAAATTCTGTGGTAGCAGTAAAGAGATAAATATAATGCCCACATCATATTTATTTTTTTATTTTTTTATTTATTAAATAATAAATAATAATAAATGTTGTTGTTCACCTGAAGTTGTATTTAAAGTTGTATTTGCATGGTAATAAGACACACTAGATCGGCTTATTTTAACTATGTTTTACCACAAATAAAAAGAGGTTTCAGAGAGAGGAAACTAACTTTCCCGCAATACCCAATACCCCAGTAGACGTTTTTCAAAGTATCTCAAAACCAGCACATACATTTGTTT
Organism: Cololabis saira; assembly: GCF_033807715.1. NCBI lineage: Eukaryota > Metazoa > Chordata > Actinopteri > Beloniformes > Belonidae > Cololabis > Cololabis saira. The sequence continues at coordinate 7,045,557 of NC_084592.1, read as the reverse complement.
TTTGTACTTAAAAACATGGCCCTTTCATCCGACATAAAATGAAAAACTCATGCAAAATTGCCAAAAAATGCAAAATTTAGTTTTGATGCATGTGTCAACATATTATATTTAACAGATATCAAACCAATTAGCTACATGTGTTTAGAGACAACTTTAAGGAAAGAGAACATGCTTGGGTGTCATGATTTGAACGCTCACAGAGAATGAACACTGCAAATCAATAGAAGCTTGCTTTGGGTGGTCAACTACAGTATATATTGTGATAAAGAAGTGATCTAAGCTTAACCACAGGGGGATGAAAGTACATCGTTTAAACAAGCCTCAGAAGACCGGTGTTGCATCGCTCCACTACGGTGTAGTGTGAAAAACAAAGACGTTGCTCTGCTTACAGCACATGGTGGCCCAATCCCCGTACTAAGACACTTCATGCTAATCAGGATTTGTCATTTTCAGGGCTTTATATTACTACTCTTTCATGGAAGGGTCTGCTCACCTTCTCCATGGTGTGCTGGCAGAACTCGTCTTCACAGTGAAAGTCTGCTCTGAGATCCTTTGAACTCCATCAGAGCACTTCCATCCCAGTGTGAGCAGCACACACTCAGGGCAGCGTGCAGGTTCTTCAGGATCTGCCCCTGCTCTTTTCACAGAGGTGGTGTGGCTCCTCTTAGGAAACCGTCTCTGCTGTCCAGGATCAAGGACCTTCAACCCCAGGGCCATTCAACTCACAGACTGCTCCTTCTCCACGCTACCTTGCACTGGACGCTATTCTTCCTTGCTGCCCCTGAAACAACCAATTGAGCTGAATTGAATGTTGTTGTTGATGTTTTTATTTCTGCATTTATTTGTCACTTGTCAGTATTTTATCTTAAATTTTCTTTCCATATCAGGACTCGAGTGTTGCTTGAATTCATCAGTCAACACTATGTTGGAAGTTGCACCATGTGATGCTCCACTTCATCACCCACTGCTCTTTGCAAGACTTCTGAGTGTAGCTCTTAATCACATTATTTAATGTGGCCCACATTCATCAGCCAGTGAGAGAGAGAAAGAAAAAAACCCACTGTGCACAGTGCAGATAATTGCTTGGTCAAGTATATAATGCAGGAGCCTCAATGAGGAGCATCAAAATGAATAAGAATAATAATAATAATAACCTACTGTAGTTGTCCTTCTTTGCTACTCAGAATATAAAAATGTGCATACTGTAAGTGTCTAAGGACGTCTTCGCATATACAGTAGTTTTGTTCTTCATTTTTTGCCTAAGTTTAAATGATCAGATCTTCCTAACCATTCTTGTCTTCCTCTTCTATTCTTAGTTAGTTTGTGTAAATCGTCAGTGTTATACAAAACAATATATATAATTTTTTCGGTATATATATATATATATATATGTATGTATGCATGTATGCATGTATGCATGCATGTACAATTTTAACTAAAAACCAAGGACCAAAAGGTGTAGACTGAAGCCTAAGTTTATGACGCTTACTCTTTTCACACAAAAAAATGTTAGCTTTTATAAACTAGTGCAATGTCATTAATAAATATCATTCCATACAGTATTTATATAAGCAATAATGCATACACATACACATGCCTACATACATACATACATACATACATACATACATACATACATACATACATACATACATACATACATACATACATACATACATACATACATACATACACACACACACACACTTTATATACATATATATATATGTATATATATATATATATATATACATATATATATATATATATATATATATATATATATATATATATACACACACACACATACATACGCATATGTACACATGTCCATAGGTACATGCCTATGTGTATTATACCTTTGTTTTATATGTATTAACCTTTTTGTATTCATAGGTGCTTTTGAACTGTAATAACGTGCTACGCGTTCTCATCCCGTCTCCTGTACCTCCTCTCTACATTTTTGCTGTAGGTGACAGATATGATGCAGAAAGCTCTGTTCGACTTCCTGAAGCACAGATTTGATGGGAGGTAAGCTGTGATGGGGGGGTGGGGTGGGGGGGGCAGCATGTGCTGTGCAGTGCTCACCCTGCTGCCTATGATCCCTGATTGACGTGCTGTATACGGTGTGTGTTATTGCAGGATATCCATCACCAGAGTAACAGCTGACATATCATTGGCCAAGAGGTCAGTACTTAACAACCCCAGTAAGAGGGCCATCATTGAGAGATCCAACACCCGCTCCAACCTCGGTAAATCTAGATGGACTATCTCGCTCAATGATGTGCATGTCTTGTAGGTGTTGGAGCATTTCATGTTTCAGATTCACCTTATTCCCTCTGGTTCATGATTGTTATTTTGTGCATTTTTGTTTCCTATAGCGGAGGTTCAGAGTGAAATAGAACGGATCTTTGAGCTGGCCAGGTCCCTCCAGCTGGTGGTGTTGGACGCAGACACTATTAACCACCCAGCACAGCTTATTAAGACCTCATTAGCACCCATTATCGTCCATGTTAAAGTGTCCTCACCCAAGGTAAGACTGATGGCTGAGATAATAATTAGCTTCCCAATAAACCTTTTTATTTACTCCCTCCTCTCACGGGATGCTGAAAATAGATTTTTGGTTATAAGTCAAATGAAATATGAAGAAACCCATTCAGGCTCTGGGGAAAAGTGTAAAACGTGACTTTTACATTGAAAATTACAGGAGCAATGTCAGGTTGTTACTTGTGTTGATTCATTTTCTGGAAATAAAGTCCTCTGATACACAAATGTAATAGTGTATTTTGTATTTATTACATATTTGGAGATATAAACATGTCGTAATAAGATTTTCTTCTTCCTGCTCCTTTCTGGTTATGGAATATGCTCTAGTTGATTATTGTGTTGTTGTTATTTTACTTGTTTGTTTTTTCTGTTTGCATATTTCCATGATTGGAATAAATAAAAAATGTGAAAAAAGTGAAATGAAATTGAATTAAATATATCCTGATTTTCTTCTGCTGAATAATTGTTCCACAGGTTTTACAACGGCTAATCAAATCAAGAGGGAAATCTCAGAGCAAACACTTGAATGTGCAGCTTGTTGCAGCAGAAAAACTATCTCAGTGTCCGTCTGTGAGTAAACTCCAAGCAGCTCCTACGTGTGTTTAGTCCACTTTAACTCTGCAACCACTGGTGCTGAAACTTTGAAGAGAAATCATTATGAGGCAACTACACTTTCCTGTCGTCTTTTCCCACCTTAGGAGATGTTTGATATTATTTTGGATGAGAACCAGCTGGAAGACGCGTGTGAACACCTGGCAGAGTATCTAGAGGCGTACTGGCGCGCTACACACACTTCACTGAGCACGCCACTCAACCCTCTGCTGGGACGCAACCTGGGCTCCACTGCTCTCTCCCCATATCCTGCTGCCATACAGGTGAACTTGTGAGCTCATATTCTGTGTTCCTGTTTTACTAATCTAACATTGGTCTGTTCAGTTGTTTACAGTGTTTATACCGGTACTGGAACAAGGAAGTACAATTTATTTTAGTGCTACGATTTGGACAGTTTTGTGGACATATGATCAAATTTGTTAGTACCCCCATTTAAATGAAAAAAGGCCACAATGGTCACTTAAATCACAGAAGAGTATTAGGGCCATGCAGGAGAAAAAATATTTGAGCACTTTGAGAAAAAAGTCGATATGTCAAAATGTTGAGATTAATGTTGAAATACAATTTCAAGAATAAAGTTGAAATTTCATGAATATAGTCGAAATTTTTTTCTTTTTTCTCAACATTTCAACTTTATTCATGAAATTTTGACTTTTTTCTCAACATTTCGACTTTTTTCTCAAAATTGTACTTCAACATTAATCTCGACATTTCTACTTTTTTCTCAACATTTTGACTTTTTTCTCAAAGTGCATAATGAAAACAATCTTCCTCCTCTAAAATATTATTTTTATTTTTCTCCTGCATGGCCCTAATACTCTTCCGTACTTATAGATTATGATAGATTTATGAAAAAATAAATCAGATATTTCTTTTGACTTCATGACATAATTTAAAAAAACAAATGAGCAAAATTGGCCTTGGCAAATTACTATGTACCCCTAGAATAGATTGAAAATAATGAATAATCTCGATCATTCTGCCTATTTAAAGGAGCATGAGGCTCCTTTTAAGAAATGAGACTCTCTAGCCCCACCCTTCACCACGACGGCCGTTGGGGGTACTGCAGCCAACAGTGAAGCCGGCACGGGAGAACGGGGAGAACGCGCATGCAGCGTCATGTGACGTCAAATCCGCAGGACAGCGCGGGAAATTTGGGCCCGAATTGCAGCACATTTTGCAGCACACAGCCTGTTCAAGGCAACGGAGAGATACACTAGAGGGCTCATTCTTTTTGGTTTGGAACGCTTCATCTGACATTATTACTAGAAAGCTTAAAACGTATACGAATTTTTTTCATAAATCCTGCCTCAATCCTGTCTCAAGCTCCTTTAAGGGGTGAAAAGTACTGTATTTTCCGCACTATAAGGCGCACCTAAAAGCCTTCAATTTTTTCAAAAGCTGACCATGCGCCTTATAATCCGGTGCGCCTTATATATGGATCAATATTGAGCCGCAACCGGTCTTGCAACCATAGACATAAGTAGACGCCTCATGACATGCTGGAACGTAATCCAGCGTGGCCGCCATATTGGATGGGTCTCCTCACTCCGAGCAAATGATATACTGGCATACTGGTAGGCCACTCTCATCAGAGGTAAACGCAAATGAATCTGGCCAGGCATCATTGAATGTTCGATTTTCTTCAGATATTTTTCTTTTCTTACATTTCTCCATACTTGGCCTTGCTGGGGTTGAAAGTCGCGATGAATGGCTGGCGTTTTGGCGGGTATACTGGCTTTCGCGAGTATGACATTTATTTTGAGCGACGAAAAACAATAAAATATATTTATTCTAATATGTCAAGATCACAATAATCTTCCAATTTAGAACTAAAATATTAAAGAACTAACACAAATAAAATACAGTTCAATTAAATACTTCGTTTTTTTTTTTTTTTTAATATTTTCCCAAGCCACTCGGAGCCGCAGTATAAGGATGAAAGAGCCGCATGCGGCTCCGGAGGCGCAGGTCTAGACCCTTGGTCTAATGGATGCATAACGTAACCTCTACTGTAGCGCCTTATAATGCGGTGCGCCTTATAGTGCGGAAAATACGCACTATACGGCTCTGCCGTTTGGTATCACGGTGTGCATCACGCTGACCATGGACCAGAGAAAGCAAAGGAGACAGTTGTCTGAGTACATCCGACAGAAAATTCTAGACAAATGTTTTAAAGGTAAAGGTAAAGTGTCACAGTGTTGTGTTTCATTTGAAAGGCATGTATTCTGGTGTTTGGTTCTGTTTTGACACCAATCTTCAGACAGTAAGACCAACTCCAAGCAGCTTGATGTTCCTGTGACATTTGCAAATCCATCCAGAACTTTACCCAGCATCCCTGGCTCAAAAAGCCACGGACGGTGCGATCTGACACTGATGTGCTTGGAGTTCAGCTCGACTCTCTTTGGAAGTGGTTCTGGGCTATTTGGTTTCCATTCATATTATCCATCTCTTCCATTTGTCAAAGTGGACACCTAAGGAGGACTCAGTTGTTGAAAGTAAATCATTAAATAGCCAGACTGGAATTCATCAAAATTCCTAATGACAAGCTATAAAACTTCAGGATGCGTGTCCTTTTAAACAGAGGAGACAAAACTAGGGCTCTTTAGCAAATCACACCAGTACTATGTTCACAGAAAACTTCAAAGAAAAGAATATTGTAGCTACTATGAAACATGGAGGAGGCTCTGTTTGGTTCTGGAGCTGCTTTGCTGCATCTGGTACAGGGTGTCTTGCATGTCTTGGATCTGTACAAGTCGCAGGTCATTGGTCCTCCAGAAGGGTAGTGACCCAAAACACACAACTAAAAACACCCAAGAATGACTAAGAACAAAACATTGCATTCTCTGAAGTGCTTTTCTTTGAGTCCTGATCTAAATCCTGTCGAACATCTGTGGAAAGATCTGAAACATGCTGGCTGGAGAAGAAACCCTTTAAACGCGAGACAGCTGCAGCAGTTTTCTCATGAGAAGTGGACCCAAATACCAGTTCCTTTGAACCACTATTCAAATGAAACCGTCTAGAGACAACTTTTGTTATATTAGACGCTATACAAATAAAATTGAATTGAATTGAATTGAAAAAATGCAGTGTACGATTTTTATGTCAGTTTTTAGTAAATTATTTTTATTAGTTTCAAGTTATTATTCAAGTTATTTCAGTTACCAGTAGGTTTTTTTTTTCTTTAATGGAAAAGAACCAACACATTGTTCCATGTCTGTATAGAAACCTTAAAGGTTTGAGCAGTTTGCTCCAGCATTGAGATGTGTATTTACTTCAATTCAATTCATAATACTTTTTAATCCTTCAGGGGAAATTAATTCTTAAGTGTTAACACAATACCAAATAGGAAATACCTTAGGAATGATCTTAGATAAATAACTGCTACTGCCCATAAATGTGGGAAGAATGATGAGGACATTTTTGAGCTCATCATTTTAGACTAAGAAAAGCCATGACTTGAGTTTTCAGGGTTGGCATCTGGACAAACCACAGTACATTTGCAACATGTTAGATGTTTGATCATAATTCACAAAGTCATATTTGGCAAAAACCAAACACACCATGTCAGCACATACCTGTAACAGCTAATACCAACTGTCAGTCCCAGAGGTGGATGGGTGATGATTTGGGTGTGAACCACGCAGTCACTGAGTATATTTACCAAAGCAGCCTACAGTCAAATATGAAGTCATCTGTTTGACAGCTCAATGTTGGCTGAAATTTGGTCACGCAATTCACTTGGTGATGCATTGATCCTATAGCACACTAGCAAATCTGCAACAAAATGGCAGAAAAAGAAAGCTTAGGCTATTTACACCCAGGTGCAAGTACTGATGCGTGGGCTATTTGAACCCTGCTACCAATATCAATGTATGCTATTTGCACCCATGTATTATTAGGAAAAAAAAAGTTAAAAAATGATTTATAAAAAAGAAATCCATCCATCAGCTTAACAGTGATTGACAGGTATTCACACCACTTTTGATAAACTTCATTTAATCTCTTCAAAATATCTTGTAATGACATAAGAGCAAAAATTGTTCATGCAAAAGTGTGAGAGCAGATGTTTGCCTGGCTCTATTGTTTGACATGGTTCCAATTTTAGAGTGGTGCACATGCGCATGGGAGAGTGAAAAAGCACCTTCTGTTGCAGACACGTTGGTGCACATGCGCATGGGCAACACATTTGTTGTCATATGTCAACAGGGTGTGAATAGCTCAGCTGGTGGGGGCTTGCTATTTTGTACCCTGGTACAAATAGTCACTCCGGAAAAAAGAATCACGGTGTTTTTGCAATGGTCACTTGAACAGTTACCCACATCTGAATTATGCCTGTTTTTCAAGTTATTTGATGGATAGGTTGTTCCAAGGCTCTCTGCCTTTCAGGGAACTGAGGTTATGTCTGCTTCTTTTCTCAGTAAATGTAGCCCTACATTGAGGGATCTGAGCATTGTGGGTATCAGGTCTCTTTCCCCTGTTTTTTAGTTCTTCTCAGTGAAGATCGCTGATTCTGAGGGGTTTTTTTTTTCTTTTTTTTTTTAAGTTATTGTCATGCTGCTTAATAAATGTGGGAGCAACCAGGTGCCTCAGTGATTATACTGTGTGATATGACAAGTGTTAATTTTCTTCACCCTTTTCTTCAGAGCCTATTGGGTGTGAGTATTTGGTTGTGATTCTTCGATAAAGATACTTTCTGGCTTAATTTCTTCTCATTAGATGGATTTCTCAGTTTATGGTGCTTGTGGACTTCCTCCAAGTTAAAAGAAAAGTCAACATTAGGTGTCTTGTATTCTCTGTTGGGCTTGGCCAGCAACTGTGTTAATGGAATCTTGCTACACCTGTTGTGCAGACAACAATAACAGTAAAAAAAAAACAAAAAAAAACTACATTATTTGATTTTATTTATTGTGCACACTTTACATCAGAAGAGAAAATATCCATGTTTTCTTAATGAAACCTAAAGTGTCTAAAGGTTTACATTGTACCATAAACATGTTTAAATGACAATATTGGCATATATTTTACAAAGCAGAATGCTACATGGAATAAACATTTCTTCTTTCAAATAGGCCCAAAGAAACCGGAACAGCAACCACACAACAACGGATCATTCAGCTGTTGAACGACGCAGCCTGATGCCGGCAGATGAGAACTATCATAATGAACGGGCACGGAAAAATCGCAACCGCCTGTCCTCAGGCTCTCAGCACAGCAGGGACCACTCTCCTCTGGTGGAGGAGGACTACCAGGACCCCTACCAGGACTCGTACAAGCCTCACCGTAACCGAGGATCCCCGGGAGGCTACACTCAAGACTCCAGGCACCAACTCTGAGCTGGGGCCTGCTGTTAACAAAGTGTTTGAGTTTATTTCTCTGATCATCCACCATGAACACAGCATTAGCAGCTCCAATAGGATAAATCTACTACACTCATGTGGACTGTGACAAGCTCTTCTATCTGTGTAGTACCTCATAAGCCCTATGGCCTTGGCTCCTGGCAGATGGACATTTAAAAGAACCCTTCCTCTGCTTTGATGTGATCGATATGGATATGAAAGTAGCACATGGACAGAAAATTGTTTCAAAGGGAAGCTGAAACTGATTTTTAAAAGTCCCTGAAACGGATCGTGAGTGAATTAAAAAGTGGAAGGGAGGATCTGCTGGATCGTTTCTGCTATCTTAGATATTACTGTAGCATGTAGGTAGGACTTCGACAGGTCAGCTCCTGATTCAAACTGGGAACAGTCATGATCCTGATGTGGTGATCAACACAGTACTTGTTTGAATGCATCCAGGAGCTGATAGAAGCAAAATATAATGCATCTTTAATATTGTTTAGGTTTGCGTGCTACTGTCTGCAGTGAGAGCATAATAAATGCTGTGAAAGATTGTTCCCAAATTAAGAATATTCATTTAATTATCTAAGTCATTTGTCATATATCCTCTTCCAGGTTTAAGCTTTGGCTTTCTGTGTCCCTTCTTTGTTCTCTCAAAAAACATTTTTTCTATTAATTGTACCAGTAGTCTGCAGATCTTAAGAGATTTAAAAGCTCCAAACCTCAGGAACGAGAGGTCATTATGGCCTAGAAGTGTAGCGTTTATGTTCATATGAGAATTTGACTCTGTTATGTTAAATTGTTAATACTTGGTTATTATAGAAAAATTAAAATAACAGTCACTTAAAGCATGTTTTTCACATGCCATGTATTTCTTACCTGTTGTTTTCAATCATGAATGCAATGGAGCATCCTTTAAAATTGATAGAATTGCATTTTAGTGGATGACATGTATTGAGGGCTTCCATATGTAAATATTGTCAAAAATAATTTAAGGAAAGAGAGCTTAATATATGTAAAGTTACAATGACAGTTAATCAAAATACATTCCATATATTTATTTCAGACTCTTGTATACCTTTAATAAAAATAGATAATTTCTCTTCATTATTAAAGGTTTTATAAAACAAACAAATACTGAAACACCTTCATAGAGAAGCAACCGATTTCCATATTCAAAATTTTGAGCTTGAGCCTTTTCATTTAGTTTCATATGAGATGAATGGGAAACTGTCTAAAAATACTTGCCTATGTTGCAGTCTTTTACATGCAGGTGTCATGGAAATGTACACTGCCAGTTAGTACAGGAGTAATATGATATGACCTTTTGTCAAGATATTCTTGTATCTTGAAATTTACTGTACAATGATTTTCATACCCAGACCAGTTTCAGCTTGCAGTGATTCTGAAACAGGAAGATCAACTAGGTCCTCCTTCTTCTGCTCCTTTTTTTCCCCAATAGTAGAAGAGCTTTATTTATTATTTTTTTTCTTTTTCAAAACGGTGGAGCATAAATTCTAAACTATAGATGAGAATACTGCCTGTGAGAGAATGATGTGTTGATTAGAAGTTTTGTGCACTGTCATTTTACTACTCTATAGAAATAAATTACTCTTATGCTGTGTCATGGATACTGTATTTACTTTTGCTGATTTTACATACAGGACTGTCTCAGAAAATTAGAATATTGTGATAAAGTTCTTTATTTTCTGTAATGCAATTAAAAAAACAAAAATGTCATACATTCTGGATTCATTACAAATCAACTGAAATATTGCAAGCCTTTTATTATTTTAATATTGCTGATTATGGTTTACAGTTTAAGATTAAGATTCCCAGAATATTCACATTTTTTCAGATAGGATATTTGAGTTATCTTAAACTGTAAGCCATGATCAGCAATATTAAAATAATAAAAGGCTTGCAATATTTCAGTTGATTTGTATTGAATCCAGAATGTATGACATTTTTGCATTACAGAAAATAAAGGACTTTATCACAATATTTAAATTTTCTGAGAGTCCTGTATACACACGTACACGCAAACATACATACATAGGATATATATATATATATATATATATATATATATATATATATATATATATATATATATATATATATATATATATATATATATATATATATATATACATACATACATACATTAATAATATACATTTATATTAATATACATTAAATGGGCCTATCATATTATATTATATTATACAGTTTTATTCCTTTTTTTCAGGACGATTAGGCAACGTCCATCTGCGCATGCGCAGCGTTGACAGCCAGCGCTTCACAACAACCAGCTGATTTCAGCCACTTAGTCACAGTGGTTTGCGTTTCTGTTCCGTTTCTAGCATTATCTTAACAGTCATATTTACATTACCGTCTCCCCGGGCAGCCGGAGCCTGGACTCGTCGACCCGGTGATGGCTGTGCTGATACGTGTCGGTAGTCGTGGGTCGGTGTAGTTAGCCTGCTAGCCGGGTAGCTCTGGTATCATCTGTTCCCGCTGGAGACGCGGCCCCGGCAGACATGGGGATCCTGTTCACCAAGCTGTGGAGGCTCTTCAACCACCAAGGTAGGAGTCCAGCTCTCAGCGTTAGTGGGGACACAACCGGGGACATGAAGGCTAAAGCCTGGGTTATGGTTCTGCGTTACATCGACGCAGAGTTACGCCGTAGGGTACGCGGCGACGCGCAACGTACGTTGCGCGTCGCCGTAGGCTCTGCGTTGGTGTAACGCGGAACCATAAATCAGCCATAAGTGGCTGCGCTGGTCAGAAAAGGCCCTCAGCTCGCTTCATACTAGCTGGGAACCTGGTTCCCACTCAGGCTGGGAACCTGGTTCCCACTCAGCCTGGGAACCTGGTTCCCACTCAGCCTGGGAACCTGGTTCCCACTCAGGCTGGGAACCTGGTTCCCACTCAGCCTGGGAACCTGGTTCCCACTCAGCCTGGGAACCTGGTTCACACTCAGGCTGGGAACCTGGTTCACACTCAGGCTGGGAACCTGGTTCCCTCTCAGCCTGGAAACCTGGTTCCCACTCAGCCTGGGAACCTGGTTCCCACTCAGCCTGGGAACCTGGTTCCCACTCAGCCTGGAAACCTGGTTCCCACTCAGCCTGGGAACCTGGTTCCCACTCAGCCTGGAAACCTGGTTCCCACTCAGCCTGGGTACCAGGTTTCCATCAGCCTGGGAACCAGCTTTAAAGAACTCAATTTACCTTCTGTATGTATTTATTTTATTATTATTATATTTTATTATTATTCTGTTCCTTATGTGATACATATACGATACAAATGTAACTCCCTGCATTCATGGCTGGTCATGGATCATCAAAGAAGTTACTGGGAAATTACATTTTTGAGTTTAGGATATTGTAGGAGGCTAGTTTAATTATGCCTTGATCTTTGTTTATTCATTGTTTGTGTTGTATTTATTTATTTTTTGTTTATTTTTGTTTTCTCTTTCTTTTCTTATTTTATTTTAATTTTTAATTTTTATATTTTCTATGGCACGTGATATGATATTGTGAGGAAGGGACAGGACTAAATAAGCATTCTGCTTCCTCCTGTTCCCTCTCCAACACATTATTTTGCTGTTGTTCTTTATTTCTGGATGAGACTGTTAGATTGTTTTGCTTTTTTTGATATTTTGACGCTTTTAATTTGATGGTGATTTGTTGTTGTTGGAGATAAAGCCAACAATAAAGCTTCCCATCAGTTGGGAACCAGCTTCCCACTAACCTGGGAACCAGCTTCCCACTAACCTGAGAATCAGCTTCCCACTAACCTGGGAATCAGCTTCCCACTAACCTGAGAATCAGCTTCCCACTAACCTGGGAACCAGCTTCCCAATCAGGCTGATTTGATGTCCTAATGTCAGCGACTGTGTGTGGTGATACTACGCTCAGTCCGGTTTATAACATATTGCTCATGCTTGTCAGTGCTCAAGAACCCTTATTTTCTAGAGTAGCGTTTGTGTTTGGTTATTCATGCTGTCTGGTATTCAGACGCAGGTAAGTGAAACCACGACTCCGTCTGTGGGTGGTGATCTTGAATGAGTAAAGGGATCGTCCCCCTGTAACCCGAGTCCTGAGTCCAGTCCTGGCCGGCCTGGTTGGGCCTGGTTGTGACTGGAGGTGGCTGCTCCACCAGCACAATGCTACATCAGCACAATACCCTGACTAGGATCAATGAGGGACGTGACTGGATCACCCTGCCGGAGTGTAATGTTGGCAATACAGTTGATTCGGGATTCTAAAATATTCCTATCAAATCACTGGGAACAGTTAGACTTTCAAATACACATACCTGCTTATATATCCCCAATTTATATAACAGTAGATTTGAGTGACGCAACCAAACAGAAATGTTTTATCATGAACTTTGATCTACAGTACTGTGCTTCCACCCCTCTTGTTCCTGAAGTCTGTGAAATCATTTAGTGCTGGATTACTAGTTTCAGTTTCACCTCCAGGTCCCAGCATGCCTAATAATGACTGTCCTCAGTTGATTGAGTCAACTTTTGTGACAACAGAAGTTCATTTTGAGAGAAATGGGAGATTGTAATTGAGACTTCATGAACTTGATTGCCTTGATAACAGTGACAAGATCTGTATTCAGCATTATGGTCTCTGTTCTGACTGCCTGACGATTTCACACAGCAAGGCAGTCATACGCTCTGTAGATACTGTAGAAAACAATTCGTTTCCTTCCCAGTGAAAGAAAAAAATACCTATTTGAAATGCAGCTACCATGCAACCCTCATTTAAAGATGTTAACAGTTTTGTCACTTATGCATGCAGCTGAGCTCACATCTGCATGACCTTTTTAACTTGCCTGAAACTTGGTTTAACACCTTCCACTTGCAGTTTTGCAGACAACAGGAGGTGTTTCTGTTGCATTTTTTTAAAAGCTACATATTGGCTGAACCTGCTTAATACTTAGAACTAGGGGTGGGTGATATGGCAAAAATATCATATCACAATTTTTTTTTTAATTAAATCACGATTTCGATTTTATCACGATCTTAAATTGAAAAAATAAAAACAGACAATACATGTTGCTGAGGGTGATAATAATTTAAAGAGAATACTAAAATTGGTTTTAAAGCCGCCGACACGTTATTAAAAACTAGGATAGCAGTGTACCATTGTCATCAATGCGGAAATGGGGCCAGAAAGAAATCTTGAAAGATTGTAGTTGTCAGTTTCAATAACTGACGTTTTGTCTGTGTGTCAGTTTTCATGTTTTGCCAGTTTTTTCATCATTATTATTTACATTCTGTTCAGTATTCCAACTTTCTAGAAAGCTGGTTTGTGTAGAAAACCTTTCCTTCAAGGTCATTAAAGTGAAAGATTTAATTGCACTCTGACAGCTGAATTTGAACCGTTCAGTTTTAAGTCCCACATGGTAAATTGATGTTGCTGCAGCCAGATTCAGATGTGTTTGCAACCACTTTCACTTCCACTTTTCAGGAAGGTTTGACCTTTTTGTTTTGTAACAACAATTAAAGAATAGGCATGGATTAATAATCTCCTGGTTGGACAAACCCAAGTGCAACCATCTAACTTCCGGATTGATTGACCGGTTGAGGATGGCTGCAAAAGCAAGTCGTTCTCCATTGACTCCCATGTTAAATTGTCCAACTTTACACCAGACACAAACTTATTTACAGCCTGGTTTGAAAAAATGTTTTGGCCTCAATCGTTTGATTTCACACCCATGACAACTCTGAGGGAGGTGAATTTTTTTGTACCATGCCAGGAGAATGTATATCGCACAGTATATATAGTGAAGGAAGAATGGAGCGGGAGATCATTTAGGCGGATGGGTGCGGTGTCAACAGTGTTGCGGGCTCTGCTACGATCTGTTATAAAAAACAAGCTGAGCCGAAAGGCAAAGCTCTCAATTTACCAGTCAATCTACGTTCCATTTACGTTTGATTTATTTCTAAAATTTTATTTATATAGCGTCTATTACAACAGAAGTTCCTTCTAGGCGCTTTCCAGAGACCCAGAACATGACCCCCGAGCAATTATTACATAAACATACCATAAACAATTGATTGACAGTTGGCTCAGCCAATGGCTAGCCGTTCTCACTTCCTCATCTGTAATCTTCATACCACCTCACTTAGCGAAGTAACCTGCCTGCTTTAACCTAGCATCAGCTAAACGCAAATTGATTTTGCCGTTGCGTGTTAAATGGTATATTGTGCTGTAAACGTCTGATGGCACCTCTGCAGATATTTCTGCGGGGGTTCGGCTGAAGGAGCTGGGAGCAGACATAACTTTGACATGTGGTGGGTGTGTTCCTGATTGCTTGTGGAGCCACAAGGCTGCGCCCCGTATGAAGAAAAATGGGCTATAAAGTCTGTCTTCAGAAACCAATGGGCCACATGACCGAAAGCTTTGTCCATTGTTTGTCTATTGTACAGTCTGGACAAACCCCAAATACCTTCCCTGGAGTAGTGCAGGAGGATTCCTAATGAGATGTCTTATCCACCTCAGGTGTGAAAGAAACTCATCTCAGCTCCTTGTATCTGCAGTGTAGTTTTTTAGTTGTTGCTCACAGTTCATAACCAAAGGTGAGGGTAGGAACATAGATTGACTGTTCAAGAGAGAACTTTGCCTTTAACTTGGCTCACTCATCCCTGCAACAGAGCTATAGAGTCTGAATTAGTGCAGATGCCATACCAATCTCTGTGTTCATCTCCTACTACATTTTAATCCCCATTTATGGAAAAAAACAAAAAAGACCCTAAAGCCCCGTTTCCACTGATCGGTACGGTACTTTGTGTGTTTTCACAAAGTCGCACTACTATGACGCCACACTAGGCATTTGGTCTACACCCCGTATGCCCTGTGGCTGACTTGCAGTGGAAACGCTCACCTGAATTGACTGGAGCATTCTAATCTGTACCGGACCGCACCGAACCGCTCAGTGGAAACGGGGCTTAAGATACTTGAACTCCTGCATTTGAGGTAGTACGTCAACTCTATCCCAGAGATGGCGTTCTATTCTTTTCTGACGGAGAACCATGGCCTCAGATTTGTCTCACCACATGTTAAAATTAATTTGTCCTAGTTGACATTGTACTTTGTGGTGGCATTTAGCGTTGCAACTAAAGACTATTTTTGTAGTTGATTAATCTATCGATTATTGAAACAATTAAGCAACTAATCATATAATAAATTGTGCAATAACTTACACCATTTTATTTACAATTACATTTTAATATTAGCCTAAGATTGTTTAAGGCATGTACCAACTACCAAGACAATATTGAAAAAATGATTTCTTCAGTCAAAAAAATATGTGATTTATTTAACCTGTTTGATGAACAAACCTTGATGCTTATAGGACTATAAAAAATAAACAAAGTTAGGTCAAGTTAAAGCCCTTTTATGACAATCATGTCATCACCAACATGATTTGGAAGAGTGTCTCATAACCATAACCATTTTATTTCATTGTCTTATGTTGTTTTACTGCTGTCCATTTGGTTCTGCTATCTTTTGTTGCATGTTTTAGCTGTGTTTTTGGTAGTTGGAGGAGCATAATCACAGAGAAAATATACTATATTTTGTAAAGAGCTAATGCACCTGAGTTGACACGCAGTAAACATTGCATTTCAATTAAGGAGTCAATGTGCTTTTTTTTAAGGTGAAATAAAACCTTTTTTTTTTAGACATACCCCTCTGTGAACAAATTTAAATCTTTTCAATGAGAACCTATACTTCTTTCGTTGGAATAACAATGGAGTTTTGTGTTTAAGAATCCACTAAACTTGTAAATAATACACGTAACTTCATAGCTGTGAGTGAAGTGATTTGGCTGTCTAGGCATTTATAGTTGCATGAATGTCTATATCAAATTCCTATTTTGCCCTGCACTATCTGCACTTCAACACTATTGCTATTGCCATGTAAGGGCATATCAGTAGAAGAGTGAATAAATCTCTATGGTGCATGCCTTTGTGTGAATATTTTCCAGATGTTACTAGAAATATGCAAATACATTTTAAAAACATGTGAAGAAATAGAACAGCATAGGTAGAATGTGGCGTATATCTGTTTCTGTCATACTCTTCTTCATCCTGATCACGTGTTTGCTCAGAAATAATAACACCACCCAGTCTTTGTTCCTACTTCTTTTTCATCTTGTTACAGATCTCAAATGTAGCAACATAATTGAGTTCAAGATTTGAAAAGAGCCTTTAATGTTGTTGATGCCTAAACCTGGGTATTATGTTGAAAAATGAAAGTACAACTATCACTTTGATCATTCACTCATTTCCTTTTTTTTAACAAAAGCAATAAGTTCTATAGTAAGTGCAGAAAGATGACAATCAATCCTTGTTGTCACATCTTGTTTGGGCCTTTTATCGATAAAGCCTCTGTGTGTTAGAGAAATACTATATTCACTGTCTCCACAGCTGTTGCTAGTTCCAGCCTAATTGTACATGCTTGTGAAAACTACACACCAACTCATCTGTAACTGTGAAAGTACACCATCTACAATACCACTATGTCCCAGTCATTTTAAGTGTGTGAAGCTACATAGTCTGTTTCCAGATTCACTGAACACCAAGTCTATTGGAATTTTATCGTGAATTTCCACGTAAAAAATATTTTTATATATCTATTTATTTAATAGATTACCTTGCTGAGTTTACATAAAAAAGTAAATCACCAACACCTTACCCACATATTGATGTCACCAACCGATTTGGTCTTTGTCCATTCTTTGTTTTTCAGAGCACAAAGTAATCATTGTGGGCCTGGACAATGCAGGCAAGACTACAATTCTTTACCAGTTGTAAGTAACCAAATAGAGCACTTTCACTTGGCGTGTTTGCCACATTTTCTTTCAGTCTGTATAAATTAGAGAAATGAATGTGGAAAATTGTGATCAATGCTTGTGCAATTATTTTCTTTGTTACAGTTCAATGAATGAGGTGGTACATACCTCTCCTACTATTGGGAGCAACGTGGAAGAAATCATCGTCAACAATACCCATTTTCTTATGTGGGACATTGGGGGTCAGGAGTCCCTTAGGTCATCATGGAATACATACTACACTAACACAGAGGTTATTATTATTATTATTATTAGTATTATTATTATTGTGGCTTCAGCTGATTCAATATTTTGGCTATTTACAGAAAAGGCAGTGATAAGTGTTAGAATTGAATAGGTAGAACTGATAATTTGATTAAAACGTATCAACTATAGATGTATCTATAGTCTATATAGTTGAGACATATAAATATATATATATATATATATATATATATATATATATATATATATATATATATATTATATATATATATACACACTGTATATGATATAGAGAGATACTGTATCTGGTACTGGTGTATTTCTTGGCCAGTCAGTTATATGATGTCAAGTTATCCAGGCCCTGAGGCACTGAAGTAAGCCCAAATAATGGTACTTCTACTGCTTGATACTCAGAATTACATTTTGATCTTGGTAAACTATGCTCTTTTTGCACCTTACATAGTTCTATTCTTCTTGAATAATTCAGCTTTTGTTTCATCAGTCCATTTGAGATTTTTCCAGTTGCATAAAGGTACAAGATGCAAAGATAAAGTAAAATATTATAGAGTATACAAGCAATTATATGTGTGTGTGTTATCAGGCTGAACTGCTTGTCTTTTTTGTGGTATGGATGATGATCACATTATATGGCAAATTGTTGTAGAAAAGAGTTTATTCAAAGGGACTTGAAGAGTTTTTCTTGCTACTGTAGTTGAGAATGTCAGCAAAGATGAAAACGTATTTCACATTATATTACTGTTGAGTGTCACCAAACCTTGTTGCATGATATAATGCCTTTTTTCTGTCGACTATGAGATGCAGGGTTCTTGTATCAACTGTAATGATTGTGCCTTGTCTTCTCTTGTCTGACTAGTTCGTGATAGTGGTGGTAGACAGCACAGACAGAGAGCGAATCTCTGTGACCAAAGAAGAACTCTGCAGAATGCTAGCACATGAAGTGAGTTAAAAAACAAATACTTCTAAGTTTGTGTCCAGTGTATTCTGAAGACTAGTCTGCTGGTGTATTGCATGAAAATCATTCACACAGTTTGTTTCAATTTCATCTGAAAGAGTAAGAGCTTCACTGGAAAAGCAGGAATGATTGAATGATTTGGGACTTGTAAGCAAGCAATGCCTCACCTTATTTGATAGTGATGGAAGACTTGTTACAAATCTTTTTATTCAGTAAAAATATTTATTATTGAAGCTTTTTAGTCCTGCTTTGAAAAGCTAATCAAACCCATTAAATCCTGAATTTAAGATTTTAAGTAGAGGCAGTAATTTAGACAGTAGCACAATTGACTTAAATTTACTCTGCATCTGTTTTAAAAATGATATTTTATTTGTGTTGCACTTTCCATTGTAATTTAAAAATAAATGTCACTGGGTTTGTTATATTCTGTTAAGGTTTGTTATGTTAAATTTGTACCACTACCAAATGTAGGTGGTTCATATTTAGTCAGTATTTCATATCGGAGACACTGACCTTCACTCTGCCAGTTTATCCACTTGTCCACACCAATAATAGACTAAGTTGTTATCTAGTCGTGTTGCATAATTTTAGTTTAAATGATTCAGATGCAAAACTTACTTAAAAAAAGGCAGTTCCGTTAATTGATGGCAGAATTTTGTACAACGTAATGTGTGTTAGATAAGTATAAGTATAAGTTTCCCCACTGAGGGAGAAAATAAAGGATATCTTATCTTAGCATTTTTTACTAATTTATGCCTACGTGCAATTGCATTAAATATGACTTGTACCAGCTTTATTTTAAAATGCATTATGCCAGCAAAGTATTAACTGTTAAAAAAACAAAAAACAAGGAAAATATACTTGGTAAAACACAACGAGAGTCCTCAGTGTTATGTGTGTGCCCTGAGAGTCATTTTCATATTGTACAAATTCCTGCTGTCGTCATACCTGACTAAGTAAAGAAAAATATTTAATTGCTTGGGCTGAGTCAGACCTGTTTTACAAGAAAATTCAGCAAAACATTGGACTCAAATAATGTAAACTGTTTAACATGTTGTATGACCTAATTTTACATCTGCATAGTACTGAACATATTTAAGCCAGTGCTTCTTTACACAAAGACGTTTTTTTTTTTGTTTAGTTTTTCTCTAGGCTCAAAAAAGCAATAATCATGATGCCTTTTACAAATTGAAACTTAATTCCTCTACCCCATCTTCTTTGGATTTCTTAAATCTGCACTGCAGGACTTGAGAAAAGCAGGACTGTTGATCTTTGCCAACAAGCAGGATGTGAAAGGCTGCATGTCTGTGGCAGAGATCTCCCAGAGCCTCCAACTTACCTCCGTCAAAGACCACCAGTGGCATATCCAGGCTTGTTGCGCCCTCACAGGGGAGGGGTGAGAATTGCATTTAATATTCAATCTTTTCTTAAATAATTTAAGGGAACTATGTTTAACTTACCTAATATATTTTTTTTTCTTTGTCCGTCTGCATTTCTGTCCCACTTAAAGGGGACCTATTATGAAAAACAGGTTTTTTCTTGCTTTAACATATATAAAGTGGTCTCCCCTCAGCCTGCCAACTCAGAGAAGGAGGAAAGCAACTAAATTCTGCAGTGTCTGTACAGCCGCCCGGATGAGCCGTCCAGTTTGATGTGGATTTACGAGCCGTTGAAATTCTGCTCCCGTCGTTACGTAACGAAAATGCCATTTACATAGGTTGGCCTCCGATGCGTGAAACCACGCCCACAACTAACTCTGCCGGAAGACATGGCTCAGAGGCTGAATTTCTAATTTATTTAGCAAAAAAAATCAAAAGCTTGTTTTTAACACATTCAAGGCCTGTTTAAAATAGGTATTAGGTCCCCTTTAACATCGCTGTGCCTCTGTCGCACACAATGGCCACGGTTACACGATGTTTTCTAATTCGGAATTAATGATTCCGAATTAAACTATGACCTAACTATGACCAATGTAAAGTGTCTTTGAGTGCCTTGAAAAGCGCTATACAAATAAAATGTAGTATTATTATTATTATTATTATTATTATTATTATTATTATTATTATCATTATTATTATTATTAAACTATTTTCCTTTGAGTTTACAAGGAAATAGTAATTCCGAATTGAGGTTTACATGCAAAACACGTTTGATCGGCTTTATCCAATCCCACTTAAAGGAAGCTCCGGCCGGCGGAGTTAGTTGTGGGCGTGGTTTCACGCATCGGAGGCCAACAAGTTTAAGTTCAAGTTCATTTGAGATACATCATTGCATAACAATATGAATAATGATGTTTCTTACACTTTGACACAAGAGGACCGCTCTATTGAAAAAAAACAACAACAACAAAATAAATAAATATCAACTGTAAAACAATGCTAAAAAAGTTTGTTTTACTACCTACATAAATCGCATTTTTGTTACTTAACGAAAGGGAGCAGAATCTTATTGGCTCGTAGATCCACATCACACTGGACGGCTCATCCGGGCGGCTGTACAGACACTGCAGAATTTGGTTGCTTTCCTCCTTCTCTGAGTTGGCAGGCTGAGGGGAGACCACTTTATATATGTTAAAGCAAGAAAAAACCTGGTTTTCATAATAGGTCCCCTTTAAGGTCTGGGGGTTGGGAAGGTTCTGATTGGATGGGGGGCGGACCGGAAGTTACGTCTACCGGAAGAAAACAAATTTACTCAATTAGCAACAACATGGACATAGCCGCTACAACTTTGAAAAGCTCACAATTTCCTGCCATCTGTTCTTTTAATTATTTCCGGGTCCTCCAAGCTATTTATTAGATAAATGGTCTCTGCTCTTGACCAGCGTTTACTGCGTGCTGCCATCTTGAAACTTTGTTTGGAAAACAAGCCCAGCGCGGAATATATGCGTGATGGAGACAGACGGGCGAGGGAACGAGCAGTGCAGAAAGACTGGAATTAATTTAAAGCGGAATGAGTGTAAACATGATTGTGGAATTATTCTAATCGGATTTAAAATCGGAATAAACCAGCCACTTACTTCGGAATTAAGTTTAATTCGGAATGGCCATTTTCATTCGGAATTAGGTGTTTACATGGTCATTTTTACTCATTTTAAATTTGATTGGAATTTTAATTCTGAATTAGAGAGGAATTAAACTTCCCATGTAAACGCACTCAATGTCTTCTTTCCGTACAGGTTGTGCCAGGGTCTTGAGTGGATGATGTCACGACTGCGTGTGAGATGATGACCTCCATGGCTTTGTTCAAGAGTGTGCCCTTTTTGTTTTTTTGTTTTATTTTGTTTTTTGCTTCCAAACATGGGGATGTCAAACGGAGGATCCTCTTCTCCATCCTCTCCTGAGAAGCCGATATGGGCAGACTGCTGACAGGATGTTATATTCTTCTGTAATTATTTATTTTACAAAAGACGTTTGAACTCAGAACAAAAGAAGAAGAAAAAAAACAACTTTTCACACGGACAAAGACCGACAAACTGACTCAAATTATTTAAACAAAAAAATTTCTGCACGGTTTTCCTTTTAGCAAAACACGGACATCAGCAAAGTGGCCTGGAACTGTACATGGACTTACTCTTCAGCTGTGAGTGGGTCTAGCCCACAGTGGCCTTGCAGTATTACCGGATTGGCTGTGGTGGTTTTCACTGAGCCCCCTCTCATTGTACAGTCCAGTATTCTCTCGTAACTTGGTGCCTGCAGCAGAATGTTCTACCAGTGATGCTTGGTGGAGACTGAAACACGGTTATGGGAGGGGCAAATCAAAATGTGCCCTCTTACTCTCAGTCCCTGTGAATAATCACTGAAATAAATTGTTTTTATTGGTTTCAGGTGAACTGCATTGTGTCATAAATTATTTCAGTTGACTCACTGAAGTGCTCTGTATTCCTCTTTTACAATTTCTTTTGGCCAAAACATAGCACTATAATGAATGTTGGGTATGTGACAGTGTTTTGTTTGTTTTTTTTCAATCCTTTAGGGGGCAGAACCCGTCAGCTGAGCTCAGTCCCAGATTCTTTTCAGGGAGCATGATGAAAAGCTACAGATGAAAAGCTACAGAAGTAGAGAGGAATGAGCCATAGCATAAGAAAAGGGAGGCATTCAAGAGGAGAGGAGACCAGGTTCAGATGTGAGCAGCTCACAGTGAGTGATGAAAATTAAGCAGGATTTCAAAGATAGATGAAGGAGAGACTTCCATATTTGTCTTAAAGCAGAAGCAAATTTTAAGTGGTTATGCATTGTTCTATAATTTCTTTCAGTTTTCTCATGCTTATTAAACACATGTCCTATATTTAGTGATTTTCTTTTTGTTAGAAACATCTATATCAAGTTTCTCATTGTTCCAAAATATTCAGTTGGGGTTGGATACATTGACTTGTATTCAGGTCTTTCTGCTACAGGTAAGTCACACTTGAACAGTGCTGTCTTTTCAAAATACGAATTACTAGAAGAATTAGAACTTAAGGAATTGAAAAGCTATGCTTTTTGTACCCATTTCAACACAATTAATCTGACTGTTAGTATATCAACGCGTGTTCAGTTTATGTTGACTAAAGTCTTCATTAATCACCACAAATATCTTTGGATAATTTGGTCCTTTGGTGTACTGCCTGTACAGGTCTAATACACTACCTTGTAAAAAAAATAAAAATAACTCAAAAGGAATATGTACAAAGGTATTCATCCCCCTTTAACCATCACATACAGTTTATAGTTTATTAGAAACTAAAGAGAAGTTATGTAGAGCCAGTAATATAGTCATTGCATAAAGTTATTTGGTATGTGGGCAGGGATGATCTTGGGTGCCAGTCTGTATTTGAGCAAACCTGAAGAATCCACTGATTGAAGGCACAGTCATGTTGGATCACTGTCTTGTGAGCAAGAGGATGCAATGTTGTTTTACATTTTAGCTGCCTTTATCTTCACAATCAGCTGTAGGAACACCAGGCAACTCCATCTTTATTTGTCCTACCTGGGAAATTGATCAGAGTTACGTAAGTGATATCATGTGCTCAAAACATTTATATGCCTTAACCATTCATTTTGTAATCAAATGTGTTCTGTAACTTCAAAGTCGCATGGATTTCATAAGGTGCAATGCACATGTCGGTATGGGGTTATCAAATGATGCAAATCACACACACACACACACACACACACACACACACACTAAAACAAAACTACAACCTTAATGTCAGCAAAAAAAAAGGTAATGCCAGCATTTTCACAAGGAACTGATGGTTTTCAGAGTGTTAAAAATGTATCAAGATTCTAAAGTAAAACGATCATATGACTCAATTAGTCTTAGAATATCAACACTGATTCACTCAAGACATCTCACAGATATTAAAGATTGACAGTTTGTCTTTTGGTTTTTGCCCTTTCTTTCAAAACTTGCAGGATTGTTAGCAACATATCCCCTTTCTACAAAGCCACTTCTCGACCAGTGGATTTAATTTTAGGCTTCTTACCTCAGGGGAATCGATTCTAACATGTTGATCGACTGAAGTTGGCAGTTCCTGTGTTGTTTTCCTCTGTCGCAGCTGTTGTGTTCTGGTCTCGCTGGTCATCACTCATTTTTTCCAATGACTAAGCATCAAGAATCCTCCTCCTCTATGTGTGTCTTTGTTTTGACTGATGGAATCACCAGGCTGTTATGATGCCCCATAACATCTGAACCCTTAGAAATGTTTCCAAATCCTGAATAATCCTCTCCATCTATCGATGCCAACGCATGCTCAAAGAATATTTGTCGGAAGTCAAAAAAGTAATTATGGGCAGTGAGGTGTTGGTAACACAGCTCATATGTTGTTTTTTTTCAAATCTCAAAATGTTTGCTTCTTTTGGCTGGCTATAGAATAACAATAACAACAAAGTCTAACATCTTAAAATGAAATGTCAAGTCTAACATTGCATCTTATTAAATATGTCATTAACTGTGGTCAGAAGATTCAGTTCACGCTACCTTACCATGTGAATTATTGCTTGTTTTTTTGAGATTTTTTATTGTTTTTATTATTTCCATGGATCATATCAGAAAGGCAGGATGCTTTTTATGTGACCAGGCAGAAGTCATCTGGTAAATGACAGAATAGTCTGTAACTTTCGAGAGGGAGCGAGAGCGAGACTCTGTCAGCTGCCGCTGTCCTTCTAGTTTCCTGGGTTGCACCCTGCTCCTGGCACAAAGAGAGTCTGACAGTGCAACCCAGTGGATAGATGGAGCATGCCGCAGGCACATCATTTACAGAGAAAATATGTATCTATATTTTTCCATTCGCAGTCTTCAGCGGGCTCGCGGTAGTGTGTTATCATATTTATACCTAAATCAAAGAAAGTCTACACTTTACTGTGAGCCAACAAACAACACATTTTGAATTATTTCCATATGGTTCCAAAAAGTGTGAACTATTTTAAGACTAAATTATTGAAGGTTGTTTCATGTTTTGAGAAACATTATTAATTTGAGAACATAAAAAAGTCTTCACCCTTGAGCTTGAATCCAAAGACAGCATATCAATCTCTTACAGGTGAAGTAAAGTCAGTACATTAAACATCAATTTCTTAAACAGACTTTAGGTTTATTCTTAGAAGTGTTTCTCATTTAACATACTTTTTTAGTTTCTTTTACTTATTTACGGTCACTTTAGGACATTTTGGGGAAAATCTATCAATTTGGGCTCATATCTATACTCATTTATAGTCATGCTTCAAAAGCCTTCTGGCCAGGATGTACCCAGCTCTGGGGTCAGCAGACGTACAACCTTACTCATCTCACTGTCATACTGGGCTTGAAGCTAGAAGCTTCTTGTCACAGATTCATACACTCAAGTTTTAGCTAAGACAGATGTCAAATCTATTAAAAAACAAACAAAAAAAACACTTCCCTAGTCCAAATCAGCACCACCACAGAGTCATTCATGGTGGGTGGTACTGTTGTCATTAGGGTTTACTGTTGTGTTCCTTGGACCTGGCCACTCATGCGCTGCTGTCTTCCTCATAACTGTACCGCTGATGCATTAGCCTCAACAGGTGCTTCTTTCTGAAATGATCACTTAGGTATATTTAGATGTTGAAACCTGAGAGTGCTTGCCTCTGATTGGCTGCGTCAGCCACATGATAACCTGGGTAGAAAATGCAGCTGAGTGCTGTTGCCCAGCGATTCTCTGGAGGGAGGCTGGGGAGGCTTTGGTGGCTTGGGAGACCGTTAAACTTAAACATAACTGGTAAGCAGAGAAATGGATAAAAAACTACAAATACATTTGTTTTCTACGCCCTGCATGGCTTTCCATCTGCTTGGACATCCGTTATCTCCATCCTCAGCTGGATGCAGGAGGAACTGTCAGAGGAATAAGGAGCTTGAACGCTTTGTTACATTTTGAAGGAATAACGAGTCAATACAGAGATTCAAGACTCCAGCGAGATCTGACAACGCCTGGCTTTGGATGTATCTGACATTTCTGCAACAGTCCTGACACTTTGACTTCTTTCCAGAATCTCAACATGTGTCTGTTTTGCCATCTTACATCAACTTTTCTTTTTAATTTTTTCTAACGGATTTCTTGCTGTTTACAAGTAACATTTTATTTTAATTAAAGATAGGGCAATCAAGTGCTAAAAAAGGTAGTTAGTATGTCATCCTATATTTAACCTGCAGCCTCAGAAGGCATTGCATTTCCATTTGCTAAACACAGTCAGCCAATCAGGCCGGGGCATTGGCTTACATGTGAAATAGCTGCAGCAGTGAGGGACAGCTGTCGCCAACCTTCAGCCAGGAGGCACAGCCGGCTCAACTGTGTTGTGGCTTGCATGGGGGAGGGGCTCTGCCTGGTCACAGGTTCAAGGCCAGAGGCCCATCATAATACACCTTGCTTTTAAATCTACCTTTCTTACTGTGTAAACATTTAACTCTTACTTTTGTGAGGCATTTCACACATGTCATTGTTTTGTGTAGGACTGGAGCAAAGTTGGAATCAGATTGAGAACCTAGTGGCTGGCAAGTGAAGCTCCCTTACAGTCAGGGGATACTGTGGGAATCTTTTTGCTGGTATGGCAAGCACATTGAATGAAAATCAATATGTTGGTGATCCATTTTACTGGCATGCATTTGTTTTTTTTTTTTTTGTTTTTTTTTAATAAATTGGGTTCAACAGGAAATAGTTGGAAGTATCCTTAAATAACTGATGCAATTTTCCTTTGATGTTATATTTCAGTCCCCATTATAAGCTGTTTGAAACTGTGTTTTCCAATAAGGCTAACAAAAATCTACTGTTTGCATCCCTGTTAGATATGCTTTTCAATGTCTGAAGCTAAACAAAGCTTATCTGGAGCCACATTTATGAATCCATGAAAATGTAATCATCTGTTTTGTGTAGAACGTTTAAAACTTCGCCGCAATGGCTCAAGTTGAGGAGGAGTATGAAGAATTTGAGGAGGAGGAGGAGGAGGAGGAGATTGTGGAGGAGGTAAGTGGACATCATTCATTCAACATAAATTGATCATGCAAGAATGCTTTTTTTTTTTCGACTTCTGTTATTTTCATGTCAAAGTTCTGTTAAATTATGTTTACATTAATGCTTCTTACTTAAGAAGAGATACTCAAACCAGAAGAAGTTTTTCACCACAGTCCCAGTGGCCGCCCTATGAATAGAGTTGATACCCCTTCCTGTCAGCAGTTCATGGAATAGGTCCTCTGCCTGCTGGATATCCTTTTTCAAATGGACGCTCTCTAAAGGGTTTTCAGTCCAGTATTGAACTTGACTTTCATCTATAAATCAAGTTATGCTGTACAGGTCTTCTTTTATAAGCGTGCATGTCTTTGCCTCAGTCTTGCGGCAGAGATCTACTCTAACGATATAATCATTGCACAACTACTCAAATCCAATCTTTCTTTCACAACCGTCTGCATACAGCTAAAGAATATTCATTTGAAATTCTCAATGAGGACATATTGCAGTGATCTACTAATAACTAAATCATGATGGTGTACTTCCTAAGTAGTTAAGATGGGTTAAAATTAGGTTGCATGCAATTTGGGGCTCTGCCATTTTGTGGAAGTTACTATTTTGAATTTTCCTTCAGAAGGCCTGTTCAAATTCTCCATCCATGAGTCAGCGGTCATATATTTCTCCAGTGTATGTGGTTGAACCTCATATCTCCAACAAGATATTTGATGCTTCATTTCAAGTTTATTTGCATATCAAATGCTGTTTTGTTTGAGGTCTCCATGGCAGTGTCCGATGGAAGAGTGAAAGCAGAAGGCTAATATTTAATCCTGCATTTCCTGGTGAAATAGGATTAAAATTAGTCTTGTATTTTCAATTAATATTGCTGATATCTTATAGGGGAGTCTGGATGATTGTTTGTGGCTGTCAGAATATTATCTAATCATACCTAGTCATCTATATTTTTATCATTTAACTCCCATATAACATACCAACGGTTACAGATTTGCCATCTTTTGCTCAAAAGATGCCAATCTTTGGGAGGTGGAACTGGTAAATAAAAACAAAATCAATACACTCTGATTTCACTAGTACTTTCATCAATACTGTGGAGAAAAGTTGCATTGTTTTCAGCAAAAAGTAAGATGGCTTTTTTATTTATTCTACAGAATGGGGAGAAACATAGTTCTGTTCAGGCGACAGTCAAGGACAGTATCATTTCTAAAGGGATCGTTTCATGATTTATTTTCTAAATCATTGTAGTTACTTTGATGGTTTTTTTAAATACTGATCCAAAGTCACTGTGATTTTCAATATTTCTTGCCTTTAAATTAAAAGTAACCTAATGTTTTAAGTCAGTGAGGGGTGGAGTGTAGAGTTCTCTAGCTGGCATTCAGACATATTTAGAAATGGACTTCTACAGCGCACAGAGCGATGTAGAGGATGGAGGGGTAAAAGGAGAGAGAGAGGGAGGGAAAGAGAGAGAGACAGACTGAAAATGAGACTAACGCCTGTGCTGTAAATCATACTCCAGTACCCTTGAGCATGTTCTCTTTACCGTGCTAAAGATCTGCTGTTATTAAAGGGTTGTGAGGATACACTGGTTCAGGGTTCATCTACACTTATGGTTCTCTCCTGTCTGATAGTTTTGAATAATAAAGCCTCTTACAAATGTTGATCAAAATGATTGAGATGATCTTTCTCTCAGCTCTGGTTGGCATGCTCAAGGATAGCTTAGCTTTTGAGTCCCTTAGGTCATGTGTGAGTCCCTTTTCATTGTTTTACATCATAAAAAAAAGTGTTTTCAAGAAAGCCTTTATATTAAAAGTGCTATGTAATATTACATACATAGTTGTCATATACTAAAATACCAGTGGTCCTTAGAAATGTAGTGTTGTTAATCCAAATAACAGAGAATATGGTAAAAAGAATGCATTCTTTTTATTTTAATCAAGTTCCAATTATATATCTCTAGAGTATATTCCAACACAGTGGAGTATGTTGGTTGTTTTTCCTTTAAGATAGTTTCATAAAGTAGATTTCTGTTTAGGACAAATACATTTTTTCCCTGAAAAATGAAAGCTAAATTAGAAAAAAAAAAAAAAAATTCCAAGTTCATTCTTAACATTTTAAATTGAAACTTTTTATTTTAATTTCCACCTAAAATAAACATTCCTAAAGTTATTTGCTTAATGGCTACTAATCCTGTAACTTTCAAAGTTAAAAAGAGATTATTGATGAATATAGGTGGGAGGAATTAGAAGGTTTGTGTCCACCAACAGGGCAGAAACATATTTGACAAACTTCACATCAGAGTTGTATATAACTTCGTTTTTTCACTCCCCCCTAATCAAAAACGTAATTCATAGTGAAAATGCCAATCATGGCATGGCAATAATGAAACGATTACACTGACATTTTAAAAGTTTCCTGCAGCGACCCCAAATCCCATAAATGAAGCTACACTGATGCTACACCCATTCCGGTCACACCCACACTTTTTTTTCTTTGATATATATAGCAGGCTAAAACCAGAACCAGAACTTTATAAATGGGACAACATTTATTTGTTTTTTTAAAAGCTTTTTGAAAGTTTTGTAAAGCCACGAGCGCTGCAGGTGAACAGAAATGGGGATTATTAAACTGTCTAAACATTCTGTGCACTACTCTAGCCCGTCCTAAATGGCAAATAAGAATAGAATCATTGTCATCTGGCGTTTATAAATTTAGTCCAGGGATCAAAGATTCAGAGCAGCCTGGCTCACATAGCACTGATGATATTAATACTTCTGTATCCTCTGCATAATACAAGCTTAATGTGACTGCTGTTACAACTACATCACAATGTATTTATGTCTGGGGATTTCACCTTTATTTCACCATTTTATCAAAGAGTAACTAGTTTATCACTGGGTGTAAAAGGCTGTTGTGATGCAACTTAGAGGCCTTTTTTGTACAATAAGGGTCAGTGGTAGTCAAACTAGGTACCAGAGCTGAAGAAAAATCACCCTCAATCTAAAAAATACTGTGCTGTTTCTCCCATAACTTGTTTTGAAAGTTTTGAAACCCCAGAGTGTGTCCTGTATTTGTAGTATGTTGAGGAGGTTACAACAACAACAACGACGACTGGCACTGTGCACAGCACTGCACAGCAATCTCAGGTAAAGTACCTCCTCCCAAGGTACAGCAGTTGAAGCGGGGAAACAGGATGTCCTTGTCTTGTCTTGTCTGCATGCTTGAATGGTCAATTAGCTGTCTAACTTCAGAAGATGCATTGTTTTTTTATTTGTCCAGTCGTTAAAAGCTAGCAATGTCATTAGCTGTAAGATTAATCTCACCACAAACACAAGATTTAATAAGATGTCCAACATGAAATGAACACTTTTTAAACAGTTTGTTGCTTTTAGACATTTGCTTCTCTGTCGCTTCGTCAGAAATTCATCAGACAGACATATTCTGTTAAATGTGGTTATGTGTTGCTGAGCTTGGCATTGAATGAGGCAGAATTCCCTCATGGATACTCTCCGTCACTAGAAGGTGTACTCAATCCTTCCTTTTGCTTGCTTTGGATTTATCTCTCCTCCATACACCCTTCATCTTGTATGATCTTCGCACACAATAATTCCATTATTCTGACACACTGACGTCCATTTAGAGTAAATTAATGCTGAATACATTTCGACTTAAACTGATCAACTTGTTCAACGTGAGTAATCAGCATTGGCGACTCACAGAGAAGTGGTTGTTCTGTGACCTGTTTGGTAAGAAACTCGATTTACCTTGACAAGGTGGGCTCTTTATTCAGTCAACAATATAGCTGCTGTAGATAGTTGCTTTTTTGTTCCATTTGTGGGTTTATATATTTATGACAATGCTTCCTGTAACCAATAAAAGTTTGATAATATATTAGTTTGATAATGAAGTCTACCCACTTTTTCCCATTTCCAGTCTGGCTTGCCCACCAGAAAAGTCAGGAAGAGGGCGAAGGTTGATACTTCCAAGTTCATGACTCCATACCTGGCCCACAGCCAGAAGATGCTGGAGCAGTTCAGCCATGTAAGAAACTGATGGGAACTTTGGGTAGTTATTTGAAGGAAGAAAAAAAACAACCAAATTGATATGTTTGGTTGTTGTTTGGGTCCCTTGTGTCTATTTCATGCAACTAAAATGAAATACTGTTTGTTCTTGACAGAATAAGTACCGCCACGCTTATGACATGTCCAAGGGGACACCTCCTGCCATCAGCACTGAAACGCCTGAAATGATTCGCATCAGGAAGGCCCAGGAGCAGCTGAGCGAGGTACTGCTGAGGACTGTGCTCTTGCTTTCATCAAACACTTTCAGTATGCCAGTTTTGGGATTATTAAAGTGGAAGGTTGATGAATCTCCTTAGTAACCTTTAATGAGCAGGAATGATTATGAACAATTTAATTGTAAATGAATATGTATGAAGTGTAAGCTCAAATGTTTAAACTTTATTGCGTCCTACTGTAGTCAGGAGCAATGTGACTTTACACATTTTACCATCAGGTTAAATACCGCATGGAGGGAAACAAGGTTCGGACAACCAGCATGTATGGTGGTGAGGCCAGAGAGATCGCCCACGTCAAGCATGTCTCTGATCTGATCAGCAAGGTAACTCACCACAACAAAAATCTCTCTATATATACACATTTTCAAATTGATAATTAGAAGGTTAAATCTTAAAACTGAATTACCATGAATGCGTTTACTTGTAGGTCCTGTATAGGCAAAAGTGGGATGAGACTAAAGACAAGTACCTGTTGCCTCCTGATGCTCCTGAGCTGGTTCTGGCCGTGAAGAACGCTGCTAATTACAGCAAAGTAGGTCCAATATTACATGCAAGCACTGCATTTTATGTCCAAAAAGTACTAAATAGTTTTAGTTTATTGTCAAAGATGAGTATTACTGTAATTGTTTTTTTGTTGTAATGAAATAAGGCTTTATGTTTTGTTTAGAAACTTTACACAGAAGCTTGGGACGAAGACAAGACCATGTACTACCCGTACAGCGACAGCCCTGAGCTGCGCAGGGTGGCCAAGGCTCAGGAGGTCCTCAGTGATGTAGGTTCAGTTGCATTCAATGACAAAACATGCTATGGACTCACAACCATCATCTTTTGAATGTTGATGAGTCTGGATTGGGAAGATCGTACATCTCAAGGATCATATCAATTTTAGGAGTTGCTTTGTTTTTTTTTCAGATTTTATACTATAGTAATCTCATTGCAAGATGTCACAAAAGTCAGCAATGGGAATCAGTGTGTAGAAACACTGATACTGCATTGTTTAGCATTGGAAGTCAAAAGTTTCCACTTAGCAACTTCTGAGTTCATGTTCTGTTCCACATCAGCCACTTACACAAGGAAATGTTTCCACTGTTCTACTTTTTTATTTTGAAGCAAATGGGTAATCAATAGGAATTTATAGGTAGTAAGAACTGTCATTTGTTAGACTGTATTTTTAGGTCAGTTATAGATTTTAAAGAATATTCACTTCAATGAATTTCAACTCTTCCACGTCTCTCGCCGCAGGTTATTTATAAGAAGGGCCATGATGAGCGCAAAGCCAAGTACACGTCCTTGCCTGATACTCCTGAGATGGAATTGGCCAGGAAAGTTGCCAATCAACGTAGTGATGTAAGTCCACCAGTCTTGAAAACACATTGCATAAATCTAAAACTATCCAGCGATGTCATTGGTGAATTTAACCATTTTCTTAATTTTGCTTTTAGCCTTATCATGTGCTTTTAGTGTCTTTACTCATTTTTAAAAATACTGCATGAATACCATGAATATCTTCATGGTCTGAGGTCAGGGCAAGCATTTTAATGCTCCTGTGCCAATTTATGATAAGATGTCTTAAGTGAAAGAAGTTGTCCTTTGAGGGGAAAGTAGATTAAACTTTAGTTTCCAAATTCAAACCAGCAGTCATTTTGACAACTGTAAATTCAGAGTTTTGATTTGTCTGATAACGGACACCTAATGCCCACCCTAACAAGCCCATAACACTATAGAGATAATATTGATGATGGATTCTTTGTTATTTCAAGAGTTTCTGAAGCAGACATGCAGCAATGATGCATTTGCAGCCACAAAAATACCAAAAGTGCCCCCTGAATGCTAAGAGGTGTTTAGTGCCTTTGTGGAAACAGAGCTCTTAGACACTAACCCTGAGCCACTGCCAAGAATAACTGGCCACCTGCTCTCTGACATCAGTGGCCACTCCGATGTGAAAGGGACAGGCTAACAAAAGGTTCAGAGGAGTTCTAGAGGTCTTTCTACAGATATTACTAGGATATTATTTATCCATTCATTATAAAAAAAAAGGCAAAACTGTCTTCTAACCCTGATTTTTCTGTCACCCCACAGCTTAAATATAAAGAAGATTACAATAAAAATGTAAAGGGTCAGTGGTGTGAAACGCCCTATTTTGACGTCGCCATTGGTAGGATGGCCATGGACAACCTCAGCGATGTAAGAGCTTTCTGCTGCTAATGACACGATTTTCAGAATCATATTAGTTTGACATCATTCTGTTTCTAATTGCTGTCTATTTTATTCGTTTCAGAAAAAATACACTCAACATCATGAAGATACAAAAGACCAAATTTATTTCATGCAAACTGACACGCCTGTTTACGGTGCAAACAAGAAGGCTCGTATTGCTGCTAGTGAGGTAAGCACGCAAACACACAAAGGTATTACAGGGGTATTACAGGGTTTATATATATATATATATATATATATATATATATATATATATATATATATATATATATATATATATATATATATATATATATATATATATATATATATATATATATTCTTTTGTATCTTCTGCATGGGTCCCAACCCATGCAGAAGATACAAAAGAACATTGACCCATATCTGAGATCAGCACTTAAGTCAAAAGGCTAAGTCCCCTCTGACGCAGGACCTCACTGTCATGAATAATGGATGAATGAGACTTTTTTGCCACCCACACAATAGTATGTTTTTTTCACCAACTGACTGTGCCATCCTTCTGAGCTATATAAACAAACTTCATAAACCTTTCTTTTTTTGTGCTAAATCATATTGATCTTCTTCTGTGTTCAGGTCCAATACAAGAAGGATTACGAGAAGAATAAAGCTACGTGTGACTACAACACCCTCCCTGCCACAGAGAATCCCCTCCTGAGACAGCTCCGATACGCCGGCACCATCCTCAGTGACGTGGGTGTTTGATGAGTCTTCCAATGTTCTTTCTTTATTTTCCTTTTCATGCATCTCTATGACAATAAGCATCCTACATATGAAGACAAATATTATTCCTATATCAAATTCACTTAGCATGAAAAGTCCCCATGTGTGTTTCTCATGTGGAGATTTTTCATTAGTGTGACAGTTTCTCTCAATAAATATCCAACTAAAGGTGGAAACATCTGTGTAAATTGTTTTGTTGCTTATGGTCATAATATAAGTTATCCCTCAAAGTGGTTTATCCTATTAGTGATGCTAAATCAACCAGATATAAGTAACTTGTAGTTGCCTCTCCCTGGCACCAAGTTAGATATTACCAGAAATATATTTTGTTTATTAAGGTGGAACATCTCATGTACTTGTTTGACTATCTCATGTAATTAATGGGTCATTTCATTTCATTTTTTCTTTTGCAGAAAGTGTATAAGTCAAATTATGAGAAATCCAGGGGTTCAAGCATCAACTACTGTGACACACCAAAGTTTCAAATGGATTCAGTACTTAAACATTTCACTGACGTAAGAACACATAATGAACATTTTCTCAAATAACTATGATGGTTTTTTGCTTATGGTACACACATTTAAATATTTGTGTATTTTAGGCGCATTACAAAGAGAAGTATGACAATCAGGTGAAGGGCCACTACATCGGTAGCTATGAAGACCTCTACATGCTTCACTGCCAGAAAGTCGAGGAAATGAAGAATGAGGTAAATTGTTGCACATTTTACGGCACATTTCATTTCCATTTTACAAAACTGATTTAGTAAAGAAATAGTTGATCATTTCCTTCTCAATATGACACTCACAATTTCTATATTTTTTCCACAGCAATTATACAAATCAGATTATGAAGACCTTAAAACTAGATGCTTTTTCCCCCAAACAATGACTCCTGAATATGAAGTATCGAAGAAGCTTGAACAGTGTAAAGACGTGAGTAATCTTGAACAATAAAGCACTTTTACTGTGATAAAACATACTCTCATTAATACTTATTGTATACACATATATGTTTAGCACCGTTTTTATTAAATTGTTTTCATGGTTTGCAGAAAGTTTACCGGCAACATCCAGGCACGGTCAAATTTACACAAGTTGTGGATTCGCCGGTCATGGTTCAAGCTGAGATCAACGCCAAACAGCTAAGTGACGTATGTATCATCTGTAGATTAATTTGCCTTGGTAAGCATTAAAATGCAGTACAATTTAAATCTGTGCACGTATGTGAATAACTCTCAAAAGACACAACTGTCACCCATAAAAATAACTACCAATAATTTACAATATTTTCGTTCACCTTGATAAGCATTCATGTAAGCTTGTTGTCATTAAAAATGTAATTCATTTTACTTTTTCCGTTTTGCGACTGTAAATTGTGCAGTCATCAGGTAATGCCGGGATCATATTCTCTGAGTAATGCAGATCTAAGTTAAATGTGTCTGTTCATGCATGTATCTCAGCTGACTGCTATGGGCTCCATGGAAACTGGAGAGCCATTTCTCTGTAGTATAAATAGAAACAACCATTCAGCCCAAAATAAACCCTGTGATCAGAGAGGAGCTGAGAAGACAGGAAAAGGATCAGTCTCCAGCCTGTGCACTACTGCCCTCCAATGGCAGGAAATGAAACAACACGTTTTGTTCTTCTTTCAGTTAAACTATAAGGCAAAGTATGAAGAAACAAAGTTCAAGTGTAACCTGCCGCCGGACTATCCCTTCTTCGTCCAGTCCAAAGTCAATGCTTTTAATCTGAGCGATGTAAGTAAATCCTAATTTCAGCCAGTCTTGAAAATGTAAATGCCCTTAGTTTTAATCAGGCATTATGCTTCAATTTAATGAATGGCACTTGTTTTTGCTTGCAGAATTGTTATAAGTATGACTGGGAAAGATCTAAAGCCAAGAAGTTTGAGGTCAAGGGCGATGCCATAGCAATCCTTGCTGCTCGTGCTCACACAAACATTGCCAGCGATGTAAGTATGACATCCACGCTTTCTTGTATTCAGCATTTCCTGCATGTTTTTTGTTTGTAAATTCAGTGATTTAGATTTCATATTTAATCTAGACCAAGCTTTTTTTTTTTTTTTTTTTTTTTTTTTTTTTTTTTTTTACCTCCACAGGTTAGATATAAAAAAGAGTATGAGAAGAACAAGGGTCAGATGGTTGGAGCCCTCAGTATTCATGATGATCCCAAGATCTTGCACTCAGTTCATGTAGCCAAAATCCAGAGTGAGGTGAGTTATTAAATCAAAATCAGTTACTTAATTCCTAATGGAGCTGAGAACAAAGATTATGCTTGAGCAATATTTTATCAATATCTCCACAGCGTGAATATAAGAAGGACTATGAAAAAATAAAGACCAAGTATCATTCACCTCTGGATATGATAGCATTCACTTCAGCCAAGAAATCTCAGGCAATCGCCAGCATGGCTGGGTATAGGAGGATTAACCCCAACTACTTCCTGCCGCACGACAGCGTGCTGCTGGATCTGGCCAAGAGAGCTAACATCATCCAAAGTGACGTGAGTAGAAATCTTTTACAACCTTTTTTTTTTTTATTTATTAATTAAATATTTTTTTTATGTTTATTCTTAGTTATACTGATTTTGTACTCATATTTATTTTGTGTGTGTGTTTTTCTTCATCAAAGAATGACTACAGATCTGACTACCACAACATGGTTAAGGGTTCACCATGGGTCCCCTTTGGCTCCATGGAAATTGAAAAATGTAAAAAGGCTGGTGAGATTCTTAATGAGGTATGTGTTCAACTGCATTGTGTAAGTCTTCCTCTACACTCTACGTTAAAAAAAAGTCATATAACAGAAATGTTTTGTTCCCCCACAGAAAAAATACAGACAGCACCCAGATACAATCCCCTTCACATCTATTGATGATCACCCCGTCATGATGCAGTCCAAAGTAAACCAGCTTCAAAGGAGTGATGTGAGTTCACCGTCATTCTCACTTGCAGCCATGATGCACTTTTTCTGAGATGGCATTCTTGGCTTCGTGACAAACTATGAGGGGATGCCTTATCCTGAGACCTTTTTTTTCTTTACAGATTTTCTACAAGAGGGGTCTTCAGGAAGTCCATCAGAAGTACTCCCTGCCTCCTGATGTGCCAGAGTTTCAACAAGCCAAGTGCAACGCCTACCATATCAGCAACGTAATGTATCCCAATGAAGTTGCTGAGAGATTATTTCGTTTTAATTCCACTGTGTAAATCAAATGTTTTCCTTTAGCCTACTTTTGAAGCAATACCACGTCATAGTTTGGAGAATCATACTCTAGATGAAACATAGTTTCTGTATAGCTATATAATAGAGCAACCTCCTTATTAATGTTCATGTTCTGTTGTTGTTTTATCTCTCATCTTAATTTCAGAACTACTACAAGCATGGCTGGCAGGAGATAATTGCAAAAGGTTATGACTTGAAGCCTGATGCAATCTCCATTATCGCTGCCAAGGCAGCTACACATCATGCCAGTGATGTAAGTCCTCTAAAAAAGTGATGAGATATGCACATGTACCAAATATACTGTAATTTGTGCTGTATTGCATAATTGTCAAAACTGTTAAAATGTTAAATCTTAGTAATCTAATACAATCTTTTACAAGATTTTGTTCCAATACAAAAAGGCCTATCAGAAGGCCAAAGGAAATTAATTACCTGAAACCAGTCATATATAATAAACAAGTATTTATTTATCATCACAGTACAAGTACAAGCAGGCCTATAACAAGGCCAAAGGCCAGCATGTTGGCTTCCGCAGCATCCAGGACGACCCTCTGCTGGTTCACTACATGCAGCTGGCTAGGCTGCAGAGTGACAAGAACTACAAGAAGGATTACCACAAGTCCAAGCTGAAGTATCACACCCCAGTGGACATGCTGAGTGTGGCCCAGGCCAAGCACGCCTCTGCCGTTCAGACCTTTGCTGGCTATAAACAGCATCACCATAATTACAGTCTTATGCCTGACTGTATGAGTCTTAAACTTGCTCGCGCTATGAACTTCAATGCCAGTGATGTAAGTTTAAATTGTCCTTTTTTATAATCATATGGAACATGACGTTAAAAACTTAATTGTTTGTCCAAATGGTGATAATTGGTTAAATGTTATGTTTTTGGTGCCTATTTTTCCCCCCAGTACCATTATAAGATGGATTATGAGCTCTCAGTCAAGGGAAGTGGCTGGGTTCCCATTGGTTCACTTGCTGTGGAAAAGGCCAAGACTGCAGCAGCAGCGCTTGATGAGAAAAATTATCGGCAGCACCCTTCCACGGTCAAATTCACTAGTGTCACCGACTCCATGAACATGGAACTGGCCAAAGCTAATGCCAAGATCATGAATATGGTGAGTAGGGGAAAGAGAAAAAAACTGCTCAATGTGTTCATTTCATTTTAGTCCTTGAATTTGTTTTTTGAATCAACATAACTCTGTCTCTTCCCCTTTACACAGAAAGAATATAAAGCCAGTGGAGAGAAATTTATGCACACTTACAATCTCCCACATGATACGCCTGAACTGTTGCAAGCCAGATACAATGCTGTGAACGTCAGTAAGGTCAGTTGCAGCCTTTTTTTAATGTAGATATGACATAAACACATTTTAAAATGTGACTATTTATTGAAAAATAACTGATTCCTCTCATCTAGAATTTCTACACGCACTCACATCGTCAAGATCTGCTCAAAGGACATCACATGAAGGAAGATGCCATTTCCATTCTGGCAGCCAGATCCAATACCAATCATGCCAGTGATGTAAGTTGGTAATACATTCCTATGCCACAGAAATAAATGTATTGCCTGCAGCCAGTCATATATAATAAACAAGTATTTATTTATTATCACAGTACAAGTACAAGCTGGCCTATAACAAGGCCAAAGGCCACCATGTTGGCTTCCGCAGCATCCAGGACGACCCTCTGCTGGTTCATTACATGGAGCTGGCTAAGCTGCAGAGTGACAAGAACTACAAGAAGGATTACCACAAGGCCAAGCTGAAGTATCACACCCCAGTGGACATGATGAGTGTGGCCCAGGCCAAGCACGCCTCTGCCGTTCAGACCATGACTGGATACAAGAAGATTCCTCACAGCTTCGCCCTCCTTCCTGATAACATGCACCTGCATCTGTGTCGCCACATGATGGAGATTCAGAGCGATGTATGTTTTCACCTTTCAGCAACATGTTACTGTGCAGTAACGTTTGCACAATATATAAAACAGTAACCTCATATACATCTATATGTCCTTTTGTTATTTGTCTCTGTGCCTACAGAATGCATATAAGTCAGATTACAACAACTCCTGCAGAGGTACAGGATGGGTTCCAATGGGCTCGATAGGTATTGAACATGCCAAAGCTGCCAGCCATGCATTGGAGGAGAAAGGCTACCGCCAACATCCCAGTACCTTTAAGTTTACGAGCAAGACTGATGATATGAACATGGTTCTGGCTATGGCCAACTCAAAGCAGCAAAACCACGTAAGAACGTCCTTGTCTTTCAAGGAAATATGAGATATAACTTTGCTTTTAAATTATATTAAAATGATCAATGATATCATAGAAAACTTCTACAAGTATGTATCTTTAACTCTCCATTTTGTCCCTTTAGAGTGCATATAAAGCTTCTGGTGAGAAATTCATGCACACCTATAATCTGCCACATGACAGCCCAGAGTTCCTTCAAGCTAAATTCAATGCCCAGTCTATTAGCGAGGTAAGAGCATGTAATGTTTACTGTATATATAAATATGTAATACTGTATGTAACTTTCACAATGATTTATTGCCCTGTATGCAAGTTAAGAGAATGTGCCTTGCCAAGAAGTCCAATTATTTGTCACAATCATGATTCTCCAGAACATCGTAATAACACGTTTTCATTTATTTGCAGAGTCATTACAAGCAGAAGTGGGTGGAAGATATTGCCAAGGGTTATGACATGAAGCCGGATGCTATTTCTATTCTCCATGCCAAGCACGGCAGACATATTGCCAGTGATGTATGTAATACATGCGTATACAATATATCTAGCTAGCAAAAGATGACATTTATCACTTTTTCCGTGAAAATCGTTCCATATATAGCTTACACATTAGCGTTGTATTTACCCTTTTCTTTTAGTTCCAATACAAAAAGGCCTATGAGAAGGACAAAGGCCACCATGTTGGCTTCCGCAGCATCCAGGACGACCCTCTGCTGGTTCACTACATGCAGCTGGCTAAGCTGCAGAGTGACAAGAACTACAAGAAGGATTACCACAAGTCCAAGCTGAAGTATCACACCCCAGTGGACATGATGAGTGTGACCCAGGCCAAGCACGCCTCTGCTGTTCAGACCATGGCTGGATACAAAAAGATCCATCATAGCTACCAGCTTCTTCCTGACAACATGCACCTGCATCTGTGTTCAAACATGAACATGATCGCAAGCGATGTGAGTAACAGAGACATTTATCTAAATACATTATTTTCAATGTTTAAAGCCATTGAAACTACACTGTATGCTTCATTCATGTATTTGATAAACTACTTACAAGGAAATACTTGATGTGTCTTATTACCTAATTGTTGTTTTTTTCCCAGTACCATTACAAATTTGATTGGAACAACAGTGTCAGAGGTACTGGATGGATTCCTATTGGCTCAATTGGAGTTGAGAACGCTAGAGTTGGTGGTGAGATTCAGAGTGACAATAGGTACCGCACTCATCCATCCAAATTCCAGTTCAAAAAATTGATGGACTCCATGGACTTGACTCTGGCATCTGCTAACAACAAGATCATGAGCAAGGTACAGCATGTTTGGATGTCTCACGTCACAAACTATAAACTGGGAACCACCCAAAGTTTGACAGTGTATATCTTTGTTCTGATATCTTTCATTACAGCAAGCCTACACTGCAGCTTGGGACAAAGATAAAACGACCACACACATCCAGACAGATTCTCCTGACTTTGTGCTGGCCAAGGCTAATGCAGTAACCATGAGCAATGTAAGGCATTAATTACATGAAAAATTGAAAAAGAAAAAAGAAATGTAGAGATTGTGCTTTCACTAGCAGCAAAAATATTTTGTATATTTTAATACATACAGTCTATAACAAATGTTTTTACATAGTGACACAACTGTCACAATCCAGGAATTGAAATAACGTCCACTAAAATCATTTGTATGGTTTCTTCTTTTTTTCACAGAAATTTTACAAAGCTGGCGTTGTAGAAATGGCCAACAAGGGATACAACCTCAAACCAGATGCCATTTCCATTCTGGCAGCCAGATCCAATACCAATCATGCCAGTGATGTAAGTTGGTAATAAATTCCTATGCCACAGAAATAAATGTATTACCTGCAGCCAGTCATATATAATAAACAAGTATTTATTTATTATCACAGTACAAGTACAAGCTGGCCTATAACAAGGCCAAAGGCCACCATGTTGGCTTCCGCAGCATCCAGGACGACCCTCTGCTGGTTCATTACATGGAGCTGGCTAAGCTGCAGAGTGACAAGAACTACAAGAAGGATTACCACAAGGCCAAGCTGAAGTATCACACCCCAGTGGACATGATGAGTGTGGCCCAGGCCAAGCACGCCTCTGCCGTTCAGACCATGGCAGGATACAGACGCATCCATCACTCTAACGCTCTCCTCCCTGATGCCATGAACCTGCAACATGCACGTACTATGAATTTCCAGGCTAGTGACGTAAGTTTGACAGTTTCCAAAGCCAGCAGGCTTATGTACAGATTAATTCCATTTTTGAAAACATTAGATTGCTACAACGTCACCCCTTCATTCATGAGGTCTTGTGTTCTTTTCAGTATAACTACAAGTTTGATTGGAATAACTTTGTCAGAGGCAGTGGATGGGTCCCCATTGGTTCACTGGGGGTGGAGACTGCCAAACTTGGTAGTTTAATTCAGAGTGACAACAGGTATCGCACTCATCCATCCAAATTCCAGTTCAAAAAACTGATGGACTCCATGGACTTAACTCTGGCAGCGGCCAACAACCACATCATGGACAAGGTAACAATTGTTTAACTGTGCCCTAGCAGTATTGTTGTAATTGTCTTAATAACCATCATTATTTATTTATTTTTCTGATGTCTTTGTTTTCAGAAAGCATATACCGATGCATGGGAAAAAGACAAAGTCAAAGTCCATGTGATGTCAGATGCCCCTGAGATTGTCCTGGCTAAGGCTAATGCGCACAATATGAGCGATGTAAGGAATTGAAGTGATCAAATTCTTTCTTTTAATAGCTGATATTTTATCTGGTTTGTATTGATTGCTTTGTGTAAATAACGTTTCATTTCTTTTTTTACTTTGATTGCCTTCTTTTATAGAAACTTTACAAAGCAGGGCTTGTGGAGATGGCCAATAAGGGATACAACCTCAAACCAGATGCCATTTCCATTCTGGCAGCCAGATCCAATACCAATCATGCCAGTGATGTAAGTTCGTAATAAATTCCTATGCCACAGAAAGAAATGTATTACCTGCAGCCAGTCATATATAATAAACAAGTATTTATTTATTATCACAGTACAAGTACAAGCAGGCCTATCAGAAGGCCAAAGGCCACCATGTTGGCTTCCGCAGCATCCAGGACGACCCTCTGCTGGTTCACTACATGGAGATTGCTAAACTGCAGAGTGACAAGAACTACAAGAAGGATTACCACAAGTCCAAGCTGAAGTTTCACAGCCCAGTGGACATGATGAGTTTGGCCCAGGCCAAGCACGCCTCTGCCGTTCAGACCTTTGCTGGATACAGGAGTATTATCCCCCGCTACACCGTGCTCCCTGATGCCATGAATCTGCAACTGGCTCGTCACATGCAGTTTATTGCCAGTGATGTATGTAGAGAATGTTACTCAACATTTTTATTTATTTCTATCATGCTGATTTGTTAAACTTTTATGTGAATTTCACAGTGTTCTTTAATATAACTTTTGTAACTACTGCATTGAGAAATGAATACTCATTTTGTTTATATTGAACTCAGAACCACTACAAAAAGGATTACGAGTTGTGCGTGAAAGGACTTGGATGGGTTCCGGTTGGATCCCTGGATGTCGAGAAAGCAAAAACGGCTGGAAAGGCCTTAAATGAGAAACTGTACCGTCAACCACCCAGTAACTTCAAATTCACCAAAGACATGCACTCTATGGACCTGGTTCTATGCAGTGCCAACAACCACATTATGGATAAGGTATTGAACAGGACTACTCATGAATTTGCCAGATATTCTTTTCTTTTTCTCTGAAATCCAAGCACATTCATTTTTCTTTTTAGCAATCGTACACCAAAGCCTGGGAAACTGACAAGACTACGATCCATGTCACGCCGGATGATATGAGCATCGCTCTGGCAAGAGAAAACAAGAAACACTACAGTGAGGTACAGTCCATTACCTAAAATTTACGTCACACATTTGTCAGTGATCAGTCGTGATTTGCATAAACTTAAGGATTTTAAAATGAACCCACTTATTAACATTGTTAAAATAAAACATTATTTTGGTTGTTGTTTTGTTTTGCTATTCTCTCTTGCTTCAGAAACTGTACAAACTGGATAATGAGCTGTCAAAGCAGAAGGGCCATCACGTTCGTGGCGATGCCATTGCAATCCTGGCTGCGAAAGCCAACTCTGTTATTGCAAGCGATGTAAGTTTGTGTGCATGTGTTTGTAGTCCACAACAGCTCTCATGTATTGTTCCTTCAACAGAATTTGTTGATAAAACTCTTACCTTTATTTTCTCTAGTACAAATACAAGACAGGATACCGGGCACAGGTTGGCCACCACATTGGTGCCCGCAGCATCCAGGATGATCCTCTGCTCATGTTGGCTCTCAACTCAGCTAAAATTGCCAGTGACGCTCTGTACAAGAAGGACTTCAACAAGTCCAAGACCAAGTTCCACCTGCCAGTGGACATGATATCATTTGAATTGGCCAAGAAAAACCAGATCCAAGTCAACAATTTCAACTACATCACCCGCCTGCACAACTGGACCTGTCTGCCAGACTCCACCGACGTGGTCCAGGCCAGACATGCCTATGACATACAGAGCGATGTGAGTATAATTTTATAAAATGTTTTAGTGTTTATGAATGCTTTTTCTTTTATTTAAAAGTCAAAGCTTACCACAACTATACTTGCCCTATGTTTTGTCAGCATATATACAAGACAGATTTTAGGGTGCAGCAAGGTGTTGGATGGGTGCCCATAGGTTCACTGGATATTGAGAAGGCGAAGAAAGCTGGTGAGATCCTGGGTGAG
This sequence comes from Cololabis saira, assembly GCF_033807715.1. Lineage (NCBI taxonomy): Eukaryota > Metazoa > Chordata > Actinopteri > Beloniformes > Belonidae > Cololabis > Cololabis saira. The sequence continues at coordinate 7,001,000 of NC_084592.1, read as the reverse complement.
AAAAACTATCGTCAGCACCCAAGCAACTTCAAATTCAAAGGCACTACTGAGGACATGCCCATGGTGCTGGCTAAAGCCAATGCTCACGTCATGAACCAGGTATGAAACATTTAAATTTATCTCTTCACTGTTTTCTTCTCCTTTGTCTTTATCATTTGATCTTTCTATTTCTGCAGATTTATTTAAACATTTAAGGATGCCAGATAGTATAGCATCATGGGAAAGGGACAAATTGACCAGAATATTATTTTTTACATAGATATGGTAGTAATCAATATTTGAAGTGGATCAAAACATTTCATCATAGTTGTCCTATGACAAGAACAAGCATTGTTAAAAATTGCACCATAACATGTAAGTGTGTGTTTTTGATCCACTTAAAATGTTGACCACTATATTTTGACACCAAAAGCAAGAGGAATCCTCTCTGAACAAGGATTATACTTTTCTTCTAACTTCTACAATATGTTATCCAATCGTTGTAACATCATTTATACAAAACAAAAGGAAAAAAATCAGCTGCCCAAAACGTTCTCTGCTTGGCTAGATTCAGAATGATTAATCTAATTCAGACGTTTTATCTCTTCAAACCAGCAGAGCTAGTATTTTGCTGATTTCAGTGTCAATATTATTTTGAATACATGAAAATACTAAGGGTCTCAAATTAGCACGTTAATTGCGATTAATTAATTACAGGCATATTTAGCACGTTATTTTTTTATAGTTTAATCTATTTTTTAATCTCTAACTGGATGTAAACAAGTGGATGTAAACAGCTAGGACTGCATCTGTTCAAGTCTGTTAAAAAATAAATAAATGACTTTATAAAACCACTTTTTTTTCTTGTTATATATATCAATGTTTTGATCTGCCACAATAATGTAATGAATTCAAATGAAAACACCACAAGTTTAGGGCTTTTCTCAGCAATTTTTAGGTGCGATTAAAAAAGCAATTAATTCGATTAATTAATTACAGATCTTAATTAATTAATCGCTCCATTTTTTTAATCGCTTGACAGCACTAGAAAATACATTTCTGAATGTTGGTATGTGCTATAATAACTCGCATAAATCTAACTTTTCAGAGCGCTTATATTCAAGCCTGGGAGAATGACAAGACCAGCATCCATGTCATGCCTGATGCTATGAGTATCCTTCTGGCCAAGGCAAACAGTGGCATTGCCAGTGAGGTGAGTCCCTCTACACAAGGTGTTGCTATCGTTTTTGAAACAGCATCATAATCTTACAGTAAATAAGAGATGCCTGACATTATCATTATTATTTGTTTTTATTTTTATGCAGAAAAAGTACAAGCAGGCGTATGAAGATGCCAAGCTGAAGGGATATGACCTGCGCAATGATGCCATTTCCATTCTTGCAGCAAAAGCTCACAGAGATATTGCCAGCGATGTAAAATAATTTATTTTGTTCTGTTTGCAATATTTAATCGTCAATTAATCTGAAAATACATTACTGCATTTTAAATCATATTGAACTCAATTTGTGAAACAGGCTAAAGAATAGTGTTAACATTATTCCTTTTCTCCATACATTTTACTTCAATGAGCTCTGTTTTTCCATATTAACAGTACAAGTACAAGACAGGATACCGGGCACAGGTTGGCCACCACATTGGTGCCCGCAGCGTCCAGGATGATCCTCTGCTCATGTTGGCTCTCAACTCAGCTAAAATTGCCAGTGACGCTCTGTACAAGAAGGACTTCAACAAGTCCAAGACCAGATTCCACCTGCCGGTGGACATGCTGGCTCTTGAACTGGCCAAGAAATGCCAGATCCAAGTCAATGATTTCAACTACAGGACTCATCTGCACAAGTGGACTTGTCTGCCAGACTCCACCGACGTGGTCCAGGCCAGACATGCCTATGACATACAGAGCGATGTGAGTATAATTTTATAAAATGTTTTAGTGTTTATGAATGCTTTTTCTTTTATTTAAAAGTCAAAGCTTACCACAACTATACTTGCCCTATGTTTTGTCAGCATATATACAAGACAGATTTTAGGGTGCAGCAAGGTGTTGGATGGGTGCCCATAGGTTCACTGGATATTGAGAAGGCGAAGAAAGCTGGTGAGATCCTGGGTGAGAAAAACTATCGTCAGCACCCAAGCAACTTCAAATTCAAAGGCACTACTGAGGACATGCCCATGGTGCTGGCTAAAGCCAATGCTCACGTCATGAACCAGGTATGAAACATTTAAATGTATCCCTTCACTGTTTTCTTCTCCTTTGTCTTTATCATTTGATCTTTCTATTTCTGCAGATTTATTTAAACATTTAAGGATGCCAGATAGTATAGCATCATGGGAAAGGGACAAATTGACCAGAATATTATTTTTTACATAGATATGGTAGTAATCAATATTTGAAGTGGATCAAAACATTTCATCATAGTTGTCCTATGACAAGAACAAGCATTGTTAAAAATTGCACCATAACATGTAAGTGTGTGTTTTTGATCCACTTAAAATGTTGACCACTATATTTTGACACCAAAAACCAGAGGAATCCTCTCTGAACAAGGATTATACTTTTCTTCTAACTTCTACAAGATGTTATCCAATCGTTGTAATATCATTTATACAAAACAAAAGGAAAAAAATCAGCTGCCCAAAACGTTCTCTGCTTGGCTAGATTCAGAATTATTAATCTAATTCAGACGTTTTATCTCTTCAAACCAGCAGAGCTAGTATTTTGCTGATTTCAGTGTCAATATTATTTTGAATACATGAAAATACTAAGGGGTAAATCCACAAAAGGATTGCACGGCTTTTGCGGCCGCTAAACCGGTGCAAATGAGACAAAAAGAGAGCGTCTAATTCACAAAGCACCCGCAAAGGGCGAATTGCTACACAAACTGCGCTGCCAAGCAAATAGTGGCATTGTACGCCTGTGCCATTTGCATGCATGTAAATTAGGTAATATTCATACATTCGGCGCAAAATTGCCCCCTTTCTATGCAAATAAGCCTCATTGCAAAAACCGTCTAATTCACAAAGGCCAGCGCTATTTGCCACACACAAAAATAGTGGAGCAAATACCGTCTTTTGGAAGCGTGTATTAACTGCGCGCAAACTCACTCCTCACTCCCCATCTCTCTGTTTCTCTCTCTCTTCAATGTCATTCAAGCCTGTGTGATACTGAATGATATTAAGGGTGAAATCTATAGTCAGACATGACTGTACACAGTCAGATCAAGTGGGGTTGTGGACTTATCTCGGATTTAAAAATAAAAATAACAGGAGCTCAGGATTCATCCAGGAGGGGCTGCTTTATTACAAACAATTCCACCATATAAACATATAAATCTAGAATGTGTGTGTTTAACAGCTTAATAATGTCATCACATATCACAACATATATCAGACTTATAATAAAATAGCGCTGATCGTGTCCCTGTGAAGCTCAGCGTCAGTCAGGACTCTCAGCTGCTGCTGGAGATGCAGTCGCGGTGAGTGGGCTTGCCACCCGTCCCTTGAAATACAGAATTGTTACGTAATTCGGAATTAGAATTCATATAAAACAGTTTATTCCGTATTTCACAATCGTCCCATGCACGTCTGTCACACACGCACACACTAGTTAAGCCTAATTATGCCTAAATAATGGTCCGCTTTAAATCGACGCAGAGCCTACGCCGTAGGTTTACGCCGTAGGGTACGGGGCGACGCGCACTGTACGGTGCGCCAGCCGCGTAACCTACGCCGTATGGTCTGCGTCGATTTAACGCGGAACCATAAATCATCCTTGAGCAGCACGGAGGGAGGAGGGAGGAGGGGGAGCGGGCTCCCGTCCCGTCTTCGCACAGTGTCTTGATGATTTACAGGCTGAGCCTACTGTTAGTTCTTAAACTGTAAAAAAGCTTGGGGGGGGGGCAAAAGCATGAGTTTGAAAAGTGGGGGGGCATGTCCCCCCTGTTCCCAGTGGAAATTGCGGCCCTTGCGCCTCATGGCGTTTTATTTTCACTCGCTTTATTTTTTATTTCTGCAGTTTTCATTATGGACCAATGTGTGTGCAGAAATATGGAGAACACTGGAAACAGCTCCGCTCACTTACTGAGACAAGTGCAAATTGCACTCAGCCGCAAAACTTTATGGGCGTGTTTGCGCCGGCATATCATTAGAGCAAAATCTTTTGTGAATAGGACCTTAAAGCGGGGCAAATTGCGGGCGCAAATGCGGCGCAATTCACAGCGCTATTTGCGGGCGCAATCTGTTCTTTGTGGATTTACCCCTAAGGGTCTCAAATTAGCACGTTAAATGCGATTAATTAATTACAGGCATATTTAGCACGTTATTTTTTTATCGTTTAATCTATTTTTTAATCTCTAACTGGATGTAAACAAGTGGATGTAAACAGCTAGGACTGCATCTGTTCAAGTCTGTTAAAAAATAAATAAATGACTTTATAAAGCCACTTTTTTTTTCTTGTTATATATCAATGTTTTGATCTGCCACAATAATGTAATGAATTCAAATGAAAACACCACAAGTTTAGGGCTTTTCTCAGCAATTTTAAGGTGCGATTAAAAAAGCAATTAATTCGATTAATTAATTACAGATCTTAATTAATTAATCGCTCCATTTTTTTAATCGCTTGACAGCACTAGAAAATACATTTCTGAATGTTGGTATGTGCTATAATAACTCGCATAAATCTAACTTTTCAGAGCGCTTATATTCAAGCCTGGGAGAATGACAAGACCAGCATCCATGTCATGCCTGATGCTATGAGTATCCTTCTGGCCAAGGCAAACAGTGGCATCGCCAGTGAGGTGAGTCCCTCTACACAAGGTGTTGCTATCGTTTTTGAAACAGCATCATAATCTTACAGTAAATAAGAGATGCCTGACATTATCATTATTATTTGTTTTTATTTTTATGCAGAAAAAGTACAAGCAGGCGTATGAAGATGCCAAGCTGAAGGGATATGACCTGCGCAATGATGCCATTTCCATTCTTGCAGCAAAAGCTCACAGAGATATTGCCAGCGATGTAAAATAATTTATTTTGTTCTGTTTGCAATATTTAATCGTCAATTAATCTGAAAATACATTATTGCATTTTAAATCATATTGAACTCAATTTGTGAAACAGGCTAAAAAATAGTGTTTACATTATTCCTTTTCTCCATACATTTTACTTCAATGAGCTCTGTTTTTCCATATTAACAGTACAAGTACAAGACAGGATACCGGGCACAGGTTGGCCACCACATTGGTGCGCGCAGCGTCCAGGATGATCCTCTGATCATGCTGGCTCTGAACACAGCCAAAATTGCCAGTGACGCTCTGTACAAGAAGGACTTCAACAAGTCCAAGACCAAGTTCCACCTGCCAGTGGACATGCTGAATCTTGAACTGGCCAAGAAATGCCAGATCCAAGTCAATGATTTCAACTACAGGACTCATCTGCATAAGTGGACTTGTCTGCCAGACTCCAATGACGTGGTCCAGGCCAGACATGCCTATGCTATAAATAGCGATGTGAGTAGAATTTTCTAAAAAAAATGTAGTCCTTGCAACATCTGGGATGTTAGGATGATTTGATTTAATTGTGCAATTATTGATATTTACATCACAATGAACACTTTGTATCTTTTAGGCTATCTACAAGGAGGATTGGAAGGCGCAGCAAGGTGTTGGATGGGTGCCCATAGGTTCACTGGATATTGAGAAGGCGAAGAAAGCTGGTGAGATCCTGGGTGAGAAAAACTATCGTCAGCACCCAAGCAACTTCAAATTCAAAGGCACTACTGAGGACATGCCCATGGTGCTGGCTAAAGCCAATGCTCACGTTATGGACAAGGTATGAAAGTAAAATGAAAACAATTAAATTGATAATAAAGTAATGTCATACTAGAAGGATTATATTGTATTACACAAGCCTACTATGTTTCAAAGATAATAAATGTTTGTGTTGGTGCCATCTGTTATTGCAGAAATCATACACTCAAGTCTGGGACAAAGAGAAGACGAATATCCATGTCATGCCTGATGCCATGGAAGTTCTTCTAGCCAAAGCAAACAGTCACAACTACAGCTTGGTATGTAAGGAATGAACAGTTGTGAACACATACGTGACTTATTTTTACTAGAAATCGATTCATTTCCCTTAGGGGATTAATAATGTATTTTTGATCGATTGATTGAAATACCTGCCTTCAACTTGTATTTGTTTACAGAAAAAGTACAGACAGGCACACGACGATGACAAGATGAAGGGCTATGACCTGCGCAACGACGCCATTTCCATCATTGCTGCCAGACAACATAGAAACATTGCCAGTGATGTAAGTGTTTCATTATAGTTATTCAGCTTCAAAATGACACTTTATTGAGATTTATTTTAAACATGCAGAAGAGGGGTTTTCATTATAGCAAGCAGTTTCTCCAGTGTCTCATTTTAGATGGACATTGCGCAGGGGATTAAATATTGTTTGATTTAAACAAAAATATATTTTGTTTTGTTTTACCCATTTTTCACTTTTTGGATTAAACAATAATCCACTGTTATTGCAAGCGATGTAAGTTTGTGTGCATGTGTTTGTAGTCCACAACAGCTCTCATGTATTGTTCCTTCAACAGAATTTGTTGATAAAACTCTTACCTTTATTTTCTCTAGTACAAGTACAAGACAGGATACCGTGCGCAGGTTGGCCACCACATTGGGGCCCGCTGCGTCCAGGATGATCCTCTGATCATGCTGGCTCTGAACACAGCCAAAATTGCCAGTGACGCTCTGTACAAGAAGGACTTCAACAAGTCCAAGACCAAGTTCCACCTGCCAGTGGACATGCTGAATCTTGAACTGGCCAAGAAATGCCAGATCCAAGTCAATGATTTCAACTACAGGACTCATCTGCACAACTGGACGTGTCTGCCAGACTCCACCGACGTGGTCCAGGCCAGACATGCCTATGACCTACAGAGTGATGTGAGTATCACTCATATTTGTTTCAGACCCAATTTTAAATTGATGTTCATGACACACATTATAACAAAAATGTGCTTCACAGGCTGTCTACAAATCTGACCTGAAGTGGCTCCAGGGTACGGGCTGGGTCCCCATTGGCTCAATTGATGTAATGAAAGCTAAAAAGGCTGGTGAGATTTTGAGTGAAAGAAGTTACCGCCAACACCCCAGCACTGTTCCATTCACAAGTCCCCTGGATAGCCTTGAAATTGTGTTGGCAAAACATAATGCTTTGACAATGAACAAGGTAAATTTGACCATATTCCTGATTTGTAAAGATTTTTTTTCCTGTTTTGTCTCAGGTTAAAAGCATTGACTGACACTGTTGTTTTTGTGTGTGTTTCTAAAGAGCCTCTACATAGACGCATGGGAGAAGGAAAAGACAAAGCTGCACATCAACCATGACCTTCCTGAGATTCACCTCGCTCACCAGAATGCTATCAACATAAGCAATGTTAGTCTGAGAACAATCCTCCATTAGAACAGGGTTACAATCCTGATCTGTTTGATGTTTGATCTTAGCTATGTCAGCAAGAATAGTTTTTCCACTTTCTGTCTGCTATTTCATTTACTCGTTCAGTTTACAGTTACCGTACTTGAAGGATCAGACGGATAAGATTTTTATAGTCTTTTGAAAAATGTCTTCAACCAACTTTACCATCATGTAATTAGGTCCCACAAGGAGAATTTAAGTGTTTTTTTTAATAACTTAAAATGAAACATTTTTGTCTTTATTTGCAGAAATTATATAAACAAGATTTCGAGAACCTCATCAACAAGGGCTACCACCTCCCTGGCGATGCGATCTCTGTAAAGGCTGCCAAGGCCCACAGGGACATCATCAGCGATGTGAGTTAATCATACAACACCACGTGTCAGTTTATTGATGTCAAGTGAATGACATTGAACTTTAATCACAAACCATATTTTTTTTATTTCAACAGTACAAGTACAAGACAGGCTACCGTGCGCAGGTTGGCCACCACATTGGTGCCCGCAGCGTCCATGATGATCCTCTGATCATGCTGGCTCTCAACTCAGCTAAAATTGCCAGTGACGCTCTGTACAAGAAGGACTTCAACAAGTCCAAGACCAAGTTCCACCTGCCAGTGGACATGCTGAATCTTGAACTGGCCAAGAAATGCCAGATCCAAGTCAATGATTTCAACTACAGGACTCATCTGCACAAGTGGACTTGTCTGCCAGACTCCAACGACGTGGTCCAGGCCAGAAAGGCCTATGATCTCCAAAGCAATGTAAGCCTCAATGTGACATCTTACTGTAGGTGTAACGTGCCAGGTGACTGTGTTTACATACTTTTGCATGTCTGTGCCTTCTCCGTCAGGCTGTATACCACGCTGACAAGGCTGAGGTCGTTGGTGTGGGATGGGTCCCCATTGGTTCAGTGGATGTGCTGAAGGCCAAACATGCTGGAAATATTCTCAGTGAACGTCTTTACAGGCAGTCACCAGACACATTCAAATTCAAAACTGACATGCATTCTATGTCCATGGTCTTAGCCAAAGCAAATGCTGATATCATGAACAAGGTAAAACATTTAAATCTATATTTTGATATTTTTGCAGATTTGTTTATCACCCTGTTGATTAGAATTATGTTTTTTAAATTCTTCTCTCTTCTTTTTATAACACCACAGAAAGACTACAACGCCGCATGGGAGGCGGACAAGATTAAGACCCACGTGACCCATGACATGCCCGAAATGTTGCTTTCCAGACATAATGCTTACATCATCAGCCATGTACATGTTTCTCTTATTTTTCTGAGTCTTGTTTTCCCATATTTTTGCTGGTCTTACATACTTATTTAACATACTTATTTATTTTCATTTCCTTTTCAGAAATATTACAGGGAAGATGTTGACAGGTTGTTCAAGAAGGGCTACAACATGAAGGCTGATGCTATTTCTATTAAGGCTGCCAAACACGGAAGAGAAATCATCAGTGATGTATGTTACACATGACCTGATAAAATACTTATTTTATTTTTTGTTGGCATATGCTTATACTTACTTTGTATACTTTTTTTTTTTCAATTTTGTCTTTCACAGTACAAATACAAGACAGGATATCGTAAGCAGGTTGGCCACCACATTGGAGCCCTCACCGTCAAAGATGATCCTTTGATCGTGCTGGCTATGAACTCAGGGAAGATTGCCAGTGATATTCTGTACAAGAAGGACTTCAACAAGTCCAAGACCAAGTTCCACCTGCCAGTGGACATGCTGAATCTTGAACTGGCCAAGAAATGCCAGATCCAAGTCAATGATTTCAACTACAGGACTCATCTGCACAACTGGACGTGTCTGCCAGACTCCAACGACGTGGTCCAGGCCAGAAAAGCTTATGACTTGCAGAGCGATGTAAGTAAAGAAAATATCTCATGTCTTCCCAACACTTACCAATTTCGTTTTTTTTTTAAGTGTAATTGTAACCTCTCTTGCCTTCCTGCTTGTAGGCCGTGTACAAGGCTGACATGGAATGGATCAGGGGAACGGGATGGGTGCCGATTGGTTCAATTGATGTGGAGAAAGCCAAGAAAGCAGCTGATGCTCTGAGTGAAAGGAAGTACCGCCAGCATCCCAGCACCTTCAAGTTCACCGCCAACACAACTGACATTCCATATGTTCTTGCTATGGCCAATAACGAGATCATGAACAAGGTACAGAAATCCCATTTTACTGAATGAATGACATGGCAAGCTTTTTGTTTCTTTAAAATTAATTTTCATTCAGATAAAATAAAATTCCAATATATTTATATATTAATTCATAAATGATATTAATATCTATTTTTAAACTACTGTTTACAGAAAAACTATGTTGCTGCCTGGGAGAACGATAAGACCAACCTCCATGTCATGGCTGACACTCCTGAGATTCTCCTGGCCAAGCAGAATAAACTCAACACCAGTCTGGTCAGTGTCTTTTCACACGCTTTTATTTATAATTAATACATTAGAGGTCACTATGTTGTCTCTAATTGTTGAGTATTGTATGCATCTTTATAAATTCCCAGTTTTGTGTGTAGATCCTTTTCTGTCATAACCTGCAGCGTATAGCATATATGACACTTACAGGTTCATTCTTGTTTCTCCAGAAACATTACCGTGAAGGTTTTGTGAACGCCATCAACAAGGGCTACCATCTTCCGAAAGATGCCATTTCTGTTCTGGCAGCCAGGTCACACCGTGACATTGCCAGTGATGTAAGTTTCCCTCCGTTGTAAAGACTTGCATACTGCCCACCAGTCCTTTACAAGCCACTTTCCCAGTTGCCGATTTCTTTTTAAAGTGTTAGGTTGAATGTGATATAAAACTTAAGGGAATTTCTCTGATTTTCAGTACAAATACAAGGCTGGATTCCGCGCGCAATGTGGTCATCATATTGGTGCCCTCAGCGTTAAAGACGACCCATTGATTATGTTAGCTGCTAATGCAGCCAGGATCTCCAGCGACAATATCTACAAGAAGGATTTCAATAAGACGAAGACGAAGTTCCACCTCCCAGTAGACATGCTAACTGTGGAACTGGCCAAGAAATGCCAGCAACAAGTCAATGACTTCAACTACAGGACTCACCTGCACCAGTGGACGTGTCTGCCAGACTCCAACGATGTGGTCCAGGCCAGAAAGGCCTATGACCTGCAGAGTGATGTATGTACCCAAGTTTGATCTTTTTATTTAAATTTTGCTCATAGTTATTTTAGTATTACTATGCTTTTATTGTTTAAAAACCTGTAACATAATCACTTAGTTTGCAAAATATTCAGTAACTTCTTCTTTTTTTCTTTCTTTTTTTTACCAGTTTTATGAAAATATCTCAATAAATCATCCTGCTGTCAACAAAAATCATATTTAAATGGATGAACCTTGAACTTGTTTTTCAGGCTGTTTACAAAGCTGATATGGAGTGGCTGAGAGGATGCGGCTGGTCACCACATGACAGTGTGGATGTTCTCAAAGCCAGACATGCTCAGGCCGTTCTGAATGAAAGGCTCTACCGCCAGCCCCCAAGCACCGTCAAGTTCACCAGTGTCGTCGACCTCCCGGCTATTGTCTTATCCAAGCAAAATTCTGACAACCTCAGTCCTGTGCGTAATAATGCTTTACCCTTAATGGATTCCCTTGATGAAATTTCATAAATATCAAAAAAAGATATTTATACAAAATACTCATGTATTTGTTTTTCCTTTCTTTTGGACAGTGGAAATATCGGGAAGTCTGGGATAAAGAGAAGGTCAGCATTCACATCCCACACGACGCCCCCGACTTTCAACTGGCAAAGGCAAATGCCATCTCTATCAGCAATGTAAGTTTGTACTATTTCACACTGTAATAGCAATATAACAGCCATTTCCATTCTGAAATGTCAGTTGACTACTATTGGCTACCGCTAATGAGTACTTTTTATGTGTGTGTTTTTCTTGTTTTGAATAGAAACTGTACACAAAGGGATGGGATGACCAGAAAGCCAAAGGCTACCACATCAAGGAGGATGCTATCTCTGTGTTGAAAGCTAGAGCTTCCAGAGATATCGTTAGTGATGTAAGAAAATAAATAAAAAACCGACAACTTTATTTCATTTAGTGTCCTACTTGCTGAATTTTCACGAACCTTTTGTTAATTCCCTATCAGTACAAGTACAAGACAGGATACCGTGCGCAGGTTGGCCACCACATTGGGGCCCGCTGCGTCCAGGATGATCCTCTGATCATGCTGGCTCTGAACTCAGCCAAGATTGCCAGTGACGCTCTGTACAAGAAGGACTTCAACAAGTCCAAGACCAAGTTCCACCTGCCAGTGGACATGCTGAATCTTGAACTGGCCAAGAAATGCCAGATCCAAGTCAATGATTTCAACTACAGGACTCATCTGCACCAGTGGACTTGTCTGCCAGACTCCAACGACGTGGTCCAGGCCAGAAAGGCCTATGATCTCCAAAGTGATGTAAGTTCATCATGATAATAAAAGTTTTCTGTTTAAGAATCTCTTACAATGTGATTATTGCCAATAGAAATTACAAACTTTGTTAAAATAAATCTTTTTTTCTCCCCTCAAGGCGGTGTACAAAGCTGACATGGAATGGTTGCGTGGCTGCGGATGGGTGCCACATGAGTGTGTGGATGTTATGAAGGTGAAGCATGCGCAGAAGATCCTTGCTGAGGTAAGTTGACCCTTGACTAACCTCACATTGGTACATCAAATCTTAATCTTAAATGTGTATTTAAGAAAAAGGCAGATGTAGTTTCACTAATTTCTGTCTTGTGTTTTATGTGCACTTCCCTTTTTTTTTGTTACAGAGGGGCTACCGTGTCAAATTGGATGACCAGAAATACACTGTTCCCACGGACAGAGTTGATATTGCCTGTGCCAAAAATGCAGCTGATGTTTTAAATGAGGTGAGGATGACTCTCTGCTATTATGAGGCCGTTGACATTGTTCTTTACCAAAAACATAAGAAAATATCAGATTTTGGCTCTCAGGTAATTGCATTATTGTTTCTCATTCTGTTTAGGCCAAATATCGTGAGGCTTGGCACAAGGACAAGACAAAGTACACACTGACGGACTCGCCAACTCTTATCACAGCCAGAGAGGTGGCTAAAAATGTTCACCCGGTAAGAAAGGCTTCAGTTGGAAGTCTTTGCCATACATTTCAGTTCAACAATACTTAATCTTGCATTAGTATTATCTTTGTTTAACATCAGCTGGTGCAGTATTATAATAACAATGATCTATACCTTTTAGAAACTGTACACCCAAGCATGGGACAAGGTGAAAGCCACTGGATACTTCATGCCAGGAGATGCTGTACCAATTAAGCAGTGCATCCATACAAGTAATGTGCAAAGTAAAGTGAGTACCGGGACCAAGTTGCATCTGCTTATTTCATTTATTAGGATTATTTGAGATTTAATTGAAAATAAGTCAACATGTATGTACTTGCTGTACTGGAATTGATAACATGCTTTTTATTTTTTATGTCCTTTAGCATAAGTATCTAGAGAGCTACCGTAAGCAGGTTGGTCACCATATTGGAGCCCTCAGTGTCCGGGATGATCCTCTGATCATGCTGGCTCTGAATTCAGCCAGGATAGCTAGTGATGCTCTGTACAAGAAGGACTTCAACATGTCCAAGACCAAGTTCAAGCTGCCAGTGGACATGTTACAGTTTGAACTAGCCAAGAAATGCCAGATCCAAGTGAATGATGAGAACTACAGAACTCGTCTGCACAACTGGACCTGTATGCCAGACCAAAATGATGTCATCCAGGCCCGCAAAGCCTATGAACTACAAAGTGATGTGAGCAATCAAACAAGGAGTTCTCACATTCTTACAGTAAAGTTTCAGGAAAGTCTGACGTCACTCTAAAAACACGTTTTTGTTTCCGTCTGCAGGTTATCTATAAAGCTGATCTGGAATGGCTTCGTGGCTGCGGCTGGATGGCTGGTGGTAGTGTGGAACATGTTAAAGTCAAGAAAGCCCAGGAAATTCTTAATGAAGTATGTTTTCTTAATTAAATGTAGTCTTTGAAGTGTTCTGTTTTTCTGCCAGCACATTATCTCTTATCGTAATCACGTAATTTTTTTTTGCAGAGGCTTTATACGAAGGGTGCCAAAGAAGGGTTTGGGAAATTTACCCTGGTTGTGGACCGTCCTGAGCTCGTCTTGGCAAAAATGAATGCTGCAAACCTCAGTGATGTATGCAGTTTAAAATATATAAGGCTGAATATCAAAGTGAATACAATCTATCAGCAATGATAAATTTGACATTCAATTTTGAATTTCTTTTTGTACCTCAGCTGAAATACAAAGAGACATTCAATGCTGAAAAGGGTCATTACATCGGTTCCGATGATACCCCTCTGCTGGCCCATAGCAGAGAGGTGGCCAAGAACATCAGTGAGGTAATGTAAAATAGCACTTTAATGCATTTATTTTAATTCATTTATATTTGCTTTTTTTATTGTACATCAAACATTCTACCCAGGCTTTCTAAAATGTTTGTGACAAATATTTATCACTCCAGAAACATTACAAATTGGATTGGGACGAGTCTAAGGCTACAGGTTACACGCTGGACCACGAATTCATCCCACTGGTCAGAGGCAAGAAGGGCAGGGAGATTGCTAGCGATGTGAGTGTGTACATGTTTTTATAGTAATGAAATCATATATTATCTTCAAACCACATATGTAAAAAATATTTTAAATTTGATGTTCTAGGCCAAATACAAGGATGCCCATGAGAAAGCGAAGGGCCATTACATGGCTGGAACACTGGTGGACTTCCCAGAGGTTATGCGTTGCGGAGAACAGGAGAAGAACAAGGGATTGGTAAGATATGTACAGTATAATTATCTGGCCGTCTATTCCATGGCTACGGTTTTTATTTACTGTATCAATGAAAAATACTAGGAGTATACCACGAGTACAGCGAGATGCAAAGAATTCCAATAGTAGTACCTAGATTTCTACTAATAAAAAAAATATACTTTAGGAAGATAAAGTCTTGATTTAGAAGATTGATAATATGTGGTAAAAAGATTATCTTCAATGTTAATTATTAATGTCAATTATTGCTTTTACAAATGAGAATAGGATTAATTTTGTTCTTATCCATTTTTTACCAGAGGGTCTACCACAAGGACTACAATCAAAGCAAGCTCAAGACCCACATCCCACCTGACGTCATTGCTAACCAGGTGGCTAAGCGGTGCCAGGACATGCTGAGCGACGTCCTGTACCGCACATACCTGCACCAGTGGACCTGCCATCCCGACCAGGAGGACGCCATTCGCGCCCGCAAGACTAATGAGATTCTCAGCGATGTAGGTTATTCTTTTGTGCTGGATATAAGTGTCTGCTAAATTACATTAGTAGTAGTAGTAGTAGATTTATGGCCACATTTCTCAAAACAGTTATAATAATATCTTCTTTATTATAGATTTCTTTTTTTACTTCTTTTTACTTCACAAGCACCTCTTTATGAAAACACTTTTTTGTACCTACACAGTTTTATTGGTAAAAACATTATAGAAGAAAAGCAATAGTAGATTCCATCAGCTAGATTTGAAAAGATGGATGTTTTTAACCAGTACTGATTATATTCTTTTGTGCATTAAACTGTTCTCATAGGTGTACTACAAAGATGACCTGAACTGGATGAGGGGTATTGGTTGCTTTGTCTGGGACACACCCGAGATTCTTCGGGCCAAGAGGGCCTATGAACTCCAAAGTGAAGTGAGCAACAATGCATAGGATCATATAAATCCGTATTTGACCTAGTCAAATGTGAATATGACTTCGTAATGCTTCTTCTCTTTGATATATTCCCATGTAGCTTAAATACAGAACAGATGCCAAGAAAGAATTCAACAATTACTCCATTGTGACGGACACACCAGAGTATGTGACTGCTGTCCTGGGGCACACCTGGGCCAGTGAGGTGAGGGGGCTCTTTTTTTAAAGTATTTTTTAAAAAGTGCTATGTTTAAAAGAAAAAAAAAAGAAACCTCTTTTTCTAAAATGCTAAATAAACACCTCTTACTCACAGCTTACCTACAGGGAGGCTTATCACAAGGAGAAGCACCTGTATACCACCGTTCTGGATACCCACGACTATGCCAGATGCCACAACTTCAAACACTTCTTCAGCAATGTAAGAAAATTAATACACAGGTTTCTTTTCAGAATCCTCTTGATTTGAAATGTTTTATTGCTGTGACCTGCATTTAATACTACAATTTGTCTTTCAATAGAAACACTACACCGCTGCCTGGGAGAAAGTCAAAGCCACAGGCTACCAGATTCCACACGACTCGCATGCCATGCAACATGCCAAACATCAAAAGATTGTTCTTAGCAATGTAAGTTAAACTTAAAATTCCATTTGTAACATTTTTCTTAGTCACCTCAGATATAATGTTAATTGTTCACCTTTAAAATACTTTGTGAAACCTCTTGACCCCTTAGGTGAAGTACAAGGAGGATTATGAGAGGTTTAAATCCCTCTACAGTCTGCCCAAGTCAATTGAAGATGATCCTGCCACTGCTCGTTGCCTCAAAGCCGGAAAGCTGGTGCTTGATGTGAGTGAGATATGTTTAGTCATTTTCCCTTTGCATGCGTTTACTATAATGACAATAATAATAATAACACATGATGTGTGAATTAAAAGAGGTACCTGTTATCCATCTGCACAGCGCCTGTACAGAGACAACTATGAGAAGACCAAGACCAAGACCCATATTCCTCCAGACATGCTGGAGATCTTGTCTGCTCGCAACACCCAGAACTCCGTCAGCGAGATCAATTACCGCAAGCATCTGCACCAGTGGATCTGTATGCCGGACATGCAGGTGTACGTCCAAGCCCGCAAAGTCAATGAACAGCTCAGCGATGTGAGTCTCTGTCCTACACTTACATTCTTGCACATTGTTTCTTTTCATAAATTCTTTAAGTGAGAACTACAACTTTATCTGCCTCCATCATTTTCATATCTATAAACATATTTAAATTGAAGGAAACCCCACTGAGTGACTTGTGAAAGTGTGTGAATCAAAGGAGCCTAAGCATTTTAGGAAATTTAAATGTTTTAATAGTCTCTGTCGATGATATTCTAAACCCTGTGTTAGAAAAAAAAATCTCATCAGAACCAAATCACTTAACTTTGAAACAGATTTGAATCAGTTTGATTTACATGTAACTTCTCCTCAGGTTTTCTACAAGGATGATTTGAACTGGTTGAGGGGTATTGGCTGTTACGCCTGGGACACTCCCGAGATCCTCCGTGTCAAACATGCTGATACCCTTCAGAGTGAGGTGAGCACATTCAGATCTTCGTTCTGCACCTTTTTGAATACAATTTTTAGAAATGTTTTTATGTTGGATATTTCCTCTTTGAAATGTTTTTTGTTTCTTCTTGATGCACAACTCTCTTTATCTTGCCTTTATGCTCTGCAGATTTCCAGCCGGAAGCAATACTGATTGTTTTGACGTTGTCGTTTTTTTTATTACTCCAGAACAAGTACAGAGCCAAAGGTATTGAAGCATTCAAGGAGTATTCTGTGGTAACAGATACTCCAGTGTACGAGACGGCCAAACAGAACGCCCAGAACCTCAGCAATGTATGGAGCTTTTAAGCTTTTTTTTTTGTTCTCTTGTATAATTTACTCATTCCTATCCACATACAATTGAAGGGAAAATAATTTACACTGGATGGTTCATATTTTTTCCTTTCCTTTTCCAGCTTCACTACCACCTTGATTACAACACTAATATCAAGGGCTCCAGCAGCTCCCCTGCTGTTACCATTGAAACAGAGAGAGCACGCCATGCCGACTACATTCAGAGCGATGTGAGTACTTATTATATTCCTTTATAATCATTGTACTTGCTTTGGAATTATTTCTCAATATTTTAGTTTCAGAGCACCCAAAGCAAATCTGTTGTTTATACTGTATATAAATTTAATATCACAGACAAATTAAATCACATTTTGACACATTAAAATGCAGATATAGCATATAGCATATAGAAAGTGCAGAAAGTAAACAACATCCCTTAAGAAAAGACAGCATTTAGACTCAAATTGTCTTATTTTGTGTAATATATAGTAAGAACTGCAACCCCGTGAAATGGTACAATCTAATATGTACATATGTTATTTGTGCAACTTATTTATGTAAAATGTAATGGTCATGATGGAAATCATCCCACCTCACTTTGGCATTTTTTCTTTTCCCAGAACTGGTACAAAGAGGCCAACAAGCAGGCCATGCCCACTGGTTACTCCCTGCCCAACGATACTCCACTCATCAACCAGGCTAAGCATAACAGCTTGGTCGCCAGCGATGTAAGATTTTGACTGTCTTTTAACCAGCGTTCCTGATGGCATCGTGATGCACTGAATCCCTCACTCTGGCTCTTATCTGTGCAGGTGAAATACAAGGAAGCCTATGAGATGACGAAGGCCAAGTCTTACACTCTTCATCCAGAGGGCGTCAACTTTGTCAATGCAAGGAAAGCACATAAGATCACCAATGATGTAAGATCGCTCATTGCCAACATTTTGTATTTTAAGCCATGACAAATTATTTGAATACATTTGAATTGTTTTTACGGACAACAGCAGAGTCTCATATGTGGCCTCTTTGTTTTCCCAGCGTATCTATCGCGAGACCTACCACAAGCTAAAGGGCAAGATCCACACCACTTACGACACTCCTGATATCAGACAAGTCAAGATGAACCAAGCGCACCTCAGTGATGTACTGAAGCGTTTTAGCATACTCTATAAGATTCATCTTCACTCTTTCAGTTGTGTGACTTGATGAAGTACGTGCTGTTCATTTTTCCCTCTTTTTCATTTTAGCTTTGCTACAAAGAGAAATTCTACAACACTAGAGGCCAGCTGATCTCTCTTCCTATCACACCTGAACTTTTGCACTGTTACCATGTCAATGACATCACCAGTGAGGTATGGTAAAATAAATGAATGAACTAAATAAACAAATACTTAAAATTGAAGTTCAAATCTTCAATCTTTTTCCCCTCTTTCAACCATTTTACTTTTGTAGCTGAAATACAAAGAGGATCTGATGTGGTTGAGAGGCATTGGTTGCTTCTTGTATGACACCCCAGAGATGAACCATGTCCGCAATATCACCAAATTCAAGGTATGGGTTTCTCTTCCGTTGTCATTATTCCTTATTCTTATTATTTTCTGTTTATTCCACTGACATCATCGTCTTTAATATGACCTGTTTTTGACTTTTACAGACAAACTATCCAGTGGAGGCCAAGAAGAATCTTGCTAAGTTCTCTGTGGTTCTGGACACTCCAGAGTACCAGCGTGTGACTGAGTTGAAAACACATATGAGCAATGTAAGTTATGTATCACTCTATAAGCATAGGTTACCCACGTCTGGTCTCCAAACAAGATCTATGATTTTTCAAATATTTGAGGGTTCGGCGAATTGAAACAGGTTTGTCTTGACCTTTTACTGTCAATCTCTTCTCAGTTGATCTACAAAGCCCAGAGCAAGGAGGAAATGGCTAAGGTTTCCACCACTGCAGATTCTATGGACATTACAAGAGTCAAATGGGCACAGCAGCTGACTAACAAGGCAAGCTGAAACGTATTACTTATGGGAAGAATATAGGATATGTATATTTACTTTTAACCTTAATAAATGTGTCTAAATGGTGTGCTTTTTTTCCCTACAGTACCTTTACACTGATCTGGCAGCCAAAGAAAGAGCTCATTTCACCCAAGAAACTGACACTCCACATACAACCCATGCCAGACAAATGAAAGTGGTCTGCAGCGACGTACGTCTTCCACCTCAGTTCCTTTTTCTTAAAAATCGCATTCCTCTGTAGAATTTGAATAATGATCATTTGCATTTTGATTTACTGATTTATTGACATTTATTGAATAACATTATTTCTTCTCTCAGAACAAATACAAAGGACAGTATGAGAAGATGAAGCACAGGTACACTGCCATTGCTGACACGCCCATCCTGGTCCGTGCTAAGAAAGCCTACCTGCAGTCCAGCGATGTGAGTGTGCTCATTCAATAACGTTGCATGTTACTCGCTCTAAATTTTAAAGATTACGCTTGAAAAAATGCCAACAAAATACAACTTTGGAGTATTTATGCTCAATTTGACAGATTTTTTTTTAAATCATTTTTTAACATTTTACTGTGCAAAATACTACCTTTAGAAGTCTGTGAAAAAATTTTAATAGCATAGACGGAAATTTTATGAACACTACTGTGCTTTCTTGGGTTTTGATAAACATCACACACTTCTTTTTTTTCACGCCTTCAGCTGCGTTACAAGGAAACCTTTGAGCGCTCCAAGGGCCACTACCACACAGTTAAGGATGCTCTGGACATCATCCTCCACCGCAGAGTCACAGATGACATCAGTGAGGTCAGTAATGACTACACTCACGCTTTTATATACATTACATTTTCAGTTCAGCGCTTTAATCTCTGATTTGTCTCTTCATTTTTATACCAAAGGTCAAATACAGGGAGAAGTACATTAACTCTCTGGGTACTTGGAAGTCCATCCCTGACCGTCCTGAGTTCTTCTTCAACAGAGTGGTTGGTGATAACATCAGCGATGTGAGTACTCTTCATTTGCATTCCAATATTACACATGGTGTCAACACTTTTACAGTAGACAAAATGAAACACAAATTGACTTGTTGTGCATTAATGGAGTTTAAATCGTATAAATGACTTTTTCAGATCAAGTACAAGGAGGACCTGGATTGGCTGAAGGGTATTGGATGCTATGTGTGGGACACTCCTGAGTTGGTGCAGGCTGAGAAGAATAAGTCGCTTTACAGTGAGGTGACGTATCAATTTAGGTCATTTTTTTTAAAGCCTCAACCTCATGTATGAAGTACCGACTCTACGTATCTTTATTTTTTTTCAATCCCTTTTTTGTATCTGCAGAGAGTGTACAAATCTTCCTTTGAGAAGATCAGAGGAAACTTCAAGTACACTTGCGACTCGCCTTTCTTCCAGGCTGCCAAGCAGGCCTCCGCTCTCATCAACGAGGTGAGTCCCTCTTTTTTCTTTGACCCAGTGTGATATAAAGCATTTTATTTAACCATTTATAATTCCTGTTTATGAAATGTAAAGTGAAATACTCGGCGATGTTTATGTGTCTCTGTGCATCGCTATTGGACTCTCAGGTTGGAGGTAAAATATTGTCATTTCTCAGTATTATTGATTAAAAATTTCATCAACTGTTTTTTTTTTTTGTGTGTGACGATAAAGCAATTCTGTCCATTGTTTTAA
The DNA here is from genome assembly GCF_033807715.1 of Cololabis saira. NCBI lineage: Eukaryota > Metazoa > Chordata > Actinopteri > Beloniformes > Belonidae > Cololabis > Cololabis saira. The sequence goes on along the minus strand of NC_084592.1, from coordinate 6,980,159 downwards.
TCATCAATTTCTTTGTTTCCTAAAAGTTTCCTCACATGACACAGGTATTGTTTTCTAGACATTTGTTTTTAACCACCCTCTGACATTCTGAGCAGAGAGCCTACAAAGCTAATTATCTGAAGACCAAGGATAATTTCACCATAACTACAGATGACCCTAGGTACCAACTGGCCAGAGAGAACAGGAAGCTGAGCCAGGTAAACAGCCTGGTTGAGCTGCCCGGCCGGCCTGCTGCTGCCTCCACTCCTGTCCTGCAGACCTCTCACACCGGTGCATGGGGCTGTCGGCAGACCTACTGGTGCTGGTCGTCGCATGCTTGTGATACTTGTCCCCTATCACTCTCTACTCTTCTTTCTTTTTGTTCCTCACAGGTTACCATAAATAGGGCCACTCAAATAGCATCCCAAGGGCTATTCTGAGTGTGCACGAGTCTCTGCATCTGTTTCATCAGAGAGACAGTTAAATCATTCATCACAGATTATTTAAATCTTCAAATATTTCCAAAAAGCAAATCCACTATACAAGCTCCAAACTACTGAAGGTGGTGGTTTCTGTCTCTCTGAGCACAGATGAGGTTATGCAGCTCCAGCAGCACACCTGACTCTCCAGAGCTCTTCTCCAGTCCTACTTTTGTGTTTCTTTCTGTTCTCACCTATGGCATGCTGTGTGTGTGTATGTTGTTGTCTATGCGGACAGAAAAAATATAAATCCAGAGCAAAGGATCTACTAAAGAGTGGCTGCAATGAGTTACATCGCCCTGACATCCTCACAGCCCTTTGTCAGTCCATTTCGGGCAGTAAGGTAAACAGCCGGAGAGCAGTGAACCATGTCGGTTGATCCCTGTCCACAAACACACAGGAAATAAAGACTAGCAGGAGTCATTGCTCCTATCTGGTGTTTTTGGACAAGGTTTTACCACATCAAGTATTCATCATGCTGGCAATATTTCCATCCCATCAGTCCACTTAAAAGTGGTTTTAATTTCCATACATCTCATCCTTCTCTTTCATTCTCTAATCCCTTCATCAATTATTGTCATTTCTCATCGATTCATGAAGCTTAAGCTCATCTTACAATGCAGTGCAGTTGTTGCCCAACAGTGGAGAGACATATCTAAAATCTTTGTTTTTAGATATGACTGATAGATGATAATACACTTTCATTAAAGTTTTATTATTTAGATGCATTGTGGTATTTCATGCTATTAAAGCACCAAAGCCATACATTTTTCGCAGCTACTGTACCTGCCTTTTTTTGCATTCTTTTGTGTAAACATCTGTTGAAGCTACACTAGACTGTATCTCAAACTCAGTGAGAAAAAAGTAGTACGGCTAGCCACCGTGAACCACGTGGGCACTGCAGCGACTGGTGGTAACAGGCGCGTTTGTCTTCATTTTCACCTGAGAAATAACTCACCTGTGTTTGTACGTGCATCTTTTAAAGCATGATGTTATCTAACACTGCATTCTGCCTCTTCGTTCATTAGACATACTGTACTGTTTAAAGCCGTGACACACAGCAACATGCTGTGTCTGACTTTGCTCTCTGATTACCGGAGAACTATCCAAGAAAATTTAAATTCAAAACAAATTTAGCATTATGATATAATGATTTAAAGACGATATCATTAGATTTCAAAATGCAACTTGTTTATTATCCGTTACACATGAGAAACAAATTATTTGTTATTTAACAAATGTTTTTTTTAATAGTTTAGTCTTTTCTTGGATAGTTTATGTCTTTAGCTGCATAGATTAGAAGCAAGAAAAGTTGTTAGAAAACAGAAATTAATCTCACCGACAGTTTGATTATGAATGATATTGACTTTTTTTTGTGTTTATCCATCATCCACCTCCATCAGTGGAAGTACAGAGAGCAATATGAACGTGCCAAAGACAAGTTTACCTCCGTTCTGGAGACTCCTGAGTATGAAGCCCATAAACGCAGCAAGAAGATCAGTGATGTAAGTTTTGTATCCGTCTTGCACTGTCATGTGTGAAATAAAGTCATTTCTATTACATTTTCTTTTACATTTACATCTCATTACTTCATTATAATATGCCGGGTTGTTTGGACCTGACTACTATATACAGTAATTTCCTCTTTTCATCCTGTCAGATCATCTACAGGATGGAGTACAACAAGACAAAGGCGAAGGCATACACTTTGCCTTATGACACTCCATACCAGCAGCACATGAAGAAGGTCAAGGATATCACCAGCACCGTACGTCCCACTCCCAACCATACGCTTTTAAACCCTTTTGTGCACAAACAAAATAGGAAAAAAATATGCTCAATTGTGTGTTTTTGTGCTTCTCCCAGCTGAAATACCGAGAGGTTTATGAGAAGAGCAAGTCCCAGATCAACATGGACCCTGAGGCTCATGATATCCGTGCTGCTAAGGAGGCCTACAAGAACATCAGCAATGTAAGCAGCCTTCGTTGCGGTATCAGTAAATGTTGCTGTCTGTTAATAGCTGTACTATTAATATCTGAAAATCCTAACAAGATTTTACTTTTTTCTTTTCTCTGTTTAGCTTCAGTACAGGAAGAAGTATGAGGCAACCAAGAACAAGTGGATCTGGACAGCTGACAGACCTGACTTTATCAATGCTGCCAGAAATACCTTGCAACAGAGTGATGTGAGTTAATGCTTCTTCTTTAAGTGTGTGATTTAGATTTTAGATTTACTGTAATTGTAGAGCAGGTCTGTTCTGATTTTTCGTACACTTCTTCCCCTACAGGTTGAGTACAAGTATGACAAAGAGATGCTGAAGGGTTGTGTGATACCTGTGGCTGAAGACAAATACACCAGCCTTTACAAGAAGAATTCTGAGATGGCCAGTTATGTGAGTTGTTTCTTTTTCATTTGCAACATTTTGAGGTCTACAGAAAACAGAATCTTCCCATAAAAAAAATGGCTGCTGTAAGTGTTCCTTAACAGGACGTGAACTTTAACCATTTAACCTCTTCAGGTCAAGTACAAAGAGAAGTACGAAAAGGGCAAGGGCCACTACGTGCCTATCCTGGATACTCCTCAGATTCTCCATGCCAAGTCTGTGCGTGCTTTAACATCTGAGGTGAGAAATGATTCATAAGAAATGTACTTTTGTCTTGCATGGAATAAAATATATTTACAAAGGAATATCTGCACATAATTTTTTAGGTTATGACTTCCATGTATCTTTCTGCAGAGTAAATACAAGGAGGCAGGTAAGAAGATCATGCAGTCGGCCTCATTCAGCACCTTGCCTGAGACTCGGGACACCGCCCACAGCAAGAACATGAATAAGCTCGTCAGCGGGGTACAATTGTTTCAGCTTTATTTTACAAAATATATCTCAGTCATCCCATAATTCTAGACCCTTTTATGCACTTTCCCTTGACTTTGTGTTTTCTCTTTCTAGAAACTGTATAAGCAGAAGTTTGAGAAAGAGAAGGGGAAGTCGGTGTATAACAACATGACGGTGCCACCTGATGTTCAGCATGCCATGGACGTGGCTAAGAGTCAGAGCAATGTGAGTTCTCTCACATCGTACTCCAGTAACAGCAAATCCATTTTCATGTGCAGAGATTCTCTTAAAAATCTCTTCATCTAATGTGCTACCTACATTTTTGTTACATGCTATACATTGTTTTTCTGCACAATCCCACAGGTTGCTTACAAGAAAGATGCCAAAGCCAACCTGCACTACACTACTGTAGTCGACCGTCCTGACATCAAGAAGGCCACCCAGGCTGCTAAACTTATCAGCGACGTAAGCATCAGATAAATGCATCAAACTATTTAAATTACAATTCAATTTTATAACATCTATTACAATACAAGTGGCAAATTGCAAGTTTAGGGACTTACCAGAGACCTAGAGCATGATCTCTGAGCAATTCATAATGCTATGTTGAAACTATTTGATGTTTAAAGAATAAAACCTGCACAATATGCCTATGAAATAAAATAATTATCTCATATATTTAATATAAACATGTTTCTATGTCAAATTGCTTCTTGTAATTTAGTGCATCCTTTAGTTAGTGATACAGAAAAGTTTTTTTTTTTAGTATTGGCTTGGCTATTAGTATTGGAGGGTTATTTACTGACAAAATATAGACAAAAAAATTCAAAACATGACAATTATTAGTTTCAGCCTGAAAGAAAAAGACATATGTCGCCACGGTTGTGTGTACATGGCTCACTGATTCTCTTGTGGTGTTATGTCCAACAGATTGGCTACCGTGAGAAGGCCCGTAAAGAGGCCAGCCGTGGAGGATCTCTGGTCAACCGCCCAGACATCGCCTTGGCAACACACGTGTCCCAAATTAACAGCCAGGTACATGAAACCAAACAAACCATCTGGTTCCTAAAACACTGTGTATAGTCGCTTCCCTACTGGACCCTTACCAGAAAAAAGGATAATCTTTTTTTGTTTACTTCGACGATACCTGGATTCGGTTTGTGGGAATCACATTAAACCTGCTGCCTGGTTTCAATGTTACAGCAGCTTCTACAAGCTAAAATATGCAGCTTAGTGTTAACTTTGTAGATGCTTAGCAGCAAAACTATCAGCTGTTCCACATCGCTTCCCCCGCCAACCTGCATAATAATCCACGTCTTACTGTCGTTGTAACTTCATGAACAAAAATGTTTAACTTTTAATATCATTGTACATGTCTTGCTTCATCATCATATATATGTCCTCCTACTTTACATGTCTCTTCCTTCATCCCTCTTCACTTGACTGTCATTCCAACTCTCTTTCCTCTCCTTCAACGTCTTTGTCTTTTGTTCTCATCCCTCCATCTCACTGCGCTTTGTAGGTGGAGGGCCAACCCTCCCTCCATGGAGCAGCTTCCTATGATACCCCCCTGATGCGCCACATTAAGAAAATGAGTGCTGTGACTAGTGATGTAAGAGAGCTCCTGCACTGAAACTAAGGGCTGACTGCAACCGGACTTGTTTGCCTCCTCTGTCTCTCTGCTCCTACTTGATCACAACCCAGAATTTCACTGTATAACCAGTTTTGGTTTTACTGCAGGGTTGACTGAGCCTTTTCAGACAACAAGGAGCAAGAAAATGTCATGCCGAATGAAATTGAGATATTTTATTTGTCTTGCAGTTTGTGTGGTCCCTTCAGCATTTTGTGCACCCCATTATTTTACATTGACAGGCTTTGGCTCATTGCTATGCATAGACAACGGCATTACTGCATTATTTGCACCGGTCTTATAACTATGTTTGTTAGGGTTAGGGTTTGTTTTTATTAGTTATGTTTCAAAAGATATGTTGGCCAGCATATTTTTCCCTGAATGTTTAAGAAAAAAAGCATATACAATATAAAAATGAACAAGCTATTGCGCTGGAAATCTTCTCAACAACATGTGTATGTCCAGTAGTTTGGACACAAGAGGGCAGTGTAGCCTCGTAAATGTTACTACAAGTTTTCAAATGTACTAACAGTAAAGGTTAACTTATAACTATCTGTGATAAATGTGCATGAATTGCTAACAGACTATTTAATGATTATTGCCTTGCCTTTTCTGCATAGCCAGTTCAAAGGATTATGATCACAATCATACTGCCTCATCTTGTCCGTGTATACTGTTTTTTTACGTGGATCACGGGATGCTGTATACACCTGTCTCTCACACTGAAATGCATCTTGTTTCATTTGATGAAAGTAACAAAGCTTAAAAAAATAAGTATACATCTTTAGACTTCCTGTATAGTTCAGATTTAATTTCTGAAATGAAGTCGTGTCAAATCGTGTCAATCAATGTGATGCATTCCAGTGTCATGGAAAAGTTGCATTTGGTGCCAAATGGAAAGGGATGTGGCGCAAGGAAGCATCCCCGCTGATGCCTAGTTTGGTTTGACCGAGACGAACCCCAGTTTTGGGGTTGGATAACCTGCACACAGAAACCGCCACTGATGAAGGATATAATAATTTAAATTATAAGTATTCTGTTTTCTTCTTAATGTTGGAACCTAACTGCAGATATCACATAGCCCTACCATCTGGAACTGACGAGCACAGTGACTGCTGGATGAAAATGAGAAATGTGTCAGTGCATGGAAGAAAATAAGTTTGACCATGGTTATTTCTATGGTATTGTGCAAGGGAAAGGAATTAAGTTGCATTTCAATTATTAACATTCCATACAAGCATGTTCAAAGTGAAACAAATGTGTTAAGAATCTGAGTTACTAATCTGTTTGTATACAATGTGAACTGCAAATGATGTGTTCTCCTCTTGTCAAAGTTTCTACTGTGAAGGAGTCTGTGAATCTGCATCACTTTTGGTCTTCTCTAATTTTCCTAACTTGTACAACTAACTTTTACATATATGTTTCTCTGGTAGTTGAAGTACAAGGAGAAGTTCGATAAAGAGGTCAAGGGAAAGAGACCAATCTATGATATGAAGGAGAGCAAGATTTACAAGACGTACAAGGATGCCAATGACCTGGCTAGTGAGGTAGGTGCTCATTCATGTTTTTACTGGAAGCTTTTACAACTTCCTTATTTCTGAGACACAACAGGACAGAGGTCTGGATGCTTTGTAATGTCTGCTTGCAGCTTGAAAGTCAGATGACTGTATAGTGTAGATCTGTACGAATCCATGACCCATAATGCAATGTCCAGATTTATAGTTTGTAAAAAATACAAACACAAACTGTTCTTCTTCTTATCATTCCTCTTATTGTTGTTAATATTCTTAATATTTTGATTATTATTATTAGTGGTAGTAGTAGTAATAGGAGTAAGATAAGTAATTAGATAATTATTTTCCTCACATAAAATATAAAATCTTACAAGAAGGTTTAAAAAAAACAACAACATAGACTGAACCGAACTAAACCTTGTTTAGGTTGCAAGACTTACCTCTCCTCTGAATCTGTACTAAGATCTCATGAATGATCTACATTATCTTCATTCTTTATTAAAAATGACTGTTATTGCTAACCTGCAGGTGAAGTACAAGGGTGACCTGAAGAAGCTCCACAAACCTGTGACTGACATGGCCGAGTCTCTGTCCATGCAGCACGGGCTGAGCACCAGCAAACTGTCCAGCGACGTAAGACAAACCTTTAAGCCATTAACTCTCCCTCTCTCCCATTCAGCCACTTCAGTTTCAATGCAGCTTGTGTGGTTCGTTGAAACAGTTCTGAGCTCCATCATCCTTCAGCCATCATAGTGCAGTGACCACTTGACTGTGGGTGTAGTCATTAAACATCATCATCTAGATATCCATTACCCCTTGACCTCATCTGGTAGTGATCCTTTAGCCCTCTCACCTTTGGCCAACTCATGCTGCTACCTTTTATAACTTCTAATATTTTACCTTTTCCTTCTGCAATTTGGACAGAAGTCATCTTTTATTAATGATCACTTAACCTAACATCCCTTTGCCCTTCTCCATTGATGTTTAGATCATTCACTTATTCTTAACTTCCCTTTTTGACACTTCCATAAGTTATAGTTAGTATTGTTTGCTTTCTCTCACAAAATATGAGCCTTTTTGTGCCTTGTAATGGATAAATATAACGCCAAACTGGCTCTTCTTTATATTTGCTGTCCTGAACTGCCTTACTTTACTGGGAATTCCACGTAGTACCGCTACAAGAAGAAATTTGAGGAGAGTAAGGGTCATTACCACATGATTCCTGACACACCAGAGCAGCTCCATCTCAAGGAGGCCTCTGAACTTCAGAGCAACGTAAGTCGTTCAGACTCAGGGGGTAAACAAACACTTCACCCGCTGTGGTTTCATTCACTATTCTTGTCAAAGTGATGTGTGTAAGCCTTGTCTGCAGGTGGTCACACAGTGGAGGCTGGTGCTGTATGTGTTGATGATGGCAGTGGCTCAATAGGCTAACTAAGGACAAGAGTGACATAGCAACAGAAATTCCAATTAAATTACTTTTTGAATGAGTCAACTTAAACAGCAGATTGTATATAGTTTAGTTTTTAAAAGATTCACTAAAGAGTTTACAAGCTGCTTTATTTTATCTGAATTGTTTACTGTATGCACTCTGTAATTCTGTAAAACAATTTGTGTTGCAAAAGTTCTATAAAAAGTGCTCTACAAGGAAGGTTTGAGGGGCTGACTGATTGTGAACCATTTGGGCCCTCTTGCATTTATGTCCATGAAAGAAAAGTTTATAAAAACAATGAATCATTTTTCAAACTTGTTGTATGATAATAGTGTAAAGGCAAATTCACATCTATCTGCATTTCCATTTTGCCAATAGGAATGCAGATTTGAATCTTAGTTTTGGAGCTTAAACGACTGCCGTACATCTCACAGTTTTTCAAAAATGCTTATGATGAACCTGAATCTGCAATGCAACATAGACTGTTGCCCGTACAGCTGGAATCACTTTGTTTTCAGAAACATTCCTCTTAAATTTGCAATCATTTCACGAGAAGAAGTCAGAAATATTTTTTTCTAGCTTGGTGTATTTCATTAACCTTTTAATGGACCATGTGCACCGTTCCAGGTTAAATACAAGGAAAAATATGAGAGGGAGAAGGGCAAGGCCATGCTGGACTTTGAAACGCCCACGTATGTGACTGCGAAGGAGGCCCAGCACATGCAGAGTCAGGTAAATACTTTGGCTTTGCACCCGTGTTTTGCTACAGGTGGGTAGAAGTGCAGGCCTCTCCGGATCTAAACACTCTTAGGTGCATCTTCATGGTTGTATTGTATTACCTGTTGTTATTTATTCATATGCTTGTCCAATGTCAGGCTGTTGTTTATATTACACTTACAGAATGTGTCTGAAGTTCATAAAAACATTTTACACGTCTTCTAAAGCTATTCTACTTTATCAAAGATGTGGTCCATTAACATTTTAGTTATATTGGGATTTTTTTTTTTTAACTATCTCAATCATTACATCCTGTTTATTAACTATCCATGCTTTGAACAGAAACTAGTAGAAGCCAGTGTAAAATGTTTTGAAATTAAACTGACCCAGTTGCTTGTGTATTGTTTCTTGATGATGTATAAGTCTGATCTAGTCCCTTCTACGGAGCCTCGAGCGGAGATCCCTACCAAGGTCACATACAGCCAGTTGATGTATTTATTTAGATCATTAATATCTCCTCAGTCCTACATTATGCACACAACCTCAAATATAGAATGACACAGAAATGAGTGTCGTTGTTGAGAAAATGCTGGAAACAAAGATGAGGTAACTGCACTGTGACCAACACTGCTTGCACGTACTTGTCTGAGCTTTTGTCTGTCCCTTGTCTTATCTTTGCGTACAATAGAAAGACTATAAGAAGGAGTATGAGGAGCACATGAGGGGAAAGAACCTCTCGGGCTTGGAGGTCACCCCTGCCATGATTCATGTCAGACATGCCACCAAAATAGCCAGTGAGGTAACTAAAGGACAACGTATCCCTTTAATCTCTCCCTTTTACCTCACCCATTCTTTATAATCATACTAAGACTACATTATGACCCTAGTCCCTCTTTTTTTTCTACTTTTTTTTTGTTTTTTAAATCTCACAAGTTTTTCCTTCCTTCTTGTTGTTTTGTAAGACCAACAGTATATTTTAATTTTAGTTCTTGCATGACTGACTACACAAAACATTTATCCAACTTTAATTTATTGCATGTTTTGCATACTTTTCTGTATGCTATTGAACTGTGCTGTGTCCTTTGTCATCTTGAAGTTTTCATTTCACTATGAACCCCTCTTTTTAGTAGAAACGACCTGTGTATGTGCATGAAAAAAGGTTTTTAGTGAAATGCTAACTTGTGTACTGGTTATGCTGATATTGTTTTTCATGTTTCATCAAATGAAATGTGTTTCACTTTGTGTTTTGTTAGGATTCTTGCCAAAGTCATCAATATCGCCCTCTTCTGTTGAAAACTTTAGTAAATATGATAATAGGAAAGTAATCTGTCATTTGTGAGGTTTAATTTTTCAGTAGATTTGGTGACTTTGAGCTTAAATGGCAAGCAGCAGATCTTGCCCTCTGTACTGTCTGTATGCCTTGGCCTGGCCTGCCTGTGTGCTCTTCTCTGCAGTCTCTCTGTCTTTTTTTTCTGACGTGTAGAAAGAGTACAGGAGGGATCTAGAGGAGGGAGTGAAGGGTAAAGGGCTAACTGTACTGGAGGAAACTCCGGAGCTCTTGAGAGCAAAGAATGCCACTCAGATTCTCAGTGAGGTACGACTAACTGAGAGGTGATGGAGGTGGCATCACGCTCTCATCCGAGTGACTTCCCTTAATCCCGCTCTTGGTGAAGCTTCTCCCTTCATAACTACACTTCATCATCAGACTAAAAGGCCTTTACTGTAGTTTTGGCTTCATGACATCACTAATTTTCCAGCATTGTTTGTTATAATAGATAGAAATGTTATCATTCATATACCTTAACTACCCCACCTCCCTTTTTCATTTTCCCAATACTTGCATTACTTTATATCTCATTAACAGTTTATAAATTAGCCTTAAATATACTAAAATACAAGGTTTTTTTTTGTAATTTTCTGGTAACAAATAACATTGTAATTTGGTGGATTTTACTCTTTGATTTGTGTTTATTCAACATATACTCAGCATGCCTTTTAGGTTGATTTTTAGACACACAGGAAGTGTGAAGGGTTGCTTTTCAGTGAGGAAATACAAACCTGACCTCTGCTTACCTGCTCTGTTCCCATGGGAGTATTAATCTTGCAGCCCCGCTCGACATGAATGAGGAGAAATCCTGTTGTCTCCAATAGTCTGCTCCCAACACGTGTATGTGTTGCACTGTAATACACCAACTTTTCACATTTACAGAGAGAGTACAAGAAGTCGCTGGAGCAGGAGATTAAGGGCAAGGGAATGTTGGCTTTGGCTACAGACACCCCAGACTTCATGAGAGCCAGGAATGCCACCGACATCCTCAGTCAGGTATGAATCCTGTGGTGTTGTCATGTTGTTTGTTAGAGGATGTCAGCGTATGATAGCCAATGATAGTTTTATTATTTTTCTCAGTCTGAGATTCGTGTACAGTTAGTTATCACTCAGTAGAATTACCTCTCAGCTGTTTAAATGAACAGATTTTCTCAGGGCTCAAGGTCATGGCTTTGTGGCTTTGTGGCGGCGTTCACCTTCACTGTTTGACATTAAGCCACTTTGTAACTAATTTTGAGGTGGGTTTTCAGGTCATTTCCCATTTGGAGGATGGGTAACCTTTAACTTTTTAGCCGATGCCCCGAGATGTTGCTTCATTATATCCACTTAATCTTTCCTTATGATGCTGTCAACTTTGTGAAATGCACCAGTTCCTGCTGCAGCAAAGGATGATGATGCTCCCTGAGACTCGAAAGTTCCCCTCTTTTTCCATCCAAACATAACTATGATCATAATGACATGAACACTTGAATTTATTCTCATAAGACCACAGAACACGTTTCCAAAACTTCTGACCTTTGTCTCTTTGTTTTCAGCTGCAAACTGTAATAACAATATTCTTGCTGGTTTCAGCACCTTCACAAGGTCTTTAATTGTTAACTGTACACCATAGTTGTTCATCTCTAGTCACAGAAGCCATTGTCAACTGACTGTTTAGATGGCTATGTGCTGCTGAGCTGGTTATACGTTCCTATAATTGTTGAAAAGGTGAACGTGGCTTCTTCAGGTATCTGGAAACTGCACCAAAATATTAACTTTAGAAGTTCTTTTCAGGATGTCCTGATTTATTTATTTAGATTTTAGCATGATGTCCTTGTATATGAATACGTGCACTTAAATACATTCACACCTATGCCTCCAATTATTTCAAATGATGCTCATCAGAAGTGTGTGATCCCAAAACATTATCAACTAATAGATGTTTAATACCATAGTCAACTTACTGTGTGTTACTTTCTGGCTTTGAAGTAAGTAATAAAAACAAATATTTTCTTAATTCTCTCTTTATTCTGACATATTACTAATAAAAAAAAATAATAATCCTAGAGTAGGAAAAGTCTCCTCAACTTAGTTGCCAGACATGCAGAGAGATGTTTTCTGTCTTGTGGTCACAGCCGTATGTAACGACCAGAATCAATGCTGACTGATGGCTTTCGCTCCGCAGGTTAAGTACAAGCAAACAGCTGAGATGGACAGAGCGAGCTACACGACCGTCATCGACACCCCCGACATCATCCACGCTCAGCAGATGAGAAACATTGTCAGCCAGGTAGATGAAAGAATCTGAAATTGAAGATCCCCCTTTGCTTTTCCTGCCGATGGAGGAATTTCAAGCGACCAGTAACAAGAATTTCTATTTTAGCTGAGTTTCCTCTCCATTTGGTGTAAAACAGAAAAAGTACAGAGAGGAGGCTGAGAAGACCATGTCTCACTACGTCCCAGTCCTGGACACTCCCGAGATGCAGAGAGTCCGTGAGAACCAGAGGAACTTCAGCACTGTAAGTAAGAGGGACGGAGAGATGCTGAGGCAGCCTCTCCTAGCGGAGGCTGAACCTGGATGAGGGCTCTGTGTACGTCTCTGTCTGCCGTCAAATATTATCCTGAACACGTCATGTTTTTGTATTGTTTGTTGACTGCTTTTGTACAGTGTTGACTCAGGTGTTTGGTGTTAATATTTGTGCTTAAATCAGCAACATGTGTCTTCTTTTTTGTGTGACCTTGTCATGACTGTGGAACTGCACTCACGTTTTTGTTTTTTTTTTTCCTTGTAGCTTCAGTACCAGAGTGACCTAAAAAACATAAAGGGCAAAGTGTCTACTGTAAAGGACACTCCTGAAATGCTTCGTGTTAAAGAAAATACAAAGAATTTCAGCTCGGTATTTACTCCGTAATATTTTTAAGGTCTTCAATAACCCCCTTTTTTCTTTTCCTTTCTTTTTTTTACATTTTTCTATCATCCATTTTTTGTATGTCTTTTCTTAATTTAACAAACTCTCATTACTGCGGGAAAAAAAAATCTTTTTTAACTTCTGTAGACATCCAGCATTTTAACTTATGCAACTAATCCGTTCTCTTTCTTTTGTAGTGTAACACGTGTACCTGTTAGTGCGGAGCTTGGGTTTAAAGTTCTGTTTGTTAGTAGTCTGTGTGCTTTTACTTTGTGTTTGCCTCTTTCTGTGTTCTTGTTTTTTCCTTCTTCCTTTTGCTGTTGTTGATCTGTGCTCACAGGGTGTTTTTTTGTTTGTTTGTTTTTAACTGAAACACGTTTCATTTCAAATTTAAATCAAGCACCTAGCCCTGATAATACAAGAGTAGCTACCAGGCTAATCGGTGGTTCTTACTGTCATTCCTGATTCACACCAAGATTCATTACAAAGAGGATTTGGGAGGAGGAACTGCTGTGGCCGAAACTCCTGAGATGGAAAGAGTTAAACGTAACCAGCGGCACATTAGCACGGTACTCCGCTGAGCGACCCTGCCCTCCGTCATCTCCTCAACCTCCATATACCCTCATCGTATAGGATCCAAGAATAAAACCAGAGCTCACTTCACATGTAATCTCTTCCTGTAACCATTCTCACTTTAACTTTTCAAAGATCCGATTCACATCTCTAATGTTTCCCACATCCGTTGAAATCTTTTATACCAGTAGAAGGATTTTTAAAATGTATTTATATTTTTGAAGGACATAAAAGCCAGAATTAATAATACAAGTATTTGCCATACATATATATATGAAAAACCTCTTCCAGTTCTAAAGTTATATGTATCAGGACTTAATCATTAAAACAATGTCATCATTCTGTAATGAGCTGGGATGGATGGATGGATGGATGGATGGATGGATGGATGGATGGATGGATGGATGGATGGATGGATGGATGGATGGATGGATGGATGGATGGATGGATGGATGGATGGATGGATGGATGGATGGATGGATGGATGGATGGATGGATGGATGGATGGATGGATGGATGGATGGATGGATGGATGGATGGATGGATGGATGGATGGATCAATCACCACAAGTTCTTAAAGTAATTACAGCCTCATATTAACAATACATGACATATTTATAATGTCTCAGCATTTCTGTGACAAAAACTAAGACAGAATGTACAAACGTATGATCTGAAAGCTTAGAGCCACCTTTAGTGGCAGTAACGTGAGGTAGTTTTGGGTCCAGTTGTCGTGTTGCTGTAGTCCATTGACGTTTGCAGTGTAACCACAACGTCTTAGTTAAGATGAGGCCTGGACTCAAGCTGATCCTCTGCTACACCTTGATTTCTTTCTTTTTCAATCATTCAAACGTAGATTTGCTTGTGGTCATTTTCAAGTTCCATAACCTTGTTTTCAGCCTAGATTTAGTTGTTGGACAGATGTTGTCACGTTTGACTCTGTAATACTTTCGTATACAGGAGAGTTTGTGTTCAAGCCGGTGACAGCAAGTATGCAGATGCAGTTAGGGCCAAACAACTCAATCTTGGTGTTTTCTGGCCAAAATACACTGTTCCAGACATCTCCTGGTCTGTTCAGATAAAACTCTACAAACATTTTTCTCAGCTTTTCTGTGAAAACTCTTCTGAAAAAGCCACATTTGTGCTGCTTCACACTACATTGTTAAAGTCTGCAGTATGTCATGGTCTGACCTTTGGGTGAACCTGTTGAGATGTTCACAGCAGGGCAGATTTACAACTATCTACTTATGTTTTACAGTTGTGAATAATCATTTTCACTTCAGTATGATGGGCTCAAAATAACTTGAAAATTGCCTTATAGAACGTTTCCAGGCCGATGGACAACAACAGTAGCTTCTCTAAGGTCATGCTTCTCAACACACTGCTGGATGCTATTTACTCTCTTAATTCCAGTGGAAGTAGTAAGTAAACACAACAATCTTTTTTTTTTTTTTATAAGTCAGCTGTGACATTATCCTTCATCTGAGGTTGTAATGTCATAATTTTAAGACCTGATAAGGACCCGATTATTGATGAGGACCAGATGATTATGTCCTGATACATTCAACCTTCTCAGCTTTTAACTGGAGCAAGGTGTTCATCTCCTCTCTACAAGATCCCAGATTGGTTCCATATTCACACTAAATCACCAAAAGGACATGGAAACCAGTGTTCACCCATAGTACTTTCTTTTTGGCGTTGTTTCCTCATGATTTGATAGATCTTTCATTTCTCAGGAAGAAAATCTTGACACAACCATGGAAATACTATTGAAATACCTCTAAAGCAGCTGTGTTCAGTATTGATTGTACAGAAGAGACTATCAAAGAGTCCTTGTAGCAGGCCCTTGAAGGACCCCAGGTGGAGCACTTTAATAATGATCCTGCAGCACATTAATGGGCAAGCTTTTGAGGAAGCTACTGGGACTGCATATTAAAAAAAATAATTTCATTTGAAAGTAATATATTAAATGAATTGTAACCAATTGTTCATGATTTACTGCCACCATATCCTCGCCCATCTCTGAATAACCCTTTAATATAAGCTGTTTTTAAGTGTGTTCCGTTGTTATGAATGGATGGACATGGCCTTGTCTATACATACTGTGATGTCTTACTCTGTACCTGTGTGACATTTGCCATGGGCAGATACAGTACAAGGAATCTGTGGGTCAAGGCACAGCCATACCAGATCTCCCCGAGGTGAAGCGGGTCCGAGAAACCCAGAAGAATATCAGTCGGGTAGACACAATCGACTGCAGTGACTCTCCTCCCGATAATAATTCCCCAAAGTCTGCTCATCTGAAAAACTGTTCTGTTTTAGTGCTGGTTTCCTCCTACTCCATCCTAACTATGATCCATAAATCATTCCTTTTTCTCATAATTAATTTAGACTTTTTTCTATTTTAGCATAACTTCTTCCCTTCCTTTTTTAAATACTCTGGGTTTCCTGGATCATTTTGTTATATTTATCTGTTTCCTTTCTTGCATCTTTCCCCTCTCAGTTAACCCTTTAAAGCCTTACAGTCTGTATTATATATTGGAATCAAAAACACTTCAAATTTTGCATTCAAACAATTTCTAAATAATTATTTTCCTTATAATTATGAGTACATTAGGAATGGTTTTTATTTAGTTGTTTTAACTTGTTTGTATTAAACCTTTTTTTTCCTTTTTTAATTAAGCGGATGCTAAAAAGGTCTCAGAAAGTCTTGTATCAAATATGACACATCTGGCATTATAGGGTTAAAAACTAATCTACCAGAGTGTGTTCCTGCCGTATCTGACTGTCTTGTGCTGTCTCATTTAAAGCATCAGTACAAAGAAGGAGTAGGACAAGGCACGTCGGTGTCAGAGACGCCCGAGATGGAGAGAGTTAAACGCAATCAGCAAAATATTAGCACGGTACTCCACTGCAGTGGCCCTTTATTCCCCTACCTGACTTTACCTTTTCCATTCGTCTGCTCCTCTGACTCACTCGTCATCTCCCTTCAAAAACACAGTGGTAACAAGGCTCGTGAACCTTCTCCTGTCATGTAGATAGTATAACTCTCCCCATCAAACCCTCTCTCAGACATAACCCCAGCGAGCCCTGTGGGTGAGCTCAGCTCCATCGTGTCTCTAACAGAATCTGCCTCTTCATTCTCAGGATCAACGTGTGTGTCATGTCTGTTGTAGTTTTCCTTTTCTCTTCTTTGTGTTTGAGTGTGATCTGTTTTGCTCAGTCCTGCTGTAATGGTCTGTAATTGATCTGATTCTGTCCCCCTCTCCCCCACTGTCTCTACATGAAATCCCTAAATCTGTGATGAGTAGATAAAATACAAGGACTCTCTGGGTCGAGGTACTGCCATACCAGACCTTCCTGAGGTGTCGCGGGTCAAACAGACCCAGAAGCACATCAGCTCGGTAGTGGACCCAAACCGACCTCCGTGTGCTCCTTCCTAATGGCTGAGCGTTCCCAGCGGCGCCGTCACCAGCCCCCGGCTATCCTGCTGCCCTTCACACACCGTTCATCTCCCTCATCCCGCCCTTCTCTAACCAAAGCTCAGACTGCAGTTCCCTGAGCTCCAGCCCGCCATTATCACCTCCTCCTCCTAACGTAGCCTTTATGCCTGATTTAAGGTTCTGCGTTAAACCAACGCAGAGCCTACGCCGTTGCCGTGACGCAGTCGTGAACCTTCGGACTTCTCCAACACTACATTTCTCCGTGGTGCAATATCCCCCCAGAGCGCTAGTTGATACTTTGTTTAGCTTTCCGGCTTTTCCGGTCACAGTGAATCACAGACTGCGTTTACATGCAGTCAATAACCCTTTTAAAACCCGAATTGCCAATAACCCGAATTTGCACGGCCATGTAAACACCAATAACCCCTTTGAATAACCTGAATTTGCTCATATTCGGGTTTTTAAAAACCCAAATATGAGCCCTGGGTTACTCCTTTTAAAACCCCATCAAACGGAACAGGAATTTGTTTTCTGCGCATGTTCTGTTCACAAGGAATCCTGGTCTTTTGAGTCCAGGAAGTTCTTATAAACACAGAGAAACACAAGACCAGGAGGAGACTAATCACTTCATAAATGTAATGAAGGATATGAACATTTTGGCATTTGTAGATGGTAGAAAGTACCGGGATAGCGAGATTAAAAGAAGCTGAGCGAAAAGTTGCACGAAGCAGCATTTGTTTTGAATTTGGATACAGGAAGAAGAAGCGGACTAATTGCGTCATCACGTTCTCCGTGCGTCGCTGGTTTGATCCAGATATCTCAAATGATTAATTACCATGTATACAGGGATAACCCTGTTTGCTCACGCATGTAAACGGAATATTCCGAATGTTTCAGTAACCAGAATACTAGCAATAACCCGAAGAAAAGAGTGCTGAAAGTTCACTACTGCTTCACGAACCAGAACCAGAAATGCGTTGCTACCAAGCGAACCAATCACAGCCCTCTCGGTCTGCGTTGGGTTTGCGTCACTTCCACACGTAGTTCCATTTTTTGGGAGGTGCACGTCAGGCTACGGCGTAGGCTACGGAGAGACTCCCGCGTAGCCGCATACCCTACGGCGTAGGTTTAACGCAGAACCATAATTCAGCCTTAGTTTCCATCCCTGTTCATCTCATCTTACTTTTGTCCCATTAATCCTCTCCATCATTCCCTTCTCTTTGATCTCTGAGTAATATCTCCTAACCCCAAGCCCCAGCTTCCTTCAGTAAAACTGTGTGCTACTAAGTTTATTCCCACTTCATAGCAAATGACCAACTGCACCTCCAGCTGAGGAGTGTGTGTCCGTGTGTCCGTGTGTCTGTTACGTGTGTTGGTTCCTGCAGCAGAGATCCTGGTCGTTCAGCAGGAGCTGCCAGGATAAATCACTCTATAGGACCAATTTCTCAGACGCTCCTTAAATCCATTCAAGACGCAAGAAACCAAAAAATGTCACCAAGTGAAAACAATCACTTTTCCAGAATCAGCGATTCCTGGATATTTCCTGACAAGTCCACTCATTTGTATCTTCTTTTAAAGAGTCCAAGTCTGACGAAGCCATGTCTCCGAAAACAGTCCTATAGGTGTGTTTGTGATGGTTTGAGAGAGTCTGACGGGCCCCCTGGGGCGCTGTTCTTCTGTCCTGTAGGTGTTCTATAAAGACAGTTCAGCCAAGGGAACTCCTGTGGTGTTTACGCCAGAGATGGAGCGAGTCAAAAGGAACCAAGAAAACATTAGCTCGGTACCTTCAGAACCTTTACCAGAACATGTGCTACTCCAGAAATGTTCTGCGCCGTTAACCTTCCTCTAACTGACTTGTTCCCTGCTCTGGTTAATCATATTAATGATCCCGATTGCCATCTCTCTCTTCTTTTTAAAACTTTGAATAAGCGTAATCCCAGCAGCTGTGGTGTGCCTGTGCACATCAGCACTCCTAACCTCTGTTGTTGTTCACTACTCCTCTTCATCTCCTTCCCTGTTCTCCCTCTGGAGATAAGAACATAACGTAGTTTCTACTTTTACTTCTTCACCCTCCTAATCAAAATCTCCCTGCTAATTCATTTGTCTGAAATCCTGTCAATGCTCCAGCTCATTCTATGTGTGTGAGTGTGTGAGCGTGTGTGTGAGCGTGTATGTATGTGTGTGTGTGTCCCCTCTTAGATCTCTCTTTGTGCCGTGGGTGCTAACCACTGCTGTGTGCCTGCAGGCTCCAGGCTCTAACCGTTGTCTCTCCCGTAGGTGCTGTACTCCGACAGCTTCCGGAAGCAGGTCCAGGGCAAGGCCGCCTTCGTCCTGGACACACCGGAGATGAGGCGTGTCAGGGAAACCCAGCGAATCATTTCCGGGGTAACACCTTGGGGTTCTTGTATTTCTTCTCTCGGTAGAAAATGTCATTGTTTACTTTAGGTGGAAGTCTCTTCTGGATTTCTTTGGTTACCAAAAAAAAACATGGAGGAATTGAGTTAATCCAATTTCCTCCTATCATCAATGTTTGAGAATTGGTCAGAAATGTATGCTAAATGTGTAATTAAGGCTCAGTTAGTGAATAGCTGCATGGAGCAGATTATTTGTCCAGTCTTAGTAAGCGTTTGGTGCTTTTATTTTGTTAACACATCAACTTCAGGATGGTGAGCTCATAAGACTGAATCATAATTTCGTGTCAACATCGCTGGCACTTGACAAAAAGAGATAATTTCTACCAGGGTTCAGATAAAAAGCACCAGATGTGTCTAGTTCCGATTTCTTTTCAATTAAAACTGATTTTATTCCTATTGTTTGGGTCCCTAGTTAGATGTTTCATAGCTGAGGTTTTACAGCATCAATAATCATTCATCAGACGAGATATGAGTGACTTCACACCAAGTTAACAGAGAATGTGTTTCATGTCCACCGGTCTGAGGACCACGTGGTTTGTGGTTCTGGTGTGAACTCCTCATGACTGGGACGTCTCCTCTCTAGGTGAGATACCATGAAGACTTTGAGAAGAGCAAGGGCAGCTTCACCCCCACGGCCTCCGACCCCGTGACGGAGCGCGTGAAGAAGAACACGCAGGACTTCAGCGACATCAACTACCGCGGCATCCAGAGGCGCGTGGTGGAGATGGAGAGGAGACGGGCCATCGAGCACGACCAGGAGACCATCACCGGTACGGCCCGGATGGGGTTGCGGTTGGGGATGGGGTTTTGTCGGATAAAAATATCAATATGAGTCAAAAATTGGGGATAATACTGTTGAGGAACATTAGATCAATTAATAAAAGAAGAGATTGGCGCCATATTCAGAGTCCGTCGCCCCCCGGCCTGCTGCTCTTCACTGTGTCTTCCCTCGTCTTTCCGAGTTTCCTGTCTTGATACTTTCAAAATAAAGGCCACAAGCGCCTCAAAGGAATCTTAAAAAGAAGAGATCATCGTAAATGATTTGGGGCTTGTGTTTGTTGCCTGGCAACAACTGAGCTGAGCAGGTAACACAGATGAACTGTAACATTCCCAGAGCTTCCCCAGCATCCTTGTCTGCGCTCCCAGCGCTCCCATTTCTCCTGCTGGTCTTTACACTCCTCCTCATGGTGGAGACAGGAATACGGTTAAACCTGATCTGTTTCTCCTTCCTGCTCCA
The DNA here is from genome assembly GCF_033807715.1 of Cololabis saira. Classification (NCBI taxonomy): domain Eukaryota; kingdom Metazoa; phylum Chordata; class Actinopteri; order Beloniformes; family Belonidae; genus Cololabis; species Cololabis saira. Next base: position 6,959,690 of record NC_084592.1, on the reverse strand, counting down.
CATCCTCTGCCTGGCTGGACGCGTGGCTTTACTCTGTCCTGTAAAAACAACACAATACTGAAAGATGTGTAATATTTAACAAATTAAGCAACACAGCATATACATGCTTAAAGAATCCTCCTAACAGGTACATTTATAAATAAACAAATAACCACAGCTTTGGAGCACTTCTGAACCTTAACATACAACTGAGACACAGGACCCACAATCCAATTTGCTTGTAATGTCAGAAAATCCTATTTCCTATTTGTTTGTAACCAACCCTCTGATGTCAGCGGTTGGATTGTTGACGATGCACTTCACTCTGTCCTTTTCTTCTTCTTCTTTATTTTCCCCGGCTGCTCAGATCTGCGCGTGTGGCGCACGAACCCCGGCTCCGTGTTCGACTACGACCCTGCTGAGGACAACATCCAGTCCAGGAGTCTGCACATGATGTCTGGTGAGAATCAGAGTTCACCTCTCACTTCTGACATGTATGTGATATCCTGGTGATGAATAGGTGCAGCTTTAGTTTACTGTTACAAGGTCGGCCATCGACTACTGCTCAGATAGTTTATTGCATCCTGTGAGAGACATGTTGGCCTGAAGGTGAAGGATTTGCTCAGTAGAAACATTTATTAGGAAGTTGTTGTGTTCCAAAACATTTGTAAAGCTGCGCATACACTGTGCGATATTTTAAATTGTTTCAGACTGCCCCATCTCACACTGCACGACTATATCGCTGAGTTAAAAAGTTCACAGCCCACGATTTATGGTCTCACACTGTACGACCCAATGCTCGGATGCTCCGTCTGCTCACACTATACGATCATAATCCTCACGTCGGACTTCTGTGTACTGGAACTCGAGGCCGGTTTTGGGGCAGGGGTGAGCTGTGTCCACCCAAACGTGCGTCCTTCCCACCTGATCAAAGTTATGGGGATCCTTTATTTTTTTATAATTTAATTTTTTATATATATATATAAAAAAAAATCACAGAATATCTGTACTGTTTCTGATTGGGTGTGCACTGCGCATCATTTTTAGACACAACAATGAACGCATACCGCAAAAGCTGTGTCTCGGCGGAGGGACCCGACGTCCCAGCAAAATGAGCACAACAGAGAAGTGTTCAAAACAGCACACAGAGCACACACTAAAGGCTGAATTATGGTTCCGCGTTACATAAACGCAGCGCACCATACCGTACGCTGCGTTGGTGTAACGCGGAACCATAATTCAGCCTTTAGCAATTTGTGCCATTCTGTGTGGCGATAAATGAAAAAAGATTAGACAACACCGTGATTGGACAAGGAATTGGCTGGGTAGACGTGGGAAATGCTGTCTTTTCTTAGTGCTATTAAAATATGATTTCTAATGTGAATTTGCCACACTTTAAACTACAAATAATAGTTTTTGAAATGACATCAGAGATTGCGCATGCTCTCTGCGGAAGGATCAGTCCAATCGGGTCGTAGCTGCTTCAGCTGTGTGATTCCTTCACGAGGAGCGACCAGGATTTCAAACACGTTTGATTTTCTTGCGAGCACACGATTTGTGATCGGGAGCTCGTCGTGAGGTGTTAATCTCTCGTCGTGAGGTGTTAATCTCTTGTCGTGAGGTGTTAATCTCTCGTCGTTACCCCACGTATACTGCATGAGGCCCGACCAATGATTGGGTCGAAATCCGGCCCGATCGAAAAAATAGTCGCACGACTGGAAAATCGGCTCAAAACAAGCCGATAATCGCACAGTGTATGCCCGGCTGAAGATGTCAGTCCCCCAATGAAACTCTTAATGGATGGGCAGTGCGGTCGCAAATCCCACAGCAAGGCCAGCGAGCTGAAGCGTTCACCCCTGCAAATGCAGGATTTCTCTCTCCAGCGTTTCTTGACATGATGTGTTGATGTTCCGACAGTCCAAGCACACAAGCGCAGCAAGGAGCACTCCCGCTCCACCAGCGCCCTGAGCGGCATGGCGGATGAGAAGTCTGAGGTGTCTCAGGATGCCGACCACCACCTGTCTACCTACAGCAACGGCTTCATGACCAGCTCCATAGGTACGAACGTAAAATCACACCATCAGCAAACACAGTTCTTTATCTGCCTGGCAAAAGATCTTCATCCAGAACCAAGTGTTTCCACTGCAGGTTCATCAGTAATGAGGCTTTGCTTGTCTTGTTTCTCTTGCAGGCTACCAGCAGGCTAAGACTGTGGAGCTGCAGCAGAGGTCGTCCTCTGTGGCCACTCAGCAGACCACCGTCTCCTCCATCCCCTCACACCCCTCCACCACCGGGGTTAGTAACACACACAACCCTCATCATGCAGGACTTCCAACCACCATCCATCCTTGTTCTGAGTCAGAACTTCTGACTAAAGTTGCTTTTGTCAACACAAATTATGACTAAATATCGTCGTCAACAAGCCTTTATCACCTGAAGAAAACGAGACGACACGCAACGTAAATGCTGGTCATGTGACGATAGCAATAATTAAATATATAATGCAATTGTAGATTAATAAAAACTAGGCTAAAATGTAGATTACAAAATACAAACTCTGCTAAAATGTGTCTTCATTTTCGTTGACAGAGACGAGAGGAAATGTTCTAGCAAAGATCGTTAATGTCCATGTTTTCAGTAGTTTCTCTGGTTTAATGTCCATGTTTTCAGTAGTTTCTCTGGTTTAATGTCCATGTTTTCAGTAGTTTCTCTGGTTTAGTTCTGCTGGGTGACGTTAGTCCTCAATCCCAGTCGCTGCAGCGGGGAATCAGATCCAGAAGATTCAGCTGCAGAGTTAGAGGCTGATGCCGTTAACGCAGAGATTTAGTTAACGTTATTAAAAACAAAGTTACATAGAGAAACGTGGGGATCTGCTCTGGGGCTGGAGAAGAAGAAGAAGAACCATCTTTGGATACACTTTCCTACATAGACGTGGAAAAGAAAACCCAATGTGCCGAAGAAAAAGAAAAAGACGGGGAGAAATGGGGAAAAATAAATATGTTGTTAACTCAAATTAGAGTCTTCTGTATCTGGAATGAATGTATTCTTGAGTCTATAAGGTAACAACAATATATAGATAACCTTGTTTGAATTGTAAAATGGGTTTGGCTAAATACAATCTTTGACTAAAACTAGACTAAAATGGACAATTCTGACTAAAATAAGACTAAAATGCTCAGACTTTTAGACGACTGAAACTTGACACGACTAAAAGGAGAATGAACGTGACTAAAACTAATAAAAAGTAAAATGATAGCTTGACCCAAAGACTAGACTAAAACTAAATTTGAAACAGGCTGACAGAAACAACAGTAGTTCTCACTGACCGACAGCATCAGTCACTGACCAATCTGGCCAACTTCTAGGGAGTATTCTAGGATGTTGATGAAATACTCAGAGTCTCTCTGAACTGAGCGAGACCCCACCAGGACTGCAGCCACAGCCTGCTTGATAAAACTGTAAACCAAACCTTTGACCTGAACTGGACCTTCCCCACGCTGACTCTCAGCTTCTCTCCGTCCTTCAGAAAACCGTCCGGGCCATCTACGACTACGCCTCAGCCGACAACGACGAGGTGACCTTCAAAGACGGCGATGTCATCGTGAACGTGCAGTCCATCGACGAGGGCTGGATGTACGGCACCGTGCAGCGCACCGGCAAGACCGGCATGCTGCCCGCCAACTACGTGGAGGCCATCTAGAGAGCGAGCCGCCCGTCCTCCCCAGAGTGGGCGACACACATCCACGGGGCTGAATCGTCTTCCTGCCATCCCTCCGGTGGCTCCACTCAACATGTAGCTGTAGTTTCCTGTTGCTCTTTAACTGTATTTAACTTGTGTTGTAATTCCTGTTGTCCCTAATACGCTGCTGCCCTGTTTCCTGTGGATGTGACGCGAGCTTCATGACGCCACACGTATATAAATACTCCTGATTCTACTCAACCAGCCTACTATGAACGACAGATTCATCCAGCATTGTTCCAGGCGCTGCCGTGGAAGAGCACGGCTCGGCTACCGGGAACATGACCCACTATTTTGTATATGTAAAGAATTTGATGTAACGTAACATACTATTTTTGTCCAAGCTGTATCAAGACTATTCTCTCCTAAGAACGATGGGCTCCAGTAGTTCCAGTTATGCCTTTAATGGAGATTCTGATGACTCAGACGTGAGGAGTCGGTCACCAGAGCACTCCTGGAGTGTTGTACGAGACAAGCCTCGGTCTTCCCGCCTTCATCCTGAAGAATGGCCACTAATGAAGCGTGTGTTTTGTTTCTCCCGATTATGTAGGTCATGGCTAGGGCATGTCCTCTTCCTATAATCAGTAGCTAATAAAGCACACCAAGCTCCTGCACACTCTGCCTCCTGCTTTCACTTCCACATTGTGCATTTCTTCCCCTCCACACAGCCACTTCTCCCTGAACCGGGGTTCTTATTCATAAACCACGTCTTAAAGAAATAACTGAGCTTTCAAAATGTTCCAGGAAAAAGCAAGCTCAAAAATACTTTTAAGATTTCCTATTGATCAAATCAATTTCTGGCACTACTGGGTCGACCTGTGGTCTATAATTGGTATCATTTGGTGATATCGTACACCAACATTTGAACCTTCAAGTGGATGTTAAACGTAAATACTTTTCAGCACCTTTTAAACAATTCCACATATTATAGACTGTATGTAATAACACCCATGACATTTGTTTGAGTGACCC